>NC_092020.1:13439662-14104037 GCF_042242105.1 Pempheris klunzingeri
TCAGCGGACATATCCGATATTCAATCCCAGAAGAGATGAAGAAAGGCTCCCTGATCGGTAATTTAGCTCAAGATCTTGGTCTGGATCTGAAAAGGCTCCGTTCTGGCCGGGCCCGTATCGTGACCGGAGAAAACATCCAGTACACCGAGCTGAAGGCAGACAAAGGGACTCTAGTCGTTAAAGAGAGAATAGACCGAGAGCAGCTTTGTGGAGACGTAACACCATGTAGCTTCAGTTTTGAAGTGATTTTAGAAAACCCGATGGAGCTACATCAAATTACGGTTGAAATAACAGACATAAATGATCATTCGCCCACATTCAAAAGAGATAATATCCATTTTGAAATCAGCGAAATAGCTAATAGTGGGGCTCGATTTCCTTTGACCGGTGCAGAAGACCCAGATGTGGGTGTCAATGGACTGAGGGAATATTTACTGAGCGAGAATGAACATTTTGTTCTGAAACAAACCTCTCATGCAGATGGAAAGAAATACGCAGAGATGGTTTTACAGAAGCCTTTGGACAGAGAGACAAATCCTCATCTGTCCCTAAAGCTGATAGCCGTAGACGGTGGGACTCCGCAGAGATCTGGTACAGTAAATATAGATATAACTGTTCTTGATGCCAATGACAACGCGCCTGTATTTAATCAGTCTGTGTACAAAGCTACAGTGATGGAAAACTCTCCCAGAGATTCCTACGTTACCACTGTTAATGCTAGTGACGCAGACTCCGGCTCAAATAGTATTGTAACGTATTATTTCTCAGATCTAAACAGTGGTCTCAGTGATTTGTTTATGATTGATGAAAAAACTGGTATTATTTTGATAACAGGTTTAGTTGATTACGAAAAAGAGAAAAAGTACGAACTTAGAATCGAGGCCAAAGATCAGGGAGGTTTGACAGATTCAAGCAAAGTGATAATTGAAGTAACTGATGTAAATGACAACGCCCCTACCATAAGCGTCATGTCATTCACTAGTCCTGTGTCAGAGGACTCTCCTCCTGGTACAACTATTGGGATTATTAATGTCAAAGACCTCGATTCAGGTGATAACGGACAAGTAAATTGTAGGATAGAACAAAATGCTCCTTTCAAGATTCAGTCTAATTTAAGAAATTACTACACTTTGGTAACAGATACTGTATTAGATCGTGAAAGTGTTTCAGAGTATAACATCAGTGTAGTTGCGACAGATGCAGGGATGCCTCCTCTCTCTACTAGAAGAAGCTTCCAGTTAAAGGTCTCTGATGTGAACGACAATGCTCCAGTGTTTTCACAGGGTGTTTATAATGCGTTTATCACAGAGAATAACTCTCCAGGTATTTCTGTTCTCACGCTGAGGGCTAAAGATCCTGATGAAAACCAAAACGCCCGAATATCTTATATTCTGGAGGATTCTGACCTTGATGGATCTCCTGTGTCTCACTGTGTGTCAGTTAATGCAGAAAGTGGAGTGATACACGCAGTGCGCTCATTTGATTATGAGCAGATAAAAAAGCTGGTTTTCGTCGTCAAAGCGCAGGATGGAGGCTCCCCTCCACTCAGTAGTAATGTGACAGTGAAAGTACTGATCCAGGACCAGAACGACAACCCCCCTCAGGTTCTGTACCCAGTCCAGACTGGAGGCTCTCTGGTGGATGAGATGGTGCCTCGTTCAGCAGATGTGGGCTACCTGGTGACTAAAGTGGTGGCTGTGGATGTGGACTCTGGACAGAATGCCTGGCTCTCCTATAAAGTGCAGAAAGCCACAGACAGGGCGCTGTTTGAAGTGGGCTCACAGAACGGAGAAATCAGAACTATCCGCCAAGTGACTGATAAAGATGCTGTGAGACAAAGACTGACTGTGATAGTGGAGGACAACGGGCAGCCCTCTCGTTCAGCTACAGTCATTGTTAACGTGGCGGTGGCGGACAGCTTCCCTGAAGTGCTGTCGGAGTTCACTGACTTTACTCACGACAAGGAGTACAACGACAACCTGACTTTTTACTTAGTGTTGGCTCTGGCTGTAGTTTCCTTCCTCTTCATCACGTGTGTGGTGGTTATTATCTCAGTGAAAATCTACAGATGGAGACAGTCTCGCATCCTGTATCACTCCAACCTGCCTGTGATTCCATATTATCCACCACGTTACTCAGACACTTTGGGGACAGGGACTCTCCAACACGTGTACAACTACGAGGTGTGCAGGACGACTGACTCCAGAAAGAGTGACTGTAAGTTCGGCAGAGCTGGTAGTCAGAACGTGCTGATAATGGAGCCCAGTTCAACAGGGACGATGCAGCGGATACAGAGTGAGAAGAGCATCCTGGATGAACCAGACTCTCCTCTAGAGGTGAGTTAAGTAATGCAGCTTCGTCTCTGTGCCGTTATTTCTCTACGTGCGTAGTCAGTTTCAGCACCAAGGACAGCATCGCAGTCCGTTTGGATCAGTTCTAGGAAGCATGTGTCTCTCTTCATAGTCAGAGCTCCAAAAATGTATTGGCTTCATGCTCTTTCAGCTGTTTTATTGTCTTACACGTTGATTGCGTTAATACTTCGTCGTATTTTATGTTACCTTGAGTGATCTACAGAGTCTCTTGATGTGCATTCACTCGTTATTGTTGCAGAAAACTGGTTTACATGTGACTTAAATCGTGATAGTGACCAAAAATTCTCCTTTTAGCATCAACTGGTTTTACCAGACTCCCATTGATTTCCTTCCCTGCGCCTCCCGATACATTTTGATGGTATTTTGTTTTTCATTCATTTGTCTGCAGTGTATTGCAGAGCAGCGTTTGTTCACATATTTGTTCATTATGAGAGCGGCATTCACATGAAGTTCAGGTTTAGTCTGTTTCATATCTTAGTGTTTTTTGATTAATCATTGCCCTCAAAGTATCCTAATGTTTAGTTTATTTGATTATTCACCAGTGAAATGTAATATACCGCTTCATATTTGCACAAATCGTTCTAAATTGCATGAAGTTACTGATTTTGGACTCTAAGGGACGCTGTTGGCCAATCCAACATAATCTTTGAAACATTACCACACTGTCCCCTCCCTCACCGCCGTGGCCTCTGAGAGAAAAGGAGATGTTGTGCATTATGTGGGCTGACATCCGAGGAAAACAGACTCGCATTCATTCATCCTTCTATTCAGATATATACAGTAAATTAAAAGGACAAGATTATTCTCCACTTTAGAGGTACATTCCCTTTTTTTAGAGTTTTTGTCGTGCCCCTGGATCTTTGTCGAACATATTTTCGTGTTTTTCTTGTGCTATGGCATGTGGAGTACCACCCTACACTCGGTGCGTAAAATGGCGCTTTGGCTGTGGACAGAATTGGCAGCTTCTGTTTTTCCTTGTATATTTCATCCATATGGTCAGCGGACATATCCGATATTCAATCCCAGAAGAGATGAAGAAAGGCTCCCTGATCGGTAATGTAGCTCAGGATCTTGGTCTGGATCTGAAAAGGCTCCGTTCTGGCCGGGCCCGTATCGTGACCGGAGAAAACATCCAGTACACCGAGCTGAAGGCAGACAAAGGGACTCTAGTCGTTAAAGAGAGAATAGACCGAGAGCAGCTTTGCGGAGACGTAACACCATGTAGCTTCAGTTTTGAAGTGATTTTAGAAAACCCGATGGAGCTACATCAAATTACGGTTGAAATAACAGACATAAATGATCATTCGCCCACATTCAAAAGAGATAATATCCATTTTGAAATCAGCGAATCCGCTAATAGTGGGGCTCGATTTCCTTTGACCGGTGCAGAAGACCCAGATGTGGGTGTCAATGGACTGAGGGAATATTTACTGAGCGAGAATGAACATTTTGTTCTGAAACAAACCTCTCATGCAGATGGAAAGAAATACGCAGAGATGGTTTTACAGAAGCCTTTGGACAGAGAGACAAATCCTCATCTGTCCCTAAAGCTGATAGCCGTAGACGGTGGGACTCCGCAGAGATCTGGTACAGTAAATATAGATATAACTGTTCTTGATAATAATGACAACGCGCCTGTATTTAATCAGTCTGTGTACAAAGCTACAGTGATGGAAAACTCTCCCAGAGATTCCTACGTCACCACTGTTAATGCTAGTGACGCAGACTCCGGCTCAAATAGTATTGTAACGTATTATTTCTCAGATCTAAACAGTGGTCTCAGTGATTTGTTTATGATTGATGAAAAAAATGGTATTATTTTGATAACAGGTTTAGTTGATTATGAAAAGGAGAAAAAGTACGAACTTAGAATCGAGGCCAAAGATCAGGGAGGTTTGACAGATTCAAGCAAAGTGATAATTGAAGTAACTGATGTAAATGACAACGCCCCTACCATAAGCGTCATGTCATTCACTAGTCCTGTGTCAGAGGACTCTCCTCCTGGTACAACTATTGGGATTATTAATGTCAAAGACCTCGATTCAGGTGATAACGGACAAGTAAATTGTAGGATAGAACAAAATGCACCTTTCAAGATTCAGTCTAATTTAAGAAATTACTACACTTTGGTAACAGATACTGTATTAGATCGTGAAAGTGTTTCAGAGTATAACATCAGTGTAGTTGCGACAGATGCAGGGATGCCTCCTCTCTCTACTAGAAGAAGCTTCCAGTTAAAGGTCTCTGATGTGAACGACAATGCTCCAGTGTTTTCACAGAGTGTTTATAATGCGTTTATCACAGAGAATAACTCTCCAGGTATTTCTGTTCTCACACTGAGAGCTAAAGATCCTGATGAAAACCAAAACGCCCGAATATCTTATATTCTGGAGGATTCTGACCTTGACGGATCTCCTGTGTCTCACTGTGTGTCAGTTAATGCAGAAAGTGGAGTGATACACGCAGTGCGCTCATTTGATTATGAGCAGATAAAAAAGCTGGTTTTCGTCGTCAAGGCGCAGGATGGAGGCTCCCCTCCACTCAGTAGTAATGTGACAGTGAAAGTACTGATCCAGGACCAGAACGACAACCCCCCTCAGGTTCTGTACCCAGTCCAGACTGGAGGCTCTCTGGTGGATGAGATGGTGCCTCGTTCAGCAGATGTGGGCTACCTGGTGACTAAAGTGGTGGCTGTGGATGTGGACTCTGGACAGAATGCCTGGCTCTCCTATAAAGTGCAGAAAGCCACAGACAGGGCGCTGTTTGAAGTGGGCTCACAGAACGGAGAAATCAGAACTATCCGCCAAGTGACTGATAAAGATGCTGTGAGACAAAGACTGACTGTGATAGTGGAGGACAACGGGCAGCCCTCTCGTTCAGCTACAGTCATTGTTAACGTGGCGGTGGCGGACAGCTTCCCTGAAGTGCTGTCGGAGTTCACTGACTTTACTCACGACAAGGAGTACAACGACAACCTGACTTTTTACTTAGTGTTGGCTCTGGCTGTAGTTTCCTTCCTCTTCATCACGTGTGTGGTGGTTATTATCTCGGTGAAAATCTACAGATGGAGACAGTCTCGCATTCTGTATCACTCCAACCTGCCTGTGATTCCATATTATCCACCACGTTACTCAGACACTTTGGGGACAGGGACTCTCCAACACGTGTACAACTACGAGGTGTGCAGGACGACTGACTCCAGAAAGAGTGACTGTAAGTTCGGCAGAGCTGGTAGTCAGAACGTGTTGATAATGGAGCCCAGTTCAACAGGGACGATGCAGCGGATACAGAGTGAGAAGAACATCCTGGATGAACCAGACTCTCCTCTAGAGGTTAGTTAACAGTTTAACCTTGTCTGTGTTTCCTGAGTGTTGTAGCTTGATTAATTACGAACAGTTGCAGTTTGTACGGTCACTTTCAGCACCATGGACAGCATCTCAGTCTGTTTGAATGACTTGATAGAAGTGCTACTTCTGTCAAACCCTATGCTGTTTTAGTGGTGGAAACCAAACGGTGTCTCAACGTATCTCCTCCAAACAGACAAATGTCTTTGCATTTAAATGGTGGCGAGAAGATTGTTTGGGTTGTTTAGCTAAAAATACCACTTACATTTTGGACATGTAAATGTTTGTTGTCATCATGAATTAGTAAATTTATTAACTCTTAGTAATCCCAAGAAATAGAACACGAATCGATGAAGCCTGATGTTAAAGGCATCACATAGACCCATCTATGTCCCATACCTCTACAGCGTTCCTTCCTCCTTCACATCAGTGTATCAAAGTCACACTCTAGACTTCCTCCTTCATGGGTTTTTTGACTGCATTATACACTCACAAAAAGTCTTTTTCCCAGAGACTTTTCTCATCATGAGACAGTTTCATTTCTGTATTAGTTTCCATGTATTCCATGAACTTGTAAGCGATTGTAATGTTGTAGGGAATCATTACTGTGGTTCCATAATGAAAACACAACTATTTTCACATGGACCTCTGGTTATTGGATCATGTTGATCTTTTACTTCATTTAAGAATGGATGTTATGGGCTGCATTTTAAAGATATTGTCTGGACTGAAGATTTCACTTTTATTTTAGGTTTTTACTTTGCACTTGCAGTTTTTACACGTCATTGTTTACTTTTCCAGTGAATGAATCACAGCACAATGTGTTGTGTTGAAAATTGCCATAATTAGTCATTTTAGTGTTGAGAAATCAACATTTAGGTGTTTTTTTCTAATAAATTAGAGACGTTTTAAACCATCAGTCTACAATAGGGTGCTAACACTGTGGTCTTGGTCTCATTTGATCTTCATCTTTTAGACTCTAAGGGACGCTGTTGGCCAGTATAATATTTTCTGTGTCTTGTCGTCATTCAGTCCTTCCCCCTTACTGACTACACGGTGATGAAGGCTCTCTGTGTTTTGTCGACGTTTAAGGCACCTAACAGAGAACATGGTCTCACAGACTTACGGGTAAAGATTGAAGGCGTTTTAGATGCAACCAGGAAACTGATATATCACAACCAGATTTCGCGTCATATCAAGTGGATATTAATCTCTTTCTGCTATTTTTGTTGCCACGATGGCAACTCTAGGATCTCTCACCTACTTGTCTTTAAGATGGCGATTGTTTTCTGGATTTCGACGGCAAACAGGACTGCTGTTGATGCTGCTTCATGTGGTGAACCTGGTAGGTGGGCAGATTCGTTATTCGGTACCGGAGGAGATGAAGAAAGGCTCTGTTATTGGTAACGTGGCGCAGGATTTGGGTCTGGATCTGAAAAGGCTCCGTTCTGGGCGGGCCCGTATCGTGACCGGAGAAGACATCCAGTACACCGAGCTGAAGGCAGACAAAGGGACTCTAGTCGTGAATGAGAGAATAGACCGAGAGCAGCTTTGTGGAGACGTGACACCATGTAGCTTCAGCTTTGAGGTGATTTTAGAAAACCCGATCGAACTGCACAGAATAACTGTTGAGGTTTTGGATATAAACGATCACGCTCCTGTTTTCCCAAACAAAGATAAGCCTATCCGCCTCGAAATAAGTGAATCTGCTGTCGTTGGAGTTCAGTTTCCACTGCAGAGCGCAGAGGATTTAGATGTGGGGCAAAATGCATTGCAAGATTATGTTTTGTCACCAAACGACAATTTTATATTGAAGCAACATACAAATCCAGACGGCAGTAAATATGTTGAAATGGTTCTCCAGAAACCTTTAGACAGAGAGCGACATCCACATTTGTCTTTGAAATTAATCGCAGTTGACGGAGGAACACCGCAGAGATCTGGTACAGTAAATATAGATATTACTGTTTTAGATGCCAACGACAATGCTCCAGTTTTTAACCAATCAGTGTATAAAGCATCTGTGAAGGAAAACTTGATGAAAGGCACGAACATAATAACAGTAAACGCCACAGACGCTGATAGCGGTTCAAATGGCCTTATTACTTACAGTTTGTCTAAAACGAAAGGAAGTGCAGCAGATGTATTCAGTATAGATGAAAACACCGGAATCATTTCTGTATCTGGTCTGATAGATTATGAAAAGAACAGAAAATACGAGGTCAGAGTAGAGGCAAAGGATCAAGGTGGCCTAACCGGAACAAGTAAAGTTATATTTGATGTTGTAGATGTGAACGATAATGCACCAATTATGATTATGATGTCATTTTCCAGCCCCTTATCTGAGGATGCACATCCTGGGACAACAGTTGCTGTTTTTAACGTAAAAGATGCAGATTCTGAGAAAAATGGGCAAATAAAATGTTCTATAGATGGAAAACTTCCATTTAAGATCGAGTCATCTCTGACAAACTATTACAATTTGATCTCAGACCAACGTTTTGATAGAGAATCAGTATCAGAATATAACATAACAATAACAGCCACTGACTTTGGGTCTCCCCCTCTTTCCAGCTCAACAAAATTACATCTTAAAATTTCTGACGTAAACGACAACGCGCCATTATTTGATAAAAGCGTTTATTCTGCTTACGTCACAGAGAATAATTCCCCTGGAATTTCCATATTCGCTGTGAGCGCGCGAGACTCTGATTGGAATCAGAACGCGAGAATATCATATCTTTTAGAGGACACACAAGTCAGTGGTAGTCCAGTTTCTACTTATGTGTCTTTGAACGCAGAAACTGGAGTTCTCAGCGCGGTTCGTTCCTTTGATTATGAGCAAATGAAAGAGCTTCAGCTAGTAGTCAAAGCGCAGGATGGAGGCTCCCCTCCACTCAGTAGTAATGTGACCGTGAAAGTACTGATCCAGGACCAGAACGACAACCCCCCTCAGGTTCTGTACCCAGTCCAGACTGGAGGCTCTCTGGTGGATGAGATGGTGCCTCGTTCAGCAGATGTGGGCTACCTGGTGACTAAAGTGGTGGCTGTGGATGTGGACTCTGGACAGAATGCCTGGCTCTCCTATAAAGTGCAGAAAGCCACAGACAGGGCGCTGTTTGAAGTGGGCTCACAGAACGGAGAAATCAGAACTATCCGCCAAGTGACTGATAAAGATGCTGTGAGACAAAGACTGACTGTGATAGTGGAGGACAACGGGCAGCCCTCTCGTTCAGCTACAGTCATTGTTAACGTGGCGGTGGCGGACAGCTTCCCTGAAGTGCTGTCGGAGTTCACTGACTTTACTCACGACAAGGAGTACAACGACAACCTGACTTTTTACTTAGTGTTGGCTCTGGCTGTAGTTTCCTTCCTCTTCATCACGTGTGTGGTGGTTATTATCTCAGTGAAAATCTACAGATGGAGACAGTCTCGCATCCTGTATCACTCCAACCTGCCCGTGATTCCATATTATCCACCACGTTACTCAGACACTTTGGGGACAGGGACTCTCCAACACGTGTACAACTACGAGGTGTGCAGGACGACTGACTCCAGAAAGAGTGACTGTAAGTTCGGCAGAGCTGGTAGTCAGAACGTGTTGATAATGGAGCCCAGTTCAACAGGGACGATGCAGCGGATACAGAGTGAGAAGAACATCCTGGATGAACCAGACTCTCCTCTAGAGGTTAGTTAAATAATGTCGTTTTGCTTCTGTGACTGTATTTGCGTCTCTGTTTATAATTTGCGTTTGCACTCATAGAGAACAGTTTGTCACACTGAGGTCAATTTCAGAACCATGGACAGTATCCCAGTTAGTTTGGTTCCTTTCATGAAAAACCTTCTTTTCCAAAAATCTTCGTAGATGCAATACTGGCTTTCATACTGTGTGCTATGGAAATTAAGCAAATATTCACCCATTAAGCATTTCTAAAATATGAAATTATCACATATATATGCACAGCATATACTACCAAGTTTTGGAATTTCGCTCTTACAGTGTTCACACTTCTAATTTAAAGCAAGGTCAAAGTGTTAATCAATGTAAGCAACTAAAGGCACTTGGGTGAATCTTTGGGGAAATTTTAATCACTAAGATGGAGATTTTATACAACTATGTTTTTGTTCTTTAGTGCGCAGTGATTGTCTGCTTTCTGTAATTCACGTTTTTATTTTTTTATTAAATACATAGTATAGTATGGAATCATACATGGTGAGGGTCTCGGTGTACTAGGTAGTTCGGCATATGCTAATTCATGTATTTATTCTCGGTTTCATTTATTTGTGTTGGTATCGTCTCTGAAAATCCAGAATTCCGCTTGCAGATGTAATGAACATTGAATTTACAATTGTTTTCTCTACTTAAATTGATATTCGTTGACTGGGCTCTAAGGGACGCTGTTGGTCAAGTAAAAAAAATCCGAGCCGAGGTTTAGGCGGTGCCTCTCTCCATGATGCTCTGTGCAGACTGAATGTGCTTCAGACAGTAAACGGCGTTGAAGCGACCGCATAGACTGTGTTTGAGGTGAGATTTTTCACTGCGAGGGAAAGGAAGCAGGATAATACATAATCCGTGGTTTTTCTAAGGGAATTATTTCTGTAGCATCATTTCATGTGATTTATTTGGTAACATGGATAACGGAAAACAGACTCCAAGATGGCGTTTGTGCTACAGACTGACATGGCAAAGCATTCTTTTTCTTCTTTTTTTCAATCATATTGCCAATGGTCAAATACGTTATTCAGTCCCAGAAGAAATGAGGAAGGGATCCGTTATTGGTAACGTCGCACAAGACCTTGGCTTGGATCTGAAAAGGCTCCGTTCTGGCCGGGCCCGTATCGTGACGGGAGAAAGCTCTCAGTACACCGAGCTGAAGGCAGACAAAGGGACTTTGGTTGCTAATGAGAGGATAGACCGAGAGCAGCTTTGTGGAGACATAACGCCTTGCAGCTTCAGCTTTGATTTGATATTAGAAAAGCCGATGGAGCTACATCACGTTACAGTAGAAGTATTGGACATAAATGATAATTCACCGTCTTTTCATCAGCACGACATGCAGTTGACGATTGGAGAATCAGCAGCACCGGGAGCACGTTTTGTTTTGCCAAAAGCAAATGATCCTGATGTAGGAGTCAACGGGCTTCAGGACTATAATCTGTCTCCGAATGAAAATTTTGTTTTGAAAAAGCATTCAAATTCGGACGGTAGTAAACATGCGGAGATGGTCCTTGAGAAACCGCTGGATAGAGAGCGATATCCATTTCTGTCTCTAAAGCTGATAGCAGTGGATGGTGGGACGCCACAGAAATCTGGTACAGTAAATATAGATATCACTGTCCTGGATATTAATGATAATTCTCCTATTTTTAATCAGTCAGTCTACAAGGCCACTGTAATGGAAAATGCCCCAAGAGGTACCTATATTGCTACTGTGAATGCCACTGACGCAGATACCGGATCAAATGGTTTGATTCATTATTCTATTTCCAAAATGCAAGGACGTATTGACAGTATATTCGAAATTAACAAGACAACGGGAGCGATATTTCTGTCAGGGCAGGTTGACTATGAGAAAACAAAGAAATATGAAATACGTATTGAAGCAACGGACCAAGGAGCTTTAGCAGACTCGAGTAAAGTTATAGTCGAGGTGACTGACGTGAATGATAACCCACCTATCATTAATGTGATGTCATTCACTAGTCCTGTGTCAGAGGACTCTCCTCCTGGTACAACTATTGGGATTATTAATGTCAAAGACCTCGATTCAGGTGATAACGGACAAGTAAATTGTAGGATAGAACAAAATGCTCCTTTCAAGATTCAGTCTAATTTAAGAAATTACTACACTTTGGTAACAGATACTGTATTAGATCGTGAAAGTGTTTCAGAGTATAACATCAGTGTAGTTGCGACAGATGCAGGGATGCCTCCTCTCTCTACTAGAAGAAGCTTCCAGTTAAAGGTCTCTGATGTGAACGACAATGCTCCAGTGTTTTCACAGGGTGTTTATAATGCGTTTATCACAGAGAATAACTCTCCAGGTATTTCTGTTCTCACGCTGAGGGCTAAAGATCCTGATGAAAACCAAAACGCCCGAATATCTTATATTCTGGAGGATTCTGACCTTGATGGATCTCCTGTGTCTCACTGTGTGTCAGTTAATGCAGAAAGTGGAGTGATACACGCAGTGCGCTCATTTGATTATGAGCAGATAAAAAAGCTGGTTTTCGTCGTCAAGGCGCAGGATGGAGGCTCCCCTCCACTCAGTAGTAATGTGACAGTGAAAGTACTGATCCAGGACCAGAACGACAACCCCCCTCAGGTTCTGTACCCAGTCCAGACTGGAGGCTCTCTGGTGGATGAGATGGTGCCTCGTTCAGCAGATGTGGGCTACCTGGTGACTAAAGTGGTGGCTGTGGATGTGGACTCTGGACAGAATGCCTGGCTCTCCTATAAAGTGCAGAAAGCCACAGACAGGGCGCTGTTTGAAGTGGGCTCACAGAACGGAGAAATCAGAACTATCCGCCAAGTGACTGATAAAGATGCTGTGAGACAAAGACTGACTGTGATAGTGGAGGACAACGGGCAGCCCTCTCGTTCAGCTACAGTCATTGTTAACGTGGCGGTGGCGGACAGCTTCCCTGAAGTGCTGTCGGAGTTCACTGACTTTACTCACGACAAGGAGTACAACGACAACCTGACTTTTTACTTAGTGTTGGCTCTGGCTGTAGTTTCCTTCCTCTTCATCACGTGTGTGGTGGTTATTATCTCAGTGAAAATCTACAGATGGAGACAGTCTCGCATCCTGTATCACTCCAACCTGCCTGTGATTCCATATTATCCACCACGTTACTCAGACACTTTGGGGACAGGGACTCTCCAACACGTGTACAACTACGAGGTGTGCAGGACGACTGACTCCAGAAAGAGTGACTGTAAGTTCGGCAGAGCTGGTAGTCAGAACGTGCTGATAATGGAGCCCAGTTCAACAGGGACGATGCAGCGGATACAGAGTGAGAAGAGCATCCTGGATGAACCAGACTCTCCTCTAGAGGTTAGTTAACAGTTTAACCTTGTCTGTGTTTCCTGAGTGTTGTAGCTTGATTAATTACGAACAGTTGCAGTTTGTACGGTCACTTTCAGCACCATGGACAGCATCTCAGTCTGTTTGAATGACTTGATAGAAGTGCTACTTCTGTCAAACCCTATGCTGTTTTAGTGGTGGAAACCAAATGGTGTCTCAACGTATCTCCTCCAAACAGACAAATGTCTTTGCATTTAAATGGTGGCGAGAAGATTGTTTGGGTTGTTTAGCTAAAAATACCACTTACATTTTGGACATCTAAATGTTTGTTGTCATCATTAATTAGTAAATTTATTAACTCTTAGTAATCCCATGAAATAGAACACGAATCGATGAAGCCTGATGTTAAAGGCATCACATAGACCCATCTATGTCCCATACCTCTACAGCGTTCCTTCCTCCTTCACATCAGTGTATCAAAGTCACACTCTACACTTCCTCCTTCATGGGTTTTTTGACTGCATTATACACTCACAAAAAGCCTTTTTCCCAGAGACTTTTCTCATCATGAGACAGTTTCATTTCTGTATTAGTTTTCATGTATTCCATGAACTTGTAAGCGATTGTAATGTTGTAGGGAATCATTACTGTGGTTCCATAATGAAAACACAACTATTTTCACATGGACCTCTGGTTATTGGATCATGTTGATCTTGTACTTCATTTAAGAATGGATGTTATGGGCTGCATTTTAAAGATATTGTCTGGACTGAAGATTTCACTTTTATTTTAGGTTTTTACTTTGCACTTGCAGTTTTTACACGTCATTGTTTACTTTTCCAGTGAATGAATCACAGCACAATGTGTTGTGTTGAAAATTGCCATAATTAGTCATTTTAGTGTTGAAAAATCAACATTTAGGTGTTTTTTCTAATAAATTAGAGACGTTTTAAACCATCAGTCTATAATAGGGTGCTAACACTGTGGTCTTGGTCTCATTTGATCTTCATCTTTTAGACTCTAAGGGACGCTGTTGGCCAGTATAATATTTTCTGTGTCTTGTCGTCATTCAGTCCTTCCCCTTACTGACTACACGGTGATGAAGGCTCTCTGTGTTTTGTCGACGTTTAAGGCACCTAACAGAGAACATGGTCTCACAGACTTACGGGTAAAGATTGAAGGCGTTTTAGATGCAACCAGGAAACTGATATATCACAACCAGATTTCGCGTCATATCAAGTGGATATTAATCTCTTTCTGCTATTTTTGTTGCCACGATGGCAACTCTAGGATCTCTCACCTACTTGTCTTTAAGATGGCGATTGTTTTCTGGATTTCGACGGCAAACAGGACTGCTGTTGATGCTGCTTCATGTGGTGAACCTGGTAGGTGGGCAGATTCGTTATTCGGTACCGGAGGAGATGAAGAAAGGCTCTGTTATTGGTAACGTGGCGCAGGATTTGGGTCTGGATCTGAAAAGGCTCCGTTCTGGGCGGGCCCGTATCGTGACCGGAGAAGACATCCAGTACACCGAGCTGAAGGCAGACAAAGGGACTCTAGTCGTGAATGAGAGAATAGACCGAGAGCAGCTTTGTGGAGACGTGACACCATGTAGCTTCAGCTTTGAGGTGATTTTAGAAAACCCGATGGAACTGCACAGAATAACTGTTGAGGTTTTGGATATAAACGATCACGCTCCTGTTTTCCCAAACAAAGATAAGCCTATCCGCCTCGAAATAAGTGAATCTGCTGTCGTTGGAATTCAGTTTCCACTGCAGAGCGCAGAGGATTTAGATGTGGGGCAAAATGCATTGCAAGATTATGTTTTGTCACCAAACGACAATTTTATATTGAAGCAACATACAAATCCAGACGGCAGTAAATATGTTGAAATGGTTCTCCAGAAACCTTTAGACAGAGAGCGACATCCACATTTGTCTTTGAAATTAATCGCAGTTGACGGAGGAACACCGCAGAGATCTGGTACAGTAAATATAGATATTACTGTTTTAGATGCCAACGACAATGCTCCAGTTTTTAACCAATCAGTGTATAAAGCATCTGTGAAGGAAAACTTGATGAAAGGCACGAACATAATAACAGTAAACGCCACAGACGCTGATAGCGGTTCATATGGCCTTATCACTTACAGTTTGTCTAAAACGAAAGGAAGTGCAGCAGATATATTCAGTATAGATGAAAACACCGGAATCATTTCTGTATCTGGTCTGATAGATTATGAAAAGAACAGAAAATACGAGGTCAGAGTAGAGGCAAAGGATCAAGGTGGCCTAACCGGAACAAGTAAAGTTATATTTGATGTATTTGATGTGAACGATAATGCCCCCGTTATAAACATTATGTCATTTTCTAGTCCTGTATCTGAGGATGCACATCCTGGTACCACAATTGCTATTTTGAATATAAAAGATGCAGATTCTGAGAAAAATGGGCAAATAAAATGTTCTATAGATGGAAAACTTCCATTTAAGATCGAGTCATCTCTGACAAACTATTACAATTTGATCTCAGACCAACGTTTTGATAGAGAATCAGTATCAGAATATAACATAACAATAACAGCCACTGACTTTGGGTCTCCCCCTCTTTCCAGCTCAAAAAAATTACATCTTAAAATTTCTGACGTAAACGACAACGCGCCATTATTTGATAAAAGCGTTTATTCTGCTTACGTCACAGAGAATAATTCCCCTGGAATTTCCATATTCGCTGTGAGCGCGCGAGACTCTGATTGGAATCAGAACGCGAGAATATCATATCTTTTAGAGGACACACAAGTCAGTGGTAGTCCAGTTTCTACTTATGTGTCTTTGAACGCAGAAACTGGAGTTCTCAGCGCGGTTCGTTCCTTTGATTATGAGCAAATTAAAGAGCTTCAGCTAGTAGTCAAAGCGCAGGATGGAGGCTCCCCTCCACTCAGTAGTAATGTGACCGTGAAAGTACTGATCCAGGACCAGAACGACAACCCCCCTCAGGTTCTGTACCCAGTCCAGACTGGAGGCTCTCTGGTGGATGAGATGGTGCCTCGTTCAGCAGATGTGGGCTACCTGGTGACTAAAGTGGTGGCTGTGGATGTGGACTCTGGACAGAATGCCTGGCTCTCCTATAAAGTGCAGAAAGCCACAGACAGGGCGCTGTTTGAAGTGGGCTCACAGAACGGAGAAATCAGAACTATCCGCCAAGTGACTGATAAAGATGCTGTGAGACAAAGACTGACTGTGATAGTGGAGGACAACGGGCAGCCCTCTCGTTCAGCTACAGTCATTGTTAACGTGGCGGTGGCGGACAGCTTCCCTGAAGTGCTGTCGGAGTTCACTGACTTTACTCACGACAAGGAGTACAACGACAACCTGACTTTTTACTTAGTGTTGGCTCTGGCTGTAGTTTCCTTCCTCTTCATCACGTGTGTGGTGGTTATTATCTCAGTGAAAATCTACAGATGGAGACAGTCTCGCATCCTGTATCACTCCAACCTGCCCGTGATTCCATATTATCCACCACGTTACTCAGACACTTTGGGGACAGGGACTCTCCAACACGTGTACAACTACGAGGTGTGCAGGACGACTGACTCCAGAAAGAGTGACTGTAAGTTCGGCAGAGCTGGTAGTCAGAACGTGCTGATAATGGAGCCCAGTTCAACAGGGACGATGCAGCGGATACAGAGTGAGAAGAACATCCTGGATGAACCAGACTCTCCTCTAGAGGTGAGGTGCAATACGCAAAGTATTTACTCGTGTAAACATTGTTTTTCTAAAGTGACATAAAATTACAATACATCGTTTTTTGCAGTTTAATCCACAACACATGGATCAGGTTCTTTTTCAGCACCACAGTGCGGACAGTTCCCTTTTTATCCGAAAGTGTTTTCTGAATTTAAAACTTCCAAGTTTCCTCATAACTTCAAAGAAATGTTACTGTGTCCATACTGCTACCACTGTCACCACCACTGTTACTACTACTACTACTGCTACTATTGCTACAAATAACACTGATTTCTGCTGATGGTAATTCTTTTCTTGCCATTCTTGCCATCATTTCCCCCTTCTTGAATTTATTTATCTATTTATTTAATTTAAAGACAGTCACAAATTGCAGACAGCAGGACTTATTCACTTTCATTGTTTTACAAACCGGCTTCATTATTTACTTCCAAACCTTTTGGTGTTCACGTTTTGGACTCCAAGTGACGCTGTTGGTCAAGAATATAATGTCTACCCATAATCTCTGTGTTGCAGTTCAGAGGCGCTCTTTGTAAGATCACGTCGAAGCAGGCTTAGAGGAAACAGAAGGAAGCATATATGTCGGGAAAGAAATTATTTTCCAGTTTGTAGCGGCTTTGTTTCTCATTTCTGATACGTTGGCAATGCACATCTGGAAGAGTGGATGTTACTGAATTGAGATCAGAGGACCTAGTTTCTTTTTTTTCTCCGGAAAATGCCCCTTTCTGACATGGCGTCCCAGCAGCCACTCTGCAAATGGCGTTTGTATTTTGGACATCAGCGGGTAATGTTTCTGTCTTTGCTTTACTTTGTTAATATCGTCGCTGGTCAGATCCGTTACTCTATCCCAGAGGAGATGAAGAAAGGCTCCCTGATCGGTAATGTAGCTCAGGATCTTGGTCTGGATCTGAAAAGGCTCCGTTCTGGCCGGGCCCGTATCGTGACCGGAGAAAACATCCAGTACACCGAGCTGAAGGCAGACAAAGGGACTCTAGTCGTCAAAGAGAGAATAGACCGAGAGCAGCTGTGTGGAGACGTAACACCATGCAGTTTCAGTTTTGAAATAATTTTAGAAAATCCGATGGAGCTACACCACATAATGATTGAAGTGTTAGATGTGAATGATCATCCTCCGGTATTCAAGAAATCCAATATTATGTTAGACATAAGTGAGTCAGCTAACGTTGGGGCGAGATTTGTGCTGGACAGTGCGGAGGATCCCGATGTTGGCATCAACGGCCTGCAGAATTACGTTTTAACCTCAAACGACAATTTCGTTTTAAAGCAGCATGTGAATCCAGACGGGAGTAAATATGCAGAGATGGTGCTGCAGAAGCAGTTAGACAGAGAGGAGGTTCCCCGTCTCGCTTTACAGCTCATAGCAGTAGATGGTGGGAATCCACAGAGATCTGGCGCCGTAAATATAGACATAAATGTTTTAGATGTAAATGACAATGCGCCCGCTTTTAACCAGTCAGTTTATAAAGCCACGGTGATAGAAAACGCAGCAAAGGGCACTAATATCGTTACTGTTAATGCTACAGACGCAGACAGTGGATCAAACGGTTACATCACATATTCACTTTCAAACGTGAAGAGCAACATAGCTGACTTGTTATCGATTGATCAAGTTTCTGGTGCATTATTTGTTTCAGGTCCGATTGACTTTGAAAAAGATAAAAAATTTGAGCTCAGAATCGAGGCCAAAGATCAGGGAGGTTTGACAGATTCAAGCAAAGTGATAATTGAAGTAACCGATGTAAATGACAACGCCCCTACCATAAGCGTCATGTCATTCACTAGTCCTGTGTCAGAGGACTCTCCTCCTGGTACAACTATTGGGATTATTAATGTCAAAGACCTCGATTCAGGTGATAACGGACAAGTAAATTGTAGGATAGAACAAAATGCACCTTTCAAGATTCAGTCTAATTTAAGAAATTACTACACTTTGGTAACAGATACTGTATTAGATCGTGAAAGTGTTTCAGAGTATAACATCAGTGTAGTTGCGACAGATGCAGGGATGCCTCCTCTCTCTACTAGAAGAAGCTTCCAGTTAAAGGTCTCTGATGTGAACGACAATGCTCCAGTGTTTTCACAGAGTGTTTATAATGCGTTTATCACAGAGAATAACTCTCCAGGTATTTCTGTTCTCACGCTGAGGGCTAAAGATCCTGATGAAAACCAAAACGCCCGAATATCTTATATTCTGGAGGATTCTGACTTTGATGGATCTCCTGTGTCTCACTGTGTGTCAGTTAATGCAGAAAGTGGAGTGATACACGCAGTGCGCTCATTTGATTATGAGCAGATAAAAAAGCTGGTTTTCGTCGTCAAGGCGCAGGATGGAGGCTCCCCTCCACTCAGTAGTAATGTGACAGTGAAAGTACTGATCCAGGACCAGAACGACAACCCCCCTCAGGTTCTGTACCCAGTCCAGACTGGAGGCTCTCTGGTGGATGAGATGGTGCCTCGTTCAGCAGATGTGGGCTACCTGGTGACTAAAGTGGTGGCTGTGGATGTGGACTCTGGACAGAATGCCTGGCTCTCCTATAAAGTGCAGAAAGCCACAGACAGGGCGCTGTTTGAAGTGGGCTCACAGAACGGAGAAATCAGAACTATCCGCCAAGTGACTGATAAAGATGCTGTGAGACAAAGACTGACTGTGATAGTGGAGGACAACGGGCAGCCCTCTCGTTCAGCTACAGTCATTGTTAACGTGGCGGTGGCGGACAGCTTCCCTGAAGTGCTGTCGGAGTTCACTGACTTTACTCACGACAAGGAGTACAACGACAACCTGACTTTTTACTTAGTGTTGGCTCTGGCTGTAGTTTCCTTCCTCTTCATCACGTGTGTGGTGGTTATTATCTCAGTGAAAATCTACAGATGGAGACAGTCTCGCATCCTGTATCACTCCAACCTGCCTGTGATTCCATATTATCCACCACGTTACTCAGACACTTTGGGGACAGGGACTCTCCAACACGTGTACAACTACGAGGTGTGCAGGACGACTGACTCCAGAAAGAGTGACTGTAAGTTCGGCAGAGCTGGTAGTCAGAACGTGCTGATAATGGAGCCCAGTTCAACAGGGACGATGCAGCGGATACAGAGTGAGAAGAACATCCTGGATGAACCAGACTCTCCTCTAGAGGTTAGTTCAGCTTTATCACCCCACTCAAAGATACAATCTATGCTGTGTGCCCCACAAATATTTAATTTCATGCCTGTAGAGTTTTCAGGTTATATATTAACTCCACTGCAAGCTGTTTTGAATTTTCTATTAGTATTTGATAGCTGGAATTAAATCTTTGAACTGAATTAGGGTGCAAAAGCAAAATCCACAATATACATGGTGGTTTATGTCGTGTACTGATCATGACTCTTGTGTCCCATGTTGAGGGACTGTTGGCGTGTCCGTGTTTGCATCTTAAAATAGCTCGTGCTTGGATACTGATTTTGATTTGATATCAGTATTTAGTAGTCTAATCTGCCACGCCTTTGCTCTTTCTCCTGCTCCCCTTTCACTGCATTCCTAAGGTTTGTTTCAGTACCGCAGACAGCGACAGTCCTATACTTGACACATTACAGTGATCTATTGCCTTTGGGAAGTTATTTGATATTTCTAACAGTAAAACATTTAACGGGATGCCATTGCAGTTTATATGCCGTTTCTGCTGTTGTTTCAATGCGTAATTCATTCCGTATTTACAACACGACACAAATATCAAATGCTGTAATATTAACAACTGAGCACCAGCTGTTTATATTGGCAGGTGATAAATGCTTGTCCTCCAAGTGCCAATGTAAGGAGTTCAGGTTTTGTACTCTAAGTGACGCTGTTGATCAACAAAACGATTCGAGTGTTAAGAGCCAGCCTGTTCTCTTCGCTCTCTGCTGTCCTTCGTGGGAGGACAGGGAGAGAAGAGGCGATTTTTTTCCCCACGCATTTGTCTTTGGAATATAGGAGGAGCACTGTGTCATCTGAAAGCTGTGCAACATATTTAAGCTGGACTACAAGCTCATGTTTGTTTTCTTCTCTGAGGACGCATTCATCAAGATCTTTTGTTTCTGATATGGCAACCCGAGGTCTGCCCTGCCCTAGAAGTGTAAGATGGCGATTGTCTTTTATATTAAGATGTCAAGTGAGATTTCTTATTTTGCTTTCTTTCATTGGTGCCAGAGTGGCGGGTCAGATTCGTTATTCTGTTCCAGAGGAGATGAAAAAAGGCTCCGTTATTGGTAACGTAGCACAAGACCTCGGCCTGGATCTGAAAAGGCTCCGTTCTGGCCGGGCCCGTATCGTGAGTGGAGAAAACATCCAGTACACCGAGCTGAAGACAGACAAAGGGACTCTAGTTGTGAATGAGAGAATAGACCGAGAGCAGCTTTGTGGAGACGTGACACCGTGCAGCCTCAGCTTCGAAATCATTTTAGAAAACCCAATCGAACTTCATCGTATTACTGTCGAAATTTTAGATATTAATGATAACTCGCCTTTCTTTTCAAATAAAGACATCCAGTTTGAAATGAGTGAATCTGCTACAATTGGAGCAAAATTTCCAGTTGAAAGCGCAGTTGATCCTGACGTTGGACTTAACACGTTACAAAATTACATTCTATCTCCAAATAATCATTTTATGCTCAAACAACATGCAAATCCAGACGGCAGTAAATACGCTGAACTGGTGCTCCAGAAGCCGTTAGACAGAGAGGAACACCCCAGTCTCCCTCTAAAAGTCATAGCTGTTGACGGTGGAAACCCACAGAGATCTGGTACGGTGAATATAATAGTGTCAGTTTTAGATGCAAACGATAATGCACCTGTGTTCAACCAGTCAGTTTATAGGGCCGTCGTTGTTGAAAATGCACCAAAAGGGACTTATATTACAACAGTTAACGCCACTGATGCAGACATTGGCACTAACGGGGAGATAATATTTAGTTTTTCGAAAATAAAAGGCAGTACGGTTGATATGTTTAGTATCGATGAAAACACGGGTGACATATCAGTTGCTGGACTTATAGACTATGAAAAAGAGAAAAAATATGAGCTTAGGTTAGAGGCAAGAGATCGAGGGGGTTTGACCGGGACCAGTAAAGTTATAATTGAAGTTAGCGATGTCAATGACAATGTTCCAGTTATTAATATCATGTCATTTTCGAATACAATATCAGAAGATGCCACTCTCGGCACAACAATAGCTGTCATCAACGTCAAAGACGCTGATTCAGAGAAAAATGGAAAGATAACATGCACCACAGACAAAACGCTCCCGTTTCAAATCCAGTCGTCATTAACGAACTACTATAACTTGGTGGTGGATCAGCATTTTGACAGAGAGGCTACTTCTGAATACGATATCACGATAATAGCAACCGACTCGGGGTCTCCTCCTCTCTCCAGCTCTGTCACACTGCAGCTTAGAATATCTGACGTAAACGATAACGTCCCCGCGTTCGACAGACACTCCTATTCTGCTTACGTCACAGAGAACAATTCTCCTGGAATGTCCATCACCACTGTGAGGGCACTAGATTCTGATTGGAATCTTAACGCGAGAGTCTCGTATTTCCTGGAGGAAAAACAAATCAGCGGAAATCCAGTGTCTACTTATGTGTCCATAAACTCTGAAACTGGGGTTTTGCATGCGGTGCGTTCCTTTGATTATGAACAAATGAAAGAGCTTCAGCTAGTAGTCAAAGCGCAGGATGGAGGCTCCCCTCCACTCAGTAGTAATGTGACCGTGAAAATACTGATCCAGGACCAGAACGACAACCCCCCTCAGGTTCTGTACCCAGTCCAGACTGGAGGCTCTCTGGTGGATGAGATGGTGCCTCGTTCAGCAGATGTGGGCTACCTGGTGACTAAAGTGGTGGCTGTGGATGTGGACTCTGGACAGAATGCCTGGCTCTCCTATAAAGTGCAGAAAGCCACAGACAGGGCGCTGTTTGAAGTGGGCTCACAGAACGGAGAAATCAGAACTATCCGCCAAGTGACTGATAAAGATGCTGTGAGACAAAGACTGACTGTGATAGTGGAGGACAACGGGCAGCCCTCTCGTTCAGCTACAGTCATTGTTAACGTGGCGGTGGCGGACAGCTTCCCTGAAGTGCTGTCGGAGTTCACTGACTTTACTCACGACAAGGAGTACAACGACAACCTGACTTTTTACTTAGTGTTGGCTCTGGCTGTAGTTTCCTTCCTCTTCATCACGTGTGTGGTGGTTATTATCTCAGTGAAAATCTACAGATGGAGACAGTCTCGCATCCTGTATCACTCCAACCTGCCTGTGATTCCATATTATCCACCACGTTACTCAGACACTTTGGGGACAGGGACTCTCCAACACGTGTACAACTACGAGGTGTGCAGGACGACTGACTCCAGAAAGAGTGACATCAAATATATGCAACCTATCAGTCAAAGTTTAGTGAGTGTGGATGGAGCTGGGACTGATGCAGCGCAGATGGAGAAGCAACTGTCCGGCAACTGTTCTCAAATGTCAACTTTGGTGAGTGATATTTTACATCCTTCGTTTTCCGTTTTGTTGTTGTTCTCGTATATTTTTCCTGAAGTAGTTGAAGCAAACAGAACGTCCACGGCTGTCAGCAGAGTCTCGGTGTCACTGTCCACGGTGCTGAAACGGTCGATGTGCTCATTTGAAGTAACTTTCTTTCCTTCATGTATCGCAAGCCAAGTTTTTAGTGTTCATATCACAGATACTACCGGAACAATGAGACAATTAAATGATCACAATATATTGTAATATATATTGCCTCGAGTACAAAATGTTCTACTACTTCTTTGTTTGGCGTTTATGTATTTTTTATTTTTGTAATTTATTCTACAGATCATCATTGTTTCTCCCTCCTGCATCAGTTGTGATCTTAGTTAATAATAAACTCTTAAAGACATTGAAACAAAACGTGATTTCACCATCTTATCTTAAACTTAAGAGGCTTAATGGAACAGAGCCTACTCAGTATGTAGCCACCGACTTCATTCGCACTGCTCCTTTGTAAACCTATAATCCATTTCCTTTAAATGGACTATCCACACGTTTTGAATACATCTAACCTGTTCCTAATAATGTGCACACCACATACATTACCGTGGATGGACTCTGAGCGCCGCTGTTGATACATCAATGATTAACTGTCCAAATAAGCAGAGCAGCGGTCCACCCCTTTAATTCAGTTCAGTGTTTTACTGCTCGGAAAGAAGACGTCTGGCCCGTCGAGGTCCAGATAGTAGCATTTCTCGTGGAATTTCTCAGCTGAAAATACCCTACCTTTTTCAGTCTATGGATTTAATCACTCCAGTTTTAGAGTGAAAGGGATCATTTCGTCTGTAGCTCTGGATTTATGATGGCTTGTATGTGGATAAACGCCCGCAGAGGCCGATGGCAGGCACTGTTTGTCATTCTTTGTCTGTTCAAGCTGAGCTCAGTGACTGGACAGGCTCGGTACTCCGTACCGGAGGAGCAGGCAGAAGGGTCTTTTGTTGGGAACATTGCGAGAGATTTGGGCTTGGATGTGGCGAGGCTCATATCAGGTAAAGCTCGTATCATTACAAAAGGAAGCCGACAGTACGTTGATTTAAACCGAGACAAAGGCCTCCTTGTTATTAAAGAGCGAATCGACCGAGAAGAACTGTGTGGAAAGACGACGCCCTGTAGCTTCAGTTTCGAGGTGATTTTAGAGAATCCGATCCAGCTTTATCGGGTAACAGTGGAGGTAATAGACATAAACGACAACAGTCCGTCCTTCCCAAAGGATGAAATCCATTTGAAAATTGTCGAAAGTGCTGCATCAGGGACTCGGTTCACGTTGGTGAGTGCCGACGACCCTGATGTTGGTATTAATGATATTCAAAAATACACTCTGAAACCGTCAGAAAATTTCAAATTAGAGGTACAGAACCAGCCTGATGGAGGAAAATTCATAGAAATGGTTTTACAAAACCCGTTAGACCGAGAGAAAGAGGAGACTCACACACTGGTGCTGATCGCTTCAGATGGAGGAGAGCCACATAGATCAGGGACAGTGCGTATTCATATCACTGTGCTGGATGCTAACGATAATGCGCCAGTGTGCAGCCAGCCTGTTTACAAAGCAGATGTCAAAGAGAACTCTGCTGAGGGGACAGTGGTAACCACTGTTAGTGCAGAGGACGCAGATAAAGGAAGTAATGGGGAGGTAACTTTTTCTATCCCATTTGTCGCTAAACAGACAAAACAGCTTTTTGAAGTAAACGCTAAAACTGGAGAGATTAAAGTTGCAGGTAAACTGGATTTTGAAAAATCAAAGACTTTTCAATTAAATGTTCAAGCTAGTGATCACGGTGGATTTACAGATACATGTAAAGTTATTATTCAGGTAATTGACGAGAATGACAACGTCCCCACAATACAGCTAATGTCATTTTCTAACTCGATATCCGAGGATTCTCCTCCAGGAACAACTATAGCTGTTGTTAACGTGGATGATGAAGACTCTGATGGTAACGGTGTTGTCAAGTGCTCCATTAACTCTGATGTACCTTTTAAAATCGAGTCCTCATTAACTGGATATTATACTGTAGTGACCGAAGACTTCTTAGACAGAGAAAGTGTTCCCGAGTATAATATCACCATAACCGTCTCTGACCAAGGCTCTCCGCCTCTGTCTAGCAGTAAAAACATCAATGTGAGAGTGTCGGACGTGAATGACAGTCCACCCAAATTCGATCAGTCAGAATATAGAAAGACTGTAGCAGAGAACAACTCTCCTGGATTCTCTGTGTTTACTGTCAGTGCCAGTGATGCAGACTGGGGCCAAAACGCTCGAGTTTCCTACTTTGTGGACGAGAAAGAGATTAATGGGGTTGCTGTGTCTGCATTAGTGTCAGTAAATTCAGAAAGTGGTGTCATTCATGCAGTGAGGTCGTTTGATTACGAACAAATTAAGTGGTTTGAATTTAACGTAACTGCTCGTGATGCTGGATCACCTCCTCTGAGTTCGGTGGCCACAGTTAGAATACTGATCCAGGACCAGAACGACAACCCCCCTCAGGTTCTGTACCCAGTCCAGAGTGGAGGCTCTCTGGTGGATGAGATGGTGCCTCGTTCAGCAGATGTGGGCTACCTGGTGACTAAAGTGGTGGCTGTGGATGTGGACTCTGGACAGAATGCCTGGCTCTCCTATAAAGTGCAGAAAGCCACAGACAGGGCGCTGTTTGAAGTGGGCTCACAGAACGGAGAAATCAGAACTATCCGCCAGGTGACTGATAAAGATGCTGTGAGACAAAGACTGACTGTGATAGTGGAGGACAACGGGCAGCCCTCTCGTTCAGCTACAGTCATTGTTAACGTGGCGGTGGCGGACAGCTTCCCTGAAGTGCTGTCGGAGTTCACTGACTTTACTCACGACAAGGAGTACAACGACAACCTGACTTTTTACTTAGTGTTGGCTCTGGCTGTAGTTTCCTTCCTCTTCATCACGTGTGTGGTGGTTATTATCTCAGTGAAAATCTACAGATGGAGACAGTCTCGCATCCTGTATCACTCCAACCTGCCTGTGATTCCATATTATCCACCACGTTACTCAGACACTTTGGGGACAGGGACTCTCCAACACGTGTACAACTACGAGGTGTGCAGGACGACAGACTCCAGAAAGAGTGACTGTAAGTTCGGCAGAGCTGGTAGTCAGAACGTGCTGATAATGGAGCCCAGTTCAACAGGGACGATGCAGCGGATACAGAGTGAGAAGAACATCCTGGATGAACCAGACTCTCCTTTAGAGGTAGGTTTATGGATCAAGCCTTCTTCACAATCTTAACATGCATTAGCTGTGTATCTTTAGATCATAGATATTACTTGCTTTTATGTATTAGTTTCACTGCCTTCTCAGAAGGCATCTTCAGTACCACTAGTGATGGACAGCTCGCATCCATCCAGTCAATTAACTGAAGTGTGAAACATCCAGTAATAAAATGCACACCATGAAACACATACATTCTGGTGCTGTTGAGTGATACCAACATTTAATGTTGTCTGTACTGCAGAGGCTGTTTTGTGTCTTTATTAATTGGAAAATATATATATGGCCTTTATGCTTTCAGCAAAGTTTTTGTTTTTTCTGGAGGGAGAAAGCAAATTTAATAGTGTGACGAGAGAGCGTTTCCACGTATCAAAAGTCTCACGGCAGTACTAATTTCCCAGTTTCTTTTGTGGCAGCACTTGTTATTTTCATATCGGACTCTAAGGGCCGCTGTCGGTCTTCAAAGCACATTTGAAGCTTCTGAAATGCAGCTCCACGTCCTGGACTCCTCTCAGTGTACGGCGGAGAGCAGGGCATTCACTCTTAATATTCACTGGTGATTTTTAGACTAATGTACTCGTTGTCACACCGTGGATTATAAACACACCAACAGAAGGACTGTAAACTGTAGTAGGGCGGCTTTTTGCAACATACTTTTTTGCTGATTTGATTGGATTGCCTCGGGAATATGATTTACATCAGCAGTGGACTCACGATGAAATGGCAAGTACGGGCCTTCATCCTTGTTTTTCTCATTGACGCCACAATCTGTCAGATCCGCTACTCTGTCCCAGAGGAGATGAGGAAGGGTTCCTTTGTAGGGAATGTGGCTGAGGATTTAGGTATCGACGCTAAAAGACTGACATCAGGCGGTGCCCGAATTGTTAGCGGTGATAACAGCGAGTATATCAGGCTGGATGTAGACAAAGGGATTCTTGTCGTGGAAGACAGAATAGACAGAGAGCAGCTCTGCGGGCAGACATCGCCCTGTAGCTTGAATTTTGAAATGGTTATGATGAATCCAATGCAACTACATAGCGTTGTAGTGGAAGTGTTGGATGTCAATGATAATGCACCTGTGTTTCACGAGAAAGACGTGCATGTAGAAATAGTAGAATCTGCTCTTCCAGGAACCGAAATATTACAAGAGAGTGCCACCGACCCTGATGTTGGCATCAACGCTTTACATGGTTATACGTTACACCCAACAACGCATTTTAATATCAAGGTCCTGTCCAGCCCAAATGGTCATAAATATGCACAATTGTACCTGTCTAATACTTTAGACCGCGAGAAAGAGGAAAAGCTGCTTCTCACCCTAACTGCTGTTGACGGTGGTGAACCACAGCGGTCAGGGACGCTGAAAATACACGTAACCGTGCGAGACACTAACGACAATGCTCCGGTTTTCATGCAATCGATTTTCAAGGCATCTGTTAAAGAACATGTTCCAAAAGGAACCTTGGTGTTGAGTTTGAGCGCAACAGACGCAGATGAGGGAATGAATGGCCGTGTTACATACCACTTTAATCGCATGTCAAGTAATGTTGCTGAACTATTTAATCTGGATGAAAACAGCGGTGATTTAACTGTAAACGGTTTGATTGATTATGAAGAGAATAAAATATATGAGATAGGCGTGCAGGCAAAAGATCAAGGCGGACAAAGCACATCAACAAAAGTAATAATTGAGGTGACGGATGTGAATGACAACGCACCTGTAATAACACTTACTTCGTTTTCTAGTACCATTGCTGAGAATTCTCCCAGTGGAACTACTGTGGCTATCATTAATGTTAAAGATCTCGATTCAGGCAAAAATGGCAAAGTAGACTGTTCAGTTAACGGTAATATCCCGTTTGCAATCCATTCATCTCTAAAGAATTATTATACTCTGGTGACAAACGGTGTCCTCGACAGGGAGCGTAATCCTGATTACAATATCACTTTCACGGCTAAGGATGAGGGTAGCCCACCACTCTCGACAAACAAAACAATAACACTTCGAGTATCCGACGTAAATGATAATGCCCCAGTATTTGAACACAGTTTTTATGAAGCTAATATCATGGAGAATAACTCCCCAGGATTGTCTGTGTTTTCCGTAAATGCACGGGACTCTGACTCAGGGCAGAACGCAAGAGTGTCTTACCTGCTTGTTGATACTCAGATAAATGGAAACCCCATATCCACTTACATATCTGTTAACGCTGAAAGTGGAACTATACACGCAGTTCGATCATTTGACTATGAGCAAATAAAAACTTTGAATATTTTCGTTAAAGGACAGGATGGGGGGTCCCCGCCCTTAAGCAGCAATACCACAGTTAAATTAATTATTCAAGATCAGAACGACAATCCCCCTCAGGTTCTGTACCCAGTCCAGACTGGAGGCTCTCTGGTGGATGAGATGGTGCCTCGTTCAGCAGATGTGGGCTACCTGGTGACTAAAGTGGTGGCTGTGGATGTGGACTCTGGACAGAATGCCTGGCTCTCCTATAAAGTGCAGAAAGCCACAGACAGGGCGCTGTTTGAAGTGGGCTCACAGAACGGAGAAATCAGAACTATCCGCCAAGTGACTGATAAAGATGCTGTGAGACAAAGACTGACTGTGATAGTGGAGGACAACGGGCAGCCCTCTCGTTCAGCTACAGTCATTGTTAACGTGGCGGTGGCGGACAGCTTCCCTGAAGTGCTGTCGGAGTTCACTGACTTTACTCACGACAAGGAGTACAACGACAACCTGACTTTTTACTTAGTGTTGGCTCTGGCTGTAGTTTCCTTCCTCTTCATCACGTGTGTGGTGGTTATTATCTCAGTGAAAATCTACAGATGGAGACAGTCTCGCATCCTTTATCACTCCAACCTGCCCGTGATTCCATATTATCCACCACGTTACTCAGACACTTTGGGGACAGGGACTCTCCAACACGTGTACAACTATGAGGTGTGCAGGACGACTGACTCCAGAAAGAGTGACATCAAATATATGCAACCTATCAGTCAAAGTTTAGTGAGTGTGGATGGAGCTGGGACTGATGCAGCGCAGATGGAGAAGCAACTGTCCGGCAACTGTTCTCAAATGTCAACTTTGGTGAGTGATATTTTACATCCTTCGTTTTCCGTTTTGTTGTTGTTCTCGTATATTTTTCCTGAAGTAGTTGAAGCAAACAGAACGTCCACGGCTGTCAGCAGCGTCTCGGTGCCACTGTCCACGGTGCTGAAACGGTCGATGTGCTCATTTGAAGTAACTTTCTTTCCTTCATGTATCGCAAGCCAAGTTTTTAGTGTTCATATCACAGATTCTACCGGAACAATGAGACAATTAAATGATCACAATATATTGTAATATATATTGCCTCGAGTACAAAATGTTCTACTACTTCTTTGTTTGGCGTTTATGTATTTTTTATTTTTGTAATTTATTCTACAGATCATCATTGTTTCTCCCTCCTGCATCAGTTGTGATTTTAGTTAATAATAAACTCTTAAAGACATTGAAACAAAGCGTGATTTCACCATCTTATCTTAAACTTAAGAGGCTTAATGGAACAGAGCCTACTCAGTATGTAGCCACCGACTTCATTCGCACTGCTCCTTTGTAAACCTATAATCCATTTCCTTTAAAGGAACTATCCACACGTTTTGAATACATCTAACCTGTTCCTAATAATGTGCACACCACATACATTACCGTGGATGGACTCTGAGCGCCGCTGTTGATACATCAATGATTAACTGTCCAAATAAGCAGAGCAGCGGTCCACCCCTTTAATTCAGTTCAGTGTTTTACTGCTCGGAAAGAAGACGTCTGGCCCGTCGAGGTCCAAATAGTAGCATTTCTCGTGGAATTTCTCAGCTGAAAATACCCTACCTTTTTCAGTCTATGGATTTAATCACTCCAGTTTTAGAGTGAAAGGGATCATTTCGTCTGTAGCTCTGGATTTATGATGGCTTGTATGTGGATAAACGCCCGCAGAGGCCGATGGCAGGCACTGTTTGTCATTCTTTGTCTGTTCAAGCTGAGCTCAGTGACTGGACAGGCTCGGTACTCCGTACCGGAGGAGCAGGCAGAAGGGTCTTTTGTTGGGAACATTGCGAGAGATTTGGGCTTGGATGTGGCGAGGCTCATATCAGGTAAAGCTCGTATCATTACAAAAGGAAGCCGACAGTACGTTGATTTAAACCGAGACAAAGGCCTCCTTGTTATTAAAGAGCGAATCGACCGAGAAGAACTGTGTGGAAAGACGACGCCCTGTAGCTTCAGTTTCGAGGTGATTTTAGAGAATCCGATCCAGCTTTATCGGGTAACAGTGGAGGTAATAGACATAAACGACAACAGTCCGTCCTTCCCAAAGGATGAAATCCTTTTGAAAATTATCGAAAGTGCTGCATCAGGAACTCGCTTCTCACTAGAGAGTGCCGACGACCCTGATGTTGGTATTAATGATATTCAAAAATACACTCTGAAACCGTCAGATAATTTCAAATTAGAGGTACAGAACCAGCCTGATGGAGGAAAATTCATCGAAATGGTTTTACAAAACCCGTTAGACCGAGAGAAAGAGGAGACTCACACACTGGTGCTGATCGCTTCAGATGGAGGAGAGCCACATAGATCAGGGACAGTGCGTATTCATATCACTGTGCTGGATGCTAACGATAATGCGCCAGTGTGCAGCCAGCCTGTTTACAAAGCAGATGTCAAAGAGAACTCTGCTGAGGGGACAGTGGTAACCACTGTTAGTGCAGAGGACGCAGATAAAGGACACTATGGTGAAATATCTTATTCCATAGCTCATGTCGCCAGAGAAGCGAAGCAGGTTTTTGAAGTAAACGCTAAAACTGGAGAGATTAAAGTTGCAGGTAAACTGGATTTTGAAAAATCAAAGACTTTTCAATTAAACGTTAAAGCTAGTGATCACGGCGGATATACAGATACATGTAAAGTTATTATTCAGGTAATTGACGAGAATGACAACGTCCCCACAATACAGCTAATGTCATTTTCTAACTCGATATCCGAGGATTCTCCTCCAGGAACAACTATAGCTGTTGTTAACGTGGATGATGAAGACTCTGATGGTAACGGTGTTGTCAAGTGCTCCATTAACTCTGATGTACCTTTTAAAATCGAGTCCTCATTAACTGGATATTATACTGTAGTGACCGAAGACTTCTTAGACAGAGAAAGTGTTCCCGAGTATAATATCACCATAACCGTCTCTGACCAAGGCTCTCCGCCTCTGTCTAGCAGTAAAAACATCAATGTGAGAGTGTCGGACGTGAATGACAGTCCACCCAAATTCGATCAATCAGAATATAGAAAGACTGTAGCAGAGAACAACTCTCCTGGATTCTCTGTGTTTACTGTCAGTGCCAGTGATGCAGACTGGGGCCAAAACGCTCGAGTTTCCTACTTTGTGGACGAGAAAGAGATTAATGGGGTAGCTGTGTCTGCATTAGTGTCAGTAAACTCAGAAAGTGGTGTCATTCATGCAGTGAGGTCGTTTGATTACGAACAAATTAAGTGGTTTGAATTTAACGTAACTGCTCGTGATGCTGGATCACCTCCTCTGAGTTCGGTGGCCACAGTTAGAATACTGATCCAGGACCAGAACGACAACCCCCCTCAGGTTCTGTACCCAGTCCAGAGTGGAGGCTCTCTGGTGGATGAGATGGTGCCTCGTTCAGCAGATGTGGGCTACCTGGTGACTAAAGTGGTGGCTGTGGATGTGGACTCTGGACAGAATGCCTGGCTCTCCTATAAAGTGCAGAAAGCCACAGACAGGGCGCTGTTTGAAGTGGGCTCACAGAACGGAGAAATCAGAACTATCCGCCAAGTGACTGATAAAGATGCTGTGAGACAAAGACTGACTGTGATAGTGGAGGACAACGGGCAGCCCTCTCGTTCAGCTACAGTCATTGTTAACGTGGCGGTGGCGGACAGCTTCCCTGAAGTGCTGTCGGAGTTCACTGACTTTACTCACGACAAGGAGTACAACGACAACCTGACTTTTTACTTAGTGTTGGCTCTGGCTGTAGTTTCCTTCCTCTTCATCACGTGTGTGGTGGTTATTATCTCAGTGAAAATCTACAGATGGAGACAGTCTCGCATCCTGTATCACTCCAACCTGCCTGTGATTCCATATTATCCACCACGTTACTCAGACACTTTGGGGACAGGGACTCTCCAACACGTGTACAACTACGAGGTGTGCAGGACGACAGACTCCAGAAAGAGTGACTGTAAGTTCGGCAGAGCTGGTAGTCAGAACGTGCTGATAATGGAGCCCAGTTCAACAGGGACGATGCAGCGGATACAGAGTGAGAAGAACATCCTGGATGAACCAGACTCTCCTCTAGAGGTTGGTTGAATAATATAATATCGTTTCTGTGCCGTTATTTATTCCTCTGTTTTCAATTTCAATTACATTTAACTTGTGCGCTAGACTGTCATTTTCAGCTCCACGGACAGCATTTTAATCAGTATCACTTGATAGAAATACGGCTTCTCAATCCATATTCAATACTTCAAAAATATTTCCAAAATTCTCCAACAGTAATATGGTCACACATACTTTCATATCCAATGTACATCTTGATTAACTACTTTTTGTTTTGAAATGGACTGATACATCTCCTTATGCTTTTAGAATTATAAATATGACAAATACTAACAATCAAAAATGCCATTTTTATTATGTCTTCGAAAAGCTTGTAACTACAATATGCTACATTACCGTTCTAGTTCATTTCCTTCTTTTACTCCTATTCAGGACTTTCTAGCTATTGGCAGAACTTAACATTCAAAACATGAACCTATTCATGTATTCAGCACTGTAGTACTGGGAAGTTACAAACAATGAAACTGCTTCTTTTCATTGCTTTAAACCGCTGGCTGTCTTTGATTTTGTGCGGAGTGTATTATTTAATGCTACACCTTTGATTGAAATATTTCACTTGTTAAGTTCAAAGACAACAGGTTATATTTCATTACTGTCCCTTTCTACACATTAGATTGGATAGAAAGTGTTTTTAATACCTGATTGCAGTTGACTCCTGCTCTTTCCTCCGTTTGGACTCTAAGGGACGCTGTTGATCAGTAAAACAGAGTCTAGTGTTGTTGGGACTGTGGCAGAGGAGAGAAAGAGGAGAGGGAGAAACACTTCCTTCATACAAGGCATTCGACGGACATACAGTCGCTTTGAAACAGCATTTTTCTGTTAGTAATCGTACAATTGAGTTTGAAAGAAATGCAGCACTATTGGACTGGATTGTAACGTGAGTCTGTGTGTGGCCGTGGGATATAATTTGCAGATACATTTTGGATTGTATTCTTTACGCCATGGGGATACGCCAGCATCGATGCGGGAAATGGCTGTTGTGTTGGACATTTAGGTGGCAACTGTTAGTTTTTGTCTCCTTGCTTTCCCCCATCAACGGCCAAATCCGTTATTCAATACCGGAGGAGATGAAGAAAGGCTCTCTGATCGGTAATGTAGCGCAAGACCTTGGTTTGGATCTAAAAAGGCTCCGTTCTGGCCGGGCCCGTATCGTGACCGGAGAAAGTAACCAGTACACTGAGCTAAAAACAGACAAAGGGATTCTTGTCGTGAATGAGAGAATCGACCGAGAAGAGCTTTGTGGAGACGTGACACCGTGCAGCTTCAGCTTCGAGATTATTTTGGAAAACCCCATTGAAATGCACAGGGTTATAGTAGAAATATTAGACGTAAATGACCATGCTCCGACCTTCAAAAATGATTTAATTACTCTTGAAATTAGTGAATCTGCAACAGTGGGATCTCACTTTGACTTGGAAAGCGCATATGACCCCGATGCAGGGATTCACGGCTTGCAAAATTACGTCTTGTCCCCTAACGATAATTTTGTTTTGAAGCAACAATCAAACGCCGATGGAATCAAATTCGCTGTAATGATTTTACAGAAGCCATTAGACAGAGAGGATAACCCACACCTCTCTCTGAAGCTGTTAGCAGTAGACGGAGGAACTCCACCCAGATCTGGTACAGTAAATATAGAAATTAGTGTTCTTGATGTCAATGATAATCCTCCTGTATTTAATCAATCACTATACACTGCTACTGTGACAGAAAATGCACCCTTAGGCACCTATATAGCTACTGTGAACGCATCAGATGCCGATAGTGGCTCTAATGGCTTGGTTACATACACCTTTTCTAATGTAAAGGGAAAGTCTAGCGAAAAATTTCAAATCGACAGTTTATCTGGCAAAATAACTGTTGCTGATAATATCGATTTTGAAAAAGACAAAAAATACGAAATAAGGGTGATAGCTAAAGATCAGGGTGGCCTAAGTGACGCCACCAAAGTTGTCATTGAGGTAGCTGATATAAATGATAATGCTCCAGTTATAAATATAATGTCCTTCTCAAGCCTGATTTCAGAGGACGTTCCTCCAGGTACGACTATAGCTGTTTTTAATGTTAAAGATGCAGACTCTGAAAGGAACGGTAAGATAACATGCTCGATAGACTCTAATCTTCCCTTTAAAATTCAGTCTTCTTTGACTAATTATTATAATTTGCTCTCAGATGCACCTTTTGATCGGGAAACTAAACTAGAATATAACATAACCATAACTGCAACGGATTCAGGGTCACCCCCACTTTCTACTAAAACAACGTTGCACCTCAGAATTACTGATGTAAACGATAATGCTCCGCTCTTCACTAAACCAAATTATTCTGCCTACATCATTGAAAATAATGTCCCCGGTGTGTCAATATTCAGTGTGAGCGCAAAAGATTCGGACTGGAATCAAAACGCAAGAATCTCGTACTTTCTGGAGGACACACATGTTGGTGGAAGCCCGGTTTCTTCTTATGTGTCTATAAACTCTGAAACTGGAGTTGTACAAGCTGTTCGCTCTTTTGATTATGAACAGATCAAACAGCTGCTTTTTGTCGTCAAGGCGCAGGATGGAGGCTCCCCTCCACTCAGTAGTAATGTGACCGTGAAAGTACTGATCCAGGACCAGAACGACAACCCCCCTCAGGTTCTGTACCCAGTCCAGACTGGAGGCTCTCTGGTGGATGAGATGGTGCCTCGTTCAGCAGATGTGGGCTACCTGGTGACTAAAGTGGTGGCTGTGGATGTGGACTCTGGACAGAATGCCTGGCTCTCCTATAAAGTGCAGAAAGCCACAGACAGGGCGCTGTTTGAAGTGGGCTCACAGAACGGAGAAATCAGAACTATCCGCCAAGTGACTGATAAAGATGCTGTGAGACAAAGACTGACTGTGATAGTGGAGGACAACGGGCAGCCCTCTCGTTCAGCTACAGTCATTGTTAACGTGGCGGTGGCGGACAGCTTCCCTGAAGTGCTGTCGGAGTTCACTGACTTTACTCACGACAAGGAGTACAACGACAACCTGACTTTTTACTTAGTGTTGGCTCTGGCTGTAGTTTCCTTCCTCTTCATCACGTGTGTGGTGGTTATTATCTCAGTGAAAATCTACAGATGGAGACAGTCTCGCATCCTGTATCACTCCAACCTGCCCGTGATTCCATATTATCCACCACGTTACTCAGACACTTTGGGGACAGGGACTCTCCAACACGTGTACAACTACGAGGTGTGCAGGACGACTGACTCCAGAAAGAGTGACTGTAAGTTCGGCAGAGCTGGTAGTCAGAACGTGCTGATTATGGAGCCCAGTTCAACAGGGACGATGCAGCGGATACAGAGTGAGAAGAGCATCCTGGATGAACCAGACTCTCCTCTAGAGGTTAGTTATAAACGATTTATCATCGTCTCTGTGCTGTCTATTCTAGTTAACTGGTGCGTGCTATACCATCATTTTCAGCACAGGACAACAACTGACTTTGCATCACTTGCTTGAAACAGATCCTGCTGTAGAGGGTGGCTTTGGCTTTCAATGACGCTGCATCAATCCAAATAACTATCCTTACCAGATAATTTTTTTAAAATGCCTTCAGTTATTCAAATCTAGCTAATATATGTGTTTACTATTTAACGCACATAAACCACTTTGACATTCCGAAAATATTCCCTTTTACCTCAAGTGACATATAATTAAATCCATGTTTTTACAAGTACAATAATATCAGTACTCAAGCAATTTGTAAAACTGAACCATGCAAATAGTTTAGATTAGTCAACTTGTAAACCGATTGATTGGGATAACCTGCACTGATTTGCAAAATGAATCACCTCTCCCTGATTATACGTTTTTTTCTTTATTATTGTCTTTTTCGTTATTGATATTATTATAGTATTAGATCCATAGTAAATCTGAACTAACGTCAGATATATAGATTTATACTTAAAGAAATAAACACTCTCCTCGTCAGTGCCTGTCAGCACCATGGACAGCACGACATTCAGCACACTTTGTTGAGGTTTCATTCGTGTGTACCTTCCTCTTTTTTATGCGTTTCCTCTGTGTGTTCCTACAGCTGGCTCTCTGTGCCCGTGTGTGTGTGTTTGTCATTTTTCGCTGATGTTCACAGCAAGTTATTTCTAATTTAGTCAGAAATATACGGGGAAACATTAAGAACATATTTGAACACATGTTGTGATCATCAGCATAAAAATCAGGACTCTCTATGTTATGTGTAGTTCAGTGCATTGAACTCACAGGGACGCTGTTGACTAGTCTGCTGAGATTTCAGAGCTCATTGCAGCTGTACCTCCCCCATCATCTCGTTATGTTACAGAGAGAGAGAAAATAGAATTAAAAGGCACGTTTTGGAAGAGGAGGATGATCAAACACGGAGATACCATGCGAATTATCAGCGTTTGAGGGATTGTGGACACTTGATTGCTTCATTGACGTTTGTATCTTAAGCTTTTCGCTGGACAACGGATTTGATACCACTTTTTGTGGACGGGAGAATGTCGGACAGAACAATGACACGGCAAGTAGGCCTACTGTTGTTTGTCTCGGTTGTTTCTCTCAGCTCGGTTCTTGGGCAGGTCAGCTACTCCATTCCTGAGGAAATGGCGAAAGGATCTTTGGTCGGTAACATAGCTCATGATTTAGGTTTAGATGTGAAACGGCTGAAATCAGGGAAAGCTCGTATTTATACCAGAGAAGGTCCAGAATACATCGAGCTGAATAAAGAAAGGGGAGTCCTTGTAATCAAAGAGAGGATAGACAGAGAAGCGCTCTGTGGACAGACGACGCCCTGCGCTCTTGATTTTCAAATCATTTTGGAGAATCCTATGCAGTTTTATAGCATCACGGTGGAGATCACCGACATTAACGATAACTCTCCTGGGTTTAAACACAGTGAAATGAAACTCGACATTAGTGAAACAGCTCAGATTGGATCCAAATTTGTTTTAGAAAAAGCAGTTGACGACGACGTGGGTATCAATGGGCTCCAGGGCTATTCACTCAGTTCAAGTGACAGATTCATTTTAAATCCTTATAGAATAGGCAGCAGTAGAAATGTTGAAATGGTTTTAAAGAAGCATCTTGACCGAGAGAAACAGGAGCGGTTGGCTTTAATACTGACAGCTTTAGATGGTGGCGACCCGCAGCTGTCTGGAACCATACAAATTGTCATAACTGTATTGGACGCCAACGATAATGCACCTGTTTGCACTCAAACCGAGTATAAGACTAATGTTAAAGAAAATTCGATGAAAGGAACTGTTCTAACCACGGTTAGCGCATCTGATTTAGACGAGGGTCCGCACGGGCACATACAATACTCAATTTCTAATGCTCCAAAGGGGGCATTCGAGCTGTTCGATATAGATAAAGAAAATGGGATGTTCACTTTAGTGGGAAAACTTGATTATGAGAAATTTCGACATTATGAGATCGACGTTCAAGCATCAGATGAAGGCGGTAACTCAGATGTATGTAAAGTTATAATTGAGGTTTTGGACACAAATGATAACCCTCCAGCAATCAATATAATGTCAACATCATCCAGTATTTCTGAAGATGTGAAGCCAGGCACAGTTCTGACGATGATGAACGTTCAGGATCCAGATTCAGATGAAAATGGCAAAGTCCACTGCATTTTAGATGAAAATGTCCATTTTTCAATCATGTCGACATCAAACAATGTCTTTACTTTAGTGACAGACAGTGATTTAGACCGAGAGACAGCCTCTGAGTATAACATCAGTGTGACCTGCTCTGATGAGGGAGTGCCCTCCCTCTCCAGCAGCGTCACTCTCACCTTACAGATCTCTGATGTGAATGACAACGAGCCTGCTTTTGAGAGGAGCTCATATGAGGCCTACATAGTAGAAAACAACACACCAGGCCTCTCTATATTCACAGTGAAAGCCAGAGACGCTGACTGGAAGCAGAACGCGCGTGTTTCTTACCTCCTGGAGGACTCCTCTGTTAACGGAGTGCCAGTCTCCTCATATGTGTCCGTCAGTGCTGATAGTGGAGTCATCCATGCAGTGCGCTCTTTTGACTACGAGCAGATCAAAGACTTCCAGTTCCGCGTCAAGGCGCAGGATGGAGGCTCCCCTCCACTCAGTAGTAATGTGACCGTGAAAGTACTGATCCAGGACCAGAACGACAACCCCCCTCAGGTTCTGTACCCAGTCCAGACTGGAGGCTCTCTGGTGGATGAGATGGTGCCTCGTTCAGCAGATGTGGGCTACCTGGTGACTAAAGTGGTGGCTGTGGATGTGGACTCTGGACAGAATGCCTGGCTCTCCTATAAAGTGCAGAAAGCCACAGACAGGGCGCTGTTTGAAGTGGGCTCACAGAACGGAGAAATCAGAACTATCCGCCAAGTGACTGATAAAGATGCTGTGAGACAAAGACTGACTGTGATAGTGGAGGACAACGGGCAGCCCTCTCGTTCAGCTACAGTCATTGTTAACGTGGCGGTGGCGGACAGCTTCCCTGAAGTGCTGTCGGAGTTCACTGACTTTACTCACGACAAGGAGTACAACGACAACCTGACTTTTTACTTAGTGTTGGCTCTGGCTGTAGTTTCCTTCCTCTTCATCACGTGTGTGGTGGTTATTATCTCAGTGAAAATCTACAGATGGAGACAGTCTCGCATCCTGTATCACTCCAACCTGCCTGTGATTCCATATTATCCGCCACGTTACTCAGACACTTTGGGGACAGGGACTCTCCAACACGTGTACAACTACGAGGTGTGCAGGACGACTGACTCCAGAAAGAGTGACTGTAAGTTCGGCAGAGCTGGTAGTCAGAACGTGCTGATAATGGAGCCCAGTTCAACAGGGACGATGCAGCGGATACAGAGTGAGAAGAACATCCTGGATGAACCAGACTCTCCTCTAGAGGTTTGACTGCTTTTATACCGTTTCAATGTATTTTTAATTATTCAAAACATGATAAATAAACAGCATTTTGTCTTTAAGTAACAAACACGGGAGCATAGCGTTTTAAAGGGCATGTTTCATCAAGGGGACAGACTTTAATGCTCTGCATAACATTATAAATTGGTTAATTGTTCAGACATTTTTTAATTATTTCACGTGTTCATTCACCAAGGAAACTTTAACCTGTCTTACTAGAAGCCATGCCATATTGTTTGGATGATAATAATCATTATCATCAGTCGTAGTATTAGTGATAATAGCTGAAGTAGTAGATGAATTAACTCTTATAAGTGGGTTCAAATGTTTTCAACATCTTTCAGCACTAAGTGGCATAACATTATTTGAACCGCTTGAGCTGTTCAGCTTTGATTCACTTCAGAACTGCGGACAGCGACACAAATAGTACAACAGCACTTTCATCCCGTGTGTCAGCTGATGTTTCCACAGTTTCAAAATCGGACTTTTCTTCCGCTTTACTCACAATTTTCCTCTAATCGTTATTTGGGAACCCCTTTGATTTCCGAGTCTCTTTTTTATATATATCCAGCCTTTCAACTGGATTTTATAACTCGTATCCCTGATACACCTGCGAGATCTGATGAACCCAGTGTTTTTAAATTGTGTTTGATATCTTCAAATATATTATTGTAACGACTTCGACAGTCAATATGATTGATATCGATCATGTCTTCCTCTTGCAGTTGTTTGGAAAGTCTCAGATATTATTTAAGTGATGTATTGTAACTAAATGTCCAGGTGGTTTACATTGAGCTCTTCCCACTGGGATTTTAGTTGGTATTGTGCAGTTTTACAGTCTGGACTCTTAGGGCCGCTGTTGACCAGAGTGTTGATGAGTGAGAGCAAGGTTGTAGCAGCGCCTCCCATGTAACATCGTCACAATACAGAGAGCACGACGGGCAAAGCTCGGACAATTCTGGCTGAGGAGCATTTTTCAAAAGAAGAGGAGAAATTTCGATTTGCAAAAGAATTGCCTCCAATGTGTTGGATATGGAGCTGCTGCTTTGAGATCTGACAGTGGAATCTAAGAGATATCTGTGTTTATTGGAATATAAGCAGACTGTGGAGCCTCGCTGGGGAAATACTCGGATAGAACAATGAATCGGCAAGTACTGCTGTTTATCTCTCTCCTTTCCCTCGACTCAGTGATCGGGCAGGTCAGCTACTCCATTCCCGAGGAAATGGCGAAAGGCTCTTTAGTGGGCAATGTAGCACAAGACTTGGGTTTAGAAATAAAACGTTTGCTATCAGGTAAAGCTAAGATCTATACTAGAAACAGCGACGAGTACATCGAGCTGAACAGAGAGAGGGGAGTCCTCCTCGTCAAAGAGAGAATCGACAGAGAGGTACTGTGCACAGAGACGGCGCTTTGCGCTTTACATTTTCAGATCATTTTGGAGAATCCTATGGAATTTTACAGCGTTACTGTCCAGATCACAGATATCAATGATAATGCACCAGCCTTTGAAAAAGGTGAAATTAAGTTTAGAATAAGTGAGTCAGCGGTGATCGGGGCGAAATTTGTCCTTGAAAGGGCTGTGGATCTTGATGTTGGAATTAATGGCGTTCAAAAGTACGAATTAAAACCAACAGAAAATTTTGCTCTGAAACTAGATAATAACCCTGACGGGAATAAAAATGTTGAGATGTTGCTACAGAAGCCTTTAGACAGAGAGAAACAAGAGCAGATCTCTCTCGTGTTAACTGCTGTAGATGGAGGAGAGCCGCAGATGTCAGGAACAATGCTGATTGTCATCACAGTTTTAGACGCTAATGATAATGCCCCCGTTTTTACACAGCCCACATACAAGGCTACAGTTACTGAGAACTCACCTAAAGGCACAGTTGTTGCCACAGTTTCAGCTGCAGATGCAGATCAAGGCTCAAACGGTAAAATAACTTATTCAATCACAAATACATTAGGAAATGTAAGGAAGATGTTTGAGGTAAATGAAGGAAATGGCGAAGTGTCCTTAATTGGTAACATTGACTTCGAAAAGTCAAGACACTTTCAAATAAATTTACTTGCAAGTGACGATGGAGGACTCACAGACTCTTGTAAGTTAATGGTAGATGTTCAAGATGTTAATGACAACAAGCCTGAAATTAATATAATGTCGAAGTCAAACGTGATATCAGAGGATGCCAAAATGAATACGGTCGTTACAATGATAAACATTGAGGACCAAGATTCAGCAGAAAACGGAAAGGTGCAATGTTTTATTAGCGAAAATGTGCCTTTCAATTTGAAATCATCAACAAATAATTTCTATAGTTTAGTGACGGACAGTAAATTAGACCGAGAGAGAGCCTCTGAGTATAACATCAGTGTGACCTGCTCTGATGAGGGAGTGCCCTCCCTCTCCAGCAGCGTCACTCTCACCTTACAGATCTCTGATGTGAATGACAACGAGCCTGTTTTTGAGAGGAGCTCATATGAGGCCTACATAGTAGAAAACAACACACCAGGCCTCTCTATATTCACAGTGAAAGCCAGAGACGCTGACTGGAAGCAGAATGCGCGTGTTTCTTACCTCCTGGAGGACTCCTCTGTTAACGGAGTGCCAGTCTCCTCATATGTGTCCGTCAGTGCTGATAGTGGAGTCATCCATGCAGTGCGCTCTTTTGACTACGAGCAGATCAAAGACTTCCAGTTCCGCGTCAAGGCGCAGGATGGAGGCTCCCCTCCACTCAGTAGTAATGTGACCGTGAAAATACTGATCCAGGACCAGAACGACAACCCCCCTCAGGTTCTGTACCCAGTCCAGACTGGAGGCTCTCTGGTGGATGAGATGGTGCCTCGTTCAGCAGATGTGGGCTACCTGGTGACTAAAGTGGTGGCTGTGGATGTGGACTCTGGACAGAATGCCTGGCTCTCCTATAAAGTGCAGAAAGCCACAGACAGGGCGCTGTTTGAAGTGGGCTCACAGAACGGAGAAATCAGAACTATCCGCCAAGTGACTGATAAAGATGCTGTGAGACAAAGACTGACTGTGATAGTGGAGGACAACGGGCAGCCCTCTCGTTCAGCTACAGTCATTGTTAACGTGGCGGTGGCGGACAGCTTCCCTGAAGTGCTGTCGGAGTTCACTGACTTTACTCACGACAAGGAGTACAACGACAACCTGACTTTTTACTTAGTGTTGGCTCTGGCTGTAGTTTCCTTCCTCTTCATCACGTGTGTGGTGGTTATTATCTCAGTGAAAATCTACAGATGGAGACAGTCTCGCATCCTGTATCACTCCAACCTGCCTGTGATTCCATATTATCCGCCACGTTACTCAGACACTTTGGGGACAGGGACTCTCCAACACGTGTACAACTACGAGGTGTGCAGGACGACTGACTCCAGAAAGAGTGACTGTAAGTTCGGCAGAGCTGGTAGTCAGAACGTGCTGATAATGGAGCCCAGTTCAACAGGGACGATGCAGCGGATACAGAGTGAGAAGAACATCCTGGATGAACCAGACTCTCCTCTAGAGGTTAGTTTTCAATTAATAATGTTGAACTAATTTGATATCCGCATTTTATATGCGGCCACAGAGTTGTTCAGTGTTGGGCAGCAGCGCATTTTAGCAAAAGTTCTCTATTTTATTGTATGTGAACTTATTATCCAGTTCTTTTCCAAGTTCAGCACCACGGACAGCGCCTCAGTGTCATCACTTCTTGTGGTTTGAAGATTTGCCATGTGTTGCATTTAAGAAAGTCCATCCAGCATTTGAGATTTTAAATCATTTACCTAACAGTGCAATATCAATTCATGATATGAGCGTAATCTTATCTTTCCTTTTCTCCAGTGTCAGGGTAGTTGTACAATTATGTTTTTTTTTCATACGTTAAAATACTTTGTTCATCTTAAAGCTTTTCTTGAATATGCAAACATGCATTATTAAATCTTACACAGTACATCTAACACTTTTTTACTTCTTTCATGTCTTTGGCATCAGTTTACTTCATGTTGTTGGACAACAAAATCTTTGTTATTATATGAAATAATCAGAGGCGCTATGATGCACAGTTTTCATATGTCTTTTGAAAAATTAAGGTCTCTCTTTCCAGGTCCTGATATTCTAAGACAAGAATGTGCTGGGCTTATACTCATGGATAGTTTGCTTGCAGAAATTCATATCCAGCTGCAGTGGGATGACTTTAGTTGACTTAGTAGTAAGTGATTCAATGCTACAAACATGAATTATGAACATAATTTGATTTATTATCTTTAAATTCAGATTCTGTGATTTAAACCTTGAATGCATAGGTATTTTGCAGTTGGCAGCATCGGATTTACAATATATGTCGGTCAAAACCTTTGTATTTTTGAGGCTGACTTGCCATTTACAAGTTAATGAGTAATACTTGTAAAGAAAGAGCTCGGTATTGTGATTTCTGCGGGTTTGAAGTCATAGAAACAGCCTGTGAAGTGACGTGTTATCCCAACATTACAAAAATACTGGAGAGAGAGAGAGAGATTCATGAAAACATTGTTTTTCCTACTTCGAGTCTATGCTTTCCCTAATCACTGTTTGCTATTCACAAAAGCAACGTTTTCAACGTAGTTTGTTTTAATGACACGCTCTTTTAGGTGCAGTTATATACCAAGGAAACGTAAAAAGAATATATTTTCATAATAATAGGCTATTTGTTTTTAAATGGACAAAACTGACTAACCTGACCATAGTACCTGACCATAACCTGGAGAAACAATGAATCATTTTCCATCATCTGTAGTATTCTGTAGTTCAGCTTGGTGAACTCTTAGGGCCGCTGTTGGCCAGTCTGTGTTAGTTAAGGAGATGAAATCAGCAGTACCTCCCCCATCATTTCATACTGAGAACGAGAGAAAGGCACAAGGAACAGTGCAGAATAAAATACCCGAGCTGTAAACGTCGATTTGGAAGGATACTGTACTTTTGTTCTTGTAATTTACGACCCGACTCCGTGATTTTATGACAAACTGGTGTGTTCAAAGGATTGCCTCTGGAAAAAAAGGCGTTTTTACAGGAATGATACACGTTTCATTTTACAAGAACACGACGGACAGAACAATGAGACGGCAAGTGCTCCTGTTTATCTCGATTCTCTCTCTCAGTTCAGCCATTGGGCAGGTCAGCTACTCCATCCCAGAGGAAATGCCAAAAGGCTCTTTCGTGGGAGATATTGTGCAAGATTTGGGTTTGGATGTGAAAAGACTGAAATCAGGAAAGGCGCGCATTTATACGGGAGATAGCGCAGAGTACATCGAGTTAAATTCAGAAAGGGGAGTCCTTCTCGTCAAAGACAGAATAGACAGAGAGGTGGTTTGCGCTCAGACGTCGCCCTGCGCTTTGCATTTCCAGGTTATTTTGGAGAATCCAATGGAATTTTATAGCATTACTGTCGAGGTTACAGATATCAACGACAACGCCCCGATTTTTAAAAGAGGTGAAATGAAATTCAGGATAAGTGAGTCAGCTATCACAGGAGCAGTGTTCTTATTGCAACAAGCAATAGATCTGGATGTCGGTGAGAATGGCCTTCAAAGTTATTTGTTAAAGCCAACCGATAATTTTGTTTTGAGACTGCAAAATCAAGCAGATGGAAGCAAGATGGTAGAAATGGTTTTACAGAAACCATTAGATCGTGAAAAACAGGATCATTTGTCGCTTGTTTTGACTGCAGTAGACGGTGGTGAGCCGCAGCTTTCCGGAACTGTTCAGATACACATTAATGTACTAGACAGTAATGATAATGCTCCGGTTTTTACCCAGAAAATATATAAGTCATCTTTAAGGGAAAACTCGCCCGCAGGGACGCAAGTAATGATTGTAAGTGCTTCTGATTCAGATGAAGGATCTAATGGAAAGATATCTTATTCTATACTAAATCTACTCGACAACGTGTCGGAATTATTTGAGATAAACAGAGAGACCGGGGAGGTTACTTTGATCGGTAATACTGACTTTGAAAAAAAGCGACAATATCAAATACATGTCCAGGCCAGTGATGAAGGAGGACTAACAGACTCATGTAAAATTATAGTGGAAATAACTGACACAAATGATAATATACCTGTTATAAATGTCATGTCAAAGTCCAGTGCAATAAAAGAGGACATTCAGCCTGGTACTGTTGTGACCATGATAAATATTCAAGATCCAGACTCAGGAGAAAATGGAAAAGTACAATGTTTCATTAACGAAAACATTCCATTCTCAATTTCTTCAACGTCAAATAATTTCTTCAGTTTAACAACAGACAGTGAATTAGACCGAGAGAGAGCCTCTGAGTATAACATCAGTGTGACCTGCTCTGATGAGGGAGTGCCCTCCCTCTCCAGCAGCGTCACTCTCACCTTACAGATCTCTGATGTGAATGACAACGAGCCTGTTTTTGAGAGGAGCTCATATGAGGCCTACATAGTAGAAAACAACACACCAGGCCTCTCTATATTCACAGTGAAAGCCAGAGACGCTGACTGGAAGCAGAACGCGCGTGTTTCTTACCTCCTGGAGGACTCCTCTGTTAACGGAGTGCCAGTCTCCTCATATGTGTCCGTCAGTGCTGATAGTGGAGTCATCCATGCAGTGCGCTCTTTTGACTACGAGCAGATCAAAGACTTCCAGTTCCGCGTCAAGGCGCAGGATGGAGGCTCCCCTCCACTCAGTAGTAATGTGACAGTGAAAATACTGATCCAGGACCAGAACGACAACCCCCCTCAGGTTCTGTACCCAGTCCAGACTGGAGGCTCTCTGGTGGATGAGATGGTGCCTCGTTCAGCAGATGTGGGCTACCTGGTGACTAAAGTGGTGGCTGTTGATGTGGACTCTGGACAGAATGCCTGGCTCTCCTATAAAGTGCAGAAAGCCACAGACAGGGCGCTGTTTGAAGTGGGCTCACAGAACGGAGAAATCAGAACTATCCGCCAAGTGACTGATAAAGATGCTGTGAGACAAAGACTGACTGTGATAGTGGAGGACAACGGGCAGCCCTCTCGTTCAGCTACAGTCATTGTTAACGTGGCGGTGGCGGACAGCTTCCCTGAAGTGCTGTCGGAGTTCACTGACTTTACTCACGACAAGGAGTACAACGACAACCTGACTTTTTACTTAGTGTTGGCTCTGGCTGTAGTTTCCTTCCTCTTCATCACGTGTGTGGTGGTTATTATCTCAGTGAAAATCTACAGATGGAGACAGTCTCGCATCCTGTATCACTCCAACCTGCCCGTGATTCCATATTATCCACCACGTTACTCAGACACTTTGGGGACAGGGACTCTCCAACACGTGTACAACTACGAGGTGTGCAGGACGACTGACTCCAGAAAGAGTGACTGTAAGTTCGGCAGAGCTGGTAGTCAGAACGTGCTGATAATGGAGCCCAGTTCAACAGGGACGATGCAGCGGATACAGAGTGAGAAGAACATCCTGGATGAACCAGACTCTCCTTTAGAGGTTAGAATTAAACATTTTTTACAGTGAATTTTTCATTCAATGCAACACGTTTTTGTTTTTTTTCTCTTTAAAAAAATCAATACAAAGATTTGCATTATATTTGGAATGTTTAGTCTATATATCTCTTTATAGCCTTTATGTCACCCAGTGCGTGCATGCGTGCGTCCGTGTGTGAGGGTGCTTCTCCAGAAACAAGACTAGAACTATATGTGATAAGTATTTTCACGAGCGTCATGAAAACTCCAATACTAATGTCTGATTCAGGGTGGTGTGCCTTCACAGTTAAAGTCAATTCCTCAACATTGGCTTAAGAGTGAAGTAGCTGACATCTACCTGGTCTCTCTACCAACTCGTAGGCTTAAATGGTTATTATCTTTGCACGGATGTGTGTAGTACATTAGAGTGAACTCTTAGAGACGCTGTTGGCCAGTGTGTGATAAGTGTAGGGCAGGTTTCAGCAGTACCTCCCCCATCGCCGTTTTGTTTCTTAAATCAGAGGAAAACAGACACACAGTGCGACTGTTACGGACTAAGAGAGCAGCCATCACCAACGCGGACAGCTGCAGTTAACTGTTATTCAGTGACTACCTCAGTTCGTTGTATATACCGAGGAAATACGTCGGATTTTTCCCCCAATGGAAATAGGACTCTGGCGGGATTTGTGCTGCATGAAAATGCCGGACAGAACAATGAGGCGGCAAGTGCTGTTGTTTATCTCAGTCCTCTCTCTCACGTCGGTGGTCGGGCAGGTCAGCTACTCCATTCCCGAGGAAATGGCAAAAGGGTCATTGATTGGTAACATTGCTCAGGATTTAGGGTTGGACAGAAAAAGACTGACAACAGGCAAAGCTCGGATATTTACAGGAGACAGCGCAGAGTACATCGAGCTGAACAGAGAACGAGGAGTCCTCCTAATCAAAGAGAAAATAGACAGAGAGGCGCTCTGTGGACAGACGACGCCCTGCGCTTTGCATTTTCAGATTATTTTAGAAAACCCCATGGAATTTTACACCGTTGTTGTCGAAATCACAGATATAAATGACAACACTCCGATATTTGAAAAATCTGACATGAGATTCAAAATAAGCGAATCTGCTGTAATAGGAGCTAAATTCTTGTTAGAGAGAGCAATAGATCCCGATGTTGGCCTGAATAGCCTGCAGAGTTATGTTTTGACGAAAACCGAAAATTTTGTACTGAAATTAAAAGATCAGCCGGACGGAGAAAAGATAGTTGAAATGGTTTTACAAAAACCCCTTGACAGAGAAAAACAAGAGGAGATATCTCTAGTGTTGACTGCTGTGGACGGAGGGGAACCAAACCTATCTGGCACTGCACAGATACACGTTACAGTGCTTGATATCAATGACAATGCACCTGTTTTTACCAAGACGGTTTATAAAGCTACAATACCTGAAAACGCCGCAAGAGGTACGGTGATAACCAAGGTCAGTGCCTCAGATGCTGATAAAGGACCAAATTCCAACATAGTGTATTCGATATCCAACACGATTGCAGACGTGCGAGACATGTTTGAAATTGATGAATTAAATGGGGATTTGATCTTGAAAAGTAGTGTAGATTATGAAAAGGCACGTTACTATCAAATACATGTGCAAGCCAGTGATGAAGGAGGACTGACAGACTCATGTAAGATTACGGTTGAAGTGATTGACATTAATGATAACAAGCCAGTTATTACCATAATGTCACAGACTAATGTCATCCCAGAGGACTCTAAACCAGGAACAGTTGTGACTATGGTAAATGTTCAGGACTTAGACTCTGGAGATAATGGTAGGGTTCACTGCTCAATTAATGAACATATTCCTTTTACATTAAAGCCAACATCAAGCATTTTTTTTAACCTAGTGACAGACAGTGATTTAGACCGAGAGAGAGCCTCTGAGTATAACATCAGTGTGACCTGCTCTGATGAGGGAGTGCCCTCCCTCTCCAGCAGCGTCACTCTCACCTTACAGATCTCTGATGTGAATGACAACGAGCCTGTTTTTGAGAGGAGCTCATATGAGGCCTACATAGTAGAAAACAACACACCAGGCCTCTCTATATTCACAGTGAAAGCCAGAGACGCTGACTGGAAGCAGAACGCGCGTGTTTCTTACCTCCTGGAGGACTCCTCTGTTAACGGAGTGCCAGTCTCCTCATATGTGTCCGTCAGTGCTGATAGTGGAGTCATCCATGCAGTGCGCTCTTTTGACTACGAGCAGATCAAAGACTTCCAGTTCCGCGTCAAGGCGCAGGATGGAGGCTCCCCTCCACTCAGTAGTAATGTGACCGTGAAAGTACTGATCCAGGACCAGAACGACAACCCCCCTCAGGTTCTGTACCCAGTCCAGACTGGAGGCTCTCTGGTGGATGAGATGGTGCCTCGTTCAGCAGATGTGGGCTACCTGGTGACTAAAGTGGTGGCTGTGGATGTGGACTCTGGACAGAATGCCTGGCTCTCCTATAAAGTGCAGAAAGCCACAGACAGGGCGCTGTTTGAAGTGGGCTCACAGAACGGAGAAATCAGAACTATCCGCCAAGTGACTGATAAAGATGCTGTGAGACAAAGACTGACTGTGATAGTGGAGGACAACGGGCAGCCCTCTCGTTCAGCTACAGTCATTGTTAACGTGGCGGTGGCGGACAGCTTCCCTGAAGTGCTGTCGGAGTTCACTGACTTTACTCACGACAAGGAGTACAACGACAACCTGACTTTTTACTTAGTGTTGGCTCTGGCTGTAGTTTCCTTCCTCTTCATCACGTGTGTGGTGGTTATTATCTCAGTGAAAATCTACAGATGGAGACAGTCTCGCATCCTGTATCACTCCAACCTGCCTGTGATTCCATATTATCCACCACGATACTCAGACACTTTGGGGACAGGGACTCTCCAACACGTGTACAACTACGAGGTGTGCAGGACGACTGACTCCAGAAAGAGTGACTGTAAGTTCGGCAGAGCTGGTAGTCAGAACGTGCTGATAATGGAGCCCAGTTCAACAGGGACGATGCAGCGGATACAGAGTGAGAAGAACATCCTGGATGAACCAGACTCTCCTCTAGAGGTTAGTTTTCCAGATCATACATACTGTCTTTATCCACTGGTCCTGGGCCTATTTTTTTACAGCACAGTGGATTAGAGCTTGTTGGATGTAGCCGTGCTCTTAATTGTGCGGTTGTTCTGATTCAGCACCACGGACAGCGCACAGAGCAGTCGTGTTAGTCAAATGCCTTAAGGGAAAGGTTTCCTTCCATAATTTCTCCCTGTGTTTGTTTTTCTCTCTATATCCCTCTTTGTTTCCCCTTTCTCTCTCTTTCCTTCTCTGTTTGTGTGTGTGGTTGTGTCTATTGCAAGCCTCTCTGTGTTTACTTGTGTATTTGGTATCCATAGAGTCTTCGTAATAGGCGTGTCATTGAATATAATGTAGACAAATAGACATTTATATTTATTTAATATACACAATTTACAGGCGCACGCAGAAGCGCAGAGTGGATTCAGGAATTATCACTCCGAATGGTTTATTCTGTCATGCAGCACCACGGACAGCGCAAGTGATAGCTGTGTCACTGCAATGCTCTAAAACTCAAGTATCATGAAAAATCACCTAGATTTTGTCCATTTTGTACTCATTCACTCCTTCACATGGTACATGCAGCTACCGGTTTGTCCTTGTAACTGTACACGTGTGTGTTTCTTTGCACTACCTTTGTTGGATGTATTATTGCTTCATATTGTACTTTATATCATTCGTTGCCTTAGTCATCTGTTTGTCGTGTATCAGTGATGTAGACAGACAGGGATTTTAGTGTTTATATGAGAATTCAATTAATCAAAATATCTCTTAATAAATCGTTTTATTGTATTTTTTAATTCCTTCATGTTGTTTGCCAATGTAAATCGGCATGTAGTTCAGTCCATTGAACAGGCAGGGACGCTGTTGGCCATCGAGTTGCTGAGGAAGCATTTGTTGCAGTACCTCCCCTATATCTGTACATATTGCATTGGCAAAGAGAGGCACAGTTAACAGTCGGGATCGCCATGAACAGGATAAGCCAGGACGACACTACTGGGGTTCTTTGTTCCCCATTTTAGGATAAGTGCCTTCTTTGGGATTAAATACGTGTAACCACAGACCAGAAACAGAACCAGGGGCTAAAAAACAGGATTTTCTGTTTTTTTTCTCAGACGTGTCGACGGGAACGATGGAATGGCAAGTGCTGTTGTTTATCTCGGTGCTCTCCCTCGGTGTAGCGCACGGGCAGGTCAGTTACTCTATTCCCGAGGAAATGAAAAAGGGGGCTCTAATAGGCAATGTAGCCCAGGATTTGGGTTTAGGTGTGGAACGACTGAAGTCCGGTAAAGCTCGCATTTATACTGGCAACACAGAGGAATATATTGAGCTGAAGCGAGAGAGAGGAGTCCTCCTTATCAAAGACAGAATAGACAGAGAATCTCTATGCGGTCAAACAATGCCCTGCGCGCTCCATTTTCAAATGATCCTGGAAAACCCAATGGAGTTTTACACGGTTACTGTCGAAATTACTGATATAAATGACAACCCTCCCACATTTGAGAGAGGTGAGTTGAAATATGAAATCTCCGAATCAGCTCTTACTGGAGCTCGATTCGTCTTAGAGAAAGCCATAGATGATGATGTCGGTGTAAATGGCTTGAACAGCTACGCCCTGAGGCCCAGTGATAATTTCGCCCTGAAAACCATCAGCCGAGGCGATGGGAATAAACATGTCGAGATGGTTTTACAGAAACCACTAGACCGAGAGGAACATGAGCATATTTCATTAATACTGACCGCTCTGGATGGTGGTGAACCACAGCTTTCAGGGACAATGCAGATTATTATAACGGTGTTAGACGCCAATGACAACCCGCCCATTTGTTCAAAACCGGAATATAAAGCAAGCGTTACGGAGAATGCTCCTGCCGGCACTGTGATAACTACTGTAAGGGCTACAGATAGAGATAAAGGGAATAACGGAAAAGTAACATACACCATTTCAAAATCTGGAGCCGCGGGTCTCTTTAAGATTGACGCAATCAGTGGACTATTGACCTTAACTGGAAATGTAGATTATGAAAAGAGGAGACTTTACGAGCTGGATGTCCAGGTGTCAGATCAGGGAGGATTATCTGACGCATGTAAAGTAATTGTGGATGTAACAGATATAAATGATAACCCCCCGTCCATTAACATCATGTCTAACTCAAACACAGTATCTGAGAACATGATACCGGGAACAGTTGTCACAATGCTTAATATACAAGATCCGGATTCAAACGATAACGGCAAAGTTATGTGTGTTTTAAACGAGAATATTCCTTTTGCCATCAAATCAACAACAAATAATTTCTTTACCGTTGTGACAGACAGTAAATTAGACCGAGAGAGAGCCTCTGAGTATAACATCAGTGTGACCTGCTCTGATGAGGGAGTGCCCTCCCTCTCCAGCAGCGTCACTCTCACCTTACAGATCTCTGATGTGAATGACAACGAGCCTGTTTTTGAGAGGAGCTCATATGAGGCCTACATAGTAGAAAACAACACACCAGGCCTCTCTATATTCACAGTGAAAGCCAGAGACGCTGACTGGAAGCAGAATGCGCGTGTTTCTTACCTCCTGGAGGACTCCTCTGTTAACGGAGTGCCAGTCTCCTCATATGTGTCCGTCAGTGCTGATAGTGGAGTCATCCATGCAGTGCGCTCTTTTGACTACGAGCAGATCAAAGACTTCCAGTTCCGCGTCAAGGCGCAGGATGGAGGCTCCCCTCCACTCAGTAGTAATGTGACCGTGAAAATACTGATCCAGGACCAGAACGACAACCCCCCTCAGGTTCTGTACCCAGTCCAGAGTGGAGGCTCTCTGGTGGATGAGATGGTGCCTCGTTCAGCAGATGTGGGCTACCTGGTGACTAAAGTGGTGGCTGTGGATGTGGACTCTGGACAGAATGCCTGGCTCTCCTATAAAGTGCAGAAAGCCACAGACAGGGCGCTGTTTGAAGTGGGCTCACAGAACGGAGAAATCAGAACTATCCGCCAAGTGACTGATAAAGATGCTGTGAGACAAAGACTGACTGTGATAGTGGAGGACAACGGGCAGCCCTCTCGTTCAGCTACAGTCATTGTTAACGTGGCGGTGGCGGACAGCTTCCCTGAAGTGCTGTCGGAGTTCACTGACTTTACTCACGACAAGGAGTACAACGACAACCTGACTTTTTACTTAGTGTTGGCTCTGGCTGTAGTTTCCTTCCTCTTCATCACGTGTGTGGTGGTTATTATCTCAGTGAAAATCTACAGATGGAGACAGTCTCGCATCCTGTATCACTCCAACCTGCCTGTGATTCCATATTATCCACCACGTTACTCAGACACTTTGGGGACAGGGACTCTCCAACACGTGTACAACTACGAGGTGTGCAGGACGACTGACTCCAGAAAGAGTGACTGTAAGTTCGGCAGAGCTGGTAGTCAGAACGTGCTGATAATGGAGCCCAGTTCAACAGGGACGATGCAGCGGATACAGAGTGAGAAGAGCATCCTGGATGAGCCAGACTCTCCTTTAGAGGTTTGACTGCTTTTATACCGTTTCAATGTATTTTTAATTATTCAAAACATGATAAATAAACAACATTTTGTCTTTAAGTAACAAACATGGGAGCATAGCATTTTAAAGGGCATGTTTCATCAAGGGGACAGACTTTAATGCTCTGCATAACGTTATAAATTGGTTAATTGTTCAGACATTTTTGATTCATTTCACGTGTTCATTCACCAAGGAAACTTCAACCTGTCTTACTAGAAGCCGTGCCATATTGTTTGGATGATAATAATCATTATCATCAGTCGTAGTATTAGTGCTAATAGCTGAAGTAGTAGATGAATTACCTCTTATAAGTGTGTTCAAATGTTTTCAACATCTTTCAGCACTAAGTGGCATAACATTATTTGAACCGCTTGAGCTGTTCAGCTTTGATTCACTTCAGAACTGCGGACAGCGACACAAATAGTACAACAGCATTTTCATCCCGTGTGTCAGCTGATGTTTCCACAGTTTCAAAATCGGACTTTTCTTCCGCTTTACTCACAATTTTCCTCTAATCGTTATTTGGGAACCCCTTTGATTTCCGAGTCTCTTTTTTATATATATCCAGCCTTTCAACTGGATTTTATAACTCGTATCCCTGATGCACCTGCGAGATCTGATGAACCCAGTGTTTTTAAATTGTGTTTGATATCTTCATATATATTATTGTAACGACTTCGACAGTCAATATGATTGATATCGAGCATGTCTTCCTCTTGCAATTGTTTGGAAAGTCTCAGATATTATTTAAGTGATGTATTGTAACTAAATGTCCAGGTGGTTTACATTGAGCTCTTCCCTCTGGGATTTTAGTTGGTATTGTGCAGTTTTACAGTCTGGACTCTTAGGGCCGCTGTTGACCAGAGTGTTGATGAGTGAGAGCAAGGTTGTAGCAGCGCCTCCCATGTAACATCGTCACAATACAGAGAGCACGACGGGCAAAGCTCGGACAATTCTGGCTGAGGAGCATTTTTCAAAAGAAGAGGAGAAATTTCGATTTGCAAAAGAATTGCCTCCAATGTGTTGGATATGGAGCTGCTGCTTTGAGATCTGACAGTGGAATCTAAGAGATATCTGTGTTTATTGGAATATAAGCAGACTGTGGAGCCTCGCTGGGGAAATACTCGGATAGAACAATGAATCGGCAAGTACTGCTGTTTATCTCTCTCCTTTCCCTCGACTCAGTGATCGGGCAGGTCAGCTACTCCATTCCCGAGGAAATGGCGAAAGGCTCTTTAGTGGGCAATATAGCACAAGACTTGGGTTTAGAAATGAAACGTTTGCTATCAGGTAAAGCTAAGATCTATACTAGAAACAGCGACGAGTACATCGAGCTGAACAGAGAGAGGGGAGTCCTCCTCGTCAAAGAGAGAATCGACAGAGAGGTACTGTGCACAGAGACGGCGCTTTGCGCTTTACATTTTCAGATCATTTTGGAGAATCCTATGGAATTTTACAGCGTTACTGTCCAGATCACAGATATCAATGATAATGCACCAGCCTTTGAAAAAGGTGAAATTAAGTTTAGAATAAGTGAGTCAGCGGTGATCGGGGCGAAATTTGTCCTTGAAAGGGCTGAGGATCTTGATGTTGGAATTAATGGCGTTCAAAAGTACGAATTAAAACCAACAGAAAATTTTGCTCTGAAACTAGATAATAACCCTGACGGGAATAAAAATGTTGAGATGGTGCTACAGAAGCCTTTAGACAGAGAGAAACAAGAGCAGATCTCTCTCGTGTTAACTGCTGTAGATGGAGGAGAGCCGCAGATGTCAGGAACAATGCTGATTGTCATCACAGTTTTAGACGTCAATGATAATGCCCCCGTTTTTACACAGCCCACATACAAGGCTACAGTTACTGAGAACTCACCTAAAGGCACAGTTGTTGCCACAGTTTCAGCTGCAGATGCAGATCAAGGCTCAAACAGTAAAATAACTTATTCAATCACAAATACATTAGGAAATGTAAGGAAGATGTTTGAGGTAAATGAAGGAAATGGCGAAGTGTCCTTAATTGGTAACATTGACTTCGAAAAGTCAAGACACTTTCAAATAAATTTACGTGCCAGTGACGATGGAGGACTCACAGACTCTTGTAAGTTAATGGTAGATGTGCAAGATGTTAATGACAACAAGCCTGAAATTAATATAATGTCGAAGTCAAACGTGATATCAGAGGATGCCAAAATGAATACGGTCGTTACAATGATAAACATTGAGGACCAAGATTCAGCAGAAAACGGAAAGGTGCAATGTTTTATTAGCGAAAATGTGCCTTTCAATTTGAAATCATCCACAAATAATTTCTATAGTTTAGTGACAGACAGTGATTTAGACCGAGAGAGAGCCTCTGAGTATAACATCAGTGTGACCTGCTCTGATGAGGGAGTGCCCTCCCTCTCCAGCAGCGTCACTCTCACCTTACAGATCTCTGATGTGAATGACAACGAGCCTGTTTTTGAGAGGAGCTCATATGAGGCCTACATAGTAGAAAACAACACACCAGGCCTCTCTATATTCACAGTGAAAGCCACAGACGCTGACTGGAAGCAGAATGCGCGTGTTTCTTACCTCCTGGAGGACTCCTCTGTTAACGGAGTGCCAGTCTCCTCATATGTGTCCGTCAGTGCTGATAGTGGAGTCATCCATGCAGTGCGCTCTTTTGACTACGAGCAGATCAAAGACTTCCAGTTCCGCGTCAAGGCGCAGGATGGAGGCTCCCCTCCACTCAGTAGTAATGTGACCGTGAAAATACTGATCCAGGACCAGAACGACAACCCCCCTCAGGTTCTGTACCCAGTCCAGACTGGAGGCTCTCTGGTGGATGAGATGGTGCCTCGTTCAGCAGATGTGGGCTACCTGGTGACTAAAGTGGTGGCTGTGGATGTGGACTCTGGACAGAATGCCTGGCTCTCCTATAAAGTGCAGAAAGCCACAGACAGGGCGCTGTTTGAAGTGGGCTCACAGAACGGAGAAATCAGAACTATCCGCCAAGTGACTGATAAAGATGCTGTGAGACAAAGACTGACTGTGATAGTGGAGGACAACGGGCAGCCCTCTCGTTCAGCTACAGTCATTGTTAACGTGGCGGTGGCGGACAGCTTCCCTGAAGTGCTGTCGGAGTTCACTGACTTTACTCACGACAAGGAGTACAACGACAACCTGACTTTTTACTTAGTGTTGGCTCTGGCTGTAGTTTCCTTCCTCTTCATCACGTGTGTGGTGGTTATTATCTCAGTGAAAATCTACAGATGGAGACAGTCTCGCATCCTGTATCACTCCAACCTGCCTGTGATTCCATATTATCCACCACGTTACTCAGACACTTTGGGGACAGGGACTCTCCAACACGTGTACAACTACGAGGTGTGCAGGACGACTGACTCCAGAAAGAGTGACTGTAAGTTCGGCAGAGCTGGTAGTCAGAACGTGCTGATAATGGAGCCCAGTTCAACAGGGACGATGCAGCGGATACAGAGTGAGAAGAGCATCCTGGATGAACCAGACTCTCCTTTAGAGGTTTGAGTGCTTTTATACCGTTTCAATGTATTTTTAATTACTCAAAACATGATAAATAAACAGTATTTTGTCTTTAAGTAACAAACATGGGAGCATAGCATTTTAAAGGGCATGTTTCATCAAGGGGACAGACTTTAATGCTCTGCATAACATTATAAATTGGTTAATTGTTCAGACATTTTTGATTCATTTCACGTGTTCATTCTCCAAGGAAACTTCAACCTGTCTTACTAGAAGCCGTGCCATATTGTTTGGATGATAATAATCATTATCATCAGTCGTAGTATTAGTGCTAATAGCTGAAGTTGTAGATGAATTAACTCTTATAAGTGGGTTCAAATGTTTTCAACATCTTTCAGCACTAAGTGGCATAACACTATTTGAACCGCTTGAGCTGTTCAGCTTTGATTCACTTCAGAACTGCGGACAGCGACACAAATAGTACAACAGCATTTTCATCCCGTGTGTCAGCTGATGTTTCCACAGTTTCAAAATCGGACTTTTCTTCCGCTTTACTTACAATTTTCCTCTAATCGTTATTTGGGAACCCCTTTGATTTCCGAGTCTCTTTTTTATATATATCCAACCTTTCAACTGGATTTTATAACTCGTATCCCTGATACACCTGCGAGATCTGATGAACCCAGTGTTTTTAAATTGTGTTTGATATCTTCATATATATTATTGTAACGACTTCGACAGTCAATATGATTGATATCGAGCATGTCTTCCTCTTGCAGTTGTTTGGAAAGTCTCAGATATTATTTAAGTGATGTATTGTAACTAAATGTCCAGGTGGTTTACATTGAGCTCTTCCCACTGGGATTTTAGTTGGTATTGTGCAGTTTTACAGTCTGGACTCTTAGGGCCGCTGTTGACCAGAGTGTTGATGAGTGAGAGCAAGGTTGTAGCAGCGCCTCCCATGTAACATCGTCACAATACAGAGAGCACGACGGGCAAAGCTCGGACAATTCTGGCTGAGGAGCATTTTTCAAAAGAAGAGGAGAAATTTCGATTTGCAAAAGAATTGCCTCCAATGTGTTGGATATGGAGCTGCTGCTTTGAGATCTGACAGTGGAATCTAAGAGATATCTGTGTTTATTGGAATATAAGCAGACTGTGGAGCCTCGCTGGGGAAATACTCGGATAGAACAATGAATCGGCAAGTACTGCTGTTTATCTCTCTCCTTTCCCTCGACTCAGTGATCGGGCAGGTCAGCTACTCCATTCCCGAGGAAATGGCGAAAGGCTCTTTAGTGGGCAATATAGCACAAGACTTGGGTTTAGAAATAAAACGTTTGCTATCAGGTAAAGCTAAGATCTATACTAGAAACAGCGACGAGTACATCGAGCTGAACAGAGAGAGGGGAGTCCTCCTCGTCAAAGAGAGAATCGACAGAGAGGTACTGTGCACAGAGACGGCGCTTTGCGCTTTACATTTTCAGATCATTTTGGAGAATCCTATGGAATTTTACAGCGTTACTGTCCAGATCACAGATATCAACGATAATGCACCAGCCTTTGAAAAAGGTGAAATGAAATTCAAAATTGGCGAGTCAGCGATCACCGGAGCGAAATTCGTTCTTGAAAGGGCTGTGGATCTTGATGTTGGGGTCAATGATCTTCAAAAGTACGAATTAAAACCAACAGATAATTTTGCCTTGAAGCTTCACAGTAACGCAGATGGGAATAAAAATGTTGAGATGGTGCTACAGAAGCCTTTAGACAGAGAGAAACAAGAGCAGATCTCTCTCGTGTTAACTGCTGTAGATGGAGGAGAGCCGCAGATGTCAGGAACAATGCTGATTGTCATCACAGTTTTAGACGTCAATGATAATGCCCCCGTTTTTACACAGCCCACATACAAGGCTACAGTTACTGAGAACTCACCTAAAGGCACAGTTGTTGCCACAGTTTCAGCTGCAGATGCAGATCAAGGCTCAAACAGTAAAATAACTTATTCAATCACGAATACATTAGATAATGTCAAGAAAATATTTGAGGTAAATAAGGAAACCGGAGAAGTTTCATTAATTGGCGATATTGACTTTGAAAAGTCAAGACACTTTCAAATAAATTTACTTGCAAGTGACGATGGAGGACTCACAGACTCTTGTAAGTTAATGGTAGATGTTCAAGATGTTAATGACAACAAGCCTGAAATTAATATAATGTCGAAGTCAAACGTGATATCAGAGGATGCCAAAATGAATACGGTCGTTACAATGATAAACATTGAGGACCAAGATTCAGCAGAAAACGGAAAGGTGCAATGTTTTATCAGCGAAAATGTGCCTTTCACTTTAAAATCATTGAGAAATAATTTCTTCAGTTTAACAACAGACAGTGATTTAGACCGAGAGACAGCCTCTGAGTATAACATCAGTGTGACCTGCTCTGATGAGGGAGTGCCCTCCCTCTCCAGCAGCGTCACTCTCACCTTACAGATCTCTGATGTGAATGACAACGAGCCTGTTTTTGAGAGGAGCTCGTATGAGGCCTACATAGTAGAAAACAACACACCAGGCCTCTCTATATTCACAGTGAAAGCCAGAGACGCTGACTGGAAGCAGAACGCGCGTGTTTCTTACCTCCTGGAGGACTCCTCTGTTAACGGAGTGCCAGTCTCCTCATATGTGTCCGTCAGTGCTGATAGTGGAGTCATCCATGCAGTGCGCTCTTTTGACTACGAGCAGATCAAAGACTTCCAGTTCCGCGTCAAGGCGCAGGATGGAGGCTCCCCTCCACTCAGTAGTAATGTGACCGTGAAAGTACTGATCCAGGACCAGAACGACAACCCCCCTCAGGTTCTGTACCCAGTCCAGACTGGAGGCTCTCTGGTGGATGAGATGGTGCCTCGTTCAGCAGATGTGGGCTACCTGGTGACTAAAGTGGTGGCTGTGGATGTGGACTCTGGACAGAATGCCTGGCTCTCCTATAAAGTGCAGAAAGCCACAGACAGGGCGCTGTTTGAAGTGGGCTCACAGAACGGAGAAATCAGAACTATCCGCCAAGTGACTGATAAAGATGCTGTGAGACAAAGACTGACTGTGATAGTGGAGGACAACGGGCAGCCCTCTCGTTCAGCTACAGTCATTGTTAACGTGGCGGTGGCGGACAGCTTCCCTGAAGTGCTGTCGGAGTTCACTGACTTTACTCACGACAAGGAGTACAACGACAACCTGACTTTTTACTTAGTGTTGGCTCTGGCTGTAGTTTCCTTCCTCTTCATCACGTGTGTGGTGGTTATTATCTCAGTGAAAATCTACAGATGGAGACAGTCTCGCATCCTGTATCACTCCAACCTGCCTGTGATTCCATATTATCCACCACGTTACTCAGACACTTTGGGGACAGGGACTCTCCAACACGTGTACAACTACGAGGTGTGCAGGACGACAGACTCCAGAAAGAGTGACTGTAAGTTCGGCAGAGCTGGTAGTCAGAACGTGCTGATAATGGAGCCCAGTTCAACAGGGACGATGCAGCGGATACAGAGTGAGAAGAACATCCTGGATGAACCAGACTCTCCTCTAGAGGTTTGACTGCTTTAGTGTTATTTTTACACATTGTTACAAGTGACATTTCTGAAATATAAAGCACGTTTTTTTTAGTAGAAATGATAGGGCAATGACGGGCTTCATGATCATATTCACGTTGTCTTAAATTCTCTAACCTTACTATGTAGCCATGTTAAATTATTCTATGTCTTAAAAGTCGATTCAGTCAGTGCTTTAATCTCTTCTGATGTTCAGTCTTTTAATATAGAGTAGACTGGGTATTAATATCAGTGTTGGATTCCTGTGATTTAAGTTGCTCCAAAGGCAGATAAACAACAATACATTTTTTTCTGTGTTGGCTTTACATAATCTAGGAAAGCTCTGCCCTTTGTTTCAGTACTCGATGTCCATTTACATCAACCCCTTTTTCTTACCTTTTGCTACTATACATTGACGTGTTTTCAGTAGAATATATAATGTCTTTGCAGCGAGCATTACTATCCTTTGTGGTCATCAGTCCCAGAAAGGTTTGATTATTTTGGCACATGAATCCTTGTATTGTGACAGAACCTGAGCGGTGATATCTGTCCCTAATCAGTTTGATCGTTTCAGAACATTGGACAGCGACAGTAACTTTAACTGCCTCTTTCACGTCCTCTCTGTATCCCCACTTTATGTAGTCAGGTTTGTCTGTACCTTTTTCACATTTCTGGCTGAATCGTTTCAAGCTTTTAGTCGGTATGCTGTTTTTGATGCGTTTACTCAAATTGTTTCATAATTTTACATACGACAGTATATAAATACAGCATTCCATAGTTAACCTGACTTAAAAAGTGACTGCAAACACATCAAACAGTAGCTTTGACGATATTCCGAATAGGTTTTTAAATGTATTCTCGTTACCACAGTATTTATAATCACTTGATTCAACTACAGATTTTTTTTAACTAATCCCCCTGAACAGTGATTGTTTTATGTTGTATTTCTGCAGTTTTATCATGTGAACTCTTAGGGCCGCTGTTGACCAGTGTGTCGATGGCTGACAGTAGTGTTATAGCAGCACCTCCCATCTAACATCCCCATGATAAAGAAAGAGCACGACGGGAAAGAACAGACACTCGACTCATGTCGAATATTTGAAAAGAGGACATCGACTTTTAAGACGTTTTCTGTCTTGTGTGGATTAAGCTGGTGCTAAATTAACGTTTGATACTGGGATCTATATCGGTTTTATCGGATTTGTATACACTGAATCACACGGAAACTATTCGGACAGAACAATGGATCGGCAAGTACTGCTGTTTATCTGTCTCCTCTCCGTCGACGCAGGGCTCGGGCAGGTCAGCTACAGTATTCCAGAGGAGATGGCCAAAGGATCCTTAGTGGGCAATATAGCACATGATTTAGGTATAGAAACCAAACGTTTGACTTCTGGTAAAGCTCGAATCTATACCCGAGACAGTGGTGAGTACATCGGGCTGAACAGAGAGAGGGGAGTCCTCCTTGTTAAGGAGAGAATCGACAGAGAGGCGCTCTGCAGACAGACGACGCCGTGTGCTTTACATTTTCAGATCATTTTGGAGAATCCTATGGAATTTTACAGCGTTACTGTCCAGATCACAGATATCAATGATAATGCACCAACATTTGCAAAAAGTGAAATGAAATTCAAAATTAGTGAGTCAGCCATCACCGGAGCTAAATTCATGCTGGAGAGGGCTGTGGATCTTGATGTCGGAATTAATGGCGTTCATAGATACGAATTAAAGCCAACAGATAATTTTGCCTTGAAGCTTCACAGTAACGCTGATGGGAATAAAAATGTTGAGATGGTGCTACAGAAGCCTTTAGACAGAGAGAAACAAGAGCAGATCTCTCTCGTGTTAACTGCTGTAGATGGAGGAGAGCCGCAGATGTCAGGAACAATGCTGATTGTCATCACAGTTTTAGACGCTAATGATAATGCCCCCGTTTTTACACAGCCCACATACAAGGCTACAGTTACTGAGAACTCACCTAAAGGCACAGTTGTTGCCACAGTTTCAGCTGCAGATGCAGATCAAGGCTCAAACAGTAAAATAACTTATTCAATCACGAATGCATTAGATGATGTCAGGAAAATATTTGAGATTAATGAAGAAAATGGTGAAGTTACTTTAATTGGAAACATTGACTTTGAGGAGTCTCGAAACTATCAAATAAATTTACTTGCAAGTGATGAGGGTGGACTCACAGATTCGTGCAAATTATTTGTGGATGTACAAGACATGAATGACAACAAGCCTGAAATCAACATAATGTCAAAGTCGACTGTTATATCGGAGGATGCCAAAGAAGGCACCGTTGTTACAATGATAAACATCGATGACAAAGACGCAGGTGAAAACGGAAATGTTAAATGCTTCATCAGCGAAAATATGCCGTTCACTTTAAAAACATCGACAAATAATTTCTACAGTTTAGTGACAGACAGTGAATTAGACCGAGAGAGAGCCTCTGAGTATAACATCAGTGTGACCTGCTCTGATGAGGGAGTGCCCTCCCTCTCCAGCAGCGTCACTCTCACCTTACAGATCTCTGATGTGAATGACAACGAGCCTGTTTTTGAGAGGAGCTCATATGAGGCCTACATAGTAGAAAACAACACACCAGGCCTCTCTATATTCACAGTGAAAGCCAGAGACGCTGACTGGAAGCAGAACGCGCGTGTTTCTTACCTCCTGGAGGACTCCTCTGTTAACGGAGTGCCAGTCTCCTCATATGTGTCCGTCAGTGCTGATAGTGGAGTCATCCATGCAGTGCGCTCTTTTGACTACGAGCAGATCAAAGACTTCCAGTTCCGCGTCAAGGCGCAGGATGGAGGCTCCCCTCCACTCAGTAGTAATGTGACAGTGAAAGTACTGATCCAGGACCAGAACGACAACCCCCCTCAGGTTCTGTACCCAGTCCAGACTGGAGGCTCTCTGGTGGATGAGATGGTGCCTCGTTCAGCAGATGTGGGCTACCTGGTGACTAAAGTGGTGGCTGTGGATGTGGACTCTGGACAGAATGCCTGGCTCTCCTATAAAGTGCAGAAAGCCACAGACAGGGCGCTGTTTGAAGTGGGCTCACAGAACGGAGAAATCAGAACTATCCGCCAAGTGACTGATAAAGATGCTGTGAGACAAAGACTGACTGTGATAGTGGAGGACAACGGGCAGCCCTCTCGTTCAGCTACAGTCATTGTTAACGTGGCGGTGGCGGACAGCTTCCCTGAAGTGCTGTCGGAGTTCACTGACTTTACTCACGACAAGGAGTACAACGACAACCTGACTTTTTACTTAGTGTTGGCTCTGGCTGTAGTTTCCTTCCTCTTCATCACGTGTGTGGTGGTTATTATCTCAGTGAAAATCTACAGATGGAGACAGTCTCGCATCCTGTATCACTCCAACCTGCCCGTGATTCCATATTATCCCCCACGTTACTCAGACACTTTGGGGACAGGGACTCTCCAACACGTGTACAACTACGAGGTGTGCAGGACGACTGACTCCAGAAAGAGTGACTGTAAGTTCGGCAGAGCTGGTAGTCAGAACGTGCTGATAATGGAGCCCAGTTCAACAGGGACGATGCAGCGGATACAGAGTGAGAAGAGCATCCTGGATGAACCAGACTCTCCTCTAGAGGTTAGTTGAATAATGTGGCTACGTCTCTTTTGTCTAGTTGTGCTTTAATAGTGAATCGTTGCACACTATTCCTCCTTCAGTACCTTGGACAGCTCCCCATTGTCTACATTCACAAGCACTTACAGACTGTTATATTGTTTCAGACACGTCACTTTTATTTAGTTCTGTTGGGTGTCAAAGCTGAGTGACAATTCCCTTTGAGGTTAGACCACTTTAACATTGTTATCATCCACACAGTTTTGATAGTTCACCCTTTTTGTTATGTAATAGCACATGATGGGTATGGCAATTTTAAACACTTAGAATGTGTATGAACGTTTCAATCCTTCTTACTTCATAGATATTTTGTATGATAGCTCTATTTTATATGTGTGTCATTGGTCCTTTACTTTATTGGAAACCTTACTTAGAATCAGTAAACGGGCTTTTCAGTGAGACCTGGTGTCGGTATTTGATGTAGTATCCACCTGGCTGTTCTTGTATTTAAATCTTCGTATTTTTTTCCCGTGCATATTGTTCATACACCGTCGTGATTTACTGAGTGATTGTTATGCAAGTCGTTTCATAATTAACATTAATTTATCTATTTTAAAATCCATCAGTGGCACTCTCATTTTCTTATGTTAAACTTGATACATGCAATAATCTTTTCTGCCTGAAAGCAGTTTTGATGGTCAGTAGTGCCCGACGTACGTAAGACTTTCATAATTTCAGCACCTGGGACAGCGAATCTTCTAGCCTGCTTTTTCCTCTTTGTCCCCATTTGTATTCGTTAAATCTTATTTTGTTTTTTTTTATTATTCTTCCAAACAATTTTATTTATTAATTTCCCTTTTCACACCTTTTGTTAAATGTGAGTTATGGACACATTATTATAGCTGAAGGTTCATACAAAAGGGAGAAATCAAAACCATGAACTGTTTTGAAGTGAAGGCTATTACTGCCGTGTTTCAACTTACATTCCACCTAACAGTAAACCCTCTGGACAGAGAAATTCATTTTGGCTTTCTGCAGTGTTGCATTACAAACTCTTAGGGCCGCTGTTGACCATACTGTGCACAGCTGAGACAGGGTGTAGCAGCACCTCCCATGTAACATCCTCATAATGAAAAGCGAAAACGACGGGAAAGAACGGACATTTGGTATGTGGGATATCTGACAACAGATAGAACGACATCCGATACTTTTCTGGACATTGTTTGGATAATATAGCTACTAAACGTATGTTTGACACTGGTACAGATTTCGGTTTCTGGAAAATATAACCGGACTGTGGAAGCTTACTGAAAAATACTCGGTTAGAACAATGAAAGGACTAGCGCTGCTGTTTTTCTCTTTCCTCTGCCTTGGATCGGTAATTGGGCAGGTCAGCTACACCATACCGGAGGAGATGGCGAAAGGATCTTTAGTCGGAAATATAGCACATGATTTAGGTATAGAAACCAAACGTTTGACTTCTGGTAAAGCTCGAATCTATACCAGAGACAGTGGTGAGTACATCGGGCTGAACAGAGAGAGGGGAGTCCTCCTTGTTAAGGAGAGAATCGACAGAGAGGCGCTCTGCAGACAGACGACGCCGTGTGCTTTACATTTTCAGATCATTTTGGAGAATCCTATGGAATTTTACAGCGTTACTGTCCAGATCACAGATATCAATGATAATGCACCAACATTTGACGAAGGTGAAATCGAATTCAAAATTAGTGAGTCAGCGATCATCGGAGCTAAATTCATGCTGGAGAGGGCTGTGGATCTTGATGTAGGAATTAACGATCTTCAAAAGTACGAATTAAAGCCAACAGATAATTTTGCCTTGAAGCTCCACAGTAACGCTGATGGGAATAAAAATGTTGAGATGGTGCTACAGAAGCCTTTAGACAGAGAGAAACAAGAGCAGATCTCTCTCGTGTTAACTGCTGTAGATGGAGGAGAGCCGCAGATGTCAGGAACAATGCTGATTGTCATCACAGTTTTAGACGTCAATGATAATGCCCCCGTTTTTACACAGCCCACATACAAGGCTACAGTTACTGAGAACTCACCTAAAGGCACAGTTGTTGCCACAGTTTCAGCTGCAGATGCAGATCAAGGCTCAAACGGTAAAATAACTTATTCAATAACAAATACATTAAATGATGTCAGGAAAGTATTCGAAGTAAATAAGGAAAACGGCGAAGTCACTTTAATTGGAAATGTTGACTTTGAGGAGTCCCGAAATTTTCAAATTCATTTACGTGCCAGTGACGATGGAGGACTCACAGACTCTTGTAAGTTAATTATTGATGTGCAAGATGTTAATGACAACAAGCCTGAAATTAATATAATGTCGAAGTCAAACGTGATATCAGAGGATGCCAAAATGAATACGGTCGTTACAATGATAAACATTGAGGACCAAGATTCAGCAGAAAACGGAAAGGTGCAATGTTTTATTAGCGAAAATGTGCCTTTCAATTTGAAATCATCAACAAATAATTTCTATAGTTTAGTGACAGACAGTGAATTAGACCGAGAGAGAGCCTCTGAGTATAACATCAGTGTGACCTGCTCTGATGAGGGAGTGCCCTCCCTCTCCAGCAGCGTCACTCTCACCTTACAGATCTCTGATGTGAATGACAACGAGCCTGTTTTTGAGAGGAGCTCATATGAGGCCTACATAGTAGAAAACAACACACCAGGCCTCTCTATATTCACAGTGAAAGCCAGAGACGCTGACTGGAAGCAGAACGCGCGTGTTTCTTACCTCCTGGAGGACTCCTCTGTTAACGGAGTGCCAGTCTCCTCATATGTGTCCGTCAGTGCTGATAGTGGAGTCATCCATGCAGTGCGCTCTTTTGACTACGAGCAGATCAAAGACTTCCAGTTCCGCGTCAAGGCGCAGGATGGAGGCTCCCCTCCACTCAGTAGTAATGTGACCGTGAAAGTACTGATCCAGGACCAGAACGACAACCCCCCTCAGGTTCTGTACCCAGTCCAGAGTGGAGGCTCTCTGGTGGATGAGATGGTGCCTCGTTCAGCAGATGTGGGCTACCTGGTGACTAAAGTGGTGGCTGTGGATGTGGACTCTGGACAGAATGCCTGGCTCTCCTATAAAGTGCAGAAAGCCACAGACAGGGCGCTGTTTGAAGTGGGCTCACAGAACGGAGAAATCAGAACTATCCGCCAAGTGACTGATAAAGATGCTGTGAGACAAAGACTGACTGTGATAGTGGAGGACAACGGGCAGCCCTCTCGTTCAGCTACAGTCATTGTTAACGTGGCGGTGGCGGACAGCTTCCCTGAAGTGCTGTCGGAGTTCACTGACTTTACTCACGACAAGGAGTACAACGACAACCTGACTTTTTACTTAGTGTTGGCTCTGGCTGTAGTTTCCTTCCTCTTCATCACGTGTGTGGTGGTTATTATCTCAGTGAAAATCTACAGATGGAGACAGTCTCGCATCCTGTATCACTCCAACCTGCCTGTGATTCCATATTATCCGCCACGTTACTCAGACACTTTGGGGACAGGGACTCTCCAACACGTGTACAACTACGAGGTGTGCAGGACGACTGACTCCAGAAAGAGTGACTGTAAGTTCGGCAGAGCTGGTAGTCAGAACGTGCTGATAATGGAGCCCAGTTCAACAGGGACGATGCAGCGGATACAGAGTGAGAAGAACATCCTGGATGAACCAGACTCTCCTCTAGAGGTTTGACTGCTTTAGTGTTATTTTTACACATTGTTACAAGTGACATTTCTGAAATATAAAGCACGTTTTTTTAGTAGAAATAATAGGGCAATGACGGGCTTCATGATCATATTCACGTTGTCTTAAATTATCTAACCTTATTATGTAGTATTAACATCAATGTTGGATTCCTGTGATTTAAGTTGCTCCAAAGGCAGATAAACAACAATACATTTTTTTCTGTTTTGGCTTTACATAATCTAGGAAAGCTCTGCCGTTTGTTTCAGTGCTCGATGTCCATGTACATCAACCCCTTTTTCTTACCTTTTGCTACTATACATTGACGTGTTTTCAGTAGAATATATAATGTCTATGCAGCGAGCATTAATATCCTTTGTGGTCATCAGTCCCAGAAAGGTGTGATTATTTTGGCACATGAATCCTTGTATTGTGACAGAACCTGAGCGGTGATATCTGTCCCTAATCAGTTTGATCACTTCAGAACATTGGACAGCGACAGTAACTTTAACTGCCTCTTTCACGTCCTCTCTTTATCCCCACTTTATGTAGTCAGGTTTGTCTGTACATTTTTCACATTTCTGGCTGAATCGTTTCAAGCTTTTAGTCGGTATGTTGTTTTTGATGCGTTTACTCAAATTGTTTCATAATTTTACATACGACAGTATATAAATACAGCATTCCATAGTTAACCTGACTTAAAAAGTGACTGCAAACACATCAAACAGTAGCTTTGACGATATTCCGAATAGGTTTTTAAATATATTCTCATTACCACAGTATTTATAATCACTTGATTCAACTACAGATTTTTTTTAACTAATCCCCCTGAACAGTGATTGTTTTATGTTGTATTTCTGCAGTTTTATCATGTGAACTCTTAGGGCCGCTGTTGACCAGTGTGTCGATGGCTGACAGTAGTGTTATAGCAGCACCTCCCATCTAACATCCCCATGATAAAGAAAGAGCACGACGGGAAAGAACAGACACTCGACTCATGTCGAATATTTGAAAAGAGGACATCGACTTTTAAGACGTTTTCTGTCTTGTGTGGATTAAGCTGGTGCTAAATTAACGTTTGATACTGGGATCTATATCGGTTTTATCGGATTTGTATACACTGAATCACACGGAAACTATTCGGACAGAACAATGGATCGGCAAGTACTGCTGTTTATCTGTCTCCTCTCCGTCGACGCAGGGCTCGGGCAGGTCAGCTACAGTATTCCAGAGGAGATGGCCAAAGGATCCTTAGTGGGCAATATAGCACATGATTTAGGTATAGAAACCAAACGTTTGGCGTCTGGTAAAGCTCGAATCTATACCAGAGACAGTGGTGAGTACATCGGGCTGAACAGAGAGAGGGGAGTCCTCCTTGTTAAGGAGAGAATCGACAGAGAGGCGCTCTGCAGACAGACGACGCCGTGTGCTTTACATTTTCAGATCATTTTGGAGAATCCTATGGAATTTTACAGCGTTACTGTCCAGATCACAGATATCAATGATAATGCACCAACATTTGAAAAAAGTGAGATGAAATTCAAAATAAGTGAGTCAGCGGCAATCGGAGCAAAATTTGTGCTAGAAAGGGCTGTGGATCTTGATGTAGGAATTAACGACCTGAAAAGCTACGAATTAAAGCCAACAGATAATTTTGCCTTGAAGCTCCACAGTAACGCAGATGGGAATAAAAATGTTGAGATGGTGCTACAGAAGCCTTTAGACAGAGAGAAACAAGAGCAGATCTCTCTCGTGTTAACTGCTGTAGATGGAGGAGAGCCGCAGATGTCAGGAACAATGCTGATTGTCATCACAGTTTTAGACGCTAATGATAATGCCCCCGTTTTTACACAGCCCACATACAAGGCTACAGTTACTGAGAACTCACCTAAAGGCACAGTTGTTGCCACAGTTTCAGCTGCAGATGCAGATCAAGGCTCAAACGGTAAAATAACTTATTCAATCACAAACACGCTTGATGATGTCAGAAAAGTATTCGAAGTAAATAAGCAAAATGGTGAAGTAACTTTAATTGGAAATATTGACTTTGAGGAGTCTCGAAACTATCAAATAAATTTACTTGCTAGTGATGAGGGTGGACTAACAGATTCGTGCAAATTAATTGTTGACGTACAAGACATGAATGACAACAAGCCTGAAATCGACATAATGTCAAAATCAAACGTGATATCAGAGGATGCCAAAATGAATACGGTCGTTACAATGATAAACATCGATGACCAAGATTCAGCAGAAAACGGAAAGGTGCAATGTTTTATCAACGAAAATATACCATTCACTTTAAAATCATCAACAAATGATTTCTACAGTTTAGTGACAGACAGTGATTTAGACCGAGAGAGAGCCTCTGAGTATAACATCAGTGTGACCTGCTCTGATGAGGGAGTGCCCTCCCTCTCCAGCAGCGTCACTCTCACCTTACAGATCTCTGATGTGAATGACAACGAGCCTGTTTTTGAGAGGAGCTCATATGAGGCCTACATAGTAGAAAACAACACACCAGGCCTCTCTATATTCACAGTGAAAGCCAGAGACGCTGACTGGAAGCAGAACGCGCGTGTTTCTTACCTCCTGGAGGACTCATCTGTTAACGGAGTGCCAGTCTCCTCATATGTGTCCGTCAGTGCTGATAGTGGAGTCATCCATGCAGTGCGCTCTTTTGACTACGAGCAGATCAAAGACTTCCAGTTCCGCGTCAAGGCGCAGGATGGAGGCTCCCCTCCACTCAGTAGTAATGTGACCGTGAAAATACTGATCCAGGACCAGAACGACAACCCCCCTCAGGTTCTGTACCCAGTCCAGACTGGGGGCTCTCTGGTGGATGAGATGGTGCCTCGTTCAGCAGATGTGGGCTACCTGGTGACTAAAGTGGTGGCTGTGGATGTGGACTCTGGACAGAATGCCTGGCTCTCCTATAAAGTGCAGAAAGCCACAGACAGGGCGCTGTTTGAAGTGGGCTCACAGAACGGAGAAATCAGAACTATCCGCCAAGTGACTGATAAAGATGCTGTGAGACAAAGACTGACTGTGATAGTGGAGGACAACGGGCAGCCCTCTCGTTCAGCTACAGTCATTGTTAACGTGGCGGTGGCGGACAGCTTCCCTGAAGTGCTGTCGGAGTTCACTGACTTTACTCACGACAAGGAGTACAACGACAACCTGACTTTTTACTTAGTGTTGGCTCTGGCTGTAGTTTCCTTCCTCTTCATCACGTGTGTGGTGGTTATTATCTCAGTGAAAATCTACAGATGGAGACAGTCTCGCATCCTGTATCACTCCAACCTGCCTGTGATTCCATATTATCCACCACGTTACTCAGACACTTTGGGGACAGGGACTCTCCAACACGTGTACAACTACGAGGTGTGCAGGACGACTGACTCCAGAAAGAGTGACTGTAAGTTCGGCAGAGCTGGTAGTCAGAACGTGCTGATAATGGAGCCCAGTTCAACAGGGACGATGCAGCGGATACAGAGTGAGAAGAACATCCTGGATGAACCAGACTCTCCTCTAGAGGTTAGAATTTCCCCCTTTCCCTGTGTAAAAGCAACATGTTTAAATGTGTCTGTTCCGCTAACAAAAGAATTTCAGCACCTCGGACAGAGGCAGTACTATGAAACCCTCTTCGACGTTCTTTCTCTCCTGTTTCATGTCATACAGCTGCAGTTTGCTCTTCTTTGTGTGGATCATTCTGACTACGTGTTTTATTTAAGCTCAGTATCTTTTAATTATCTATTTTTGTTATGCATGCCATTTATTATGATCTAATATTTGGAAATAGGCGCCCCCTTTCTATGAATTTGAAAGATTGTTCTCCATCATACGACTAATGCGTATCCCCAAACGATTTCAAATGATGTTGGGTTTACTTCACTTGTAATTTCGCTTCTCCAACTCCATGGGCCGCTGTTGGTCAACATGTTGCAGATGTAGACAGGATTTGAAACGGAGCCTCCCATGTCATGTCGTTATTTCAGAGAATGAAAAAGGGAGAAAGCGCTGCTCAGGGAGAGATTCCGCCTTAGATGGACACATTGAGCTGATAGACTCTCCTTCAAACCTTGTGGATTATATCGATTCTTCATTATTGTTTTTCGCATGGATACCTTTTTCTTGTGAAACCGATTTCAGCACCTTTTGTGTTGCACCGTAAACTGCGGATAGAACAATGAGTCGGCAACTGTTGTTCATCTCCATCTTCTCGCTCGGTTCAGTTCTCGGCCATGTCAGCTACTCTATTCCGGAGGAAATGGCAAAGGGCTCTGTCGTGGGGAACATAGCACGGGACTTAGGTCTAGATGTGAAAAGACTTAAGTCAGGTAAAGCCCGCATATTTACGGGCGACAGCGCCGAATACATCGAGCTGAGTAGAGAAAGAGGACTCCTCCTCGTGAAAGAGAGAATCGACAGAGAGTCGCTCTGCAGACAGACGACGCCTTGTGCTTTACATTTGCAGATTATTCTAGAAAACCCAATGGAGCTCTTTCGAATAACAGTAGAGATCACCGACATCAACGACAACAGTCCTAGTTTTAAGAATAACGAGAAACGTTTTGAAATCAGCGAATCCGCAGTTACAGGGTCTAAATTTGTATTAGAAAGAGCAGTTGATGCAGACATTGGCCTGAATGGTTTGAAAAATTACAGCTTGAAACCTGCAGATAATTTCGTACTGAAATTACAGAATCATGCAGATGGTAACAAAAAGGTCGAAATGGTGTTAAACAAGCCTTTGGATCGAGAGAAAGAGGAGCAGATATCGTTGCTGTTAACAGCTGTGGATGGAGGGGAACCTCAGATGTCTGGTACAGTGAAGATTTATGTCACCGTGCTCGATGCTAATGACAATGCTCCTGTTTTTGTGCAGTCGGTCTACAAGGCAGCCATAGCGGAAAATTCCCAGAAAGGTACAACATTGACAACAGTGAGTGCTTCTGATGCAGATAAAGGAACAAACGGGGAGGTTTCTTATTCAGTGTCGACCACTATGGACAGTGTGTCAGACATATTTACAATAAATGAAAACGGTGAAGTAATACTAGTCGGTGAAGTTGACTTTGAAAAAGCCAAGTATTACGAAATTGATATTGAAGCTAAAGACAGTGGTGGTCTTTCTGATTCCAGTAAGATTATCGTTGACGTTATTGACACTAATGATAATAAGCCTGTAATCAGTATTCTTTCAAAGTCTGATTCAATCCCAGAAGACTCTCCCCAAAATACAGTTGTAGTCATGTGTAGTGTCCTTGACCCAGATTCAGGTAACAATGGGCAAGTGAACTGTAGAATAAATGGCAACATACCATTTGCCATTACGTCTTCAAATGATTTCTATAGTTTAGTAACAGACAGTGATTTAGACCGAGAGAGAGCCTCTGAGTATAACATCAGTGTGACCTGCTCTGATGAGGGAGTGCCCTCCCTCTCCAGCAGCGTCACTCTCACCTTACAGATCTCTGATGTGAATGACAACGAGCCTGTTTTTGAGAGGAGCTCATATGAGGCCTACATAGTAGAAAACAACACACCAGGCCTCTCTATATTCAAAGTGAAAGCCAGAGACGCTGACTGGAAGCAGAATGCGCGTGTTTCTTACCTCCTGGAGGACTCCTCTGTTAACGGAGTGCCAGTCTCCTCATATGTGTCCGTCAGTGCTGATAGTGGAGTCATCCATGCAGTGCGCTCTTTTGACTACGAGCAGATCAAAGACTTCCAGTTCCGCGTCAAGGCGCAGGATGGAGGCTCCCCTCCACTCAGTAGTAATGTGACAGTGAAAGTACTGATCCAGGACCAGAACGACAACCCCCCTCAGGTTCTGTACCCAGTCCAGACTGGAGGCTCTCTGGTGGATGAGATGGTGCCTCGTTCAGCAGATGTGGGCTACCTGGTGACTAAAGTGGTGGCTGTGGATGTGGACTCTGGACAGAATGCCTGGCTCTCCTATAAAGTGCAGAAAGCCACAGACAGGGCGCTGTTTGAAGTGGGCTCACAGAACGGAGAAATCAGAACTATCCGCCAAGTGACTGATAAAGATGCTGTGAGACAAAGACTGACTGTGATAGTGGAGGACAACGGGCAGCCCTCTCGTTCAGCTACAGTCATTGTTAACGTGGCGGTGGCGGACAGCTTCCCTGAAGTGCTGTCGGAGTTCACTGACTTTACTCACGACAAGGAGTACAACGACAACCTGACTTTTTACTTAGTGTTGGCTCTGGCTGTAGTTTCCTTCCTCTTCATCACGTGTGTGGTGGTTATTATCTCAGTGAAAATCTACAGATGGAGACAGTCTCGCATCCTGTATCACTCCAACCTGCCTGTGATTCCATATTATCCACCACGTTACTCAGACACTTTGGGGACAGGGACTCTCCAACACGTGTACAACTACGAGGTGTGCAGGACGACTGACTCCAGAAAGAGTGACAGTAAGTTCGGCAGAGCTGGTAGTCAGAACGTGCTGATAATGGAGCCCAGTTCAACAGGGACGATGCAGCGGATACAGAGTGAGAAGAGCATCCTGGATGAACCAGACTCTCCTCTAGAGGTTAGTCTCATGGAATGACGCAAAGTGCTTCATTACACATTTATTGACAGCACTTTTTTGTATCTATTTATTATATTGCTCACTAAACTTGGGGCTCGTGGAACTCTCAGAATCACAATATAATGCAGTTGTTTTCCTCTTAAACCAGTATTTCCATACTTACAACTTACCGTCCTCAATACTTTTTTATAATAATGCCTTTAATATCCATTACTTCACATTTGAATTCATAAAACTTAGACATAGTTCTCTGCAAAATTCAGCAACATTTAAGTTTTTTTTAACCTTAGCCATACAACACCAATCATTCTGTCTGGTAATCAATCATTTAGTAGGAATTTTAGAGCAAGAATTTCAAATTAAACATTATACAAAGACAAACTCAACAGTGAGGCAAAAATCTCCCTTGGCAGAACACACAGTCTGTTTCAGTGAGTATTTGAGTAGTCGGTTACAGAGGTGACAGTGCATACAGATGATCTGTCATGCTCACATACATCATTCACAAAGTCCATTCATTTATTATATATTTTCCCTACAGGCTTGCTGCCATACCCCTTTAATTATGTAATTCTATATTTGTCATCTATAATTTTCTTTACTGAAGGCGATTCTTTCTTCAAGGCTGCAGTTAACACTCAGTTTTCAACTGGTAACACTTTAGGAGTCGGTGTAGGATTTGAATACTGATGTTTCAAGCTGCTTAGCTTTTATAGATATGCAATGGCATGCAGCCAATGAAGATGAGCGGAAAGTACTGTCTTAAGTCACTTAGTTGATTGACACATGAGACACTTCCAACTATTTGTTTCAAGAATATGGGGCCACTAAAAGCAATACAGCATCTACTGGTGTCCTTATCCTCCACTTTAAGCATCATATGAGATTTGGATAAAGTCGATTATGTCAAAAATGTTTCATGCAGTCCAAGTTCCAGATTGTAATGGCACCGATGATTTCTAGACTATAAGTCGAGTCAAACTCAAAAATGTAAAACAAATGTCATTTGTCTTTTAGGGCACAAGATTTGTCTTTGAAGGACTTTTGATTCTGGCCATGTGTTAAAGTCACAGACTCAGTACATTGATGTATGAGCTGTTTCCGACGTTTACTTCAAGCTTTTAATATAATGTTTGATTACGACATACATCACACGTGTTTATTGATTTGAAAAATCTCTTTCCTATTGTATAAGTAACATACATTTTTGCAGAAAGGCCATCCTACTTTAGTCCTCTTTACAGCTGAAGCTTTCTCACATTTTTTGTAATTAAAACCACAGGTTCTGCCTATTGGTTAATATTATGGTGCATTCAGCACCTTTGTCATGGACAGCACTATCCAGGGAGGAACTTTGCAAAAAACAGTGTCACAGTTAAAGAAAAACGCTCAGTCACTCAAAAACAGATGCTTGCAATGTCAGTTTCCTGAAAATGTTTCCACCATGTCTTTTAATATACATTTGTTGGCATTTCATTCTATTACTGTGGAGTTTTATATTTTCTTTTCTTACAATCTCAATGTTATATTAATAGGAAATAGTTTTGTTTCTAAAGACTGTGTGGATTAGAAGATTTACAGTCAGTTAACTGATATGGCATTACACAGGAGTCCGTAATACTCCCCAGACAGTAGGTGTGGTTGTTCCCTGCTTTACTACTCCGTGTGTCAGTTGTCCTTACACTTGATTTCTCTCCTTTCACCAATTCTCAGTGTTGGTAGTATTATCCACCTCTTGCTGATCTCCTATTGGTCATCAGCAAAGACACACCCATGGCAGTAGATATATAGTTACCTTGTTGTGCTCTGGTCTTACTGTAGTCCACCTTGCTGTCCTGCTGTGCATATGTCTTAGTGAGGCTGAATAAGTAACTCCGCCTGACTTCCTGCTCAAACTCTATGCAAAGAACTACTTTTTTGACAGGATGAAGCTGTGGGAAGTAAACAAAATAGTTTTAACAAATTTAAATGTAAGTCACTTTGAATTACAGTTCAAGTCTGTGGAGAGTACATAGAAAATAGTTAAATGTCTATTGTAGTGTCAGTTTAAACTCATGACCCACAGGTGGATCTAAATCAAATGAAAATAGAGAGTAATATTTCAGTGCTACATATACGGTGATGAATCATCTAATGCTACACCTCTGTAGAAAACTAAAAGTTTGATAAGACTTTAAGTTACAAATATAAAGTCCCTGCTGTTATATACATTTTATGAGCTGCTGAAGGATAGTCTGTGGGATGTTTCTTCCTGGTGATCAGTTTACCATGTTAATTGCCAAAAAGCATATTATTTATAGATAATGTAAATAATTTATTGATGTTTGATGATACATTTTCCCCTAATTTCCTTGTGAGGGAAAAATTACTTCAGTAAACAATTTGATCACTGTCTTCAGTTAAAATTGGACTGTTAAGGTGAGGCTCAGGTTAGCAGTGATTGCCAAGATTTAGAATTTAACTGTTTATGGTCAACTCCACAAGACCCATTTATTCTTTGTTCTAACATTACTGTATTCTGTATTGAGGAAACTACATATTTGACACCTGAACCCACAGTGTATTTGTCATCTATATAATACATATTCATTGAGCAGTTATATGTAATTTAATTTCTTTAAAAGTAAGGCATTGCTTAGTCACTTTAATTTATTCATACTGAACCATGTACTGCACAGTGGGGTTTTCTGCAGTGCAGGTGTTTGGACTCTCAGGGCCGCTGTTGACCAATGTAGAGCCTATCCTCGTCGTTTGTTATATTTAAGAGAGAAAGACACTCACACACACACACACACACACACGCCATACTAACGTCGTTGCCGAAACGGAGAGACAACCGCGCTGCTATTCATTAATTGTGAGAAACACGAAGACAACCAGTCGTTCTCTGGATTAGTCTGGATTTTTCTCTGCAATAAAGGGACCTTAACGCTTTGGAGTATTTCTATACATCTACAGTATTTGTCGACGATAAAATGTCGAGCAGGACAATGAGACGGCAAGTACTGTTGTTTATCTCGATTTTTTCTCTCAGCTCAGCGTTCGGGCAGGTCACCTACTCGATTCCCGAGGAAATGTCCAAAGGCTCTCTAGTCGGTAACATAGCGCAGGATTTAGGGTTAGAGGTGAAAAGATTGAAGTCCGGTAAAGCTCGCATATATACAGGGGACAATGCAGAATACATCGAGCTGAATAAAGAAAGAGGAGTCCTGCTTGTGAAAGAGAGAATCGACAGGGAGGCGCTCTGTGGGCAGACAACACCTTGTGCTTTACATCTTCAAATTACACTGGAAGACCCGATTGAATTCTTTACAGTTACTGTCGAAATTAATGACATCAACGACAATGCACCCAGCTTCAAAAAGGACGAGATGAAATTTAGGATCAGTGAGTCGGCTGTGATTGGAGCTAAATTTGTACTAGAAAGAGCTATGGATCTAGACGTCGGTGTGAACGGATTGCAGAGTTATTCGCTAAAACCCACAGACAACTTTCATCTTAAACTCCAAAATCAGCAAGACGGGAGCAAAAAGGTGGAGATGGTTCTGCAAAAACATCTAGACAGAGAGGCGCAAGAGCACCTCTCTTTAACTCTCACAGCTACTGATGGTGGTGATCCTCAGCTGTCGGGAACAATGCGAGTAGAAATTTCAGTGCTAGACGCAAATGACAATGCCCCGGTATTTACGCAGGAAGTATATAAGGTTACTATAATGGAGACTTCTCCAAAGGGCACCGTGTTGTGTACCGTTAGTGCTGTAGATGCAGATCAAGGTTCAAATGGAAAAGTGTCATATTCAATAACAAACACGTTGGATGACGTCCCTGTTATGTTTCAACTCGACGAAGAACATGGTGTGGTGGTTTTATCTGGAAACCTGGATTATGAAAAGGCTCAGCACTACGAAATACACGTACAAGCTAGTGATGATGGAGGACTGACAGATTCATGCAAGATTATTGTAGAGGTGACTGATACTAATGACAACCATCCGGCCATTAATGTCATGTCTAAAACCAATTCAGTACCAGAAAATTCTAGGCCAGGGACTGTGGTAACTATTTTTAATGTTCAAGATCCTGACTCTGGAGATAATGGCAAAGTTTCATGTAATATCGAAGACCATATGCCATTTCTGATGAAAACAACATCGAAAAAATTCTTTAGCCTAGTGACAGACAGTGATTTAGACCGAGAGAGAGCCTCTGAGTATAACATCAGTGTGACCTGCTCTGATGAGGGAGTGCCCTCCCTCTCCAGCAGCGTCACTCTCACCTTACAGATCTCTGATGTGAATGACAACGAGCCTGTTTTTGAGAGGAGCTCATATGAGGCCTACATAGTAGAAAACAACACACCAGGCCTCTCTATATTCACAGTGAAAGCCAGAGACGCTGACTGGAAGCAGAACGCGCGTGTTTCTTACCTCCTGGAGGACTCCTCTGTTAACGGAGTGCCAGTCTCCTCATATGTGTCCGTCAGTGCTGATAGTGGAGTCATCCATGCAGTGCGCTCTTTTGACTACGAGCAGATCAAAGACTTCCAGTTCCGCGTCAAGGCGCAGGATGGAGGCTCCCCTCCACTCAGTAGTAATGTGACCGTGAAAGTACTGATCCAGGACCAGAACGACAACCCCCCTCAGGTTCTGTACCCAGTCCAGACTGGGGGCTCTCTGGTGGATGAGATGGTGCCTCGTTCAGCAGATGTGGGCTACCTGGTGACTAAAGTGGTGGCTGTGGATGTGGACTCTGGACAGAATGCCTGGCTCTCCTATAAAGTGCAGAAAGCCACAGACAGGGCGCTGTTTGAAGTGGGCTCACAGAACGGAGAAATCAGAACTATCCGCCAAGTGACTGATAAAGATGCTGTGAGACAAAGACTGACTGTGATAGTGGAGGACAACGGGCAGCCCTCTCGTTCAGCTACAGTCATTGTTAACGTGGCGGTGGCGGACAGCTTCCCTGAAGTGCTGTCGGAGTTCACTGACTTTACTCACGACAAGGAGTACAACGACAACCTGACTTTTTACTTAGTGTTGGCTCTGGCTGTAGTTTCCTTCCTCTTCATCACGTGTGTGGTGGTTATTATCTCAGTGAAAATCTACAGATGGAGACAGTCTCGCATCCTGTATCACTCCAACCTGCCCGTGATTCCATATTATCCACCACGTTACTCAGACACTTTGGGGACAGGGACTCTCCAACACGTGTACAACTACGAGGTGTGCAGGACGACTGACTCCAGAAAGAGTGACTGTAAGTTCGGCAGAGCTGGTAGTCAGAACGTGCTGATAATGGAGCCCAGTTCAACAGGGACGATGCAGCGGATACAGAGTGAGAAGAACATCCTGGATGAACCAGACTCTCCTCTAGAGGTTAGAAAACTGTAACTATCACAATGTTTCATGTTTATGCAAATCAAAGGAATGGCACTGGTGCTTTCATTTCATAAGAAGGATGCTTTTAGTAGCAGCCCGAAAAAAACAGATTTGAAAGTTTGAGAATTTGATATAACACTCAGGTTCAGAACTATGGACAGCGACACAATGTTTATGGGCATTATGTGTCCATTTTTGTTCTTGGTTTCATACCTTCTATTTATATGGACTTCATTCATAAATACTGCTTTGGTAATCACAACATGCAAATATATTATTGAACCACTTGAGTACAATGTCATCAAAGCATGCATTTTGGGAAACTTCAGTATTTTAAATCAATGGCCAACTTGTCTCTGGTTTTAGTTTGGCTTGATTATCAGTGTGACTTTGCATTGCACTGTTTCTCTTTTATATTACTTGCTGTAATTTGTGTTTTCAACTCAAAGGGTCGCTGTTGGCAAGCGTGTTGCGATTTAACTTGATGTTTTTTTTTTCTGTCTGTGTCCTGCCCCTTCGTGTCGATACGTTGGATATAATCAGAGAAAGACAGAATGCACAGTCGTCGTTCATAGGGAGCACAGCAAGGAACGATAGAACTGGATACATTGTTTTGCTTCTTCTACTTGGAGCGCTGATGATTTTTGTTTGTTATCTACCTTCGCTTTGACTGCATTGGGAATGCTTTTGTTTTAACCGTGCAGGGAAACGACCTCGGATAGAACAATGAGACGGCAAGTACTGTTGTTTCTCTCGGTCATATCTCTCAGCTACGTGTTCGGGCAGGTCAGCTATTCAATCCCCGAAGAAATGGCGAAAGGGTCTCTGGTTGGTAACATAGCGCATGATTTAGGTTTAGATCTTAAAAGGCTGAAATCAGGTAAAGCTCGCATCTACACAGGAGGCAGTGTAGAATACATCGGGCTGAATAAAGAAAGGGGAGTGCTCCTCATCCAAGAGAGGATAGACAGAGAGGCTCTATGTGGAGAGACGACGCCTTGTGCTTTGCATTTCCAGTTAATTTTGGAAAACCCAATGGAATTGTTCCGTGTAACAGTGGAAATAACCGACATAAACGACAACACCCCCACTTTTACAAACGCAGAAAAACGTTTTGACATTAGCGAGTCCGCTGCGACAGGATCGAAATTCGTATTAGAGAAGGCCATTGATTCTGATATTGGTATGAATGGCTTACAGCGATACTCACTTACTCCAACTGATAACTTTGTATTAAAACTAGAAAATCAGGCAGACGGAAGTAAAAAGGTAGAGATGATTCTACAGAAGCCTCTAGACCGAGAAAGACAGGCATCAATTTCACTCTTGTTAACAGCTGTAGATGGAGGGGAGCCGCTGATGTCTGGGACAATGCAGATATTTGTCAATGTATTAGATGTGAATGACAACGCGCCTACATTCGCCAAACCACTGTATAGAGCAAAAATACTGGAAAACTCTCCTAAAGGAACCAGTGTAACTACTGTTAGTGCATCTGATAAAGACATCGGCTCGAACGGATATGTATCGTATCTGATATCAACCAGTAAACGTCTTTTATCTGAAATGTTCAAGATTGATTCGAAAACGGGTGAAATGATCCTAATCGGTGAACTAGATTATGAAAAGGCGAAGATGTATCAAGTTGATATTGAAGTTGTCGACAGCGGAGGACTCTCTGATTCCACTAAAGTAATAGTTGATGTTATTGATATGAATGACAATAGTCCTCACATAAACATTGTTTCTAAATCAGACTCTATATTAGAGGACTCACCTCCGAACACAGTGATATCTATGTTAAGTGTAAATGATCCCGATTCAGAAAATAATGGAGAGGTAGAGTGTAATATAGACACTAACATTCCCTTCAAAATACAAACTACATTAAATGGATTTTATACGTTAGTTACAGAGATCGCTTTAGACAGAGAGATCGCTTCCCAATATAACATCAGTGTGACCTGCTCTGATGAGGGAGTGCCCTCCCTCTCCAGCAGCGTCACTCTCACCTTACAGATCTCTGATGTGAATGACAACGAGCCTGTTTTTGAGAGGAGCTCATATGAGGCCTACATAGTAGAAAACAACACACCAGGCCTCTCTATATTCACAGTGAAAGCCAGAGACGCTGACTGGAAGCAGAACGCGCGTGTTTCTTACCTCCTGGAGGACTCCTCTGTTAACGGAGTGCCAGTCTCCTCATATGTGTCCGTCAGTGCTGATAGTGGAGTCATCCATGCAGTGCGCTCTTTTGACTACGAGCAGATCAAAGACTTCCAGTTCCGCGTCAAGGCTCAGGATGGAGGCTCCCCTCCACTCAGTAGTAATGTGACCGTGAAAATACTGATCCAGGACCAGAACGACAACCCCCCTCAGGTTCTGTACCCAGTCCAGACTGGAGGCTCTCTGGTGGATGAGATGGTGCCTCGTTCAGCAGATGTGGGCTACCTGGTGACTAAAGTGGTGGCTGTGGATGTGGACTCTGGACAGAATGCCTGGCTCTCCTATAAAGTGCAGAAAGCCACAGACAGGGCGCTGTTTGAAGTGGGCTCACAGAACGGAGAAATCAGAACTATCCGCCAAGTGACTGATAAAGATGCTGTGAGACAAAGACTGACTGTGATAGTGGAGGACAACGGGCAGCCCTCTCGTTCAGCTACAGTCATTGTTAACGTGGCGGTGGCGGACAGCTTCCCTGAAGTGCTGTCGGAGTTCACTGACTTTACTCACGACAAGGAGTACAACGACAACCTGACTTTTTACTTAGTGTTGGCTCTGGCTGTAGTTTCCTTCCTCTTCATCACGTGTGTGGTGGTTATTATCTCAGTGAAAATCTACAGATGGAGACAGTCTCGCATCCTGTATCACTCCAACCTGCCTGTGATTCCATATTATCCACCACGTTACTCAGACACTTTGGGGACAGGGACTCTCCAACACGTGTACAACTACGAGGTGTGCAGGACGACTGACTCCAGAAAGAGTGACTGTAAGTTCGGCAGAGCTGGTAGTCAGAACGTGCTGATAATGGAGCCCAGTTCAACAGGGACGATGCAGCGGATACAGAGTGAGAAGAACATCCTGGATGAACCAGACTCTCCTCTAGAGGTTGGTTGATTGGGGTAGTTTCAGTTGTAGCATTTTTGCATGTTCTTCCTGATTTACAACTTCCTCGGTAGGTGCCATTCATCATGAGTCTATAGATAAGATAAACACACACTAAAGAAAAAATTACTTTTACTTTTTCCTTACTGTGTATTTATTTTATTGATGCTGCTGTAACGATACAGTTTCTCAGTCTGGGATGAATAAATGGTTAGGATCTATCTATCTATCTATCTATCTATCTTTCTGTCTGGCTAGTCTTCGATCAGCACCATGGACAGAGGCAGAGGTGGATTGACCCTTTTCTGTGATGACTTTAATGCTGTTGCCAGTGGCGAATGTGTTTGTGTTTGCAAGCGTGTATGTCTGTGAGGGTGCTGGCCAATATTTATTTGTAATTGTTACATAATACATGGATTGATAGCACAAAATATAATTTTTTGTGAGTAATAGTAGTTCATTAACCTACGTTTAATCGCTGTGATGCTGATGTCTCATAATCTGCTCTCACTAGTAGCCTACTTTAACATCTATCTATCTATCTATCTATCTATCTATGCAAACTTTTAAGTAACATCTCAGGGTTCACAAGTAGCTATTTGACTATTACATGTCGGTGGTACTAATTATTATCTGAAGTTAACTACTCATCCATATATCAAAATGAATTTATAGTATTTCCTATCCATGGTGCCTTAAAGGAATGTATGGTTACCTTTTTTAACCAAAGTATCAAGTAAGCCTTCTGTTATTCATGTTTTGCATATATCTATCGACTATTTGATTGGCTTTTCCTCCTAGTACATATCAAATTGTACTCTCTCGTGTGCAGTGTTTTTTCTCTTGGTGTTTTCTGTAGTACATACCTGTGTGCTCTTAGGGCCGCTGTTGGCCAGTGTGTCGATGGTTCACCGTAGATTCGAAGAGAAACCTCCCCCATCATGATGATATCAGAGAGAGAAAGACAGACACAGGATTACAACGTCGCCGTACACTTAACCGGTGACAGTAAAGAAGCCCTTTTGTTACCGATGCCGACGATTACGGATTAGCTCCTTATACTGGTTTTTCCTAAAAATCTAATGGACTACAATTATCCGGTCTTCGTGGAATATAATTTGTCCTATTAAATTTCACGAGGAAAATGTCGGACAGAACAATGAAAGGGCAAGTACTGTTGTTTTCCTTGGTCCTTCATCTCAGTTCAGTGCTCGGCCAAGTCAGCTACTCCATCCCTGAGGAAATGCCGAGTGGCTCTTTAGTCGGTAACATTGCTCAGGATTTGGGTTTAGATATAAAACGACTGAAAGCAGGTAAAGCCCGCGTGTATACAGGAGACAGTGCGGGATACATCGAGCTAAATAAAGAACGAGGAGTCCTCCTTATCAAAGACAGAATAGACAGAGAAGCCATTTGCAGGCAGACTACGCCTTGTGCTTTACATTTTCAGATCATTTTGGAGAACCCCATGGAGTTCTACAGTGTCACAGTCGAGATCACAGACATAAATGATAATCCTCCCACCTTTGAAAAGAATGAAGTCAGTTTTAAAATCAGCGAATCTGCTGTAATTGGTGCAAAATTTGTATTAGATCGAGCAATAGATCTTGACGTCGGTAAAAATGGTCTTCAAAAGTACGAGCTTAAACCTACCGATAATTTCGTACTGAAACGAGACAGTCAAGGTGATGGAACAGAAAAGGCTGAAATGGTTTTACAGAAGCCTCTCGACAGGGAAAAGGAAGAGTTGGTATCTTTAGTTTTGACAGCTTTTGATGGAGGAGACCCGCAGATGTCAGGAACAATTCGGATTTTCATCACAGTGTTAGATGCCAATGATAATGCGCCCGTTTTTACAGAGTCCACCTACAGAGCCACTGTTTATGAAAATGCACCAGAGGGGACGGTTGTAACAAGCGTTTCTGCGTCAGATGCAGATTATGGCACGAACGGTAGAATAAAATATTCAATTACAAACAGCTTAGATCAAGCCCATGAACTATTTCAGATAAACGAGGACAGCGGTGAAATTAGACTGACTGGAAATATTGATTATGAAAATGCACGGAGTTACCATATTAATATACGTGCAAGTGATGATGGTGGACTTACAGATTCATGTAAAGTCATAGTTGAGGTGGTGGATATGAACGACAATAAACCAACGATTAATATAATGTCAAAATCAAACATGATATCTGAACACTCTAAACTGAACACTGTTGTGGCAATGATGAACGTTCAAGACCCAGATTCAAATGAAAATGGTAAAGTTCACTGTTTTATAAACGATAACACACCTTTGACTATAAAGTCGACATCAAATAATTTCTATACTTTAGTGACAGACAGTGAATTAGACCGAGAGAGAGCCTCTGAGTATAACATCAGTGTGACCTGCTCTGATGAGGGAGTGCCCTCCCTCTCCAGCAGCGTCACTCTCACCTTACAGATCTCTGATGTAAATGACAACGAGCCTGTTTTTGAGAGGAGCTCATATGAGGCCTACATAGTAGAAAACAACACACCAGGCCTCTCTATATTCACAGTGAAAGCCAGAGACGCTGACTGGAAGCAGAACGCGCGTGTTTCTTACCTCCTGGAGGACTCCTCTGTTAACGGAGTGCCAGTCTCCTCATATGTGTCCGTCAGTGCTGATAGTGGAGTCATCCATGCAGTGCGCTCTTTTGACTACGAGCAGATCAAAGACTTCCAGTTCCGCGTCAAGGCGCAGGATGGAGGCTCCCCTCCACTCAGTAGTAATGTGACCGTGAAAGTACTGATCCAGGACCAGAACGACAACCCCCCTCAGGTTCTGTACCCAGTCCAGACTGGAGGCTCTCTGGTGGATGAGATGGTGCCTCGTTCAGCAGATGTGGGCTACCTGGTGACTAAAGTGGTGGCTGTGGATGTGGACTCTGGACAGAATGCGTGGCTCTCCTATAAAGTGCAGAAAGCCACAGACAGGGCGCTGTTTGAAGTGGGCTCACAGAACGGAGAAATCAGAACTATCCGCCAAGTGACTGATAAAGATGCTGTGAGACAAAGACTGACTGTGATAGTGGAGGACAACGGGCAGCCCTCTCGTTCAGCTACAGTCATTGTTAACGTGGCGGTGGCGGACAGCTTCCCTGAAGTGCTGTCGGAGTTCACTGACTTTACTCACGACAAGGAGTACAACGACAACCTGACTTTTTACTTAGTGTTGGCTCTGGCTGTAGTTTCCTTCCTCTTCATCACGTGTGTGGTGGTTATTATCTCAGTGAAAATCTACAGATGGAGACAGTCTCGCATCCTGTATCACTCCAACCTGCCTGTGATTCCATATTATCCACCACGTTACTCAGACACTTTGGGGACAGGGACTCTCCAACACGTGTACAACTACGAGGTGTGCAGGACGACTGACTCCAGAAAGAGTGACTGTAAGTTCGGCAGAGCTGGTAGTCAGAACGTGCTGATAATGGAGCCCAGTTCAACAGGGACGATGCAGCGGATACAGAGTGAGAAGAGCATCCTGGATGAACCAGACTCTCCTCTAGAGGTTAGAATGTCACGTTTACATTGAATACTTAAACCTTTTAAATTAAGACATCATCTTTTGCTCGGTAAATTATTTCCATGCTTTTTTTCTGCTACAAAAACCGTTATATCGTTTTTTTATGTGTCACAGAGCTACAATAGTCATATTAAGTCATCTGTGTAAAGTTGCAGGTTTTGCTGTTAATAGGTAATTTTTTCATCTATCCATTAGATTACCGGATGATACTATTAATTCCAATGTATTACTATGAAAACTTATCGGAGTAAATCTGTGGGCAAACAGTCATAAAATAAACTTAAACCAAGATGTTCCTGTGATTAGCCAAATATTACTACTATTTCAGCAGTAATAATGACTACAAACACAATAGTGATAATAAGAATAATACATGTTTGGGTTGTTTTTTTTCCATAATCAAATACATTTCCTCTTACCTCTTACCCCAACATTTGTTGTTTGGTGTTTTGAACAGAAAGGGCCGCTATTGGCCAGAGTGTGGCAGTCTTCGATAGGGCTGGCAACTGTACCTCCCCCTTAGATTGTGACATGGTAGACAATAAAACAGACCCCAACCGCTTATCCTCGTTTAAATGGAAACGTGCTCACGGACATGGAAAGCTTTTAGTTTTTTCTTGATAGTTGCCTTGACATTCGGTCGGACATTCGAGCAATATTCATTTGGATTACAGTTTTTTTAAGACGACACCGGAATATACCGACAAAACAATGAGACGGCAAGTACTGTTGTTCATCTTGGTCCTCTCTGTCACCTCAGTGTTGGGGCAGGTCAGCTACTCCATTCCTGAGGAAATGGAGAAAGGTTCGGCAGTCTGTAATTTAGCTCAGGATTTAGGTTTAGATTTTAAAAGGCTCAAATCGGGCAGAGCTCGTATTCATTCCGGAGACAGTACAGAACATATCGAGCTGAATAGAGAGAGGGGTGTCCTCCTCATCAAAGAGAGAATAGACAGAGAGACGCTGTGTGGGGAAACGACGCCCTGTGCTTTACATTTACAGATGATTTTAGAAAACCCGATGGAATTGTTTCGCATAACAATAGAAATCACAGACATAAACGACAATGCTCCGAGCTTTGCGTCGAGCGAGAAACGGATTGAGATCAGCGAGTCTGCAGTTATCGGGTCTAAATTTGTACTGGAGAAAGCCATCGATGCTGATATTGGCACAAATGGTCTCCAAAGCTATTCGCTCAATCCAACAAACAACTTTGCATTAAAACTAGAGAATCAAGCGGATGGGAGTAAAAAGGTAGAAATGGTTCTACAGAAGCCTCTGGATCGAGAGCACCAAGAGCAGATTTCTCTATTATTAACCGCGCTAGATGGCGGACAGCCGCGTATGTCAGGTACAATGCAGATAACTGTTAACGTGTTAGATGCAAACGACAATGCGCCGGTTTTCACGAAGGCCGTTTACAAAGCAACAATAACCGAGAATTCCCCGAGGGGCACCAGTGTTATAACTGTTAGTGCATCTGACAGAGATGGGGGTTCTAATGGAGAAATATCATACGCAATTTCAAATAGCAAGCGTCGATTATCCGACGTATTTCAGATCAATAGAAAAACAGGAGAGGTTACCTTGATCGGCGAAATAGATTATGAAAAAACCAAGCTATTCCAAATTGATATCGAGGCTATAGATAACGGAGGGCTCTCTGATTCCACTAAGATCTTAATTGATATCATTGATGTCAACGATAACAGTCCTCAGTTGAAAATCCTTTCTAAATCAGACAACATTTTAGAAGACTCTCCTCAGAATACAGTTGTTGCAATGCTAAGTGTAAATGACCCTGACTCTGAGAGGAATGGACAGGTGAAGTGTAATATCAACGATGACATTCCTTTTAAAATACAAAACACAATGAATGGATTCTATAGTTTAGTTACAGAGATCGCTTTAGACAGAGAGATCGCTTCCCAATATAACATCAGTGTGACCTGCTCTGATGAGGGAGTGCCCTCCCTCTCCAGCAGCGTCACTCTCACCTTACAGATCTCTGATGTGAATGACAACGAGCCTGTTTTTGAGAGGAGCTCATATGAGGCCTACATAGTAGAAAACAACACACCAGGCCTCTCTATATTCACAGTGAAAGCCAGAGACGCTGACTGGAAGCAGAACGCGCGTGTTTCTTACCTCCTGGAGGACTCCTCTGTTAACGGAGTGCCAGTCTCCTCATATGTGTCCGTCAGTGCTGATAGTGGAGTCATCCATGCAGTGCGCTCTTTTGACTACGAGCAGATCAAAGACTTCCAGTTCCGCGTCAAGGCGCAGGATGGAGGCTCCCCTCCACTCAGTAGTAATGTGACAGTGAAAGTACTGATCCAGGACCAGAACGACAACCCCCCTCAGGTTCTGTACCCAGTCCAGACTGGGGGCTCTCTGGTGGATGAGATGGTGCCTCGTTCAGCAGATGTGGGCTACCTGGTGACTAAAGTGGTGGCTGTGGATGTGGACTCTGGACAGAATGCCTGGCTCTCCTATAAAGTGCAGAAAGCCACAGACAGGGCGCTGTTTGAAGTGGGCTCACAGAACGGAGAAATCAGAACTATCCGCCAAGTGACTGATAAAGATGCTGTGAGACAAAGACTGACTGTGATAGTGGAGGACAACGGGCAGCCCTCTCGTTCAGCTACAGTCATTGTTAACGTGGCGGTGGCGGACAGCTTCCCTGAAGTGCTGTCGGAGTTCACTGACTTTACTCACGACAAGGAGTACAACGACAACCTGACTTTTTACTTAGTGTTGGCTCTGGCTGTAGTTTCCTTCCTCTTCATCACGTGTGTGGTGGTTATTATCTCAGTGAAAATCTACAGATGGAGACAGTCTCGCATCCTGTATCACTCCAACCTGCCTGTGATTCCATATTATCCACCACGTTACTCAGACACTTTGGGGACAGGGACTCTCCAACACGTGTACAACTACGAGGTGTGCAGGACGACTGACTCCAGAAAGAGTGACTGTAAGTTCGGCAGAGCTGGTAGTCAGAACGTGCTGATAATGGAGCCCAGTTCAACAGGGACGATGCAGCGGATACAGAGTGAGAAGAGCATCCTGGATGAACCAGACTCTCCTCTAGAGGTTAGAATCTTACATTTCTGATTGTCAAACTTGTACTTAATTTCCCTTTTCGCTGTTGTAATTCAAAACCAATACAGTTTCAGTACCAAGGACAGCGAAAGAACAGTCTCGTTGTTTTTTTTTTTACTGTAATTCATCTTCACTTAAACGCTATTTTCTTCTTCTTGGACTGCAGATGAATACCTTTGTATTGGGCTAATTACTGATGTCATTTCCTCAGGTAAATGTCGTGCTCTTTAGTATAACATTGCCAGTAAAACCGTACCAATAGTGTTTGCTGGGTGGTGGTTTAACCACAGAAGTAAGAGGTAACATTATTTCCTTTACTTTAACTCATGTAGTTTCGTGTTGTGAACTCAGTGGGCCGCTGTTGACCAGCGTCTTGTCGTTTAAATTATATTAGTATATTAGGACATCCCCTGTGCTCTCACAAGGGAGAAGGACTCCGAATCATAACGCACAGTCGACGGTGTATGAAACACCATACACGGAATATCAAATGGGATTATTTTTATCATCAGTGCTTGATTCAATAGCCCCTTCTGCATTTTGATTTGCATCGTTATCGTCGATTTCAAACGGGGGGAGACCACGTTAGTTTGGTTCGACGGATTTGCCTGACAGAACAATGAGACGGCAAGTACTGTTGTTTTTCTCGGTCCTCTGTCTCGGTTCCGTGCTCGGCCAGGTCAGTTACTCCGTTCCCGAGGAAATGGCCAAAGGCTCCCTGGTCGGTAATATAGCTCAGGATTTAGGTTTGGATGTTAAACGACTACAAGCGGGCAAAGCTCGCATCCACACAGGGGACAGTGCAGAACACATTCAGCTTAACAAGGAAAAAGGACTCCTCATTATCAAAGAGAAAATAGACCGCGAAGCTCTCTGTGGCCAGACAACGCCTTGTGCGTTACATTTTCAGATTGCCTTAGAAAACCCTATTGAAATATTCCCGATCACTGTCGAAATCACTGATATTAATGACAATGCTCCCATATTCCAAAAGCAAGAGAGACGGTTTGAAATAAGCGAGTCTGCGGTCATCGGCTCAAAGTTCATGTTAGAGAAAGCAATAGACCCTGATATCGGACTGAATGGCCTTCAGAGCTATACACTGAAGCCCAATGATAATTTTATGCTGAAATTACACAGTCAGTCTGATGGTGGTAAAAAGGTCGAAATGATTTTGCAGAAGCCTCTTGATAGAGAGAAGCAGGAGTTTGCATCATTGTTGTTGACGGCTGTAGACGGAGGAGAACCGCAGAGATCTGGGACTATGCTGATTCATGTTACTGTATTAGACGTTAATGATAACGCTCCTGTTTTTACGCAAAACATTTACAAAGCTAATGTGAAAGAAAACTCCCTCATGGGAACACTCATTACAACAGTGAGTGCCTCCGATGCAGACAAAGGCTCGAATGGAGAGGTTAGTTACGTAATTGGAAATAGCATGGGGAGCATTTCAAAATTATTCCACGTTACTGAAGATGGCCAACTCATATTAAACGGGCCAATTGATTTTGAAAAAGCCAGAAAGTATGAGATTGACATAGAGGCAGTTGACCGAGGAGGTTTATCTGATTCGAGCAAAGTGGTCATTGATGTAGGTGACATTAATGATAATACTCCCGTTATTAATATGATTTCATCATCAAATTCAATTGCAGAAGATTCGCGTTCCGACACTGTGGTAGCTGTAATGAGCGTAAATGATCCTGATTCTGAAGAGAACGGGAAAGTCCGGTGTGCAATTAATAAAAATATACCATTTACAATTGCACCTACGTCCAGTAATTTCTATAGCATCTTAACAGACAGTGATTTAGACCGAGAGACAGCCTCTGAGTATAACATCAGTGTGACCTGCTCTGATGAGGGAGTGCCCTCCCTCTCCAGCAGCGTCACTCTCACTTTACAGATCTCTGATGTGAATGACAACGAGCCTGTTTTTGAGAGGAGCTCATATGAGGCCTACATAGTAGAAAACAACACACCAGGCCTCTCTATATTCACAGTGAAAGCCAGAGACGCTGACTGGAAGCAGAACGCGCGTGTTTCTTACCTCCTGGAGGACTCCTCTGTTAACGGAGTGCCAGTCTCCTCATATGTGTCCGTCAGTGCTGATAGTGGAGTCATCCATGCAGTGCGCTCTTTTGACTACGAGCAGATCAAAGACTTCCAGTTCCGCGTCAAGGCGCAGGATGGAGGCTCCCCTCCACTCAGTAGTAATGTGACCGTGAAAATACTGATCCAGGACCAGAACGACAACCCCCCTCAGGTTCTGTACCCAGTCCAGACTGGAGGCTCTCTGGTGGATGAGATGGTGCCTCGTTCAGCAGATGTGGGCTACCTGGTGACTAAAGTGGTGGCTGTGGATGTGGACTCTGGACAGAATGCGTGGCTCTCCTATAAAGTGCAGAAAGCCACAGACAGGGCGCTGTTTGAAGTGGGCTCACAGAACGGAGAAATCAGAACTATCCGCCAAGTGACTGATAAAGATGCTGTGAGACAAAGACTGACTGTGATAGTGGAGGACAACGGGCAGCCCTCTCGTTCAGCTACAGTCATTGTTAACGTGGCGGTGGCGGACAGCTTCCCTGAAGTGCTGTCGGAGTTCACTGACTTTACTCACGACAAGGAGTACAACGACAACCTGACTTTTTACTTAGTGTTGGCTCTGGCTGTAGTTTCCTTCCTCTTCATCACGTGTGTGGTGGTTATTATCTCAGTGAAAATCTACAGATGGAGACAGTCTCGCATCCTGTATCACTCCAACCTGCCTGTGATTCCATATTATCCACCACGTTACTCAGACACTTTGGGGACAGGGACTCTCCAACACGTGTACAACTACGAGGTGTGCAGGACGACTGACTCCAGAAAGAGTGACTGTAAGTTCGGCAGAGCTGGTAGTCAGAACGTGCTGATAATGGAGCCCAGTTCAACAGGGACGATGCAGCGGATACAGAGTGAGAAGAACATCCTGGATGAACCAGACTCTCCTCTAGAGGTTGGTCATATGAGGTTATTTTCTGTTTTAAATCGTTGTACTCATTATGAGACTAATAAGTCTGTTGCAACATTTCAGCACCTTGGAAAGTGACAATGAAAGCACAGTTCCGCATTGTGTCACATTTGGGGGCTCTGTCTCAGCATGCTTTTTCCCTGTCCTTAGTAGACAGAGTAGACAATCTAATATCCACTAATATCAATTAAATTTCACATAACTGAAATCCCCATAAGATCATTTTATTTTTATTATTATTTATTCTGGTAAGTTGCAGGCTATCTGTAATTTAAAATCCTTTCTCTAAATGTGGTATTTGAATTTGCATGGGATCCTTGTTTTCTTATGTACTTTCACAATTTGAACTCATCGGGCCGCTGTTGCCCAATATGTGGCAGTTGTGAATTGCTTTTGTAACATGTTCTCACAGTAAACGCGCTGGCATATTTCAGAGGCGCAGTCACATACGTAGAGCGCAAACTTCGGACATCAGACCATACAATCCACGGATACCTCATAGTGGATTTATATTTTTTGATGTGTGGATTAACGGCACGATTCTCTTCGATTTGTAACTGATATGTGACGGAGTCTTGCTGGTAAAACGGAATAAAACACGTTGGTTGTGGTGCGTCAGAGGTATCGGACAGAACAATGAAACGGCAAGTACTGTTGGCAATCTCCATCTTCTGCCTCAGGTCTGTGATCGGACAGGTCAGCTACTCAATCCCAGAGGAAATGGCAAAAGGGTCTTTGGTCGGTAACATTGTACGCGATTTAGGTTTAGATATCAAACGGCTTAAATCAGGCAAAGCTCGTATTTATACGGGAGACAGCGTTCAGTATATCGAGCTGAACAGAGAAAGAGGAGTCCTCCTTATTAAAGAGAAAATAGATCGCGAATCGCTCTGCAGACAGACAACGCCTTGTGCTTTGCATTTTCAAATAACGCTAGAGAACCCACTGGAATTGTTCCCAGTTACTGTAGAAATTACCGACATTAACGACAATGCTCCAGTTTTTCAGAAGGAGGAAAGGGGGTTTGAAATAAGCGAGTCTGCAGTCATCGGCTCTAAATTCATGTTAGAGAAAGCAATAGACCCTGATATCGGACTGAATGGCCTTCAGAGATACACTCTAAAGCCGAGTGACAATTTTGTGCTTAAACTGCATACTCAGTCTGATGGAAGCAAAAAGGTAGAGATGATTTTACAAAAGCCGTTGGACCGAGAGAAACAAGAACACATATCTTTAATTTTGACAGCGGAGGATGGAGGAGAGCCACAGCGGACTGGAACAATGCAAATTCATATAACTGTGCTGGATGCAAACGACAATGCTCCTGTTTTTAGTAAACCCGTCTACAAAGCAAGCATCACAGAAAACTCTATAATGGGAACACTCGTTACTAAGGTTAGTGCTTCTGATGCAGACAAAGGCTCAAATGGGGAGGTGACCTATGTCATCGGGAATAGCATGGACACTGTTTCAAAATTATTCCACATCAGTAATGAAGGAGACGTGATACTAGATGGTCCTATAGATTATGAAACGGAAAAAACGTATCACATCGATATAGAGGCAATTGATCAAGGTGGACTGTCGGATTCAAGTAAGATTATAATTGACGTAACTGACGTCAATGACAATAGCCCTATAGTGAATATGATATCAACATCAGGCTCAGTCCCAGAAGACTCAGTCCACAAAACAGTAATAGCCTTAATGAGTGTAAATGACCCTGACTCTGAAACCAATGGGAGAGTCAATTGTGTTATTAATGAAAATATCCCGTTTGAAATTAAATTTACATCAAATAATTTCTATAGCATCGTAACAGACAGTGATTTAGACCGAGAGAGAGCCTCTGAGTATAACATCAGTGTGACCTGCTCTGATGAGGGAGTGCCCTCCCTCTCCAGCAGCGTCACTCTCACCTTACAGATCTCTGATGTGAATGACAACGAGCCTGTTTTTGAGAGGAGCTCATATGAGGCCTACATAGTAGAAAACAACACACCAGGCCTCTCTATATTCACAGTGAAAGCCAGAGACGCTGACTGGAAGCAGAACGCGCGTGTTTCTTACCTCCTGGAGGACTCCTCTGTTAACGGAGTGCCAGTCTCCTCATATGTGTCCGTCAGTGCTGATAGTGGAGTCATCCATGCAGTGCGCTCTTTTGACTACGAGCAGATCAAAGACTTCCAGTTCCGCGTCAAGGCGCAGGATGGAGGCTCCCCTCCACTCAGTAGTAATGTGACCGTGAAAGTACTGATCCAGGACCAGAACGACAACCCCCCTCAGGTTCTGTACCCAGTCCAGACTGGAGGCTCTCTGGTGGATGAGATGGTGCCTCGTTCAGCAGATGTGGGCTACCTGGTGACTAAAGTGGTGGCTGTGGATGTGGACTCTGGACAGAATGCCTGGCTCTCCTATAAAGTGCAGAAAGCCACAGACAGGGCGCTGTTTGAAGTGGGCTCACAGAACGGAGAAATCAGAACTATCCGCCAAGTGACTGATAAAGATGCTGTGAGACAAAGACTGACTGTGATAGTGGAGGACAACGGGCAGCCCTCTCGTTCAGCTACAGTCATTGTTAACGTGGCGGTGGCGGACAGCTTCCCTGAAGTGCTGTCGGAGTTCACTGACTTTACTCACGACAAGGAGTACAACGACAACCTGACTTTTTACTTAGTGTTGGCTCTGGCTGTAGTTTCCTTCCTCTTCATCACGTGTGTGGTGGTTATTATCTCAGTGAAAATCTACAGATGGAGACAGTCTCGCATCCTGTATCACTCCAACCTGCCTGTGATTCCATATTATCCACCACGTTACTCAGACACTTTGGGGACAGGGACTCTCCAACACGTGTACAACTACGAGGTGTGCAGGACGACTGACTCCAGAAAGAGTGACTGTAAGTTCGGCAGAGCTGGTAGTCAGAACGTGCTGATAATGGAGCCCAGTTCAACAGGGACGATGCAGCGGATACAGAGTGAGAAGAGCATCCTGGATGAACCAGACTCTCCTCTAGAGGTTAGAAAGGCGTTACATCACTCTCACCTTCTGTAACAATTAACATCACCAAACGCTTCAATCAAATGTTCCAATATGCGCTCAAATGCTATTGGTCTCTTCTTTTTCAGCACCTTGGAGAGCAACATTAAACCATGCGTGTCATTCAGTGTAACAGATTTTAAATAATGGCCATTGTTCATCCCCATACTTTGATTTTTTTTTAGGTCTGTTAAAATATTAATTAAGGCGCGATCTATCAGCATTAAAATATTCTTTCAACCCTCATACGTTTTTTCTCAGCTTTTCCACCTCTCCCTTCTCATAACACGTTTCTGCAGTTTTGCTTTCTGAACTCAATGGGCCGCTGTTGCCTTGTCTGTTGCAGTACTGCTATATTTACAGCAGTACCGCCTCTTCATTTCGACGTATTAGAGAGAAAGAGCAGGCGCAGATCGCATTGTCTTCGGTAGAGGAGCCGAAATACACGACGAGGCACAACGGTCATTCTGTGGCTACACATTTCAGGACTATTTTCTATTCATATTTCGTTTGAATGACGACTTTGACTTTGTGACGGATTTTACGAGGCTGTCGATTCTTCCTGCCGACATATTTTCAAACAATGAGAGGGCAAGTACTGTTGTTTGTTTCGATCCTCAGTCTTAGTACCGTCTCCGGACAGGTCAGCTACTCTATTCCAGAGGAAATGGCGAAAGGCTCGTTGGTTGGAAATATAGCTCAGGATTTAGGTTTAGATGTGAAACGACTGAGGTTGGGTAACGCTCGTGTTTATTCTGGTGACAGCAGAGAGTACATCGAGCTGAACAGCGAAAGGGGAGTCCTTCTTATCAAAGAGAGAATAGACAGAGAGGCGTTATGTGGTGATACGACACCATGTGCTGTGCATTTTCAGATCGTGTTGGAGAATCCTATGGAATTTTACAGTGTAACAGTTGAAATTACAGACATTAACGATAATGCACCAACATTTGAAAAAAACGAAATTAAATTCACAATCAGCGAATCTGCAATTGTTGGGGCTAAATTTGTTTTAGAGAGAGCTGTGGATTTAGATGTTGGTACAAATAGTCTCGAAAGTTACGTACTTAAACCAAGTGATCATTTTTTACTTAAGCTGCACAACCAAGCTGACGGCACAAAGAATGTTGAAATGGTCTTACAAAAGCCTCTGGACAGAGAGAAAAACGAGCTCATGTCTTTGGCTTTGACGGCTCTAGATGGAGGAGAGCCACAGATGTCAGGAACGATGCAGATTCTCATCACAGTGTTAGATGTGAATGACAATGCACCTGTTTTTACGCAGCCGATCTACAAAGGCACTATACCTGAAGATGCTGCAAAAGGCACGATCGTGACTACTGTCAGTGCGTCTGATGCTGATCATGGGTTAAATGGTAAAATAACGTATTCAATCACAAATACTTTGGATGACGTTAGACATATGTTTGAAGTAAATGAGGACAATGGCGAGGTTAAGTTGATTGGACGTTTGGACTATGAAAAGAAAAGAAATTTTCAGATCAACATACGCGCAATGGACAACGGGGGACTAACGGATTCTTGTAAAGTGATAGTAGATGTTGTCGATATAAATGACAATAAACCAACGATTAAAATCATGTCAAAATCAGCTATTATATCAGAGAATGCAAATACCAACACAGTCGTTACAATGATTAACGTCCAGGATCCAGACTCAGGTGAAAATGGTAACGTTCAGTGTTTTGTAAATGAAAATATTCCCTTCTTATTGAAATCGACATCAAATAATTTCTACAGTTTAGTAACAGACAGTGATTTAGACCGAGAGAGAGCCTCTGAGTATAACATCAGTGTGACCTGCTCTGATGAGGGAGTGCCCTCCCTCTCCAGCAGCGTCACTCTCACCTTACAGATCTCTGATGTGAATGACAACGAGCCTGTTTTTGAGAGGAGCTCATATGAGGCCTACATAGTAGAAAACAACACACCAGGCCTCTCTATATTCACAGTGAAAGCCAGAGACGCTGACTGGAAGCAGAACGCGCGTGTTTCTTACCTCCTGGAGGACTCCTCTGTTAACGGAGTGCCAGTCTCCTCATATGTGTCCGTTAGTGCTGATAGTGGAGTCATCCATGCAGTGCGCTCTTTTGACTACGAGCAGATCAAAGACTTCCAGTTCCGCGTCAAGGCGCAGGATGGAGGCTCCCCTCCACTCAGTAGTAATGTGACCGTGAAAGTACTGATCCAGGACCAGAACGACAACCCCCCTCAGGTTCTGTACCCAGTCCAGACTGGAGGCTCTCTGGTGGATGAGATGGTGCCTCGTTCAGCAGATGTGGGCTACCTGGTGACTAAAGTGGTGGCTGTGGATGTGGACTCTGGACAGAATGCGTGGCTCTCCTATAAAGTGCAGAAAGCCACAGACAGGGCGCTGTTTGAAGTGGGCTCACAGAACGGAGAAATCAGAACTATCCGCCAAGTGACTGATAAAGATGCTGTGAGACAAAGACTGACTGTGATAGTGGAGGACAACGGGCAGCCCTCTCGTTCAGCTACAGTCATTGTTAACGTGGCGGTGGCGGACAGCTTCCCTGAAGTGCTGTCGGAGTTCACTGACTTTACTCACGACAAGGAGTACAACGACAACCTGACTTTTTACTTAGTGTTGGCTCTGGCTGTAGTTTCCTTCCTCTTCATCACGTGTGTGGTGGTTATTATCTCAGTGAAAATCTACAGATGGAGACAGTCTCGCATCCTGTATCACTCCAACCTGCCTGTGATTCCATATTATCCACCACGTTACTCAGACACTTTGGGGACAGGGACTCTCCAACACGTGTACAACTACGAGGTGTGCAGGACGACTGACTCCAGAAAGAGTGACTGTAAGTTCGGCAGAGCTGGTAGTCAGAACGTGCTGATAATGGAGCCCAGTTCAACAGGGACGATGCAGCGGATACAGAGTGAGAAGAACATCCTGGATGAACCAGACTCTCCTCTAGAGGTTAGAAAGGCGTTACATCACTCTCACCTTCTGTAACAATTAACATCACCAAACGCTTCAATCAAATGTTCCAATATGCGCTCAAATGCTATTGGTCTCTTCTTTTTCAGCACCTTGGAGAGCAACATTAAACCATGCGTGTCATTCAGTGTAACAGATTTTAAATAATGGCCATTGTTCATCCCCATACTTTGATTTTTTTTTAGGCCTTTTAAAATATTAATTAAGGCGCGATCTATTAGCATTAAAATATTCTTTAAACCCTTATAAGTTTTTTCTCAGCTTTTCCACCTCTCCCTTCTCATAACACATGTTTCTGCAGTTTTGCTTTCTGAACTCAATGGGCCGCTGTTGCCTTGTCTGTTGCAGTACTGCTATATTTACAGCAGTACCGCCTCTTCATTTCGACGTATTAGAGAGAAAGAGCAGGCGCAGATCGCATTGTCTTCGGTAGGAGAGCCGAAATACACGACGAGGCACAACGGTCATTCTGTGGCTACACATTTCAGGACTATTTTCTATTCATATTTCGTTTGAATGACGACTTTGACTTTGTGACGGATTTTACGAGGCTGTCGATTCTTCCTGCCGACATATTTTCAAACAATGAGAGGGCAAGTACTGTTGTTTGTTTCGATCCTCAGTCTTAGTACCGTCTCCGGACAGGTCAGCTACTCTATTCCAGAGGAAATGGCGAAAGGCTCGTTGGTTGGAAATATAGCTCAGGATTTAGGTTTAGATGTGAAACGACTGAGGTTGGGTAACGCTCGTGTTTATTCTGGTGACAGCAGAGAGTACATCGAGCTGAACAGCGAAAGGGGAGTCCTTCTTATCAAAGAGAGAATAGACAGAGAGGCGTTATGTGGTGATACGACACCATGTGCTGTGCATTTTCAGATCGTGTTGGAGAATCCTATGGAATTTTACAGTGTAACAGTTGAAATTACAGACATTAACGATAATGCACCAACATTTGAAAAAAACGAAATTAAGTTCACAATCAGCGAATCTGCAATTGTTGGGGCTAAATTTGATTTAGAGAGAGCTGTGGATTTAGATGTTGGTACAAATAGTCTCGAAAGTTACGTACTTAAACCAAGTGATCATTTTTTACTTAAGCTGCACAACCAAGCTGACGGCACAAAGAATGTTGAAATGGTCTTACAAAAGCCTCTGGACAGAGAGAAAAACGAGCTCATGTCTTTGGCTTTGACGGCTCTAGATGGAGGAGAGCCACAGATGTCAGGAACGATGCAGATTCTCATCACAGTGTTAGATGTGAATGACAATGCACCTGTTTTTACGCAGCCGATCTACAAAGGCACTATACCTGAAGATGCTGCAAAAGGCACGATCGTGACTACTGTCAGTGCGTCTGATGCTGATCATGGGTTAAATGGTAAAATAACGTATTCAATCACAAATACTTTAGATGACGTTAGACATATGTTTGAAGTAAATGAGGACAATGGCGAGGTTAAGTTGATTGGACGTTTGGACTATGAAAAGAAAAGAAATTTTCAGATTAATGTACGTGCAAGAGATAACGGAGGACTAACGGATACTTGTAAAGTGATAGTAGACGTTGTCGATATAAATGACAATAAACCAACGATTAAAATCATGTCTAAATCAGCTATTATATCAGAGAATGCAAATACCAACACAGTCGTTACAATGATTAACGTCCAGGATCCAGACTCAGGTGAAAATGGTAACGTTCAGTGTTTTATAAATGAAAATATTCCCTTCTTATTGAAATCGACATCAAGTAATTTCTATAGTTTAGTAACAGACAGTGATTTAGACCGAGAGAGAGCCTCTGAGTATAACATCAGTGTGACCTGCTCTGATGAGGGAGTGCCCTCCCTCTCCAGCAGCGTCACTCTCACCTTACAGATCTCTGATGTGAATGACAACGAGCCTGTTTTTGAGAGGAGCTCATATGAGGCCTACATAGTAGAAAACAACACACCAGGCCTCTCTATATTCACAGTGAAAGCCAGAGACGCTGACTGGAAGCAGAATGCGCGTGTTTCTTACCTCCTGGAGGACTCCTCTGTTAACGGAGTGCCAGTCTCCTCATATGTGTCCGTCAGTGCTGATAGTGGAGTCATCCATGCAGTGCGCTCTTTTGACTACGAGCAGATCAAAGACTTCCAGTTCCGCGTCAAGGCGCAGGATGGAGGCTCCCCTCCACTCAGTAGTAATGTGACCGTGAAAGTACTGATCCAGGACCAGAACGACAACCCCCCTCAGGTTCTGTACCCAGTCCAGACTGGAGGCTCTCTGGTGGATGAGATGGTGCCTCGTTCAGCAGATGTGGGCTACCTGGTGACTAAAGTGGTGGCTGTGGATGTGGACTCTGGACAGAATGCGTGGCTCTCCTATAAAGTGCAGAAAGCCACAGACAGGGCGCTGTTTGAAGTGGGCTCACAGAACGGAGAAATCAGAACTATCCGCCAAGTGACTGATAAAGATGCTGTGAGACAAAGACTGACTGTGATAGTGGAGGACAACGGGCAGCCCTCTCGTTCAGCTACAGTCATTGTTAACGTGGCGGTGGCGGACAGCTTCCCTGAAGTGCTGTCGGAGTTCACTGACTTTACTCACGACAAGGAGTACAACGACAACCTGACTTTTTACTTAGTGTTGGCTCTGGCTGTAGTTTCCTTCCTCTTCATCACGTGTGTGGTGGTTATTATCTCAGTGAAAATCTACAGATGGAGACAGTCTCGCATCCTGTATCACTCCAACCTGCCTGTGATTCCATATTATCCACCACGTTACTCAGACACTTTGGGGACAGGGACTCTCCAACACGTGTACAACTACGAGGTGTGCAGGACGACTGACTCCAGAAAGAGTGACTGTAAGTTCGGCAGAGCTGGTAGTCAGAACGTGCTGATAATGGAGCCCAGTTCAACAGGGACGATGCAGCGGATACAGAGTGAGAAGAGCATCCTGGATGAACCAGACTCTCCTCTAGAGGTTAGAACTGGTTAGCTATCCGTGTCTTCGCTGAAGTCATGCTTTAAATCACTTGTCTCTTATTTTCAGCACCTTGGAGAGCGGCATAATTATATATTGAAAATCGTGCATCTCTTCTCTCAAATTTCCCCTTAGATTTCCTTTTACATTTTCACACAATCTAATTTCTTAGATATTTGCAAGTCATCTTCCTCATTTAGTCACTATGTCATTCTTCCAGTAAATGTACTATCAAGCAATACTGTGGATTTACATGAGAAGTGTTTTTCTTTGTTGTTTTTTTATTTGCAACCAAGGTTGATCAATTTGTTTTCCACAGTTTACATGCAGTGTAACATTATGAACTCAGAGTGCCGCTGTTGGCTAGTCTGTACTAAATTTACCACACTCATTGTACCTCCCATCGTCTCTTTATTTTAGAGAGAGAAAGAGACAGAAACGAAGCGCATTGCCTGGAATTTACCGGAGATACAGAACTCGATACCTCTCTTTTTTTGTTGTGAATATGCTGTAAAAAAAAAAAACTGCATCGACTGAAAAAAATCGCAGGGCAAAAATCCAAAAGCCATACATTATATAGACTGGGATTACGGCGGACAGAACAATGAGAGGGCAAGTACTGTTGTTTTTCTCGGTCCTCTCTCTCGGCTCGGTGCTCGGACAGGTCAGCTACTCCATTCCTGAGGAAATGCCAAAAGGTTCACTAGTTGGCAACATGGCAAGAGATTTTGGCTTGGATGTAAAAAGACTAAAAACGGGTAAAGCTCGTATTTTCACCCGAGACAGCGACGCATATATTGAGCTGAATAAGGAAAGAGGAGTCCTCCTCATCAAAGATATGATAGACAGGGAGGCGCTCTGTGGTCAAACGACGCCTTGTGCTTTACATTTTCAGATTATATTAGAGAACCCGATGGAATTTTACAGTGTAACAATTGAGATCACAGATGTTAATGATAACCCTCCGTCCTTCGAAAAGAACGACGTCAGATTTAAAATCAGTGAATCCGCTGTCAGTGGGGCTAAATTCATATTAGACCGGGCAGTTGATCCTGATGTAGGTTCAAATGGATTGCAAACGTATAAACTTGAACCAGCAGATAATTTTGTTGTTAAATTGCATGATCAAGCAGATGGGACGAAAAACGTAGAAATGGTCTTAGAGAAACCTCTTGACAGAGAAAAAAACGAGCATCTTTCTTTAGTTCTGACGGCGGTGGATGGGGGAGAGCCGCAGATGACGGGAACAATGCAGATTTTAATTACTGTTTTAGACGTGAATGACAATGCTCCTGTTTTTACACAAACAATTTATAAAGCCTCTATAAAAGAAAATGCACCGGTAGGAACAGTTGTAGCGACAGTTACTGCAACAGATGCAGATCATGGATCTAATGGTAGAATAACTTATTCAATTTCAAGTATATTAGATCATGCTCGTGGTTTATTTGAAATAAATGATGAAAGTGGCGAAATTCGGCTAAAAGGAAATGTTGACTATGAAAAAGCTCGAACATTTCAGATAAACATTCGTGCAAGTGATGATGGAGGACTCGTTGACTCCTGTAAAGTCATGATCGACGTCATTGACATGAATGACAATAAACCAGATATCCATATAATGTCAAAATCAAATGTGATATCAGAGGATGCTAAACCCGACACTGTTGTGACAATGATAAATATTCAGGACGCAGACTCGGGTGAAAACGGCAAGATCCAGTGTAGTATAAATGATAATATTCCTTTTGTGATGAAGTCTACAAACAATGATTTCTACAGTTTAGTGACAGACAGTGAATTAGACCGAGAGAGAGCCTCTGAGTATAACATCAGTGTGACCTGCTCTGATGAGGGAGTGCCCTCCCTCTCCAGCAGCGTCACTCTCACCTTACAGATCTCTGATGTGAATGACAACGAGCCTGTTTTTGAGAGGAGCTCATATGAGGCCTACATAGTAGAAAACAACACACCAGGCCTCTCTATATTCACAGTGAAAGCCAGAGACGCTGACTGGAAGCAGAACGCGCGTGTTTCTTACCTCCTGGAGGACTCCTCTGTTAACGGAGTGCCAGTCTCCTCATATGTGTCCGTCAGTGCTGATAGTGGAGTCATCCATGCAGTGCGCTCTTTTGACTACGAGCAGATCAAAGACTTCCAGTTCCGCGTCAAGGCGCAGGATGGAGGCTCCCCTCCACTCAGTAGTAATGTGACCGTGAAAGTACTGATCCAGGACCAGAACGACAACCCCCCTCAGGTTCTGTACCCAGTCCAGACTGGAGGCTCTCTGGTGGATGAGATGGTGCCTCGTTCAGCAGATGTGGGCTACCTGGTGACTAAAGTGGTGGCTGTGGATGTGGACTCTGGACAGAATGCGTGGCTCTCCTATAAAGTGCAGAAAGCCACAGACAGGGCGCTGTTTGAAGTGGGCTCACAGAACGGAGAAATCAGAACTATCCGCCAAGTGACTGATAAAGATGCTGTGAGACAAAGACTGACTGTGATAGTGGAGGACAACGGGCAGCCCTCTCGTTCAGCTACAGTCATTGTTAACGTGGCGGTGGCGGACAGCTTCCCTGAAGTGCTGTCGGAGTTCACTGACTTTACTCACGACAAGGAGTACAACGACAACCTGACTTTTTACTTAGTGTTGGCTCTGGCTGTAGTTTCCTTCCTCTTCATCACGTGTGTGGTGGTTATTATCTCAGTGAAAATCTACAGATGGAGACAGTCTCGCATCCTGTATCACTCCAACCTGCCTGTGATTCCATATTATCCACCACGTTACTCAGACACTTTGGGGACAGGGACTCTCCAACACGTGTACAACTACGAGGTGTGCAGGACGACTGACTCCAGAAAGAGTGACTGTAAGTTCGGCAGAGCTGGTAGTCAGAACGTGCTGATAATGGAGCCCAGTTCAACAGGGACGATGCAGCGGATACAGAGTGAGAAGAACATCCTGGATGAACCAGACTCTCCTCTAGAGGTTAGAGTTCATAGTAGAAGCAAACCACATCCACTTTTAATGTCCAGTACCATGGACAGAGACACCGCATAGTATCACTATCTATCTATCTATCTATCTATTATTGACATCTATCTGTCTTGACATCTTTGAAAAGATTCAAACATGTCAATCCATCATGTCGTTATTTCTGCAGTTTCTTCTTACGTCCCTAAGTGCCGCTGTTGGTTAGTTTGAGGAAAATAAGGCTCTACCTTAGTGGAGTCCTCCCTCGTCTGTCTGATGCGTTACTAGAGCTGTATTTTAATCGGAACTATAGCCCGACAAAGCCAGCCTCCCAACACTCAGCAATGTTCTCATAATCAAATAGTTAATCTGTTTTTAACACGGTGGTTTTTGTTTTTCCATTCGGATTTTACCAAGGCTGCCGTCGTGATGGGTGTTCTTTGTTGTGTGCCCGTGAAAAAAACATTTTCATGGTGGATGCTGCTTCTCTGCATTTGTGTCGCAGAAATGGCACTCGGACAGGTTCGCTATTCCATACCCGAGGAGATGGCGACAGGCTCTGTTGTCGGGAATATCATTCAGGACCTAGGCTTGGATGTTAAGCGGCTGAAATCTGGGCGGGCTAGGATATTTACCGAGGACGGCAGTGAGTACATTGGCCTGAATGCAGAAAAGGGGACTTTGGTGGTGGCTAAAAGGATAGACAGAGAAGAATTGTGCAAGCAAGTATCCCCCTGCTCTCTTCATTTCCAGATCATCCTTGAAAATCCAATGGAGTTGCATAGAATCGATGTAGAGATTACCGATATTAATGATAATGCTCCGTTCTTTTCGAAGAAGGAATACAGTTTCCAGGTTAGTGAATCAGCCTCACCGGGGGCTCGCTATTCGCTCGAGAGCGCCAGAGATCCCGATGTAGCACATAACACTGTTCAGTCATACAAGCTCAATCCTACAGATAATTTCAAACTGAATGTTATTTCTCGGCCTGACGGAACAAAATACATTGAAATGGTTCTTCACACCTCGCTTGACAGAGAAAAACAAGAGGAGCATTCACTAACTCTGACAGCATTTGACGGCGGCAATCCTCAGAAATCGGGTTCTGTCAAAATAAATGTCGTTGTGTTGGATGCAAATGACAATGCACCTGTATTCAGTCAGTCTATTTACAGAGTATCAGTTCCTGAAAACGCGTCTAGGGGCACTTTCATTGTAAGAGTCAAAGCCACTGACAATGATAAAGGAGCAAACGACGAGGTCGTGTATTCCTTCTCCCACCACACCGACAGCGCATCATCCCTGTTTAATATGGATGCTCATACCGGGGAAATTACCGTAATTGGTGTGTTAGATTACGAGAAAGTTAGAAATTATGAAATTGATATTGAAGCTACAGACAAAGGAGGGCTGGCAGACACAAGCAAGGTGCTGATTGAGGTGACCGACCTAAATGATAATGCCCCTATCATAAGCATAATTTCCCTCTCCAATCCCATCCCAGAGGATTCGGCCCCAGACACTGTTGTAGCAATGCTCAACATCAAAGACTTGGACTCAGGTAAAAATGGCCAAGTTAAGTGTTTTATTAGCAAAGATTTACCTTTCAAAATCAAGTCATCATCGACTAATTTTTATAGCCTGATGTCTGACGATGTTTTGGACCGTGAATCTGTGCCAGAATATAATATAACAATAACTGCAGTGGACGAGGGCTCCCCGTCTTATTCTACAAACAAAACTATTAATTTAAGGATATCAGACGTTAACGACAACGCCCCAAAGTTCCCACAATCATTTTTGACCGCTTTTATTAATGAAAATAATTCACCTGGTATGTCACTCCTGTCTGTCAAAGCCAGTGACAAAGACTTTGGGAACAATGCGCGCATTTCCTATTTGCTCGAGGATAGCCAACTGAATGGGATGCCAGCCTCAACTTATTTCTCAGTGAATGCAGAGAGTGGAGAGATACTTGCTGTGCGTTCCTTCGACTATGAGCAAACAAAAGAGTTCAATATTCACGTCAAGGCGCAGGATGGAGGCTCCCCTCCACTCAGTAGTAATGTGACCGTGAAAATACTGATCCAGGACCAGAACGACAACCCCCCTCAGGTTCTGTACCCAGTCCAGACTGGAGGCTCTCTGGTGGATGAGATGGTGCCTCGTTCAGCAGATGTGGGCTACCTGGTGACTAAAGTGGTGGCTGTGGATGTGGACTCTGGACAGAATGCCTGGCTCTCCTATAAAGTGCAGAAAGCCACAGACAGGGCGCTGTTTGAAGTGGGCTCACAGAACGGAGAAATCAGAACTATCCGCCAAGTGACTGATAAAGATGCTGTGAGACAAAGACTGACTGTGATAGTGGAGGACAACGGGCAGCCCTCTCGTTCAGCTACAGTCATTGTTAACGTGGCGGTGGCGGACAGCTTCCCTGAAGTGCTGTCGGAGTTCACTGACTTTACTCACGACAAGGAGTACAACGACAACCTGACTTTTTACTTAGTGTTGGCTCTGGCTGTAGTTTCCTTCCTCTTCATCACGTGTGTGGTGGTTATTATCTCAGTGAAAATCTACAGATGGAGACACGAGCGCCTGTTTTATAAATCCAGTGGGAATCTTCCTGTTATTCCATATTACCCACCCCTTTACGCAGACGTAGGAGGTACTGGTACACTGAAGCAAGCCTTCAGTTACGAGGTATACGGAACTACTGACTCCCGGAAGAGTGATATGAAGTGCTCCGGACCCTTCAGTCAGAGCACTCTGAGTGTTGACCATAGTGCTACCAGGACAGTGCCAAGGCATAAAACAGAGTCAGAGAGTATGCTCACAGAGGTGAGATCAGCTGCTTCCTTGCTTCCTCAAAACCATTGATCCCATATTTTTACTTTGTTTTGTATTTTTCTTCAGTTCAGTTTCAACCACTCTAGCACTAGTGGATAAATCTGGTACTGTACATACTGAAAGTACTCACTGAAAACTCTACTCAGACTCACAGATTGTTGTTATTCAGCCAAAAGTTGTCAACAGATATTTGAACACTCTGCACCTCACACTTTATCTTGTAGCTTGATTCAAGGTAATGAATATGTATATATGGGTATGAGAATTAAAAATTGTGTGGGGGATGGTGGAGAAAATTGAGGCATATGATAGTAAATTGAGCATTTGTTTGTCCGTCTCTGTTTAAACAAGTAACAGCGCTGGAATTTTTGTTGTGTCCCCTTCATGCCTCTAACCTCTCTACTGGCCCAACTTTGTCCTTAAAAGAATTCCAATATTTAAGATACTCAGTAAAATAAGAAATATCACTAAGATATTATGTAAGTCTGGTTCTCCCAATTTAGCTTTTTGCTCAGTATTCAAAATACATCCACTAATGTTACATATACTTTCTGCTCATACTCCAACACTGTTGTTGACTCTCTAGCATGCCTCTTAAAGAGGCTATACCTGTATCTTTCTGTAAGGTACACTGTGTCGCATACTTACATTTACTGTATGACACTACATCCTGCTTTATGTATTGGCATAGTTTTTCTTTGATTCTGCTCTTTGATATTCATATGGATTAATGAATCATATAATGCTGACAATTATATGCAACATCTTGCATTAAAACTTAATGTTATGTGCAGACAAACCAAGTTAAACATGTTTAGTTACCTATGTTTTATAAGATACTGTATGCCTGATCAGAGGGCATCATGTGGTAACATGCATAACTGTGAGAGAAAAATACAGAAGCTATAATAAAGGACAACATATCTGGTCTTCAGCCCTGCTAAAGCATTACTACAAATTGCTCCTCATAGAAACACACAACCATGCAATGCACTACTTTTTCAGTGACCTAGTTCCCTTCATAACACTTTGCAGCCATAGGCATAGGGCTGCACACAGAGAGAACAGGAGCAGGGGTGGATGCAGGGAAACTATAACAAAGAGAGGTAATGCAAATCAGTAAAAAAAAAAATGCTAAGAATGACACTAATATTGGTTAGGGTGGTAAAGGCAAAGAGGGAACAGTCACTGTTGGTGCTGGCAAGATTGATAATGAGGGAGAAAAGCAGTGTGATGGAGAGGAAGAGAGTGGCAGCGGGGGAGGGGAAGAGGCACGTGGTAGCCGGCACAGTCTCCACCATCCCTGTGCAGTATTTGTGTTAGTGATGCACGGCAGCCATTTTGATCTGCAGCCCTCTTTGTGTGCTGAAATAGAGGGCTCAGGGAGGTCTTATGTGTGAAACTATTGTGCCAGGCTACAAATACTGACTTCCCTGTAATGGACACAGGCAGAAATATTTATTGATAACATATAAAGGAGTGGAAGATATGAAGTAGAGAGACAGAGAGAGTGATCTACATTAGTTATATAATGAATGACAAAGGGATATCTGAAATCAGGACAGAGATTGAGTGTGTTGTGTTTTAAAAGTGAAGCTGTGGTCAAATGGACATAAATAACATTGTTGCTATGATAATGCTTGTGGTGAGGAAAATAAAGGCATGTGTGTAAATATCTTTAAAATGTAGTAAAAGTAATGCTTCTTTAGATAAAGGGTGCTTGATGCATGAGTGCCGACTAAATGCTTGCATGATGTGGTTGAGGATAGTCTGTATGCTCAGGTTTGTCCAGTACCAGAGGAAGCATCAGATCAACCACTGAGTTTCTGGTCGCTCTGGGTGGTGTATGTGTTTTAGCAGGGGGTGTGCATGTGATAATAGAACCTGACAAACTACAAAGCAGAAACTTAGGTTAATTGTGTTAACCCGCATATCCGCTAGAAGCAATCTGTCATCATTATCAGTCCACATCTGTGTTTTAACTATTATGTCTCTCAGGTTTGTTAGTTGTGAAGGCTTTTACTGAGTGCCATAAATTCTTTTGGCCACGGTCTCCATAGGGGTCAGAGCGCACAGAAATGTCTTTGCAGGCAGCTAAATGATTCAGCCTGTTGTGCACCCGGTGCCCCTACAGTGTGTTGTTGTTTTATCTTGCTCTTGTTGAAGAAACTTACCTTGGAGCTGTCATATTCATGTTCGATCTTACACAAAGCCCCAATCATCAGTGTGCTAAACTTGTTAGTGACCACAACTATAATCTCATGCAGAAGCTCATGGTTCCCACAGGCCCACAGTCTTGTTTAAGTGTCCCGCCTTCCTAGCCAAGCTGTCTGGTGAGCAGCTGTGTGCCCATGTGTATGCCGGTGGGGCTCATCAACACACTGCACCGCGTGTGTTTGGGGGGATGTGGTTAATGTTTGTACTGTATGCTCACTTGTGTTTTTGTTTACAAGATGTCCCAGATATCTGAGATACTGTGGACCTTTGAGTGTGACTTAATTCCCACAGAGCAGAAATGCTATACTTTAATACACTTATGATTATATCAAGCTCCAGTTCATAATGATTACTCCACCTCCTGCCTGTCCCTCTGGGACTGTTGTTTTGTTACTTCATACAAAAGGGAGCATTTAAACTCAAAGGGGCAAGAAGTTAGAGAATATCCTTAAACTTCATCTTTAAATTCCTGTCCAGCAAGCATGCACACAGCTTAAGTGTGTCAAACAATACAAAACTATTCTGTAGCTGACCCTGGCTTTGTCTTTCACTGTGGAAGGACGGCGAGTAAAAAGTATGTTTTTTCTTAGAAGGACATCATAACTTGCCTGTGAAGCCGTTATTAGTAGTGAATATATTTAGCATGTAACTGTCATTGATACAATGCTTGGCCAAACATGTAGAGATAGAAAATGTATTAGTTATTATGTTGCACATATTTTGACTGTGTTCCCCAGGTGCATTAGATTCATGTTAGGACCTGATTTGTGCTCAGTGTTTATTTATAAGGAACCCGAACAGAAGACAAGCAAACACATGCATACTATAATTAACTGTACCATTCTTTGCATGAAGTCAGGTAGACCAGACATATGTTTGCTTAAAAACATACAAAAGATATTGTCTTTGGATGTGTGTTGGTGTCCCGGAGGTGGAAGTATGGAGTTCTGCACTGGCTGACTCTCTGGGGAGGATTACACCAGGGATTAGCTAGAACACCGTTATGTGGGCCAATGGCAAAGTTGTGTCAAGCACACAAAGATTCAGAAACATGTCCACATAGTTTTTACAAAAATCTGATGTTATCTTCAGGTCATGATTGTATGTGTATGTGTGTGTTTCATTCTCCTGATCAAGCACACAAGTCTGATCAAACCATATCACATCCTTAATACTTTTAATTTCATTCAGAAGGACAGAGCCTTGTCTTCTAGTGAAGATGTAGCGTATTATAATTATTGTGATATTGTTGTTACATTATATAACTTCTATATGATTGTTAGGCATTATGTTGACTTTATTATATTTTGTCCTAATTGTGAATTATGCTAACTAAATGATTTATTTACCAGTTTCCCTTTACTCAATTAGTCAACACTGTGTCAAATTGTAGCTAAAACTGGGTGGCCACTGTTCAGCAGTCATTCTAGGTTTCCAGCAGGCTTTCTTTTTCCTCCTGATCTCATTTTCTGTATCCCTCCCCTCCCCCTCTCCAGCTGCACCACTCTGCTGCAGAGAGAGAAAGAGGAAAGGAGACAGGGAGAGGGAGATTGCTCAGTGTAGGACATTTTGTTCCGTCTATAAAAAGTAATTGCACATCATACGATGTAATTTCATCTGTGTAGGTCACCATGTTCATGACAAGAAGAAATATCTATTTTGTATCACTTTTGATCCATTTATCAAGAGATTCTTTATTGCCCAGCAGTACATAAATATGTGCTTTGTTTTATCAACATATCATCAGTGTACAAATGAGTATCTGTCTGAGCATCATGCCTCTTCCTTTCCTGTGTCATCTGTGTTGCTTGATAGCTCTTTTTTGCCACCGTTGCCAGCTCACAGGAAGCAGGGTGGGATGAGAGCAAGCAAGGTGGGATGTGTTACCATAGCAACAAGCTGACTCACTGGCAGGACTGTACCATTTTTTCATTGAGCCAGAGGGGGTCAGCAGCAGATGCAGCCTCTGAGCTGTGATGGCTCCATGCATTTGTTGATAGAGAGAATAGGAGACACCCCTGCTTTTTGCAAATAGGTGCATCATCCTCACACCAGGGATGGCAGATGATGGAGAAAGAGGAGGAGGAGAGGGTGATAATGGGTGCTTTTGATATTTGGCTGCCCTGTTTGTCTTGCCTTCCCCTGTTTTAGCAAACCTTTGTGCACGATGAGAGTACTGAAACATATATGAGCTTAGATTAACCAGTTTCTTGTTAGATTCTCTGTTTCTGTTATATGAAAGGAGCAACAGCCTTTTTTTCTGATTGACCTATTTATTTTAGATGTATGAGTCTTTTGGACCAACAATGTGATGTTATATTACTACTTAAAATGTGTTAATGTGCACAAACAAAATGTTTATGGTGCACAGTGTTCCATTTAAACTAGAGCTGGTCTAATGTAAAAAAAAAAAAAAAAAAAAATAGATGCTTTGTCTAAGAGTCTGAAATTTGCTCTCTCAAAGACATTCATACACACATCAACTGTGACAAACACAGGGTCACAGAGCGAAGAATCTCATTAATAAAGCATGGATTTGTCTCAGGGCATCGCCTTGAGGCCCCCTGCTGTTGCTATGAGGGTAGTGGCTTTGTGCAGCAGTGCAGTGTTTTTGTTGTGATTCATACATTGGTGGTGTTAGCAGGGATACCAAAGTCTTTAGTTTCCTCACTAATTATTGTGTCAGTGCTCTAATTCAGGCTGAAGTCACTGTATCATACCAAAGTATGTATATGCCTCTGGTTGAAAGGGGAGTTGATTGTTGTACACAGTTTCTATTGTAGAGCTTCATCTAACATACTAAAACTATTTAGTGAATGTTTGTTGAAGCCTGGGTATATTTTTGGCAAAGCAGCCACAGTGAGCTCTAATTTTGGACTGTGTTCTGTCATTCTCTGTCAACTTCAATAGAGCTGTCTTTCTCAACAACATTATGTCTTTTTTTTTTTAGTTTGATACTTTGGCTCTGTGACCTGGACTGACACCCAGCTTGGTTCTCTCTTTCATCACTTAATGCCATCACCTGTTCAGTATTGTACATAAATAACTGCATCATGTCTTTGTATTTGTTTGCCATCTGATAAACAATAAGCCTTTACACGTTTTGTTACAGTATGTGCTGATGAGCGCTCAAGCTTATAATCATTATTCCATTGAGTGAAGGCTGACACGGATACAGATCAACAACACATACTTGTTTCCACATTTTTAAACTTATGTGCACACACAGTGGACTGTTTACTGTAACAATTTATTGTCAATGAAAGCATGACAAACACAATCACAACCCCATTTGTTGTGAGCGATGTGGTAAGTATGATGGTTGATGTACTTCCCAAAGCCAGACTCTGACGCAGACCACCAGTCTAACTGACATCCTTTCCCTGTTGTTTTTCTCTTTCATGTGTCCCTCATATTGCCTGGTGCTGTTCCTGTTTCCTCCCTGACTTCTGTTAAATCTTGGCTCACCAAATAAGGTAAGAAATAGTTCGCATCTATATTGTTCACAGCAATGCCATCAACACACAGAGTAGTACAAACATTTATGATTCTACAAATAGATTACTGATGCACAGACAGCTGAATGTCATATTTTATCATCATGACGATCACGATCAGCATGCAGTGACAGACTTCAAACACATATGCTATAAATTATCGCGGTTCAAACATCACACATTGGCACTGAGTCAGGTAGTTTTCCATAACCCACACATCTGTTTACATAACTTGCCAAAACATCTGTCACCACTGAAGATTGCTTCAATGAAGCATTGATGTACGGACTTTTTGTTGACAGCAGTTCCTGTGTGACAGTGTGAGCGGAGTCATGCTCAAAATATGATGTGATTTGTTTTTTTTCTGTCCGGGCTGTTACACTGAAATACACTCATCATCACAATGAAATAACTTAAGATCTATACTGGAGATAAATGGACAATTAAATGTTTGTACTAGTCTCTTGGTATTAAATGATGAATCTAAATTTTAGATTATAATTTTTAATCTGACAATATTTTAGATTTAGTTTTTTTGCTCCTCTGCACATACCTTCTTTTTCAAGATGCCACAGTACTTTACATTTTAACAACACTTTTAATAAGGCTTATATGGTTTAAGGAAAGTATTAGCTGTTGCAGTAATTCATACCTGAATGAAGTTGCAGTGATTATAATGTCTAGTATAATATATTAGATTTGAGACTGTGTTATTGTACTCAATGCACCATCCACTTTATATTGTCCATCAAGCAAGGCATTAACAGCCATTGAATAAATTATTGCATTGCAGTGAGTAAAGAAAGTACCACATAAGTTACATTATAAAAATGCAAACCATGTGACACAAACAGCAGAGGAAACTTAGTTAAACTTAGTCAGAGGGGAAGCAAGTAAGACCAGCAAAGTCTTGATTCAACTCTTGTAAGGTGGTCTTCATACACTCTGTATCAGGTTTAGTTGGTATGCCTAGTTGAAAGTAATGTAGTCTCAGACAGCAACAATAAATACATACAATAAATCATACAAAGGCTATAACGTTCAGTTTTGTCAAAACTGTTTTAGAGAGGTGTTAATTCAACTGTATGACCGTTTTGGAATATTACAGAGAGGTGTTTCAGTTATTTAGTCTGCCCTCATTGATATAAATAGGGTGGACAAAATAATAGAAACTTCTGTTGGTACTATATGATTCATCATAAACTGCAGCCTCCAAATTGTCCATGTAGTTGAATCAACTACTCCACAAACAAGCACACAATTTCAACAATAACTAAACATTTGAACCTTTATACGATGTATTGCAGGATTGTTGCATTAGACTGTATTAGTTTTAGCTCAGTGTACCAAATCAACTGAAAACTGGTTATGTGTAACCAAGGTAGACAAATACTGGAAAAACTTTTTATAAAATGCAGACCAATACCACACACTACAGGTTTAACATATACCATACAACTAATTTAACACAAAAACATACTAACAAACTTATTTAGTAGTCTCATAAAAACATAAACATACATATGTTGTGTATTAATTCTTGTATTGCATTGTTTTACACCCCATGTGTTGTTTTTATTCTAATCATTTGGTGATCTATGTCTGTATGGGTTTAAATGTGCTTGTTTGTGGATGTGTGTTTGCCCAGTGATAGACTGGAGATCTGTCCAGCAACTTCAGCACTTTGTACTTTAGCTCAACACCTGACTGTAAAAACATGCAATATGAATTCAAGGTTTCAATGAAATGCATGAGTGCTTCCAACTGAGGTCTACAAATATCAGCCTTGGAAACAGCATACCACTAGTGAAATAGCATCAAAAGATTCTTCAATGGAGAAGCACTGACCTCAAAAATTATATTCTTATCTAACATCTCTGAATGTTGCTTTGTCTTGGCATAATGTTCCTAAGCTTTATTATTTTAAGTGGGATATTACATTCTTGAGCTTTTTACTTTTATGTCCGTATTTTAGTGTACATTTTTATTAGCTGCGTATTTATTCCTGTATTATGTAAGAAAACAGCCAGGAGCCTTAGGGTTTGCTGTCCTGGCTGCCTGATGTCTTCAGTGAGAGCCTATGAGGCTGACTGCCTCTCCAGCAGCAGCATGCAGCAGCAGCAGTTGGCCGCCTGTGTGGCGCTGTCCACACTTGTGGTGCTGAAAACGACTCCAGCGCTCTCTCTCTTCCTCTCTCTCTCTCTCTCACTCACAATGTCTCTCTACATCTCCATCTGTCGTCCATCTCCATTTAGAGCAGATGACAATGGAAAACAGTTATTTATTGAGTTTTTTAACATTCATTTATATTTGATGTATTGGATTAATTCACCATTTGCAGCACCGAATTTACGTGTTTTCAGCTTTATTATTATTTTTATTTATTCTATTTCTATTATTATTATTATTATAATGTCTGTTTCCAGATGAGACATATTGCATTAGTGTGCATGATTTTTATATTAAGATATGATTATTGGTGATGACCAAACGTGTGTTTGTGCACCGTTAAGTGCAACATTAGGTAATTTGTCCTTAAAATATGTCATAAGTGGTCGGCCAAAAGTTGGTAAGATATAGGCTCTGTGTGTGTGTGTGTGTGTGTGTGTGTGTGTGTGAGAGAGAGAGAGAGAGAGAGACAGAGACAGAGACAGAGAGAGAGAGATTGCCTTCCTACACCATCTGCGCTCCCCCTCCTTTTCATTTGCTCTACAGACCTCCATACGGGTATTTCACGTTGGCTGCTGACAGTATTAGTTCTGAGGCTCGTTGAGAGCTGTGAAGACGTAATGACGTACACTGGCTGCATTGGCTTGCTCTGGCCACAGGAAGGCAACGAAGAGCCTTGTCAGCCACACAGGCATGTGCAAGCATGCAGGTACAGAAGACAGGCATACAGGAGGATAGATTCATTAAGACAAAGCATTATATGAGTGATCACATAATGATCAGTCATTCAGTTGTGTATAAAATATTGCACTTAATGTATTATCTACAGCTTTTAACAATAAGTAGTAGGCCTATATTATATAGTCTTATATTTACATTATATTTATCATCTCTCTCTATGTATATATACTCTATATTTATATACGTTTATCTACATAATGAGTAATTTGATGATATTTCACATTTTAGAGTCGCTATAACCCGGATAATATTTGGATGGATTGTTCTTTTACGTCACTGTTCTGTAGACGTGTAGTGATGCCAGGATTGGTGGGAAAAGATCAACTCTGTCAGCCAATGAAATCCAGCTCTGTACAAAGAGATCTACTCCGTCTCACCGAGTAGCTTCACCGCCGTAACCATTACCATGTTCTGCACAGGAGGAGAGGGGTGCATATGCAGACACAAAGCATGACTGTCGCTGTATATAGGACGCATCTACATTGGATTACAGACCACCTTTACTTAATCAGTTAACAAGTTGGGATTGGAGTGAAAAGATATGGGATTTATGGAACGAGGAATAATGTGGAACAAATTGCCTGCATGGCAGGTGTTTTTGTGGTGGCATCATTTCTTTCTCTTGTGGAGTACAATAGACGGACAGACTCGTTACAGCATCCCGGAGGAACTAAAACAGGGCTCTGTGGTAGGAAATCTAGCCAAAGATCTGGGTTTGGTTGTATCTGAACTGTACCGACGTAAATTGCGGATAACCTCGGAGGCTGGTAAGCAGTATTTTAGTATGGACTTGGGGAAGGGAGAACTGGTGGTGATTGATAGGATAGATAGGGAGGGACTGTGTGGACAAAGACCATCCTGTTTGTTGCCTTTGGAACTAGTTATAGATAATCCCCTACAGCTGCTTAGAGTCGAAATTGAAATCCAGGATACAAACGATAACTCTCCTAGTTTTCTTACAAAAGAGAAAGTGGTGAAAATTGCAGAGCTGGTCAATCCAGGCGCGAGATTTCCTTTAGAAAGTGCACAGGATCCCGATGTTGGCTCCAATTCTGTACGATCTTACCTCATAAGCAAAAATGACAATTTCAAATTGACTGTTAAAAATCACAAGGATGGAAGAAAAATCCCTGAGCTGGTCCTCGAAAAACCTCTTGATCGGGAAAAGCTGCCCGTACACAACCTTATCCTCACGGCTGTAGATGGGGGAGATCCAGTGCGCTCAGGGACATCTGAAATAACAGTAATAGTGCTTGATATAAATGATAATGCGCCTCAGTTTGAGAAAACTGTGTATGAGGCTAATGTCAGCGAAAAGGCAACACCTGGAACTGAAATATTACATGTTAAAGCCACAGATGCAGACGAGGGTTTAAATGGAGAAATTGAATATTTTTTTGCAGAGCAAACTACAGATCTGATTTTATCATTATTTGACATTCAACCATCTACCGGAGCAATTGTTGTCAAAGGAATTTTAGACCATGAAACGAACTCCTTACATAGATTTGACATAACTGCTAAAGACAAAGGTAATCCTGAGATGGACGGGCACTGTGGCGTTGAAATTAAAGTGTTTGACATCAACGACAATATTCCTGAAATAATTGTAACGTCTTTAACGACACCAGTTCCAGAGGATTCTCCAATCGGAACAGTTATTGCACTGATAAGTGCAAAAGACCCAGATTCGGGGGACAATGGCAAGATAACACTGAGCGTATCTTCGATGTCCCCCTTCAAATTAAATCCGTCGGTCTCTAACCATTATTCTTTAGTGACAAATGGGCCACTTGACCGTGAAAAAAATGGCCAGTATAGTGTCAACATAAAAGCTACTGATTCTGGAAAACCCCCGTTATCAAGTGAAAAAACAATAGTTGTCGAATTGTTAGATGTAAATGACAACCCACCAGCTTTCTCCCAAACTTCTTATGTCATTTATGTAAAAGAGAACAATCCTCCTGGGAAGATTTTGTGCTCAGTGTTAGCAACTGATCCTGATTCGGGTGAAAACGCCAAGATCTCCTACTCCATCCTGGACTCTAAAGTTCAGGACGTTTCCGTGTCCTCTTATGTTTACATTAACTCAGATAACGGCAGCATCTACAGCATGCACTCGTTTGACTATGAGAAACTGAAGGTGTTTCAGATTCAGGTTCAGGCAAAAGACCAGGGCTCTCCGTCTCTCAGCAGCAACACCACCGTCCATGTTTTTATCCTGGACCAGAACGACAATGCCCCTTCTGTTATTTACCCCTCCTCCGCTGCCCTGGGCTCCCTCTCTCACCAGAGGATGCCCCGCTCCGCTAAAGCGGGTCACCTGGTTACTAAGGTGACGGCCGTGGACGCTGACTCGGGCCATAACGCCTGGATCTCCTACAGACTGGCGGAGGCCACAGACGCCTCTCTGTTCACTGTCAACCTGTACACAGGGGAGGTGAGGACTAAACGCGCTGCGTCCGAGCAGGACGACTCCTCTCAGAGGCTGCTTATAGAGATCAAGGACGACGGGGAACCGGCCCAGTCCGCCACCGCCACGGTGTCCATCCTGCTGGAGGACGGCCTCCACGAGCCCATCTTAGACCTCCGACAGAAAGTGGCCGAGCCCGGCAAGAAAAATGGCAGAATCACCCTTTATTTGATTCTGTCTCTGGCCTCGGTGTCCGTGCTGTCTCTGGTGACTTTTCTCATCTTGACGGTCAAATGCATCAGGAGCAGCAGCAGCAGCGGTAGTTGCTGCACGAGAAGGAGCGACTGTGATGATTACAAGAACCCCAACAGAAACCTGCAGATTCAGCTCAACACTGACGGACCCATAAAGTACGTGGAGGTCCTGGGAGGAGACATGTTGTCTCAGAGTCAGTCCTTCAGGTCCTGCATGTCTCCGATGTCAGAGTACAGTGATTTCACGTTGATTAAACCCAGCAGCACCACCGACTTTAAGGAGGTGATCAGTGTTCTGGATGCGTCTTTACCCGACAGCACCTGGACCTTTGAGAGCCAGCAGGTGAGCTGAAAACAATCATTGTTTTTAATAGTGAAGGGAAAAAATGGACATTGTCATCTTTATTTAGTCTCTATCTATCTATCTATCTATCTATCTATCTATCTATCTATCTATCTATCTATCTGTCTGTCTGTCTGTCTGTCTGTCTGTCTGTCTGTCTGTCTGTCTATCTAATCTTTTGTTAAAATCTTGGAAAACTCATAGTAGGCATTACTGTGGTCTAAACAATTAAAATAATTGAGTTCAAGACAACTGTCAGTACACATAGTCCCATACTTGCACATTCTAACAGCCATATCTGAATAGTTCAGCACCACGAAGGTGGACAGCGACTCTTGGTGGAGTGCAGACATGCTCTTGGACTTGTGACCAAAGTATGTGTGTGAGTGCTCATGTTTTGCTTCTACTGTTGATGGTCTTTTCGGAAGAAAGAATGATAATGCAATTCCTTAAACTTGTTTCAAGTGATAAACAACTTCTCTCTCTGTGCAGATAGTGAATATCTACATCTGAAGTTTTATTAGCCAGTCTTCTTTCTTTCTTTCTAGTTAGAAATAAAAACTATTTTATAGTGACATGTTGCCTTTACATTGTTTCGTCCTACACGTGTCACAATATTTTCCCTTGGTTAAAGTGAGGGGGAACAAAGAGAATAGATGCTGCGACTTTAAGAGTGTCGATCAGTCTCCCTCTCATTGGATGGTGGAAATGGATGCTGTGCACCAATAGGATTCAGAACTGTACAAAGCAATCTAGTCCCTGCCCCCCATTCAGCCTCAGTGCTGTAACACGAAGAATGCAAAGAGCTGGAGGAGCCAGACAGCAATGAGCTCGTATTTTATAATGTGAAAATGTTCGATTTTTGCTTACATCCTTACTCAGTATTTGCGGGGGGGGTTCTATTGGAATAACATCTGCGACGATGGAATTCAGCATTTATCTATACAATATGTCGATTGGAATTAATGTGTTATAGCGGACCAAGGATGACAAAGACAATAGGATACCGAGACTGGAGATGGCTTGCGCTTTGGTGGCATCATTTCTTTCTCTTGTGGAGTACAATAGACGGACAGACTCGTTACAGCATCCCGGAGGAACTAAAACAGGGCTCTGTGGTAGGAAATCTAGCCAAAGATCTGGGTTTGGGACTATCAGACATTTTTGACCGTAAGCTGCGGGTCGCCTCTGAGGCTGGTGAGCAGTATTTCAGTGTGGATGCGGGGAAGGGCGAGCTGGTGGTGAATGACAGAATAGACAGAGAGGCTTTATGCGGACAAAGCGCCAGCTGTGTGCTACCTCTGCAGGTTGTAATTGAAGACCCATTACAACTTTTCCGTGTTGAGGTAGAAATACAAGACATTAATGACAATGCGCCTAGATTTCCATCAAATGATATCACATTGGAAGTTGCGGAATCTACGGGTTTAGGGGTTCGTTTTCCATTAGAGAGTGCCATAGACCCAGATGTTGGCAGTAATTCACTGAAGTCATACTCTCTCAGTAAAGATGAATGTTTTACTATTAAAGTTAAAGAAGTTGCCGGTGGGAGGAAAGTCCCTGAATTGATTTTGGCTAAACTATTAGATAGAGAGAAAAAAGCTGTTCATACACTTTTGCTGACAGCTGTAGATGGAGGCAACCCAGTGAGATCAGGCACCGCTCAGCTCTCTATTAGAGTCCTTGACAACAACGATAATGTACCAGCTTTTGAGAAAGCGTTATATAAAGTATCTATCAGTGAAATTGCTGCAGAAGGTGCTTTAATAGTACAAACAAAAGCGACAGACATGGACGACGGTCAAAACGGAGAGATAGAATACTCATTTGGAGCGCACACACCAGAGACTGTTCTCTCTGTTTTTAGTATTGATCATATATCGGGAACGATATTTTTGAAAGGAAAACTAGATTTCGAAACAGCTGCAAATTATGAATTAGACATAAGTGCGAAAGATAAAGGCACCCCGAGAATGGAGGGGCACTGTACTGTGCATGTTGAAGTTTTAGATGTTAACGATAATGCCCCAGAAATAATACTAACCTCGCATCCAAAGCCAGTGCGCGAAGACTCGCCTGATGGCACCGTAGTAGCTTTGCTCAGTGCCCGAGACCTTGATTCCGGTGTTAACGGTAAGGTAACATTACAGCTTCCGAAGAAATCTCCATTTACGTTAAAACCCTCGTTTTCTCAAAATTATGCCCTGGTTACCAGTGGTGCTTTAGACAGAGAGAGATTCTCACAGTATGATATTGAGATAACAGCCACTGATTCAGGCTCTCCTCCTCTGTCCAGTAAGAAAACTATACCAGTCAGCATCACTGATGTGAATGACAACCCTCCTGTATTTGCTCAGCCCTCCTATAATGTGTATTTAAAAGAGAATGGGGTACCAGGCTCTATACTGTACTCAGTATCAGCATCTGACCTGGATTTTGGTGAAAACGCCAAGATCTCCTACTCCATCCTGGACTCTAAAGTTCAGGACGTTTCCGTGTCCTCTTATGTTTACATTAACTCAGATAACGGCAGCATCTACAGCATGCACTCGTTTGACTATGAGAAACTGAAGGTGTTTCAGATTCAGGTTCAGGCAAAAGACCAGGGCTCTCCGTCTCTCAGCAGCAACGCCACCGTCCATGTTTTTATCCTGGACCAGAACGACAATGCCCCTTCTGTTATTTACCCCTCCTCCGCTGCCCTGGGCTCCCTCTCTCACCAGAGGATGCCCCGCTCCGCTAAAGCGGGTCACCTGGTTACTAAGGTGACGGCCGTGGACGCTGACTCGGGCCATAACGCCTGGATCTCCTACAGACTGGCGGAGGCCACAGACGCCTCTCTGTTCACTGTCAACCTGTACACAGGGGAGGTGAGGACTAAACGCGCTGCGTCCGAGCAGGACGACTCCTCTCAGAGGCTGCTTATAGAGATCAAGGACGACGGGGAACCGGCCCAGTCCGCCACCGCCACGGTGTCCATCCTGCTGGAGGACGGCCTCCACGAGCCCATCTTAGACCTCCGACAGAAAGTGGCCGAGCCCGGCAAGAAAAATGGCAGAATCACCCTTTATTTGATTCTGTCTCTGGCCTCGGTGTCCGTGCTGTCTCTGGTGACTTTTCTCATCTTAACGGTCAAATGCATCAGGAGCAGCAGCAGCAGCGGTAGTTGCTGCACGAGAAGGAGCGACTGTGATGATTACAAGAACCCCAACAGAAACCTGCAGATTCAGCTCAACACTGACGGACCCATAAAGTACGTGGAGGTCCTGGGAGGAGACATGTTGTCTCAGAGTCAGTCCTTCAGGTCCTGCATGTCTCCGATGTCAGAGTACAGTGATTTCACGTTGATTAAACCCAGCAGCACCACCGACTTTAAGGAGGTGATCAGTGTTCTGGATGCGTCTTTACCCGACAGCACCTGGACCTTTGAGAGCCAGCAGGTGAGCTGAAAACAATCACTGTTTTTAACAAAGGGTACAGGAAATAACTAAATTGTACAAAAGTTTGTTATGAAAGTCAGTCAAATGTGGAAACATAAACATCTATCTATCTATCTATCTATCTATCTATCTATCTATCTATCTATCTATCTATCTATCTATCTATCTGTCTGTCTGTCTGTCTGTCTGTCTGTCTGCAGTAGGATGTCTCGCTTGGTCAGCATGTCACCCCCATTCTTGCTTGTTTTTACACGTTTTCATTACACATTTTTGCAATGTTTATTTAAAATTTCATTTAACTTTGGGAAAATACAATTAATGTGCAATGGATGCATTCAGATGCGGTTGCGATAGTTTTGTTGCATTAAGGCATTACTTCTGTGTTCCACTTAGACATTTGAACAATTCAGCACCACGGGGCGGACAGCGACTGTGAAATACTGCAATCTAATCATTATTTTTGCGTCCACAGTTTCTGTGATGCAACATTTTATTTTATCGTTTTAATTTGTTTAATTTACTGCGTGCAGGGTGGATTTCATTAATCATTTATGTTTGTCAAGGACAAGGTTTTTCCTATTATTTGATATTCGGTGTGTGTGATCATCCCAAATGAAAGCACACAAAGAGAATAGATGCTGCGACTTTAAGAGTGTCGATCAGTCTCCCTCTCATTGGATGGTGGAAATGGATGCTGTGCACCAATAGGATTCAGAACTGTACAAAGCAATCTAGTCCCTGCCCCCCATTCAGCCTCAGTGCTGTAACACGAAGAATGCAAAGAGCAGGAGGAGCGAGACAGCAATGAGCTCGTATTTTATAAGATTTAAACAAATGAATTTTATCTTATAGCCATGCTGAAACATTATAGTAGTTTTTCTTTTGGGGTATTTCCTACTCTAATGGATTCCAACATTATTTTTAACAAGATCTTTATTGGAATTAATGTGTTATAGCGGACCAAGGATGACAAAGACAATAGGATACCGAGACTGGAGATGGCTTGCGCTTTGGTGGCATCATTTCTTTCTCTTGTGGAGTACAATAGACGGACAGACTCGTTACAGCATCCCGGAGGAACTAAAACAGGGCTCTGTGGTAGGAAATCTAGCCAAAGATCTGGGTTTGGGACTATCAGACATTTTTGACCGTAAGCTGCGGGTCGCCTCTGAGGCTGGTGAGCAGTATTTCAGTGTGGATGCGGGGAAGGGCGAGCTGGTGGTGAATGACAGAATAGACAGAGAGGCTTTATGCGGACAAAGCGCCAGCTGTGTGCTACCTCTGCAAGTAGTTGTTGAGAACCCTTTGCAGTCTCATCGAATTGAAGTGGAAATAAGAGACACAAATGATAATTCTCCTAGTTTTCCTACGCAGGAGATTAACCTTAAAATACCAGAATCAGTTGCGATTGGCAGACGTTTTCCATTGGAGAGCGCAGAGGACCCTGATGTTGGAAGCAATTCTTTGAAAACATACTCTTTAAGCAAAAACGAGTATTTTTCTCTAAAATTTAAGGACACAAAAAATGGTAAAGCTATCCCAGAATTGGTTTTAGAGAAGCCATTAGACCGTGAAAAGAATGCTCTCCATCAGCTGCTGCTGACAGCATTAGATGGGGGAAATCCTGTCAGATCTGGAACCTGTAAGATTGTCATTACTGTACTTGATAATAATGATAATTTTCCGATATTCAATGAAAATGAGTACAAAGTGTCTTTAAAAGAGAACAGCACCAAGGGAACATTCGTAATCAAACTCACAGCCACAGACGCTGATGATGGTCTGAATGGCGAAGTTAAATATTCTTTTGGTTCTCGCACTCCAGACTTTGTGTTATCAACATTTGAAATCAATGATGTAACAGGAGAAATTGTTTTAAAAGGAACTTTAGATTATGAGAGTGCTAAATCATACCTTATCGATATAACTGCTAAAGACAAAGGCATTCCCGAGATGGAGGCTCACTGTCGTGTACACTTGGACGTAGAAGACATAAATGATAATGCTCCAGAAATTATGCTCACTTCCAATCCCAGTCCTGTACGCGAGGACGCACCAAGTGGGACAGTAGTGGCTTTGATCAGTGCACGAGACATTGACTCCGGTTACAACGGTAAAGTGACATTACAGCTTCCTAAAGGTTCTCCTTTCAGTCTGAAACCCTCGTTCTTTAATAATTATGAACTGGTTACCAGTGGTACTTTAGACAGAGAGAGATTCTCACAGTATAATATTGAGATAACAGCCACTGATTCAGGCTCTCCTCCTCTGTCCAGTAAGAAAACTATACCAGTCAGCATCACTGATGTGAATGACAACCCTCCTGTATTTACTCAGCCCTCCTATAATGTGTATTTAAAAGAGAATGGGGTACCAGGCTCTATACTGTACTCAGTATCAGCATCTGATCTGGATTTTGGTGAAAACGCCAAGATCTCCTATTCCATCCTGGACTCTAAAGTTCAGGACGTTTCCGTGTCCTCTTATGTTTACATTAACTCAGATAACGGCAGCATCTACAGCATGCACTCGTTTGACTATGAGAAACTGAAGGTGTTTCAGATTCAGGTTCAGGCAAAGGACCAGGGCTCTCCGTCTCTCAGCAGCAACACCACCGTCCATGTTTTTATCCTGGACCAGAACGACAATGCCCCTTCTGTTATTTACCCCTCCTCCGCTGCCCTGGGCTCCCTCTCTCACCAGAGGATGCCCCGCTCCGCTAAAGCGGGTCACCTGGTTACTAAGGTGACGGCCGTGGACGCTGACTCGGGCCATAACGCCTGGATCTCCTACAGACTGGCGGAGGCCACAGACGCCTCTCTGTTCACTGTCAACCTGTACACAGGGGAGGTGAGGACTAAACGCGCTGCGTCTGAGCAGGACGACTCCTCTCAGAGGCTGCTTATAGAGATCAAGGACGACGGGGAACCGGCCCAGTCCGCCACCGCCACGGTGTCCATCCTGCTGGAGGACGGCCTCCACGAGCCCATCTTAGACCTCCGACAGAAAGTGGCCGAGCCCGGCAAGAAAAATGGCAGAATCACCCTTTATTTGATTCTGTCTCTGGCCTCGGTGTCCGTGCTGTCTCTGGTGACTTTTCTCATCTTAACGGTCAAATGCATCAGGAGCAGCAGCAGCAGCGGTAGTTGCTGCACGAGAAGGAGCGACTGTGATGATTACAAGAACCCCAACAGAAACCTGCAGATTCAGCTCAACACTGACGGACCCATAAAGTACGTGGAGGTCCTGGGAGGAGACATGTTGTCTCAGAGTCAGTCCTTCAGGTCCTGCATGTCTCCGATGTCAGAGTACAGTGATTTCACGTTGATTAAACCCAGCAGCACCACCGACTTTAAGGAGGTGATCAGTGTTCTGGATGCGTCTTTACCCGACAGCACCTGGACCTTTGAGAGCCAGCAGGTGAATAATTTTCTTTCTTACATTTCTCTGTTACATACAAGATTCCCTTAAGTTCTCGTCTTTCCTCGGGAGATTTGATATGATGCTTACAGTCTTTCAAGACACTAGCACATTATGGTTTATGTTTTTAAAGTTATTTTTAAGTAATGAGGTGTTTTTGGTGTATAGAAATACTGTTGGCTTAACTGATATACGAGTTTTAGCCCATATGTAGCATTTTGACATACTAAAGCATCACAACTATCACATGCTGCTTCAGCACATTTCACAGTTTCAGATCTACTGCTGTTGGTTGCTGTGGGGCTTCGTGAGAGTCTGTTTTGTGACTGAAAGCTTGTCTGATTCAAACTGCAACGCAACATAAGCCACTGCAATACGTTTGACTAACTAGCAATGATTCATGATGTTGTAAGCTATTCATTTAAAATTTTAGCATAGACTGGAAGTCTGCTGTTCCATTTAGTTTTCTTTGAGTGTGAACTTCATTTTAGACGACTTCCAACATTAATGTGAATATGATTATAGAAACCGTAATATGAATGAATTTAAAGCAATTTTAAAATCATGATTTAAGACTAAATGTATTTTAATTTTCATAAACGCCTCCAATTTTATGCAACTGCTAATTGTAAAAAGCTCCCAAATGTATAATTTCATACATTTGTCAATTTCGGTGCTGGGACTGTAACACAGCGCTGTTTTGATCTTATTGGATGTAGGGGAGATGCTGTGGACCAATAGCATTAGGAGTTGTACAAAGAGATCTACTCCCTCCCCCATCCATCCTCGCCACTGTAGCCAGTACATTGCTTCGAGCCCGAGATGAGAGGAGGATGCGTTTAAATACTCAGAGTAAATAACATAGCTTTCATTTGCATCTAAGGATGCATAAAGATGGGCATTTTTGGAGTACAGCAAGGTCTTCGTTGGTGGATTTGTACATTGGCTTCTGTGTCCTGAATAATATTTCGATGGGAAGAAACATCGTATTGTAACGGACCGGGAATGACAAAGAGAATGGGATACCGAGACTGGAGATGGCTTGCGCTTTGGTGGCATCATTTCTTTCTCTTGTGGAGTACAATAGACGGACAGACTCGTTACAGCATCCCAGAGGAGCTGGAACTGGGCTCTATGGTTGGAAATCTAGCCAAAGATCTGGGTTTGGGACTATCAGACATTTTTGACCGTAAGCTGCGGGTCGCCTCTGAGGCTGGTGAGCAGTATCTCAGTGTGGATGCGGGGAAGGGCGAGCTGGTGGTGAATGACAGAATAGACAGAGAGGCTTTATGCGGACAAAGCGCCAGCTGTGTGCTACCTCTGCAGGTTGTAATAGAGAATCCACTACAGTTACACCGCATAGAAGTAGAAATAAGAGACGTAAATGACAATGCCCCTAGCTTTCACAAAAGTGATCATATAATAGAAATAGCTGAATCCACCGTTGTAGGTGTGCGCTTTCCCTTGGAGAGTGCAGAGGATCCCGATGTTGGAAGTAACGGGTTAAAGACGTACACATTAAGTAAAGATGATTGCTTCATTTTAAAAGTTAAAGAAATTGAAAATGGACGTAAAATACCAGAATTGGTATTAAATAAATCATTAGATCGCGAGAAAAAATCCATTCACAATTTATTTCTTACTGCTATGGACGGAGGTAATCCGGTCAAGTCTGGAACTTCAAAAATAACCATAAATGTGCTTGATAACAACGACAATGTGCCATTATTCGAAAATACTTTTTATAAAATTGCTGTTCAAGAAAATAGTTCAAACGGTTCCTTTGTAATTACAACAAAAGCAACCGACATAGATGAGGGTCCTAATGGAGAAATTGAGTACTCTCTCGGCATACATACACCACCATCAGTTCTGTCATTATTTCATATAGATGCTGTAACTGGAGATATATTTTTAAAAAACCAACTGGACCATGAAACTCAAGCCTCATATCGTATAGACATCAGTGCAAAAGACAAAGGCTTGCCTAAAATGGAGGGTCATTGCAGTGTTCAGGTGGATGTTTTAGACGTAAATGATAACGCCCCAGAAATTGTGCTGACTTCTAAACCCACGCCTGTGCCTGAAGACTCTCGCAGTGGGACAGTAGTGGCTTTGCTCAGCGTCCGTGACCTTGATTCCGGTGATAACGGTAAAATAACATTACATCTTCCCAAAGGTTCTCCCTTTACTCTTAAACCCTCGTTTTCTAATAATTATGCCCTGGTTACCAGTGGTGCTTTAGACAGAGAGAGTTTCTCACAGTATAATATTGAGATAACAGCCACTGATTCAGGCTCTCCTCCTCTGTCCAGTAAGAAAACTATACCAGTCAGCATCACTGATGTGAATGACAACCCTCCTGTATTTACTCAGCCCTCCTATAATGTGTATTTAAAAGAGAATGGGGTACCAGGCTCTATACTGTACTCAATATCAGCATCTGATCTGGATTTTGGTGAAAACGCCAAGATCTCCTACTCCATCCTGGACTCTAAAGTTCAGGACGTTTCCGTGTCCTCTTATGTTTACATTAACTCAGATAACGGCAGCATCTACAGCATGCACTCGTTTGACTATGAGAAACTGAAGGTGTTTCAGATTCAGGTTCAGGCAAAGGACCAGGGCTCTCCGTCTCTCAGCAGCAACGCCACCGTCCATGTTTTTATCCTGGACCAGAACGACAATGCCCCTTCTGTTATTTACCCCTCCTCCGCTGCCCTGGGCTCCCTCTCTCACCAGAGGATGCCCCGCTCCGCTAAAGCGGGTCACCTGGTTACTAAGGTGACGGCCGTGGATGCTGACTCGGGCCATAACGCCTGGATCTCCTACAGACTGGCGGAGGCCACAGACGCCTCTCTGTTCACTGTCAACCTGTACACAGGGGAGGTGAGGACTAAACGCGCTGCGTCCGAGCAGGACGACTCCTCTCAGAGGCTGCTTATAGAGATCAAGGACGACGGGGAACCGGCCCAGTCCGCCACCGCCACGGTGTCCATCCTGCTGGAGGACGGCCTCCACGAGCCCATCTTAGACCTCCGACAGAAAGTGGCCGAGCCCGGCAAGAAAAATGGCAGAATCACCCTTTATTTGATTCTGTCTCTGGCCTCGGTGTCCGTGCTGTCTCTGGTGACTTTTCTCATCTTAACGGTCAAATGCATCAGGAGCAGCAGCAGCAGCGGTAGTTGCTGCACGAGACGGAGCGACTGTGATGATTACAAGAACCCCAACAGAAACCTGCAGATTCAGCTCAACACTGACGGACCCATAAAGTACGTGGAGGTCCTGGGAGGAGACATGTTGTCTCAGAGTCAGTCCTTCAGGTCCTGCATGTCTCCGATGTCAGAGTACAGTGATTTCACGTTGATTAAACCCAGCAGCACCACCGACTTTAAGGAGGTGATCAGTGTTCTGGATGCGTCTTTACCCGACAGCACCTGGACCTTTGAGAGCCAGCAGGTGAGCTGAAAACAATCATAGGCCTACTTTGTGATTTTATATGCTTGTATACACATCTTGCAAACGTTAAATACTGAACTACCCACTGATAACATGGTGTTTTCATGGTGCTTAAAGCATGTGGTTTAAGTATTTTGTCGTGCATTTGCTTACTTGTGTGGCTACAGCCGCTAAACGTGGAGTTTGGCGTTCAGTGATATTTCCTCTTGGCTGTCCTACACGTAGTTTATTCTCACACCATCCTGTCAGATTATAATATCCTTTTGTTTATTCCATATTATCAATTTAGTAATACAAACATTATATTGGGATGCTTATCTCTACGTCCTGATAATGAAAAACATTACATGCTGTTGCTCACGTACTTTCTTTTTCCAACAAGGATTTTAACTGTTAACGTTTCACACTATCTAATATCTATTTCTGCTTCAAGGGTCTGAATTGTTTTAAAGATAACATTTTGCAGTTCGCTCTGTTTGCCTTGTACTGTATTTAAGGAGTTATGACTTTCGGGATTTATGAAAGCTCCTTTTGTATTTGTATGAATGGCACTTTGTTTCAGCACAACATTGTTGGACAGCGAAACGTTGAATGAACTTGCTTATAACAGGGTTAAACTGCTTCTGGTAACCAAACTGTACAACACTATCACTTTTTCTGATTCAAATAACTTAAAAAAAAAAAAAAAACTTTAATCAAGCGTTCGTATAACGAGATCACGGACAGTATTTGTATTTGTGTAATCACATTTCTTTTTATTGGCATGAACATTTTTGGCGATATGTAACAGCTGGTTATTTCTAATTCCCTTTTACCCACCTTAATGCATGCAGGCAGATTCTTTCAAGCGCAGCTGTGTCTTTAAAAGCACTGCTCACCCACTTCTTATTGGATGGTAAGAGGGATGCTGTGCACCAATGAAACGTAGAACTGTACAAAGAGATCTACTCCCTCCCCCATGCAGCTCAGCAGCATACACATTTTCATAGCAAGGAGCTGGATGAGAGAGAGTGATGCGCTTATCAGAATTTAAAAAAATACATCTTTGTTTAGTCTTTAGTATGAACCAATTTTGGATCTTTGTTTTGGATTAATGCCGGATGGCAATGGATAATACATATCGTCTTTTCGATTACCTCAATGGGAAATAATTCTAACGGATCGGGGATGACAAAGACAATAGGATACCGAGACTGGAGATGGCTTGCGCTTTGGTGGCATCATTTCTTTCTCTTGTGGAGTACAATAGACGGACAGACTCGTTACAGCATCCCGGAGGAACTAAAACAGGGCTCTGTGGTAGGAAATCTAGCCAAAGATCTGGGTTTGGGACTATCAGACATTTTTGACCGTAAACTGCGGGTCGCCTCTGAGGCTGGTGAGCAGTATTTCAGTGTGGATGCGGGGAAGGGCGAGCTGGTGGTGAATGACAGAATAGACAGAGAGGCTTTATGCGGACAAAGCGCCAGCTGTGTGTTGACCCTGCAAGTAGTTGTTGATAAACCGTTACAATTGCATCGAGTTGAGGTGGAAATACAAGATATTAATGATAATTTCCCAAGATTCCCTTCGCAAGATATAACATTACAAATAGCAGAGTCGACAGCGGCAGGGGCACGCTTTCCCTTGGAGAGCGCGCAAGATCTAGATGTTGGAGTAAATTCAGTGAGATCTTATAGTTTGAGTAAAGACGACTTTTTTAGTTTAAAGGTTAAAGATGTGTCCGGGGGGAGGAAAGTCCCAGAGCTAGTCTTGTCTAAAGCTCTTGACAGAGAAAAAAAGCCTATTCATCAACTTCAACTCACCGCTATAGACGGGGGAAACCCAGTGAAATCGGGGAACTCGCAAATAACCATAAATGTGCTTGATATCAACGATAATTTTCCTGTATTTGAGAAAAATTCTTACAAAGTCTCCATAAACGAAAATGGCGCACAAGGCTCGTCTATTCTAAAGGTTACAGCAAAAGATACTGATGAAGGTCCCAATGGAGAGGTAGAGTATTCATTTGGAACGCACGCACCAGATATTGTCTTATCTATGTTTGATATTGATTCATTAACAGGAGAAATACGCCTTCAAGGGGAATTAGATTTTGAAACAAATGCAAATTATGAAATAGACATTTCCGCAAAAGACAAAGGCACTCCGAGGATGGAGGGACACTGCACTGTCCATATTGAAGTGTTAGATGTTAACGATAATGCTCCAAATATATTTCTAACCTCTCAACCAAACTCTGTGCCTGAGGACGCACCAAGCGGCACTGTGGTAGCTTTAATCAGTGCCCGAGACATTGACTCTGGTGTTAACGGTAAAGTGACATTACAACTCTCCAAAGGTTCTCCTTTTACTTTGAAACCCTCCTTTTCTAATAATTACGCACTAGTTACCAGTGGTGCTTTAGACAGAGAGAGTTTCTCACAGTATGATATTGAGATAACAGCCACTGATTCAGGCTCTCCTCCTCTGTCCAGTAAGAAAACTATACCAGTCAGCATCACTGATGTGAATGACAACCCTCCTGTATTTACTCAGCCCTCCTATAATGTGTATTTAAAAGAGAATGGGGTACCAGGCTCTATACTGTACTCAGTATCAGCATCTGATCTGGATTTTGGTGAAAACGCCAAGATCTCCTACTCCATCCTGGACTCTAAAGTTCAGGACGTTTCCGTGTCCTCTTATGTTTACATTAACTCAGATAACGGCAGCATCTACAGCATGCACTCGTTTGACTATGAGAAACTGAAGGTGTTTCAGATTCAGGTTCAGGCAAAGGACCAGGGCTCTCCGTCTCTCAGCAGCAACGCCACCGTCCATGTTTTTATCCTGGACCAGAACGACAATGCCCCTTCTGTTATTTACCCCTCCTCCGCTGCCCTGGGCTCCCTCTCTCACCAGAGGATGCCCCGCTCCGCTAAAGCGGGTCACCTGGTTACTAAGGTGACGGCCGTGGACGCTGACTCGGGCCATAACGCCTGGATCTCCTACAGACTGGCGGAGGCCACAGACGCCTCTCTGTTCACTGTCAACCTGTACACAGGGGAGGTGAGGACTAAACGCGCTGCGTCCGAGCAGGACGACTCCTCTCAGAGGCTGCTTATAGAGATCAAGGACGACGGGGAACCGGCCCAGTCCGCCACCGCCACGGTGTCCATCCTGCTGGAGGACGGCCTCCACGAGCCCATCTTAGACCTCCGACAGAAAGTGGCCGAGCCCGGCAAGAAAAATGGCAGAATCACCCTTTATTTGATTCTGTCTCTGGCCTCGGTGTCCGTGCTGTCTCTGGTGACTTTTCTCATCTTGACGGTCAAATGCATCAGGAGCAGCAGCAGCAGCAGCGGTAGTTGCTGCGCGAGAAGGAGCGACTGTGATGATTACAAGAACCCCAACAGAAACCTGCAGATTCAGCTCAACACTGACGGACCCATAAAGTACGTGGAGGTCCTGGGAGGAGACATGTTGTCTCAGAGTCAGTCCTTCAGGTCCTGCATGTCTCCGATGTCAGAGTACAGTGATTTCACGTTGATTAAACCCAGCAGCACCACCGACTTTAAGGAGGTGATCAGTGTTCTGGATGCGTCTTTACCCGACAGCACCTGGACCTTTGAGAGCCAGCAGGTGAGCTGAAAACAACCATAGGCCTACTTTGTGATTTTATATGCTTGTATACACATCTTGCAAACGTTAAATACTGAACTACCCACTGATAACATGGTGTTTTCATGGTGCTTAAAGCATGTGGTTTAAGTATTTTGTCGTGCATTTGCTTACTTGTGTGGCTACAGCCGCTAAACGTGGAGTTTGGCGTTCAGTGATATTTCCTCTTGGCTGTCCTACACGTAGTTTATTCTCACACCATCCTGTCAGATTATAATATCCTTTTGTTTATTCCATATTATCAATTTAGTAATACAAACATTATATTGGGATGCTCATCTCTACGTCCTGATGATGAAAAACATTACATGCTGTTGCTCACGTACTTTCTTTTTCCAACAAGGATTTTAACTGTTAACGTTTCACACTATCTAATATCTATTTCCGCTTCAAGGGTCTGAATTGTTTTAAAGATAACATTTTGCAGTTCGCTCTGTTTGCCTTGTACTGTATTTAAGGAGTTATGACTTTCGGGATTTATGAAAGCTCCTTTTGTATTTGTATGAATGGCACTTTGTTTCAGCACAACATTGTTGGACAGCGAAACGTTAAATGAACTTGCTTATAACAGGGCTAAACTGCTTCTGGTAACCAAACTGTACAACACTATCACTTTTTCTGATTCAAATAACTTATAAAAAAAAAACTTTAATCAAGCGTTCGTATAACGAGAACACGGACAGTATTTGTATTTGTGTAATCACATTTCTTTTTATAGACATGAACATTTTTGGCGATATGTAACAGCTGGTTATTTCTAATTCCCTTTTACCCACCTTAATGCATGCAGGCAGATTCTTTCAAGCGCAGCTGTGTCTTTAAAAGCACTGCTCACCCACTTCTTATTGGATGGTAAGAGGGATGCTGTGCACCAATGAAACGTAGAACTGTACAAAGAGATCTACTCCCTCCCCCATGCAGCTCAGCAGCGTACACATTTTCATAGCAAGGAGCTGGATGAGAGAGAGTGATGCGCTTATCAGAATTTAAAAAAAGACATCTTTGTTTAGTCTTTAGTATGAACCAATTTTGGATCTTTGTATTGGATTAATGCTGAATGGCAATGGATAATACATATCGTCTTTTCGATTACCTCAATGGGAAATAATTCTAACGGATCGGGGATGACAAAGACAATAGGATACCGAGACTGGAGATGGCTTGCGCTTTGGTGGCATCATTTCTTTCTCTTGTGGAGTACAATAGACGGACAGACTCGTTACAGCATCCCGGAGGAACTAAAACAGGGCTCTGTGGTAGGAAATCTAGCCAAAGATCTGGGTTTGGGACTATCAGACATTTTTGACCGTAAGCTGCGGGTCGCCTCTGAGGCTGGTGAGCAGTATTTCAGTGTGGATGCGGGGAAGGGCGAGCTGGTGGTGAATGACAGAATAGACAGAGAGGCTTTATGCGGACAAAGCGCCAGCTGTGTGTTGACCCTGCAAGTGGTTGTTGATAAACCGTTACAATTGCATCGAGTTGAGGTGGAAATACAAGATATTAATGATAATTCCCCAAGATTCCCTTCGCAAGATATAACATTACAAATAGCAGAGTCGACAGCGGCAGGGGCACGCTTTCCCTTGGAGAGCGCGCAAGATCTAGATGTTGGAGTAAATTCAGTGAGATCTTATAGTTTGAGTAAAGACGACTTTTTTAGTTTAAAGGTTAAAGATGTGTCCGGGGGGAGGAAAGTCCCAGAGCTAGTCTTGTCTAAAGCTCTTGACAGAGAAAAAAAGCCTATTCATCAACTTCAACTCACCGCTATAGACGGGGGAAACCCAGTGAAATCGGGGAACTCACAAATAACCATAAATGTGCTTGATAATAATGACAATTTTCCAGTATTTGAGAAAAATGTCTACAAAGTCTCCATAAACGAAAATGGCGCACAAGGCTCGTCTATTCTAAAGGTTACAGCAAAAGATACTGATGAAGGTCCCAATGGAGAGGTAGAGTATTCATTTGGAACGCACACACCAGATATTGTCTTATCTATGTTTGATATTGATTCATTAACTGGAGAAATACGCCTTCAAGGGGAATTAGATTTTGAAACAAATGCAAATTATGAAATAGACATTTCCGCAAAAGACAAAGGCACTCCGAGGATGGAGGGACACTGCACTGTCCATATTGAAGTGTTAGATGTTAACGATAATGTTCCAAATATATTTCTAACCTCTCAACCAAACTCTGTGCCTGAGGACGCACCAAGCGGCACTGTGGTAGCTTTAATCAGTGCCCGAGACATTGACTCTGGTGTTAACGGTAAAGTGACATTACAACTCTCCAAAGGTTCTCCTTTTACTTTGAAACCCTCCTTTTCTAATAATTACGCACTAGTTACCAGTGGTGCTTTAGACAGAGAGAGTTTCTCACAGTATAATATTGAGATAACAGCCACTGATTCAGGCTCTCCTCCTCTGTCCAGTAAGAAAACTATACCAGTCAGCATCACTGATGTGAATGACAACCCTCCTGTATTTACTCAGCCCTCCTATAATGTGTATTTAAAAGAGAATGGGGTACCAGGCTCTATACTGTACTCAGTATCAGCATCTGATCTGGATTTTGGTGAAAACGCCAAGATCTCCTACTCCATCCTGGACTCTAAAGTTCAGGACGTTTCCGTGTCCTCTTATGTTTACATTAACTCAGATAACGGCAGCATCTACAGCATGCACTCGTTTGACTATGAGAAACTGAAGGTGTTTCAGATTCAGGTTCAGGCAAAGGACCAGGGCTCTCCGTCTCTCAGCAGCAACACCACCGTCCATGTTTTTATCCTGGACCAGAACGACAATGCCCCTTCTGTTATTTACCCCTCCTCCGCTGCCCTGGGCTCCCTCTCTCACCAGAGGATGCCCCGCTCCGCTAAAGCGGGTCACCTGGTTACTAAGGTGACGGCCGTGGACGCTGACTCGGGCCATAACGCCTGGATCTCCTACAGACTGGCGGAGGCCACAGACGCCTCTCTGTTCACTGTCAACCTGTACACAGGGGAGGTGAGGACTAAACGCGCTGCGTCCGAGCAGGACGACTCCTCTCAGAGGCTGCTTATAGAGATCAAGGACGACGGGGAACCGGCCCAGTCCGCCACCGCCACGGTGTCCATCCTGCTGGAGGACGGCCTCCACGAGCCCATCTTAGACCTCCGACAGAAAGTGGCCGAGCCCGGCAAGAAAAATGGCAGAATCACCCTTTATTTGATTCTGTCTCTGGCCTCGGTGTCCGTGCTGTCTCTGGTGACTTTTCTCATCTTAACGGTCAAATGCATCAGGAGCAGCAGCAGCAGCGGTAGTTGCTGCACGAGAAGGAGCGACTGTGATGATTACAAGAACCCCAACAGAAACCTGCAGATTCAGCTCAACACTGACGGACCCATAAAGTACGTGGAGGTCCTGGGAGGAGACATGTTGTCTCAGAGTCAGTCCTTCAGGTCCTGCATGTCTCCGATGTCAGAGTACAGTGATTTCACGTTGATTAAACCCAGCAGCACCACCGACTTTAAGGAGGTGATCAGTGTTCTGGATGCGTCTTTACCCGACAGCACCTGGACCTTTGAGAGCCAGCAGGTGAGCTGAAAACAGCAGAACAGCTAAAACACATTTTTGGTCATTACCTGCATATACATTTGGAAAGTAATATGGATGTAGGGTATTTTGTACTGCTCGAAATTTGGTTTTTCTATTGGCAGGGTTATATGCATGATTTGATTTGAGCATTAATAGAAATAGAAATGACTTCATTTACATTTTGTGTCAACATAAGAAACGGTGTTGCACAGGCCATTTTTAACACTACTCAGTATCCCCATTTAAACATGCAAAGCAATAAGTGTTTAAAGCCTCTGGTGCCTCAAATTCGGAGAGTAAAATTTGATATGCTATGAAAATGTATTGTTTTTTCATATCCGTGTCTGATGCCATTTAACATTTCAATTGATCTTTTGAAGAAGGATCACATTTTACCTGACAGCAACGTGCACACATTACATTTTTAATTAGTAGTTGCTTTTATATTTTACAGTCTATCAAGACATAAGTGAACGGAATATTTCAAAACATATATTACCGACATAATCAGTAATTATTTATTTACAGTATCAGTGTTGATTCCATAATATGCATAGTCAGGATTCGTTATGGCAGTACCAGTTCATGAAAATAAGATATCCAGTGGATTTTCGGTTTTTGAATACAAGTTCTTTCTCTCTCTCTCTCACTCACTCTCTCTCTCTCTCTCTCTCTCTCTCTCTCTCTCTCTCAATCGCTTTTTTCATGTGTGTCATTTTGATCCAGGTTAATAGAAAGAGAATTATCAAACAAACCTGGTTGTCCTTGTGTCGTGTTTGTTAACTCGTAGTGCAGCGGAGGGGGTGTAGAAGCCTCACCAGCTCTGTTCCCTCTCTCCGATTGGATAATAAAGATGGATCCTGTCAACCAATAGCATACAGAACTGTACAAAGAGATCTACTCCATCCCCCATTCAGTCTCACCACGGTAAGCCTCACAGTGCTCAGAGCTGAGAGGAGATGCGCTCGTCCGAATGTGTCTGGAATTTCTGCTTTTGCTCTTACCAATTATTTAAGGATTTGTTTCTAACGGAATATGGGTCCTGGCCGTGGAGTTAATGTTGAGTTCGTTAAGTGAAAAATACCTCAATGGGAAATAACATATTATAACGGATCGAGGATGACAAAGACAATAGGATACCGAGACTGGAGATGGCTTGCGCTTTGGTGGCATCATTTCTTTCTCTTGTGGAGTACAATAGACGGACAGACTCGTTACAGCATCCCGGAGGAACTAAAACAGGGCTCTGTGGTAGGAAATCTAGCCAAAGATCTGGGTTTGGGACTATCAGAGATGTTTGACCGTAAACTGCGGGTCGCCTCTGAGGCTGGTGAGCAGTATTTCAGTGTGGATGCGGGGAAGGGCGAGCTGGTGGTGAATGACAGAATAGACAGAGAGGCTTTATGCGGACAAAGCGCCAGCTGTGTGCTACCTCTGCAAGTAATAATAGAGAACCCGCTACATCTTTATCGAATAGAGGTAGAGATAAGAGATGTCAATGACAATTCCCCTAATTTTCTCAGCAAAGAGAGAAATCTGAAGATTGCGGAGCTGACAGCGGTGGGTGCACGTTACCCTTTGGAGACCGCACAGGACCTAGACGTGGGTAGTAACTCACTAAAGTCTTATAGTCTTAGCAAAGATGAGTGCTTTATCTTGAAAATTAAAGAGTTGGCTAATGGGAGAAAAGTGCCAGAACTTGTGTTAGAGAAACCACTTGACAGGGAGAAGCAAAACGTCCATCAACTACTGTTGACAGCGTTAGATGGAGGCAGTCCTGTCAAAACTGGTACGTCAAAGATTATAGTTACTGTTTTAGACAATAACGACAATGTCCCTGTTTTCAAAAAGGCGTTATATAAAATATCTTTGCCTGAAAATAGTCAAAGTGGCTTAATGATCGCAAAAGTAGAAGCAACAGACGCAGACGAGGGTCTTAATGGAGAGATTGAATACTCATTTGCTGAGCATACACCCGAGACCTTGTTGTCTATTTTTCAGATAAATTCCGCAACAGGAGAAATTTTCCTCAAAGGACAATTAGATTATGAAAACATTGCAGTACATGAAATTGATATTACCGCAAAAGATAAAGGCATTCCTGAAATGGAAGGTCATTGTCGTGTGCAAGTGGAGGTAATAGACGTGAATGATAATGCTCCAGAAATTGTTCTAACTTCAAAACCGAGCCATGTGCCTGAGGACGCACCCAGTGGTACAGTTGTGGCTTTGCTCACTGCACGAGACTTTGACTCCGGTGATAATGGCAAAGTGACATTACAACTTCCTAAAGATTCTCCTTTAACTCTCAAGCCGTCATTTTCTAATAACTATGCCCTGGTGACAAAGAGCGGTCTGGACAGAGAGAGATTCTCACAGTATAATATTGAGATAACAGCCACTGATTCAGGCTCTCCTCCTCTGTCCAGTAAGAAAACTATACCAGTCAGCATCACTGATGTGAATGACAACCCTCCTGTATTTGCTCAGCCCTCCTATAATGTGTATTTAAAAGAGAATGGGGTACCAGGCTCTATACTGTACTCAGTATCAGCATCTGATCTGGATTTTGGTGAAAACGCCAAGATCTCCTACTCCATCCTGGACTCTAAAGTTCAGGACGTTTCCGTGTCCTCTTATGTTTACATTAACTCAGATAACGGCAGCATCTACAGCATGCACTCGTTTGACTATGAGAAACTGAAGGTGTTTCAGATTCAGGTTCAGGCAAAGGACCAGGGCTCTCCGTCTCTCAGCAGCAACACCACCGTCCATGTTTTTATCCTGGACCAGAACGACAATGCCCCTTCTGTTATTTACCCCTCCTCCGCTGCCCTGGGCTCCCTCTCTCACCAGAGGATGCCCCGCTCCGCTAAAGCGGGTCACCTGGTTACTAAGGTGACGGCCGTGGACGCTGACTCGGGCCATAACGCCTGGATCTCCTACAGACTGGCGGAGGCCACAGACGCCTCTCTGTTCACTGTCAACCTGTACACAGGGGAGGTGAGGACTAAACGCGCTGCGTCCGAGCAGGACGACTCCTCTCAGAGGCTGCTTATAGAGATCAAGGACGACGGGGAACCGGCCCAGTCCGCCACCGCCACGGTGTCCATCCTGCTGGAGGACGGCCTCCACGAGCCCATCTTAGACCTCCGACAGAAAGTGGCCGAGCCCGGCAAGAAAAATGGCAGAATCACCCTTTATTTGATTCTGTCTCTGGCCTCGGTGTCCGTGCTGTCTCTGGTGACTTTTCTCATCTTAACGGTCAAATGCATCAGGAGCAGCAGCAGCAGCAGCGGTAGTTGCTGCACGAGACGGAGCGACTGTGATGATTACAAGAACCCCAACAGAAACCTGCAGATTCAGCTCAACACTGACGGACCCATAAAGTACGTGGAGGTCCTGGGAGGAGACATGTTGTCTCAGAGTCAGTCCTTCAGGTCCTGCATGTCTCCGATGTCAGAGTACAGTGATTTCACGTTGATTAAACCCAGCAGCACCACCGACTTTAAGGAGGTGATCAGTGTTCTGGATGCGTCTTTACCCGACAGCACCTGGACCTTTGAGAGCCAGCAGGTGAGCTGATAAGAACAAGATATCGTATCTGTAATTGTGGGGCGAAAAGAAATCTCCTGATTTTTTACTTCTTTTTTTACTATTCCGTAGGAGTACACAATTTCCCCCGTTCTTTGCTTGCCTATTTGTGAACATGCCGTGTGTTGTGTTTTGTGTAGAAATGAAATGACATATAAAGTTTAGTAAAACTATCACCGAACCTACCAGTGATTAACCATAACACCGACGTAGTTCAACAGATCCTCCTAAATCTAGGATAACTGCTGCCATGTCAGTTGATATATTTGAAATGAAATGTGAGTTAAAACTTCAAATTTTTCTACTTCAACTAATTGTGTGGCACAGCGGGTCTTTGTTATTTTGCTTGAACGGTGTGTTGGGTGTTGAATAGCTTATCCAGCCTTGCGTTTCAGCACCACAGATAAGGATAGCGACTCTGACCCGTGAGGCCTACTGAGGTCACGATCATATGATGTTGTCGATGGTCTGTGCTCAAGGGGTGGATTAACACTGTTTTCACTCGGTGCACTTCTAGTACTTATTCACCTACATAAACCTGGATGCATTAGAAATCAAAACCAAGATAGAATTAATCTCAGGCAAATTGAACATTAACAGTAGTACACGTATATATTCGATATATAAACTTCGATCACAATGCATTTGTTTATTTTACATTCAATATGTCGTGGAAATTGTAATCGGCATCACCAGACTGTATTTCACTTGCTCTTTGAGGACAGTGCAGACAGGTTAGTGTGTCTTTAACGATGCTGCTGTTTTCCGCTCATTGGATGTGAGAGGTGGATGCTGTGAACCAATAGCATTCCGAACTGTACAAAGAGATCTACTCCCTCCCCCATGCAGCTTCAGCACCAAAACCACAATGCTCGGAGTGGGAGGAGGATAGGTTTAAGGTTTAGATACTCGAGGTATAAGGTTATATTTAAATTTTATTCTTGACCATGAACAGCTTTCTTTATAACGGAATATACCATGCCCTCGGAATATGGATTTTGACTTCATGCTCTCTGTTCTTGTGGAGTGGAAATTATGTATTTTAGCGAATCGGGGATGACAAAGAGAATGGGATACCGAGACTGGAGATGGCTTGCGCTTTGGTGGCATCATTTCTTTCTCTTGTGGAGTACAATAGACGGACAGACTCGTTACAGCATCCCGGAGGAACTAAAACAGGGCTCTGTGGTAGGAAATCTAGCCAAAGATCTGGGTTTGGGACTATCAGACATTTTTGACCGTAAGCTGCGGGTCGCCTCTGAGGCTGGTGAGCAGTATTTCAGTGTGGATGCGGGGAAGGGCGAGCTGGTGGTGAATGACAGAATAGACAGAGAGGCTTTATGCGGACAAAGCGCCAGCTGTGTGCTACCTCTGCAAGTAGTTGTTGAGGACCCACTACAGTTACACAGAATTGAAGTTGAAATACGAGATATTAATGACAATTCTCCAAGTTTTCTTTCAAATGAATTGTCCCTAAAATTAGCAGAATCTGCAGCAGTGGGCACCCGCTTCCCTTTGGAGAGTGCAATGGACCCCGACGTTGGAAGCAATTCGTTGAAATCTTATACTCTTAGTAAAAATGATTGTTGTTCCCTTAAAATAAAAGAAATTGAGGGTGGTAAGACCGTTCCCGAACTTGTTTTAGAAAAGCCTCTGGATCGAGAGAAGAAAGCTGTTCACAAAATATTACTAACAGCATTAGATGGGGGGAATCCAGTCAGATCTGGGACCTCACAAATCACCATAAATGTGCTTGATAATAATGATAATTTTCCTGTGTTTGAAAAAAACGTTTACAAAGTAACGCTGGGTGAAAAAAGTACAAAGGGGGCTGTTATTATAAAGCCCAAAGCAACAGATGCAGATGAAGGTTTAAATGGTGAAATTGAATTCTCATTTGGCACTCGTACACCAGATTCTGTATTGACAGTCTTCGATATTAACACTTTAACAGGGGAAATCACACTAAAAGGAGAGTTGGACTATGAAACTACCAAGTCATATGAGATTGATGTGACTGCAAAAGATAAAGGCAGTCCTGAAATGGAGGGCCACTGTCGCGTGCAGATTGACATCACTGATTTCAATGATAACGCTCCAGAAATAGTTTTCACTTCCCAGCCAAAGCCAGTGCGCGAAGACGCACCGAGTGGCACCGTAGTTGCTTTGATCAGTGCACGAGACCTTGACTCCGGTGACAACGGTAAAGTAACGTTACAACTGACCAAAGGTTCTCCCTTTAATCTGAAACCATCTTTTTCTAATAATTATGCCCTGGTTACCAGTGGTGCTTTAGACAGAGAGAGATTCTCACAGTATAATATTGAGATAACAGCCACTGATTCAGGCTCTCCTCCTCTGTCCAGTAAGAAAACTATACCAGTCAGCATCACTGATGTGAATGACAACCCTCCTGTATTTACTCAGCCCTCCTATAATGTGTATTTAAAAGAGAATGGGGTACCAGGCTCTATACTGTACTCAGTATCAGCATCTGATCTGGATTTTGGTGAAAACGCCAAGATCTCCTACTCCATCCTGGACTCTAAAGTTCAGGACGTTTCCGTGTCCTCTTATGTTTACATTAACTCAGATAACGGCAGCATCTACAGCATGCACTCGTTTGACTATGAGAAACTGAAGGTGTTTCAGATTCAGGTTCAGGCAAAGGACCAGGGCTCTCCGTCTCTCAGCAGCAACGCCACCGTCCATGTTTTTATCCTGGACCAGAACGACAATGCCCCTTCTGTTATTTACCCCTCCTCCGCTGCCCTGGGCTCCCTCTCTCACCAGAGGATGCCCCGCTCCGCTAAAGCGGGTCACCTGGTTACTAAGGTGACGGCCGTGGACGCTGACTCGGGCCATAACGCCTGGATCTCCTACAGACTGGCGGAGGCCACAGACGCCTCTCTGTTCACTGTCAACCTGTACACAGGGGAGGTGAGGACTAAACGCGCTGCGTCCGAGCAGGACGACTCCTCTCAGAGGCTGCTTATAGAGATCAAGGACGACGGGGAACCGGCCCAGTCCGCCACCGCCATGGTGTCCATCCTGCTGGAGGACGGCCTCCACGAGCCCATCTTAGACCTCCGACAGAAAGTGGCCGAGCCCGGCAAGAAAAATGGCAGAATCACCCTTTATTTGATTCTGTCTCTGGCCTCGGTGTCCGTGCTGTCTCTGGTGACTTTTCTCATCTTAACGGTCAAATGCATCAGGAGCAGCAGCAGCAGCGGTAGTTGCTGCACGAGAAGGAGCGACTGTGATGATTACAAGAACCCCAACAGAAACCTGCAGATTCAGCTCAACACTGACGGACCCATAAAGTACGTGGAGGTCCTGGGAGGAGACATGTTGTCTCAGAGTCAGTCCTTCAGGTCCTGCATGTCTCCGATGTCAGAGTACAGTGATTTCACGTTGATTAAACCCAGCAGCACCACCGACTTTAAGGAGGTGATCAGTGTTCTGGATGCGTCTTTACCCGACAGCACCTGGACCTTTGAGAGCCAGCAGGTGAGCTGATAAGAACAAAATATCGTATCTATAATTGTGGGGCGAGCAGAAATCTTCTGATTCTTTTTACTTATTTGTTCAACTATTCCGTAGGAAAATACGAGTTCCCCCGTTCTGTGCTTGACTATTTGTGAACATGAAATGTGTTGTGTTTCTCTGTAATGAAAATCAAACGGCACAAACGAATGAACCGAGGTTTTTATGGCTAGTCCAGAGTATGTACTGTAAGGTTGTAATTCCTGTTTGTAAACTATGGGACACAGCACATTTCTATTTCTGTGATATGTTTTAATCACTGAAGCAAATTCAGTCATGGATTGACATGGGGGAAATGTCGTATATAATATCCTTTTGTAGTAATAATTTTGTAATGCCTAAATACTTTAATATGGTTTCATCATCAAATTTGTGATACATTGCTTTATGCTAAAAGAGAATTAATCTTCAATATAAAGATAATAGATAATCAGGGTTGCACCACTATTACTGCTTTATCTGGACAAAAAATAGATCGTTTGAAACAACGATAATTTATTGTTCCTGTTTTTTCCAAAACAAATAAATTGTGCTTTTTCATTTAGGCTGCATGGACATTGTTTGCTGTGTGGCATTTCTATAGTTTTTATATACTTTAAATATGTTGCAGAACGTCTTATCTTTATAATAAAACCCAACTTAAACTTTCCTTATAAACAAACATGGGGTAGGGGGGAGACCAGTTTGGAAACCATGCCCCCCCGCGGATACAAAGAGCATTGCTATAAATAACCACTACTTGATGCACTGTTGTGTTTTCACTATGAGGAGTTCTCAATGAGAGCACGTGACTGAATTCCCAAACACATTAACAATAAGATGACATCTATTCTCCATACATTTGACCTAATGAAAAATTGCATTTCCACATTCGCAACACATTCCTTCTTCTGTCATTCCGCTTTCATTTGTCCTCTCTAACTTTTCAGATTAGATTTAAGTGGTTAGTTGCCTGTCAGTGGAAATGGAGTCTGAAAACTTTTCAGTGTGTGTGAGCTCATTGGAGGGCTGGTCTGAGCTGTGCCACAGAGAGGGAAGGCCTCTGTGGCCTCTCCCCGCCCATGAGTGGAGTGAGGCGGAGGAGACGGAGCAGAGTTTCTCTGGAGGCAGAAAACACTTTGATTTTCCTCCTCGTTTTCTCCTAAAAGACGGCCGTCATGATCACATCAAAACTTCCCGTCGCTTTATTTTTAAAACGGAAATGTTTCGCCTCAAGCCTGGCAGCCTCATTTTAACATTACTATGGACGCGTTACGGTGAAAGAAGAAGATAAAAACTTTCCCATTCTCCGATCCTCGGAGAGCAGCACAATGGACTCCAGACAGAGGAGGAGGCTGTGGAGGCTCTGCTTCTATCTGGCCTGCCTCTCCTCTGCGTCCGCTCAGCTCAGCTATTCCGTGTCGGAGGAACTAAGCCCGGGCTCTGTCGTGGGGAATATTGCTAAAGATTTGAGTCTCACGGCTCAGAGGATTGTTGAGAGGAGGTTGCGGGTGGTCTCGGAATCCACAACGCAGTATTTTGAGGTAAAGCAGACGACCGGCGATTTGGTTATTAAACAGAAAATTGACAGGGAGCAAATGTGCGAATTAAGCTCAGTATGTTCGTTACACCTTCAAATACTTCTGGAGAACCCTTTAGAAATTCATCGCGTCGTGGTGGACGTTCTGGATGTCAATGACAATGCTCCGCAGTTTTCTACCAGCAACATTTCTCTGGAGATATCAGAGGCGGCCGCGCCGGGCACAAGGTTCCGTTTGGAGAGCGCACACGATCCAGACGTGGGCACCAACTCTTTGCGCACGTACCACCTCGCAGCAAATGACTTCTTTACTTTGAATGTGGAAAGTAAAAGTGACGGCAGCAAGTTTCCAGAGCTAATGGTGGACAAATCTTTGGACAGGGAGACGCAGGCCTCATTTCGCCTGTTGCTCACTGCCGTCGATGGGGGTCAGCCGGAGAAATCTGGCTCAACACTTCTGCTCATTAAAATTCTGGATGTAAATGACAATGCGCCCGTCTTTGACGAGCCGGTTAAGAAAGTTAGGCTATTAGAAAATGTTGCACGAGGCACTTTAGTAATGAAACTGAACGCGACTGACGCGGACTCGGGTAACAACGGAGAAATATCTTTCCTTTTCAGTAAGTACACACCAGAACGAATTCTCAACCTTTTCAGTGTGGATTCTAAAAGTGGGGAGATCCGTGTGAAGGGGGATGTGGATTATGAGAAAGCCGCTGCATACCACATCACAGTGCAGGCCAGAGATGGTGGCTCTCCTGCTATGGAGGGCTCCTGTAACGTCATAGTGGACATCATTGATGTGAATGACAACGCACCAGAGGTGACACTGACATCACTGACTAGCCCTATCAGAGAGGACTCGGCACCAGAGACTGTGATTGCACTCATAAGTGCACGGGACCTGGACTCAGGTGTGAATGGTGAGGTTACTTTAACCATCCAACCAGGTTTGCCATTCAAACTTAATTCAGCTTTTGGCATGCATTACAGCCTCACCACTGCTGGAAACCTGGACCGTGAGACTGTCCCAGAGTACACTGTGGTCATCAAGGCCACTGATGCTGGTTCCCCTCCCCTTTCATCACAGACTACCTTTGTGGTGAAGCTCTCTGATGTGAATGACAATGCCCCCACCTTCTCTCAGCCCTCTTACTCTGTGGACATCCCGGAGAACAATGCTCCCAGTGCCCCCATCGCGGCTGTTTCGGCCACTGATCCAGATCTTGGTGATAATGCTCGCATCTCCTACTCCATTCTTCCCAGCATGGTCCAGGGTTCAACCATCTCTTCTTATGTCTACATTAACCCAGAGAGTGGCCACATCTTCAGCATGCGCTCTCTGGATCATGAACAGCTTAAGGCTTTTCGTATTGAGGTGCAGGCCCGGGATGCTGGGCTGCCCCCGCGGTCAGCAAACGTCACTGTGCATGTGTTTGTGGTGGATGTGAATGACAATGCACCAGCGGTTGTACACCCCTCCTACCCAAAAGACAAAAGGTTACAGCTCACTGTGCCGCCATCTAGCGGCCCCGGGCACTTCATAAATAAACTTGTAGGGGTGGATGCAGACAGTGGGCACAATGCGTGGTTGTTTTACTCCATCGCCCCTGGACCAAATGCTGGCATGTTCCGTATTGGGGCACACACAGGTGAGCTCCGAACAGCCCGCAAGTGGGCTGAAGAGGAAGCAGGCTCGACTTATGACATCGTTATCATCATTCAGGACAATGGTGACCCTCCAAAGTCCAGTTTTGTGAACATTACAGTAACTGTGGATGAGGAGAGAACAGCCAATGATGCTCCAGCAAGCCCTCACCACACACCCTTCTACCAACGCACAGGGATGTCAGACATCACCCTGTACCTCATCATCTCTCTAGCCTGTGTATCAGCTGTGTCCTTCATCACCTTTGCTGTCCTCATGATACGCTGCCTAAGGCACCGTGGCCCAGGGCTGGGAGACTCTGACTGCTGCTGCTATGGCCGCCACAGGCCCAGCCGCTACCATCAGAGGCCCAGCAAGGACCTGCACCTGCAGCTCAACACAGATGGACCTATACGCTATATGGAGGTTGTGGGAGGCCCCCAGGAGGCACATACACGCACCTACAGGCCCTGCTACTCCACCATATCCAGCCGGAGTGACTTTGTATTTATGAAGACACCCATGCTGAGTCACAACAACACACTCAACATGACACTCAGCAGGAAGCACCTTATGAACTCTGCCAGTGAGGTGAGGGATTAGATGGGAGAGCAAGCATGCCACTGATGGGACATGCCAGGGTAGAAATAAGACCAATACAGGTGTTTCAGTATCTATAGACAGGGACATTTCCATTGAGAAATACATTAAGTATCTCAAGAAATGGTTTTCACATGCAGTTTTGACTTTTTAATAGTATATCTTAGTATATCTACACGATTGGGTTAAAACCATAGTTTTGATGCTTTGACTCCTTGCAGTAGAGTGCTAACCTACCACGTAGCTCTGCAGTATATTATCTGAAGCCACAATTGTTTTAGCTGGAAGATCTCTCTGTCTGCATGGTGAAAAAGCTCTTGGAGGTTTGTTGTCCTACTAAACAGGTTTAGGCAGAGTGAAGAGCATCTTAATATTTAATCTGACCCAAGGCAAGGAAATGTGGTTACTATCTCTGACTTTGAGTAACAGACTGGAACTGTTCTTTATGGATAAGAAAGATGCAAGATATAAAGACAAGTGCTCAGATGGAGAGGAGGAGACAAGCAGATGAAAATAGGTTCTGCAGTGTTGGCTCAGTGGAATGACTGGGAGACAGGATGACAGAGGGATAGATGGGGCTGCAGTAGAGGAAAAGGGCCAAGGAAAGAAAATAGTAAGAGGGGTGGGGGGAAGAGTCAAAGAATAAAGCAGTAGCTGAAAAACAGGAATTCACGAGGTCAGTGTCCTGACCCCTGACTTCCTGTTGTCCTCTGAACTTTTGATGATTGGTTCCAGGACTCAACATCACATGAGTGAAGGTTTTCAGGCTGTGTGAGCTCTGTACAGAAATGTCTAATTTCCAGTCTTAGATATTTGGTTAGAAATGACACTTTTTCCACGTGTTCACAATGAGGTGTAAAGGAACACTAACTAGATAATAACGTCATGTCTAATGCGCAGACAGCTGATTCAGTATTCAGAAGCAAAAGAAAGCAGTGTCAGGGATAGAAATGGCTCCTATTTCTCCTCCACACAAGATATTTGCCACAGAGTCTGTTTAATATCCTTAAAATTCTCCTGTTTCTCCTGAGTCTGTACCACATACACACTGTCTTTGTGCTGAATTAGGTTGTCCATGAGGTCAGCAGGGTACCATCTGTCTCCCTGCTCTAGTGACACGTGTGCACTGAGGACAACAGATGAAAACAGATAGAGGGATAGAAAAATGAAAAGGAAGGGCAGCTTTACGCACGTGCACCACAGCGACAGACTGTCAGGCTATATTGGCTTTAGAGTAGCAGCCACCACTGTGGGTGTTTATATGCTTGCGTGTGAAATTTTGTGTACAAAGCCTCAGGCATGAGGAGCCCTCCAGTATTGTGAAACTTTAGCAGGACCCTGGGGCCTTAGTGCCCAATAGTATGTCACTTCCTACTGCCCTTCTTTGTATCCTCTATTCAGTGGCAGTGTGCCGTTTAGGCAGACTCTATTTGGACAGAAAGATAGAAAGTTTGGGAAAGTGTTTTTTTTCCATGAGACATTCAACATGTACATTTTTGTGTTAAAAGAGAAATGTTCTTATGATGAAGGGAGCTTACAGTTCAGTGAACAAACATGCCATATAATCCTGAGTTTGACTCACTTACTAAGTTACCTGTTTTAATTTGTCTCTTCGATCTTTGCCCCCAATTATCTTCCCAATTCTAGTAAAAACAGATTTAATGCAGGATATGAATATTCCCATGGTCATGTGTTAGCTTTTCTCTCTTTGAGTCTGTGAGAGTTTATAAGGATTGGCACGTGCACTGAGTTAAGCTGGTGTGTTTTGTAAATATACTTTTTTTTTATGGATGATGAAGCTGCACATGCGACAAACTGGCTCATGCGGTTCAGGAAAACAGTCCTCAAGCGCTTGGTCGGTTGAGTCATGATGTTTGTTTAAGAGAGAGAGAAATTAAAATCAAGCACCACACATTATGCTTTGTCTCCATGTTTAGCCTTTCCTTTCCTTTATGATGATTTAACAGTGTAATAGATCCAGCATTTCAGTGGTTACCCATCCTTTTGTTCTATATATTTTTAGATTTCTACTGACGTAATGACTGCTTAGCTTTAAAGAACATGGTGGGGATGAGGGAGTGTTTGTCTGCCTGTATGCTGAAGGTTATATGATGTGGTGTGCATTTGTGTGCACACTGAAGGTTATCAGAGCAACTGAACAGACATGATTTCCTCTTTTCACATAGAGCGCCAGGTGCAGTCCAGCCACAGATCTTTTAGCACCAACACAATTTGTGTGTGTGATAGGAAACTGAATCTTCCGCAAAGAGCACCAGATGGAGTTTATGACGGAAGTGTTTGCGTGTGCTGTATTTCTTTCCGCCTGTCAGAGAGATAAAGGGTGAAATTACATTGATTTTCTTGTGTACACATGGATAAACCTTTGCGTATCATGATAGAGAAGTAACTAAGTGGTAAATCAGTTGTTTTAGTTGACATTCACATGCTTTCAAACATGCTGGATGAAGGCTAGCATGCTGTGTGAGCAAGTCTGACCCCAGTGCTCACACAGTCTCACATAATGAATAGCCATCTCAGCTCTTAAGATTTTAGCATTTCAACTGACAGACATTGTGTTCCAGTAGCTAAGAAACTCAGCCATGTTGTAATTCACCTGGGGAACCTTCAAAGCTTTTTGGCTCAAAGTAAAGATGTAAGGGAAGCAGAGTGACCGTGTTTAAAGCTTCCAGTCTGGTATGAAAGTATCTCTATTGGATGAGATTTCAGGCCCACAGGACAGTAATCCCTTCATCTCCCTCCACTGGCCTAGTCTCCCTGAGTAGTCTTCTTGACCTTCTTTTACTCTCTCCTGCCTTTAAAACGAACCTGCACTGTGAAAAAAGTCTTGTCCAGTTTGAATATATTAATCTCGTCTTAACTCACTTCAGAGACTATGTAAGAAAAAACAATCACATCAAAGGATGCTCAGATAATTGGGGCTAAAGTGAATTAGATTTTGATCCCTGTCTGCGTGCCATTAAACCTGGCTTAAGCTTTGTTTTCCCTGGCAACTGTTGTTGTCTAAACCATCTTAAATTAAGAACTCAGCAACTCTTCACAGTTTGAGGTTCAGTTGAATGAAAGGATTAAGATCCTAAATTTGACTGAGGTAGTGTTCTTACGAATATTACCTGTCTGCTTATGATGTAAGATGAGATAAAACTTTTTATTGATCGCTGTTAATGCAGCTCAAAGGACAGACATAAAGCACACAGTTAAAGAAAGAGAAAATTAAGTAAACATAATATATACAGAAAAACCTTATATACACAAAAGAAATATTAATTAAAGTAATACAATAATTATAAGGAAACAACAACAGGGTGGGATGGGATGGAAACATTATATGGATTATGGATTATTGCACAGTTGTCAATGGATTGGTTGAGTAATAATAAAGTGTATTTAGTAGTGATTGTGATTGTAGTTGGTGCAGCAGGCTATAATGCAGCATTGTACAGTCTGACTGCAGTCAGAATGAAAGACCTGTGGAAGCGCTCCTTCTTACACCTAGGGTGTGTGAGTCTTTCACTGAAGTAGCTGCTTAAGGCCCCCACAGTCTGATGCAGAGGGTGTGAGGTGTTGTCCATGATGGATTACAGTTTGGCCAAGATCCTCCTCTTCCCCACCACCTCTATGGAGTCCAGGGGGCAGCCACAGACTGAGCTGGCTCTTTTTTATCAGTCTGTTGAGCCTGTTCTTGTCCCACTCAGAACAACCCCCTCCCCAACACACCACTGCATAAAAGACCGCAGATGCCACCACAATCTCGTAGAAGGGCCTGCCCACACCAAAGGATCCTAGCCTCCTTAGCAGGTATAGGCGACACTGACCCTTCTTCTAAAGAGAGTCCGTGTTGTCCGTCCAGTCCAGTTTGTTATTTAGGTGAACACCCAGGTAGTTGTATGTCCTCATTCTCTCGATGTCAAGTCCCTGGATGTTCATGTTCAGTGTTGGAGGGTTTCCTGTGGAAGTCGACCACCATCTCCTTTGTCTTGCTGTGTGTATGTCTATGTATGCCATGTCTATGTGCAGCCAAGATGTCCATATTGAAGGATGCAGAATAACAGGACATGAGGTGTTTGCCTTAATCTATCAGTGAGGCCTACTATTCCAGCACAGAGTCTGTTACCCTTTATTCCACATGCCTGCAGTGGGATCTGACCTTGGAAATGACATGCGTGTGTCTTTGAGTGTTTATGTGGTAAGAACGAGTCACACAGCTGGAATGCTGGGCCTCTCTGTGGATGTTTGCCTCCTCTTAGTACCAATCTTTTTCTCTCCCTACCAGAGCTCAGACAGACTTGTATGCCCACGCACATAGACACATCTCTGAGTCCATTTTTAGACTTTAAACATTGCCCAAGCTCTGCTCTGAGTTCAAATTGAATGAGTTCAAGCTCTGCTGAGAGTTCAAATATGCCGCCCCCTTCTTATCCTCATCCACTATGGTTTTATGTTGGTTTTGTGAGTTCTGGCATTGCAGCTGGTTATGATGACATAAGAGTGCAGACTCGTCTTCTCTTTATCTGGCTCCATTTTCTTTTTCCTGAGTGTTGAAGACTGGGCTGACTGTGCTGAGTGACCGCCAAGGTGAAACAAGCACGTGTGTAGGCGACACTGAAATGTGATCCACTGCCAGGTGTTTTCACTTAACACTACAGTACATGCATTATTGGGTTGTTAAGTAATGTTGTTATTATTGAACAAACAATAATTGCTATACAACTCCTTCACTTTGTTATCATTCACACCCCCTCTCATACTTTGTAGCGTCCTTCACAGGTCCTTAACAGAGCAACAGCACAGTTTTTAGGGATTTTCTCTTTCTGTTTTCTCTCCTGCGTCTTTCCATCATTCCCTCGGGTAGAACAACTCTTTTAATAATGCAGCACATCATCCTGCTGGCCTCTCTCTCCAGGGAGCTCTTGTGTCGATTAGACGGCAGAATCTGGAGCCAAGCCAAGGGTCTATTCACCGCATCACTGCACAACAAGAGAGCCTGAGAGAGAGGGGAAGAGCTAGAGAGATGGAAAAGGCATGGAGGCATGGTCAGTGAGGTAGAGATGGACAAGAGCGCAATGGGCTTGAAGACATTAATAGAGAGCAGCAGGGACACATAGAGATGAGAGAGGCTTTTATCAGTGTTGAGCCACCATCATAGCATAACTGAATGACGTTATGGTATCAAAATAATAGAAAGCATTATCGCCAAGGACTCTCTCTGTCCTCTGCATCAGTTAAAACAACTTCTAGAAGATAGTGTACATTAAAGAGCATTGTCAGCGTAAGTGGCAGGCATAGGGGAGTGTCATAGTTTTGTTTTGCCTGATCTGTTAAATTCTGTATTTTAGACTAATTTTCATTTGTTTGGTCATCCAGTGAGAAACTTCCTTTCAAATGCAAATCCTTTGGATGTCTGAATCATCTTCTGGCTGTATTGGTGCATTTTGAGGGCTTATACCACTGTTTTATAGCTGCTTGCTCAGTTATGTGGTCATGCAGTCCTCTTTTTGATATTATCTGCCTTTTGTTTTTAGCTTTGAGTTCAGTTTTCTAAGCACAGCCCCAGTTTGTGTGCTTGCTTGTTTGTTTGTGTGCATGTGTGCGTGTGTGCTCCTCTGCAGCATGTCATGCTCTGCTGCTTTTGGAACAACATGGATGCCTGAGGATAAAGATATTGTTACCATCTGTAAGCGTTTGAGCCTCACTGAAAAGTGAAAAGGTTTTCACATACAGACATACACCATCACACACAGATGCGTCAGCCACAAAACAATAGATTGTGAACCAAACGTTACACCTCAGAAACGCCATGCTGCTGTTGCAATGAAACATATAATTTATGTTTCTACTTCTCTTCTCTTCACAGCAAAAGCCCCCCAACAATGACTGGCGCTTCACACAGGGGCCAAGACCCGGACCCAGCGGGTGAGTAAACTGAAACACACACAAAATCAAAAAAGCACGTTAATGTGCCACACAAGGCGAGCTTACCGTAAATACAGACGGAGTGATGAAGGATGAGGAAAAACAAAAGAGGGGGATGGTAGTGAGTGCTGTAACCATAAGAACTCGCTGCCTGCAGGGTGCTAATTGTAAAGCACTGATGACATCAAAATCTGACTTCAAACTACAATGTAGTGATGATGATGTAAATTCTGGCTGCATTTTAGTGCATGATTCTGTTCAGCGAATTCAGGTTCATGATTTTCACTCAATGAGCATCTCTGCCTGAATCCTGTTTTATAAAATGGCTGCCGCAGCTTCCACTCCGCCTCCCCCTCCCCCTCCCCTCCTGTTCCTCTCCTCTCTGCGCTCTCTGAGCCTGTGCGCCATCACTCAGTACTACTGATGAGGGACAGTGACCAGAGCTAGTGGGGGGATGGGACTGTGTATTTATCCTTCTTGCTCTCTTTATTTTCTGACATCTAAGAGTTCTTACTGACTTGTAATTTAATTTTTGAATCTAGTTACTCCTCTGTTAAAGGACAATAGATCGATTGTGTTTCTCTATTTCAGTCGTGTGTTTTAGTGAGCGTGTGTGATGATGGTTGATGACTTCTATTTGCCCATTTTGTGTGGGCTGAAATGGAGCGTGTGCACAGTAACAGTTTTCACAACAATGATTGCACAACACATTCTATGAGTCAAGGTTTCTCCCTGAAACATACCAGCGAGGGCAAAAAGCTCTGTTGAGCCAAGTCAGGAAAATGTTAGACGCACACATATACACACCGCTATCGTTGCGGAATACCACTGAGATTGTGGATACATTGGACGTAATTCCTGTCAGGGGTGGAGAAAAAGCAAGCTATCTCCCCACCTCTGGTATTTTAACTGGATACGACAGGCTCAGCATACTTTCCACTAAGATCTTGAGCCCATATCTCAGCATTTTCCTTTTTCCTGCACTAACTCTAACTTTCAATCAAATACACAGTGGGTTTTTTTTTTTCAGACTGTATAACTTGTTGTGTTTTTAGTCCCCACATGCCATACGGTACACACATACGATGGACGCCGAAGAGTGGGACAAGGTACTAATTTAGACGTAGATACTGTATGGTCACTTTCTGTCCTTAATAGCTGCTCAGTGTTCAGTTTTGTCAAGTCACTGTTCGTGGAAGAGGGACCTGATCACAAATCAGCTGATAAGAGCAGAGAGTGGCTAAAATCTTTTAGGTAGTGCACTGCAGTTGAGTGCTGTGCTGTGTGTAGATGTACCTAACCCATAGCTTCTGTTAGTCTCCCTAAAAGTTTGATGGGGTTTGTTGATCAATGTGCATAGGCCACAATGCCTGCTGTGGCGTAGAAAGGATTGTGACATTTTTCAGTTTGCGTGCAGTGTTTTGTAGATTTGTAATGCCAATGTATGTGTGCTATACATTTAGTCATTATAGTCTGGGAGCTCTTGTTTCTCTCCTCCTGGAGGACTGGCTTACCATGCAGTGTTGCCTTTGATGTATGTCTATGATGGTTGTAGCTCAACATCCCCACATGTGGCTTTTTCATGTGATTTATCTATTGAACGACTTCAAAAAAGAGACAATGCAGACAGCTGTCTCATGATTGATTTCTTTAAAATGACTGCTAGAGGCTAAAAAGTTCCTAAATGAAGTAAACAGCTCTCAACATTCAACACTTGAGGTCAACATGCAGATAGATGACACAGATGTCAGCATGTACACCATGTGACTGGCTAAATGAGCTGGAATCAAATTACGAGTAAATCTCTAGAAGCTTGTCAGGAAAAAAATGAAGAGCCATCCTCAGAGATAAAACACATCACATAAGGTTGCAGAGGAGGAACGATAGCCCTGTCTGGCAAACCAAAGACATCCCTCTGGGCCACAGTTCACAATCTTGCCCACAGGAAGTGATAATCCTGACCACAGGAAGTGCTTAACACAACCACAGGATGTGATAAGTACAGAAAGTCACTAATTTAGCGCAAATGAAGTGTTTCCTTTTATCTTAAGTGATGTGAAGAGGTACGAAATGGCTGTCCTGCCTTTACTGACCATGCTCTTACCCAGCCTGTTTCTCATTGGCTGCCTGGCACAGGATGTACATGTTTCTCTCCCTCAGAGTCTCTCTGGCACTAAACTGAAAACCACTTCAGAGTTTTGGCAGTGAGATCTGGCAACCTGCTCCTAAACAAATCCCTGTTCTTATGTTAGAATTCCTTTTTCCCCCCGTGTCCTTTACTTTCTCTTAATTCCTTGGAGTGAACCAATTTGTCCAAGACATGTTTTAATTGGTTTTGAATAGTAAAAAGTCTTCCTCTGTATATCCCATGGATTTAACATTATACATATACAGTCCTGATTCCCTGATTTATTACTTCAGCCTATGTTTGTCACCGGAGCTCAGTGTCCTTTTAATCCCTGACATGTCATTTACTGGCCTCTTTGGAGCTCTACACTCCACTAGAACCTTTTACCCATGTCCCTGTGGGCACATGATCCTCCACTAAATGCCCTCAGGTGGTTTGTAATTGCTCAGAACAGTCAAATAACCAATGTATCGCACACAGACTCACAATTCAGGAGGTCGAGAGCTTAGTTAAAACTATATATTCTGTTTTTGCTCAGGAACAACTGTAGTAGCAGCATTGATTGTGGTTTTATGGGATTTTTTCTGACTTCCGCCCCTCTTTTAATGAAGTGAAGTGGCATCATTAGTTTTATTCTGATATAGTGTACGAGTTGCATGAGGATAACATACTGCAGTTTCATGGCCATTGAAAATCGCGATCTAAAAATCCAAAGTTGGAGGTTTAGTAGCACTTTGGAAACAGGAGCAGAGCCAGAATTAAAGTATTGTGGCCTAGTTGTCAGTTGTAGAGCTTGTGTTGGTGTGTCACAAGTGTGGGAATGGAAATAAGTAGGTGAGCATAATAGATCGCAGGTCTGCTTTCTCCTCTGTTGCCCCCACATGCAAATTGCAGACATAAAATAAACAAGCCTTTGAAGGTGAAGTTTGCCCAGATGGAAATGTTCAGTGCTCACTGAGCGCTGCATGTGTGACTATGCAGACAGCTATTTCCTTTTAAAGGTGGGATCATTAAATATTTAATCAGATTTACTAGACGGCGCAGTGCTCGTGGTTGTACTGGAGAGTGTGTGTGAATGTTAAATGTGTGTGAATGCCCAAACACACTTGCTATTGTGTGTCTGTGTGCAGACACATTTCACACGCCTTAACGAGAGTGAGTTTAAGAGTGCACGTTTGTTTGAGACACACCCTGTTTTGTAAACTATACATCCTTCTTGTTATCCTTGCTGAGTTCTCCTCAGGCTGTGTACTTTGCCGTCAGCTGCTTTGCCTTTACATCACAAACCACCAACTGTCATACCAGTGAGCTAAACACAAACACACACACACAAACTGGAGATGACAAACTTCCAGTTATTTACAGTTGTTCTTTCCTCGTTTTCACCACAGGGCAACTGGAGGACCTGAGGTCGCCATGGGAACTGGCCCCTGGCCCCAGCCCCCAACTGAGGCTGAGCAGCTCCAGGCCCTGATGGCTGCAGCTAACGGTGAGTCCTATACCAACTCGTCTTTTTCCTCCCTTCTATCAATTCATCTCCTCTTTTCCAAACAAAGTGCTTCTCCTCATAAGCTTAGCGAGTGTGCGTGGGCAGGAGTGGTTTATTTAGGTTCTTGTTTGGTTGGAGGGCAACTAGCCAGACTGTCTCATTGAAAAATCTCTCTCTGGCTGCATTGATGTTTCCATGGGCCGGTTGTGTGAGAATCCAGGCGAAGCCTCAGCTGATATTCAGACCGTGGACGTCACTACCTGCACTTGCTCAGATTACCAGTACAATTGATTTGTTGAATTCAATAACATGTCAGAGATGCATGTTTCCACTGTACACACTGATCACACTGTACAGTGTTTTAGAATAAGCAGAAGGTTATAGAGCTGTACGAACAGTTGCATAAATTACAACCTTGCAGCTCATACGTAACCAAAGACTCCCATTTCCCACATCACATTCTCCTTCTAGTGACCTCTTTCTCTGTTCCTGCAGTGACTGCTTAACTGGCACTGAGGACACACACACACACAGGGATTCATCTTGGGGCTGTTACTCTGGAAGTCTTTGTAATAACTTGGAAAAATACACACAAAAACTGGCCTTGAATGCGGGCTGAGCGACATCGAATAGTGACAGTTCAACACGAAATACACAGAAATGGGGGACAAACTTGACAAGATTTATTGCCAAATAGACTCAGATCATCGTTTCCACTGTTACTTTAACCATTGGCACATCACATCTCCCTCCCTCTATACACACTTCCCCCTCTTGGACACTGCATGGGACATGGTGTGAAATTTTTCCATTGCAGTGAACAAACAGAGAAAAGCCTCCATCTCAGGCATAGCAGTAAGCTGCACGTCAGCTCAGAGTTAGACAGAATAAATAGTTAGTGCAATCAGGAAGGAAAGAACAAACAGAGCATGTCATAAATACTGAAGGTCGTCTCTCCTCTTTACATAACGTCACTTTGTTGATGAGTACAAAACGGGAGCAATCAATTAATAAGGCATTGTGTGAGAGCAGAAAGAGTAATTAAAACATTTTTGCAGGTACTGTTTTAGAGGACAGTGCAGTTAGCATGAGCATGAGTTTTCGTGTGCATATGTGTGTTTATATAGGCTGAGAGGAACTACAGGATGGGGGAGGGAGCATTTGTGTCTCTGGCTCTGCAATGCAGGGGCTGTGGGAGAATTATGAGCTGAGCAGCTACGTCATGTGCACACAGGCACACACACTCAGGACGGACGTGATAGAACAGCAGAAACACAGAGGAGTTTGCTAGGAGATGATTTCATCATCTCTGCTTAAAAAAAAAAAAACAACCAACCATTTTGTGACACCTCTTATTTTTTTCCACTCATGCCCTCAATTCTTTTGTTCAGTTTACTGCAGCCTCTTGTTTTGCCTCAGCACTGGTGTCTGTTTAAATTAAATCTAATGTTAACACAGAATCTATCTCCAACTAAGGAACTTATCATAGAAGCTTTAAAAGTATTGCTTTCATCTCCGTTTATGACCTATTTTCATTTCACTGTTTCAGTATAACACTGTCATACTAAAACTTTCAAATTCTTATTATCTAACAAGTTTCATCCCTCTCCCCTCTCTTTCCTCACCCCTTATTCCCCCACTCTGTCTCTCTTCCCCCCAGAAGTGAGTGAGGCTACGGCCACCCTGGGGCCCGGCACCATGGGTTTGAGCACCCGCTACAGCCCCCAGTTCACCCTGCAGCATGTGCCAGACTATCGCCAGAACGTCTACATCCCTGGCAGCACAGCCACCCTCACCTCCAACCCCCAGCAGCAGCAGGCCACGGCTCAGCAGGCCACCCAGCAGGCGCTGCCCCCGCCCCAGGCCTCGGCCCAGCCCGAGCCCCCCAAGGCCGCCCAGACCCCCGCCTCCAAGAAGAAGTCCACCAAGAAGGAGAAGAAGTAGAGCTGGACAGAGAGGTGGTGGAATGATAAACACGGCATGATCTGATGAGAAATTCAACCCCCCATACTCCCCCCCCATTAGGTATCTTACTGCTCTGCTGTCACTCATGCTAGCCTTGGTCTAAGTAATGACAGCAAATCACTTTTGACCACATGGATGATGTTGATGGTTCTTTGAAGAGTGTCTTGAAGAATCTGAATGTGCTGAAGGCTGTTGCTGGTGTAATCTGTGCTGTGCTAAAGGTCTAGTATTGCTCACGTAATCTGTCGGTAGATAATTTTGGCTGGGTATGGGGGGTTATAGTTGTTTTTTTTATTCTGGCAAAATCAAATGAAGTTGGACAAAGAGATTCAGTATAAGGAACCTTGCTGGGATGACAAGGCTATACGCAGTGATGTATTCAGAGATAAAATGTTAATGTTTTTCATGTTGGATTTATTGTGCTCTTTCCCTGAGGTGGAAAGTCAGCTGTTGTAAAGTATGCTAGTTGCCATCCATTAGAGTCCTACATAAGGTCAGCCTTGCAGGGTCTTAAAGCATAAGTCCTGTGGATATAAGGTTGTTGTTTGACAGGTATTACAAATTCTTCTGCATGCTCTTTAAGGTTCAAACCACATATACTAGTTTAGAGTTGCAAACTATGCATTGCAAAAGCAAAAAGGGAGGACATCCTGAATTTGTTATCCTCCCTTCAATCGCAGGTCAATATAATGCACATGTAGCATTTACTTGACACAAAATGAAAATTACTTTTGTAATCATAGTCTAAAAAAAAAAAACGATTTTAATCTCCTTATATTTTTACGACCTGAGCATGCACCCAGAGGAAGGGCTGGCAGGGAATGGGGTGGCATGGCGTGGTGTCATGGAGTCAGGAGCCATGCTGTCCATGCAGGTGGTATAGCAGCAGGGACTGGCTTCTTGTATAACACCTCCAGATGGGTACAAACATGTCGTGCTGCCCTGCACCCTCTGCCCTCCTTTTGTCACACCCAGCTTGTGTCCTCCCCTCACTCACTCACTACCCCACATAGAGAGCCAAACAAAGAGAAATGCACTGTTCGTATTCTGAAGAGAAGATGATGTTGGGGTAGTAATCACTTCTGTCTTTAGGGAAACATGTAGATGTGTGGTAAAAGTGCTTAGGAGTTTCTGGACACTTTGCAAGCCACTACAGTATTTCTCCTCACTATCCTCAGTGTTGAAGAAACTTCTTGATGTGACACAGTAACATGGTTTATTTTTCTTTGGGAGGTAATGATTCGATAGCATAGAGGAATTGTTTGTTTAAGATATGAAGTCTTTGCTTTGCCGTCCATCTATCTGTCAGGCCTCTGGCCAGATACAACTGCATGAGAAAAGGCAGCTTGCAGGCTGGGTCAGGGGAAGTGGAGGGGTGTGGTGAAGGGTGCACAGACTGAGGCGCCACCATTACATCAACCGGGGGGTGGGAAACAACCATAGCTCTACCCACTGAATGTACAGAGGAACCACTGTTGACCCTCCCACCCCTTAAACTTTCTCGAATGCACTGACCCAGGTAGAGGTCAACAGAGCCGAGCACAGTCGTCCCTGTTGGTGAGGAGATACCACTTGAGAGCCCTTTGAAATATCCCTCCTCCATTGAAATCAATGGGAAACCTTAGCCTCTCTCCCACTCACCTCCCCCCTCCACTCCCTGGTCCTGTGATGCTCTTCCCCACTGTAAATAAACACAAGTCCTGTCGATGGTATGAGCCAGTTGTTTGTATAGTAGGGACCACGTCCAACATTTTCAAAATAAAAGTCCCTCTCCACAAGGCGTGGCTTACTACTGGAATGTGTTGCATTTTGTTTTTCAAAAAAAATAAGAAAACCACAGTTTAAAAAAAAATCAATAATGAATAAAAATCTGAGATGTTCTTCAACAGTTTGTGTTGCAATGTAGTAACTAAGCACCATGGAAGCCAACTAACTCTTCAGTGTAAATAAATGAATTAAAGATAACTTTAGATAAGTAAACAAAGTGACACACGTAGACTAGTTAACTTGTGATATGTGTTGAGCATATTTTTGTGTTCATTTTCTCTCTACTATCTTTTATCACCCTGTAAAGAAACTAAACAAAAAAATATAGAAATGTTTCTATCCTTCTGTAACCTCTTAATGTTCTTTTGCGGTGATTTTATCTTGTGCATTTGTGAAAGAATGCCTCTCATTCTCTTTCTGTCCATATGAACAAATGATTATAAATATTATATATGTGTAAGTCTGTCCGCTGCTGAATTAATACTACTCTATCCTGCTGTATTATCTTTCTTATCAAATGCTTAGACCCCATGCTATACCCCTGTGTTACTCTCTTATTTTTATGCTAATATTTATATTGCTGTTTTATTTTCTCTTGAACACTGACATTTCAAATAAAAAGATTCTGAAATCATTTAAGAATTTACCTGTGTGTGTGCTTTATTTTATGCTAATGTCTACATTTCATGCTGGCCACAGTTTGTGTGAGTTAACTCTGTGCACTACTTATACTGCTAATCGTATTAATTCATAAGACTCACCTGCGAAGCAATGTGCTGTGCACTAAAAATCTTTTTCTGGGCTTTTTGTCTGCGCAACCCACATCCAGCAAGACTGCAGCACTCATAATGTATCCCAGGAAGATTTGGTCCATCTCAGGTGTTCTATGTGGTAGAGAAAAGGGTGTAAAAACAAGACAAAATACACAGCAGTTCATCATGAACATGATGGGAGAAATGAATTAGGGCACTTTAGTGCCATGTTACTTCTGTTGATAAACTATTCACAACGATACCCATCAAATCTACATATATATGAGTCTAATTGACACACATACAAACGTACAATATCACTGCACCATAAAACGATTTCACTAAAAGCGTCACCCTGAGCAGTAAAAAACTTTCTGTGAGCTGTATAATGTGGTAGCTGTAATGATATAACATAATATAATATAAAATATATATTTTATTATTATTACGTTAGATATTTTTACATTTTCTTTCATTTTACTGATAGAACATCGTATAAATGGTATATTGTGTGATGTCTGCTATTGTCTAAATACAGAAAACTGAAAGATGGTATCAAGGCATTGAGGAAACCGTTCATGTAAAAGCATGTCTGTATGTTCATTCCTTCTGAACGCTTCATCATGCTGAGCCACATGTTCTTTAGCTTTCCTCTCAGCGATCCTGGGGCCACTACAGGGAACATGGTAGCCTGCGCAGGCTCTTTGTGCCTTTCACGAGGTCTTACACAATAACATACGTCCCTATAAATAGCCCATGGGACGTCACTGAGCAAAACAAAAGGAGCAGGCTTTAGCTCACTGCTGCAGATGTTGGGGGATGGAAGGAGGGACTGCAGAGCTGGAGGAATGAAGATGATGTGAGTGTTGTTCATGAGTCAGGCATGATGTTCATTGTAACACCAGCTATTGCAAAGTTGAGGTTACTTCCTGGACATTACACAAGACCAAAAGCTATGAGACATTTGAGAGACTACCGGATTCATTTAAAAAGCCCCATTTGTTAGTTTTAAAACATGACTGGATTTTTCTTATGAAAAATTTTCTTTTAGATTAAATGAAATAATCTTAATTTGACAATCCAGTTATTCACACAGCAGCAGTCGAACATCAAACACTGCAGATTCACATACCCAAAATGGCCGTCTCCTCTCACCCTTCTCTCACTGTGTTGTGAGTGGTTGTCACAACAACTGTCAGCCCCACTGGATGCTTCGTTCCGTTCTCCACATCTTCATTACAGATCTATGTAGTGACCATTATTAGCTCTGCCCAAGCCCTGGCTGAGCTGAATGACCTGCAGGAAGACACACATATTCAGCCATTAGTCAAACCTGGAAACTCTGAGACAGAGACGTACACAGCAAACAAGACAGAGGATATCCCACACAAAGATGAGTCAGAGGCAATAATGTACTGTGGGTTTGTCCCAGTTTGATTCACTGGAGATCTACAGTATGACCCTTCATTTGAGAGCTATTCTAATTTTGAGTAACAATCAAAGGAAACTATTATTCTTACGGATACGATATGTGTTTATTATTAGGCCTTTATGTAGTTTAAGAGTTAGTTTGTCAACTGATGTTTGTCATCCTGTGACTCACAGAGACTCCTGCTGTCCTCACTGTCCCCTTGTGTCATCCATTCCCCGAAGAGCAGACCCAGCAGAATGGGGAGATTGTTCTTTTATTGCTCCGTTTACGCCCCCCACCCTATCTCGGTTAATTAAGCACATTCCTACTGATTATACACACACACACACACACACACACACACAGATATACACAAAAGAGTGACACACGCACAGTCACACACAGGGAAAAAAACTTCCAGCCAGTGATGTATAGCTGTCCGGTTGTCCAAAGAGGAGACACTGTGACACACTGGAACTTGACAATGGACGGCCTGTGTGAGGTAATAGCATTACTCAGACAGCCTGGACACAAGAGAGAATAAATAACAGGCATCATCACATCCTGAATGTGACATAGGTCTACGTAAGCAGGCATGTGACGGTCAACAGACACACTTGTACACTATGGTCAGTCAATGAGACAGTTAAGAAGTCAATCACAAACAAAAGTGCTAAAAGGTAAATTTCTTCAGCTCCATTGTAATCAAATTTATTCTAATTTGTCTAGATTCTCATGGCAATATTGGAGCAGAAAGTAAAGCAAAGCTGCATCTCCTCTCTCACAGTGTGAGAGCTGCCAGGAAGCTCCAGCGAGAGGAAGCAAGGATCTCATTTCAGGCCAAGGAGGATCACATCTGATCCATATGAGGAAAAAGCAGGATGTGATGTAATGGCTGCTTTGGCGGTACCGGAAATGAGTTTCCGCGCCTCTTTTGCTCTTTTTTTTTCAGTAGCCTGGCGAAAGGAAGGAACCCTCCCTCTCATCCTCCCCCTCCGACTTCCTCTCTTCTTCCTTCCCTAACCCCCCTTTCTCCCTCCTTCCTCCCATCCTGCAGCTGTCTCTGCAGTGTGTTGGGTCACCACATGTTGGAGGACAGAGCACAGCTCTGTGGACATGCACACTGGAAACGCAGCAGGGATAAAGACCAGCTTAACCTGGACTTTACTGGGCAATAACTCTTGGATGAAATGTATACATTTGCAGTAGCACAATCACGTGTAGCAGGGCCTAAATCCAAATGACACACTTAGCGGAGATAACATATGAAAGTTTAGGAGAGCCAGAAACAGACAGCCATGGGTTAACGTGTTTTCTTCTCAGGCAGAGCAGAGACAGAGAGAAGAGGCTCTGCTGTTTTTGGATGGATGTTCCTAATAAAAAATTAACAGAGAGAGAAAGGAATGGAATCTTTTTTTTCTGATGGCGCACTCGGCCAGCTCTAAAAATACACCCAAGTGTCCTGCGGGGCAACATCGCCAAGTAATAGCCACTGATTTGTCGAGTATGAAAACACATTTTTAATCATCCTCTCTATGCTTTGCTAAACACACTATATGGTAAATATTGCATACAAAATTTCCAAAAGGCCTGCTTTCATTTATCATTTCAGCTGAGAGGAATGTGTCTATTGGAAGAGGCCATTGAGCAGGAGCACTGGAGCACTGGAGCCTAAACGTTGCTAAGGCTAACACTAGCCTGATTTAAAGAGACACAGTAATGTGCTGGCTGCTGGCTCGACTAAATCACAGAGATGGAGCTGTAGCAATGTGGAAGAAGAACACAATGCTCCCTTTCAAAGCAGCAAACCCTTTTTCTCTTCATCTGAAAAGCCCCCTCTCTACTCTTTCTCTCCCTCTCTTGCCTCGTCTCCTCTGCCAAGAGCTCTCGCGCCTGTTTTCTCAGCTGGGAGGATGGAAATCAGACACAGGGGCGACAGGGAGACAGGAACGAAGGGGGGAAAGACAGACTGAGGGACAGTGAGAGTTGAATTTAGGGTGACAGAAGCAGGGGTATTTGCCTCGTTATGATTTTGCAGGTGCCACTTCACTGGGGTATAAGTCAAGGGTTAATTGTATAATACAAGACAATAAATTCATGTGATCTGATCACTAATAAAAAGGCAGAGAACACAAAATGAAATGGACTTCAATTCCATTCACTCCACAAGATAAAACAATGTGTGTGTTTTGAGGGGATCAAAAGCTGCCATCTGGTGCAATGTGGTTTGAGGGCATCTCTTGCCCCCACCCTGTCTCTGCACTCTCCAACACACACACACACACGCACAAAGTACACCCCACCATAACCCCAATCCCTCTTTACACCCCATAAGCTCATAACCTCCCCCATCCAGTACTCACACACACATGCAGCTACCACACCCCCAGCACAGACAGTGCAGAGCACCTAATCCATTTCCTCCACCACTGTAGTTGTCATGGAAACGCAAAATTCCCCATCTGACTGACTAGGGAAGAAATGGAGCAAGGAGGGAGTAGCGAGGGGAGCAGAGAATTAAATATGTAAGGATGTAATAAAGAAGCTGATAAGCTAAAAATTTTCTCTCTGCTTTCTCCCTTTATGTCTGCTTCTTCAACACTGCGGCTATAGAGGTGTGTGTCTGTGAGTGTGTGTGTGTGTGTGTGTGTGGTGGCTACATGTTGGCACCACTGCATGAGGAGGATGTGCTGCATGTGTGAGATTTTGTACATGCCAGGGCATTAGCCGGGGAAGTAAGTGCATGCTCTGTGTTTGCGTTCTCGGAGGTTGGACACACTGTGAATGTGTAGCGCCTCAGACATGCAGACACTGACACAGAGGCATGTCGACAACTCAGCGCCATGGCGACAGGTGTTGCCGCGGAAATGGTGCAGCTGCTGCATGGATATTTCAGGCTAATAAGCATGCAACATCAAGCTCCTCTCAGCTACCTCTCCTCCCCTCCCCACTGCTCCGCTCTGTTCCCTAAACCAACACACCCCTGCCTGATATTGGAGACTCTGAGGGGACTCCATCTTGACCATACAACTATTCTGCATTCATTCATATCAAGCTGGCTGTTCAATAAAGGAAATGGATGCAGATGTTGAGATAACACAGATTTTCTAAACAAGATATTCATCAATTGAAAAATCTTCAGCCACTTCAACAAAGTAACTGTTGTCATCAAAATACAATAAACACTAATCTTAATTAAACACATATTTGCTTTGTTGCCCAGAGTTAATTGAGACAGTCAATACCCCAATAATGTCTCCTTATGAATGGAACTGGAGGCAATTAGCCTAGCTTAGCATCAAGACTGGAAGCAATGGGAAACAGCTAACCAAGTCTGTCCTAAGTTTAAAAAAACACCCTAAAGCTCACTAATTAACATGTTGTACATTGTTTTTAATCTGTACACAAACAGAAATGTACAAACAACAAGTTGTGGTTTTCACAGTTACATACTGTAGCTGTTTGTCGTTGCCTGGTAACCTTGTGGTGACAATACTCCAATGAAACAAAACATTTTATTTTCCTTGCAAGACTCAAGGAAGTCACAGCTTGTAAGGAAATAGTTAGAGAATGAAACACACAATAGAACAACTTGCCATTTTTAAATTTCTGTTTGTGTACAGATTAAACAAATGAGGTACAACATGTTGTTTCGGCGCGTGTAACAAAGGAATCTAATGCAATATAAATTAAACACCTGCACAGAAATGGCTCTTACAATGACTATGAAGTCAAGGTAGTCATTTCCCCCCTGCTTCCAGTTTTTATGCTAAGCTAAGCTGATCACCCCTCGGATCCAGATCCGTTTTTAATAAACAAACATAAGAGTGATGTTCATTTTTCCATCTAACTTTCAACAAGACTGAAGTTGAAACACTCCTACTGGTATTTGTCTATAGAATAACACATTTGTTAATAAAAACCAACAATCACAAGCTCATCTCAGTCAATTCTTCTTCAAATGAACACAGTCATGACAGTATGAGAAAGACCATTTATCCCGAGGTCAAAACATTTGTGTGTTCATGTGGATTTAAAGAAGAATTAGAATCGAGATAGCAGTGTGTCTGTATTTGTCAAGCATGCCAGGCAATGGATAGTAGGTCTTCATAATGGATCCAGATGAAACACAAACACAACTGCAAACTGAAAATCTTATATAAAAGTTGCATATTTGTGAAACATAAGGGAATAACACACTGGGCCTATCCCATCTGAAATCAACAAGGGGGACCATGGGAATATTTTAAGAGCCATTCCTCATATTCTGACAGTGGTCTGGATGTCAGCGGTGTTGGTGGGATACGCCAGGACCTCTGTGACAGGTGTTAAACCCATCAGCAGTGGAGGACACTCACAAAGCTGGAAATTTATTCTTGGACTGTGGAAAACACCCCAATAGAGGACATACCAGAGGTTTAAACTGATCATTAGAGCAAATGAAAATATCAAAGGAAAGACGAACACATTCCTACTGCATAAGGCCCATTTCAGCAGCTATTATTAAGTAAACCCAATGTATTTTAAGAGCCTTATGACACCGAGCTGTAAGCCAGTGAGGAAACAAAAACATAAACCATATTTGTTTTCATTTCTGTTCTTTTTGACGCAGTGCAGTCAGACTATCAGACTTCCCAAGTCAATTCACCATCTCATTTGGAAATGTACATGAATCATGACTGACTTGTTCGCATGTGTGTGTGTGTTTGTGTGTGTGTGTGTATGTGTCAACAAAAGGCAGAGGAAACAACCCTCCGAGAAGATTAATTAGAAAATATTGCAGGATGTCTGAGAAATGAGGAGAAAAAGGGAGGAGGGGAGAGAGAGGGAAAACAAGCTCCAGTGCCCTAATTTACTGCTCTCATGGCACGTCACCCACCCGCCCTCTCTTTGTTCTCCCCCTCCCATCATCCACTCTGCATTTTCGTCAGCACACAAAACTCATTTAAGTGATCAAAATCCTTTCATTTCCCCCCCAATTCTTTTCTATTACCGTCTCTACATTTCCTCATCTCTCCTTTGCTAACCCAGATAACTAGACACTGTCTGTCCTAGATAAAATAGAAGTCTATCAGTCTCCCTTTGTGACCCCGCCTTTCCTGTCCTCCATCTATCTGTCCACCCCCTTCCCTGTCTTCCCTCCTCTCCCCCTTTAGTGACCTCTCTGTATTTCCATCTGCTGTGGCACTGGAGGTCCGGAGAGCAGTTTGTGTCACTCCTCTGTCTGTGTCCATAAAGCTCAAATATTCATGTACCCGCTCCTCGCCTCGCAACAACAGATGATGTCGGCCGGCAACAGACTCCCAGTTTCCATGGCAACCTCCGCCATCCGTTTCCCCCTTCCCCTCGTCTCTCTGACTCAGTTGGGTGGTAGAGAGGGATGGTGGCGGCGGTGATTACCTCCCTGGCAACATGTAGCAAAAGGGGGAGTCATGTTAGCATCACAGGCAGGAGATCACTTGGAAGTGAGAGAATGAAATGAAGAGTGGAAGGAACAGGGAAAAATGACAAATAATTCATGTTAATTAGACAGGAGTGGAAGACAAAAGGGAAAAAAGAAAGACAAAAAAACAAACATCTCTCAACAGAGGAGGACACTAAGATGAGCCTCCCCATGCTCCTGCCCTTCCTGCCTACTCTAGCCTGTCCTGGTCTCCCCCTCTGTGTGCTTCTTTGTCCTTTCTGCACAGCAAAGGGACTGTAAGCTGCTTACTATAATACAGCTACACAATGCCTTTTAATACTCCTCTTTTACCCCCCACCCACCCGGACAGTCTGCAAAATAGATTGTAATGCAGTCCACTGCCCCCTGTCCCTGTGTACTTCTTTACAGTAGGTGCTTCTGAACAGGAACTTTACCCCTCCTTTCTGCAGAACTGCATCTTTGAAATGGATTTTAATGCAGCACTTGACCCATCTGTCCTTTACGTTATCAGTATAGAGCGGTGACTCATATTGCCTGCACAGTCCAGCTGTGACTGTCCACCAATCTCACTTTAGTCATTGTTTACAGGCCTGATCTTTTCTCTTCGCCTCTGTTGCAATCCCCATTTTATGCCTGACTGAGTAACATCCACAGTATTGTTGCTTTTTCAGCCTCAGCTATAGTATGTTCACATCTGTGTTTCCTTTGTCTATATAGGTCATCTCTATCTCTGCAATCATCTTCATTTTCAGTCCCCCTCTTTCCTCTGGCAATGCCACCTCAGTCTCCATTTTAGGGTAGAGAAAACCTTAAAAGCTTGAAGACAAAAAAGATTAAGCCCAGCATGTTATGGGAAAAAACAAGCAACAGGGAATAGATGAGGGGTTATGAAAGAGGTGAGGGAATGCATAGAGGAGTGGAGCTTAAAGAGAAAAGAAATAAAGGAAAAAGATGAGAGAAGAGAAAGAGAGATGAAAGAGGAAAGCAGACACAGAAGTAAGGAAAGCAGACAAGACAGGAAGGGAGGGGGGGAAAAAATCAAGGAAAGTCGGGTATGGGTGCTGATTTTTGCCAGCAGGGGGTGAGTGTAACCATGGTTACCAGGCAAAGGAGTGATGTCATCGCTTTTAATAGGTGCTTGGCATGGTGGAGGTATTTCTGGGGTTTGGCAATGAAGATCTGTTCTTCAACATCAGCAATTTATTTTTGAACATCAGGAGAAAAATGACTATGAATGAATTTTTGATTTTCATTTAGCCTTTACAGATAATAAAAGATGTGCACTGGCACGGCACCAGACATTCCCAGAGTTTGCCAACTTCATTGTTACCTTTTCTGAATTGTGTCCTCCAAGCTTGTTACTTAACCCACACATACTGGAAAAGTGAGGAAGATGGAACATCTGCCATAATGTTAGCAGGGCTGCAATTATCAATTATTGTCATTATCATTTGATTAGTTTATCATTCTCTCTATTAATGAATTATTTAGTCTATAAACTGTCTGGAAATAATGAAAAATAACCATCACCATTTCCCAGAATTGAGAAATCTTGTTTTGCGTGAACATCTGACAAAAGTCAAAAATGTATTGTACACTATTAAACTGAAAATCAGTAAATCCCTAGATTTGAGGGGCAGAAACCTGAACATTTCTGGCATTTTGCAAGAAAAATTTTACTATTAATCTGGTATTAAAAGTGTTGTCATCATTTCCTGTGGATTCATCAACTCAACATTTTTGCACCAAAGTATACTAAAGAAGGAATATGACAATAAAAAGGCAGTTGAAAGAATCAATCAATCAATCCTCATATTCATCAACAATAAAGCTCATCTCCATCCTTGAGATTGTGACCACAAGCATTTTGTGAGGTTTAAATGTTCGTATCTGTAAGAATCTGCTCTGTTTGACCTCTAAATGTCACTGAGTATGGAGGATTGTTATCTTCACGCCATATTCACTCTATATAGGGCACACACACACACACACACATACATACAAATGCAGACATGCTTGCAAGACATGCACGCACAACCTGGTACACACACATATAGACCACACCCAGAAATGTACTGCTCCCAGAGGAAATCAGACTGCTGCAGGCACAGCTAATGTAGGTCAATTGACTGACAACTGCCCTACCTCCATCACTGTGAGTGGACAGATAGGGAGCAGGACCCGGGGGTTGTGTGTTAAAGATTCATAGAGAAAAACAAACTCTCCTGATTTTGATCACTCCTTCAACAGTGACATGAAAATGTAACCACTGACCATGTGTACCGTGTATCAAATCCCGATGCATAAACACACAGACATAAAGCAAACCAACAGGATGATCTCATCAAATAGGTCAGGGGCTCAGACCCTTGTGATTAGAGCCTGACTAGTCAAGACAGACACAACAGCCTCGAGGGTTTCACATGGATACCAGGATCACTTCAACTTCTTCACATCAGTGTTATTAGTCACCATCTAATGCACCATCACACCCTGCCTCCCTCATGCTGAGCTACAGAGTATCTTGCTGTCGAGATAGAATTTTATAAATGAGACAAAAACTGGGACAAAACTTTAAAGGTTATTTGTCCGTCTAAATAAAGGCATAATCAGTGTTCTCTCAGCCCTTAGAGAACATGTCTTTATCTGGCCACAGCAAAGCATCGTAAGCAGCAGTGATGAAGCACCCAAATAGAGCAGCATTGTGATTTATGGATCTTGACTTATTTCCTTAGAGTACATGCATACAAGGACAGAATCATTATTATCTATTTATGTATTACAACCAATCGGCAGGAGCCACCAAACATCTCCACTGGTCCAACTATCCACCACAAACCACTGAAGAATCACATTTCAGTCTTTTTTACTTCTATTTCAGTCCAGGCTAAACTCCATACCGGGTTGCTCAGTCACTTGTTGCTAAATACAGCCGGATATAAGAGTAGGAGAGAACACTAATGAAAGATTTTAACTGCATTGACAGACAGTTGAGGAAAGATTCATGGAGAAAGAAAGATGTGACTGCATGTCTTGGGTTTTAATCCTGCACACTTACATGCACGTGCTATGTTCTGACACACAACAACGCCCAATATTAGTCAGCTGTGGTCGCACAGACACATTGTCATGTCCCGTCAACAACATTAGGAGCCATGGCTCACGCAGGACTGCACTCAAGTGTAGAATTATGGCACTAAATATGGCCATTGGTTGTCAACTTGTCACTATGAGCTGTGTGTGTGTTTCCGATTTGTACTGTCCACACTGATGTAGCCTGCACAGCTACGGATGTCAACCATTTGCCTATTCCAGCCACAACAAGCTACTTATGCCTCGATCATTCAGATTTATTTACTACACGTGAGGACTGTGTAGGTATTCATAGCTGAGAGAGAGAGAGATTGTGCACTGTGGTCATGCATGTGGCTGTGTGACCCCTGGTGCTCATTGATATTCTGTTGGCATCTGCCTTCAGCACAGCCTGCAGAACAGACAGACCCTCCTCTCTCTCATGTTTAGGGGAGAAATCCATCCCCAGAGAGAGTTGATCAGCTGGGATGTGTCATGACATTGAGGAGTGGATTAGGGGAACAAAATGCTCAAAAATGAAAATTGTAAGTGGTAGAAGGATTTATGTGCATTTATGTGAGTCGAGGTGGTTTAGGGATTGTAGGCTTCATGTTGAATTTGGAGAGAGAGAGAGAGAGAGAGAAATTTAAGAGGAACCTCTGCAAACAAACAGTGACAGTGAAGTACACTACTCACAAAAAGTTAGGGATATTCGGCTTTCAGGTGAAATTTCAGGATGAACCAATTCAATTCAATTCAATTTATTTTGTATAGCCCAATATCACAACAGAGTGTCTCATAGTGCTTTACAAAGTTCACTGAAATAAACAAGTGTAAGCGAACAAACAATCTAATAAAGAGTCCAGCAGTCGATGAGGCCAAAGGATCAGTCCGGTGGATCAGTCTGAGGCATCACCTGCCCTTTATGACCCTCCTTCTTCGGGAAGGAAAAACTCAAAAAACCCAGTGGGAAAAGAGAAACCTCCAGGAGCACCACAGTGAAGGAGAGATCCAGCTCCTAAGGACGGACAGGCTGTAGCCTGGACAGACGCACATCCATTGGCTGGTGGAGAACCACATCAGCGGGGCCAGGACCAGGATCCATAGGAACCACGGAACCACATCAGCAGAACCAGGACCAGGATCCACAGGAACCAGAGAACCACATCAGCGGGACCGGGACCAGGACCCACAGGAACCAGAGAACCACATCAGCAGGGCCAGGACCAGGATCCACAGGAACCTGAGAGATGAGAAAGCACAGAAACGCTGCGGGGAAGATAACAAGTTAGAGGCAGACATTTGGCTGACATGAGACATAACGATGGAGAGGAAGAGGAGGAGAGAGAATAGAGGAGCTCAGTGCACCATAGGAGTCCCCCCAGCAGTCTGAGCCTATAGCAGCATAACTAGGGGCTGGTCTAAGGCCTGATCCAGCCCTTAAATATATGCTTTGTCAAAAAGGAAGGTTTTTAGTCTACTCTTAAATGTAGAGAGGGTGTCTGCCCCCCGAACCCAAACTGCCACCAATACATTTCCTGGTTCAGTTAGAATTGGTATTTAAACAGTCCTCCTCATCGTGCTGTTCACATTCTGACATCATGAGACCAAGACGACACCTAACTATTGATCAGCAGCACCTCAACACTGGAGGCTTCAAACAGGTCCTCAGGCAGAAGTGTCCACTGAGCTTAGAGGGTCACAGAGTGTCATCAGCAGGTTGCAACAGAGATACAGAGACTGGAAGAGTCACAGAAAGGAGAGGAGTGGACGTCCTTTGGCCACATCCCAATTTTACGTTTACCCCCCCTTGTTTAAGATGAAGAAACTACCATTGCATGCTGATACTTAAATGTCCTACTTTCATGATATAATATCACTGTAGCATTAACTTTTTACATTTTACGACTTTTACAAGTCGAATATCCCTAACTTTTTGTGAACCCTGTATATTTGTGCATAAATACATGTATCTTATGTTTCTCACAGTTTCATCACACCAGTTTACTGCATAAGAAAACGTTAGCTTGCTTTCTTGCTACTGCTCATGACGATGACGAGAGAAAAAGAGGATTGGAGGATGAGAGAAAAATGAGGAAGAAGAAAAGGTGAGGAGGTCGGGGCAGAAAATGAGAACAACCTTAAATTCTTCAGCCTCTCCTGATAACACGTGAACCTTTGTGAAACATTTCCACAAGAAGGCCCACAGAGGCCTGTTTCAGATAATTCTCTTTACAAAAGCCCCATCTGCCTTTTAATGGGATTGAATAATTTGGTTGTCTCTATAAGCTGGATGTCTTCAGATGTGACGCAAACAGTGACACACACACGCACACACACACACACACACACACACATCCTTTTCATAACATGAAACCAGTCACATAAATTCATGCTGATGTACATACTGGCTGTTTTCTCAGCAGATGCATCGTATTATTGATGCTTCACTTCCACATGAACAAACACACAGAAGAGACACAAACTGAGGACAAATAAGCAGAAAAATTTGATGACGGATGGAGAAAGTATTACAGACAAAGGAATGGAGAAGCCAGGAAGAGGAGAACAAGAATAGAGGAAGCAAGGGAGAAAAAGAAGTAGGAAGAAGGATAAAGGCAATGTTCATGAGCGGTCAGGAATGTATGGACATATAAGGAGGGAGAATCAGAATCAGACATTAAAGCAGATAGACAGATAGGAATGTATATGGTGACAGAGACCCCGACCGACAAACTGACACAGATTTCTGCAGGAGACAGACAGTGTTTTTATCTTTGCACCCCGGTGCTTCAGGGTGATACGGTCAGCGCTGTGATGATGGAGATGTCACTCAGCGGTGTGATGGCACAGCCAATCGGTTGACACTAACTGGCCCATGTTAATTGTCTGCTAATTGTGTGTCACATGGAGTGTGTTATACAAGCAGCCGGGTAATTTGATCAAGGGGATTTTATCAAGATATGATGACTGATGCAGGGAGACTGAATGAAGACAGCAGAGACACGTTTACATGCTAAGAGGCAGGCGTGTGAATTTATGCACTCAAATTCAAAACGATGCAAATAAGTACCCAAATGTGCAGATACACATTCAGCATATATTCAAATACACTTGCAGTCAGACAACATCAGTTAAAGCCCTTAATTTTGGATTCTTCAAAAGTCACTCAGACCCGGTTTCTCTGGAGTTTAAATGCCACAGCAGTGTGTATTTCTCTCCCAAAACAGCAGGAAAGTTGAGAAATGGCCAATCTAAACAAATGAAGTGAGGCTTTCACAGAAAAGGACACTGAGAGAAAAAGAGGGAAGCAGTGGAGTGTTCAGCCAAGTTAAAGACAAACGAAACAAATTTATTTCAGAGCCCTGGCAATGTGGATGCTGATAGCAGCCAGAGAAATGCACACGCATGCACGCACGCACACACACACACACGTCTGGATAGGAGGAAAAGAAAAAAAAAGTTTGATGTTGAAGGCATGAGGAAAAAGCAGAGGAGAGGAAATATACAGAATTATTGATGATATATATGATATTTTTATATATATATATATATATATATATATATATATATATATAATGATTATATATTTTGTGCATGTAAATCAATTGTTTTCTTCTTGCCACAGCTGAGGTCACATCTAACACTCCCTCCCTCCCTCCTTCCAAGAGGCGAAGGGGGGGGAGATATGCTCCGAGGTTCACATTGCTACCTGGAGACCGACAGCCTCCCTCAGCCAGCCAATCAGAGGTTGTGAAAAACAGTCTCCTGCTCTTCCATTGGTCCATTGCTCCCAGGAACTCATTCCACCATCAATGGCCATGTCATTGTGTCGTCTGGCAGTACTGAAGCCAATTATACTGCCCCCTTTCTTTGTTCAGACCTCTTTTCTCCAGCAGACCCCCTTCACGCATAGAAGGACACACACACACACACACACACACACACACACACACACACACACACACACACAAATCTTCTCCGACTCCCCAGAATGTCACAGCAAGAGACTGAGGGAGTCTGGGAATCACGAGGACCTGGAACTCATAGTAATGAGACATCATTATAGATCCTAACACAATCAACCCTATATCCTTGACCTGACCTTAACCAGAATAAACCCACAACTATATAAAAAAAAAGTTTGGTTAAACTGAACCAAAAAATAAATCTATTTTATATTTAACTCTTTTGCTAAACTTAACCCTTAGCACAACTCTTCTACAGGTATCTAGGGTGGTATCTATGCAGCCCTGCCCAGCCCTGATGATGATGATAATGATTTCATAATGATGGCAATTATAAATGTCAACCAATCAACATGAACATCCTGGCTAATACTCTGAAGAACAAGAGCGCTCAATATACTAATGCTAAAGGATAACTCCGGTATTCTTCAACCTGGGCCCTATCTTTACATATTTTGGGTTCAAAATGACTGATAGGTTAAAAAAAACAAACTTTTTTGGAGCTGTTCCAGTAGATCGGCTCAGCCAGCAGCTGTGAACAAGCTACAATGGCTGTAACACAATCCTTCGGGGCAACTGCATCTCTCACAGAATGTTAAAGTGGTTGTTTTTGCCACTGACAGGCTCAAATTGTTATTTGAAGTGTCTGACAACATTACAGACAAGATCTATGCAGAGATAGACCTGTAAGATCTTTATTGTTTAAACATAAACAGTCGCTATCTTGCTTGGTTTAAACCCACCTGACTCCCTTGAAAAAAACAGCAACATAAATATTGTGTTGCTAACTAATGCTGGAATTGTAATGTGCTGATGTCTGGCAGGTATTAGTTTAGCATGTTAGATTTAGCATGTTACATTAGCCAATTAGCGCTGAACTCAAACTACAGCTGAGGCTGATGGGAATGTTATTAGTTTTGTTTCTTTCAAACCAAGTATTTGACTAATTAGAATTCTGACCTGATGTTGATGCTGGATAAAAAGCCAGTGGATCCATTCTCACTATTATTCATAAAAGGAATAGGGAAGCGGCACTATTTTTCCATTTCTTGCTAATCCAAAGTAAAACACATACAGCCAGGTGTAGACCAGCGTAAGATTCAATGCAAGGCTGTGAAAATTCACATTTAATACAAACAAACAACAAAAAAATACAAAAAAGGATGTCTGAGGATAGCAAAAACATTTACTTTCCCCAGAGATGAAGGCAAAATAGCTAAAAAAAAAAATTGGTGAGCATGTTGTGCTGGACAAGAATAGTGCTTGTATCACTGTGGTCTACAAGATGGCCTCTGTAGTCAGCATGACTTTAACGACTCAACATGAGTCATGACAACTCGTGACTTTTACTTGAGTGAATTTGGTTGAAACACTGCTAGCAGTAAGACAGTTTATGTAGTTCAGCAACATGGCTGAGTATACTGAGGGGATCTGATCAGTCATAACAAGTGTGTGGGAGTTAACAATCTTAAGTAGCTACTGAAGAACAGTAAATGACTAAATGGATGTGCCTCTCAATCGTTTGTGTCACAGGTAACTTTGTCTTGTCTTTATCTTGACATTAACTTTTCTGTGCAATAAAACTTTGAGCAGAAGTCAAAAAGTCAGAACCCTCAGTCTGTTCTCATCAGGCTCCCTGTGGCCAACATGAACAGGATGTGCTCACATGTTTACAGTCACATGTGGTGTGTAAACACAGCCACAGTGCAGCACAATATACATTGAGACACACGTACATAGGAGCGCACCTGTAGGCTACATCTACACGAGGATGTAAATGTGCAAAAAAAACTTCATGCACACACGCGCACACACACACACACACACACACACACACTCCCACACAGTCTGATCTCAGCTGCTACCACAGTTTTTTAATCCAGAGACCTCCGCTTTTGTTTTCCAGCACATCACTTCATGACAACCAGCCTTCCCTCCCAGCTACTCCCTCTGTTTCAGTCTCCAAACCTCTTTCATCTGCTCTACTTTACATTCATTTTACTCATTCTCAAACCTCCCCACTGTTTTTAATTGCAACTCTCACCCTCTCCCTCCCTCTGATTCAAACTCTTGTAGTCACTCAAGCTCTTTTCTTCAGAATCTCAGAGACCTCTTTATGATACTGTGTTTACTATGTAAATCGGCTTCTAGTTGAAAGCTTTTTTCTCCTTACTTTTAAAAGCCTCAATCTCTTACTAAATAATATTACTCACCGTGGACATACAATCAAAGTGTTTATGTTTGCCTCCTGACACACTTTAGGTTCCTCCTTGTACTGAGGAAGACGTTGAGTGACAAAAGAAAGAGCACAGGAGAAACTAATGTATGAACCTGCATACAGCATATATACAGAATATTCCTATATTGATCCTGTGATTTAATACTGGTAGCAATTCTGACTTTTGAACACCCTTTTACAAGAAAGATAATTTTGCAGTTTAAGTGTAATTTTAACTGCTGACAAAATTTCCTTTTACTGGCAGGTGTTGTCATACAATAATTTACCGTTGTGTATATATAGGATTTATATTTTAATAGTAAATAAGACCCCTACCATTTACTGAGGAGTAATTTCAGGGAAGCACTAGCAATAAGATCTTAAAATATCTACAGCAGTAACACTTAAGACTATTTATCTGTTCATTTATCTGTGTAATTTAAAACCTAATTAAACTTTTTAATGCGGCGGAGGATTAAGACAAACATTACATGTTGCTCTATGTCCCTCAGTTTACCCTGTCTTGCACTTAAGCTGAGGTATATTTAAAGGTATATGTCTACTTTGTCAAAACAGACATTTTTAGCATTAAAAAGGGGGAATGCATAGATTAAAATAGTTTCAGGCATTTTGATGTTATTGATATATGATTGGTATATGATTATTGAAGGGTTTTCTGCATAATTTTTCAGTTGCAAGATCAAACTTTAGTCAACAAACTTAATCCATTCCACATCATGACTGAAAAGCACGGAAAGGCACACAAATAACTTCAGCAGCCATTATGTAGACTGTACTGAGCATAACACACATGTGCACAAACACTAGCAAAAAGCAAAGAGCCACTGAGCCTGTTATAGTTTGACTGTGATTAGGATCAGATGCTGGCAAATAGCTGCCTATTTCTGTCTTCAAAGAGACAGACAGGGTGACACAGACACACACATGGATCCAAAGAAACAATGCACAGATATTTTGATTCATCATCTTCTTTAGTGTCGAGCCAGAGTCGAGCCCATGGCCTACATGTGTGTGTGCCCAGAGAACGCTCATAAATGATGAAAGGAAGTCAGGGCTTTCTGGTTAAATTAACGGGCCAGTTAATGAGGTGAAAAGATGGCAGCTGCAGCTCAGGTTCACTAAAGACCAGAGGCCTTCATTCACAAAGCACAGGAGAGCTGATGGGAAATGGATTCCTTATTCTCCAGGTTTTTGACATATGATGACTTCCAAAAACAGAACTCATTATTTTCTCTGTGACACCAGAGATAACACCAGCACATAAGCCTTAATAAAATCAGGGGGAAGGACATTTTGTTAACTAAAATCATGTTAGAAAGATTTGACATAACCTATTGCTGATGAGAAAATTAAAAATGTTCTTAAAATTAGAAAACAGCCAGATTTAATATTGATCTTTTGAACACAGGGCAGTGACCATCGCTTAAAAGTGCTACTAGGTTTGGAGTTTATTCAGAGGTACATTATCCATAAAGCGAGTGCCCCATTCAGCTTTCCCTGGAGTTTCATTGCCCAATAAAAAGCTTTGTTAACTCTGTGGGTGAAGTTCATCATCTTCACTGACATAGACTGACCTGTACACAGAGCAAGGCGGAATAAACTTTTCTGGTGGATTTAACTTATCAGTACCACCACAGAATAAATGACACAATTGCTGCTTTTCTCTTTCTCTCAGAGTGAGAATAGTTTTTAGAACATGTGTTGTGACGTGGAAGGAAAGATGCACAAAGAAAGGATTCAACTCACCTTTCAGAACAAAGCTGATTGAAGAGAAACTTCTCCGGCTTTTTCAGCAGGCTTGCATCCACGTAGCTGCTATGACACAGCAGGGCATTCCCAGCACAGGCTGACCACTACGGGTGGAGACTGGTGGAAGTTATGACTTATTGTTTATGTTTGGAAACTTTCCTGAGCCTATTCTGCTGAGAAGAGATAGAGATACATCACATGGTCACAACATCTAAAGTGAGCCGGCAGCTTTCTAAAGGTCCAGGAAACCTCAAAACTCTGGTCTCAGTTAACCAGTTATTTCTTTGGTCGACTGAGGGTTTGTTTGCTAAAACAACCTCACCCTTAGAAATGACAAGGAAAACTGAGGTCAGACTTTGTTGTTTTTGCTCTCTTAATTTAAATGTTAGTTATTTGTTTCGTATTGACAGAGATACAGCGGAAAAGAAGGTGGACATTAAGTATTAGTGACAATGACAGAGGTGTTGGGAAAGAAAGAAACACTGTTTAATGTGAAGGATCAATTTGAACACTGGCAATCAATGTTGGAAAATGTCTTTGGAAACCCTGGAGCCACAGCAAATCCTGGAATGTATCTGTAAAAATAACTACATCCACTGTTTACTCATTCTTCTGCTGTCTTTTGGCAATAAAATGTGTTTCACAGAGTGCAAAAACTATCTGGTATTGTACTTTATAATGTGTTTACGTGAGAGAGGCGTGGGGGGGGGGAGAGAAGTGTACAGAGAAATGAGCTTCAAAAGAAAATCACAAAATATAAGACAGACAAGACATTTCACCACATCAACAGGTGAAATATGTGAAATAAAATACAAGATGAACAAAAAAAGAGCCAGTTACATCATTAAATTAAGACATTTTAATAGTTCTGTGTGACAAACAGAATGACGTGCATTTTTCTGTATACATAGAGCAATCTCTCTTGAAAAAAAAAAATCTTGTCTCCATTCAAATACATTAAAATAATCAACCGTAAAAATTCAAATAGAAAACAATCTCTTTAAAAAAAAAAAATTAACCAACAAAAGGAATGCCTCAAATTAGAAAACAACAAAAATTCCAGTGATGTTTTGATATCCTTTGTTTCCTTAAATCTTTCCCTCCTTAATGCTGAAAGCAGTAACTTTTCAATATCTGGTACACACAATCTCCCAGTCCTGGTCACCTGTAGAGATGCATTGCAGTATCGCAGACATGAAACTGCACTTGTGTCTGTGGTTTAAATGCAGCTACAACATATTTTGTACTCGACAGCAGGCGGCGCAGTCTTTGCACCTAAATATTCGTAGTATTACTGGATTAAAATGACGCACCAGCACTCGATCAGAACAAGGATTTCCACTCTTACTGTACTTAAAGAACCTAATTTCTTTTTATATTGTATAAGTTCCCCCATATCCAAAGACATTCAAATATTTATGGAAAATTACACATGTTAAAATTACAATGCTGGTATTGTTGAGAAAAAAGTTTGTTTGTAATTCCCAAAATGCAGAACTTTTGGAGCTACAAAGATTTTCCTTAATCACCAGCAATATGAAGCACTGATCTTGAATCAGCACATTGCTAAAGAGCGCAGTCCACCCAGCAGTTTTTACATCCTGTGGCTGGCTACAGAATTGCATTTGCATAGGAATAAATATCGCATGGAGCAGCTGACATCACCTCGCAGGATTCCTGTCAGATATTACACCACATCATCATGGCAACATGTATGCTGATGGTTACTGAATACAAATAAGAGCAAGACCAGACATTCGGCATCTACTGTTGCAGTTCAGTGGGAGGAAAAATGCACACAACTGAAAACACACATCTTCTTGTCTCAGCAGTTTTTGGGCTGTTTTCCAGTGTGCTATATTCTCAGCAGAAAGACCACAAAACTGTTTGTGAAACCTACCATTTATGACAGCATGGTCGGTACCGTACAGTAATTACAGATGGCAACACACACACACACACTCAAACCTATACGCACAAGCATACACACACGTAGGAAGTCGAGTGTGCACACAATACTAACATAGGCGCCTTACTTCACACACTCAGATATTCTCATACACATAAACACACAGGCATGTAAACTGCTCAGACTAGGCTTTAAATGGAAATAGTAAAGTTTTTTGGTTTAACTGACTGTGGAAGAACTTTCTCCTCCAATCTAACTGTTGTGGACATGTGTGGTAACAAAGCTTCGACATGTTTATGTAGATTATCCCCACTTGTCTGTGAAATCTAAATAATGCATTCACACCAGTGACCGAAATCCCTTCTCAGCAAAACAAACAAACACCCAGGTGAGGACTGTTGTTGGACTGGTGTCCCTACACCAGCCCAGTGCAAACTGTGACTGGACAAACCTGGAAGTGAAATGACAAGACTGGATTTCTATTGGTTGGCACTTTTTTCAATAACACAGCAAAATGATTAACATTTACAAACAGTAACATACAGTATATCAGACAATGTTTCATATGTTTCATAGATAAAAAAAAAAAAATCTGAAAAAGCACAAAGTGGTCTTGGCCTGGAACATTGAGAGAAAACTCTATGAAGCAAATGCAGGAGCCGAATTCCAGACACTTCCAGTATAAATTTGGGAATTGGATATAACCGCACAAAAAAAGCGGATCCCTCCTGAGTAAAGTCTTTGGAATCGGTCAAGATGCCCTTTGATGAACGATAGGTGACTCAAGTGGTGCGGAAATGCAGAGAAACAGAAACAAACAAAAACACGTGAACAGATATGTGCGCGTGCTGAGGAAAGCAATTAAATCGTTATGATATTGGCAAAGATCTGCGGTTGATGGGAGACAGCCTGGAGGTTGTGGCTGAGGTGAGAGCCCTGCCCTCACCCTCTACCTCTCCCTGCCCTCCCAGAAGACACAGTCAGTGCTAAAAGTTGGTCCTGTTAAGACAAAGTTTGGAGAAATACGGGCCTTTTTTCAATAAAATAATCTCAAGATGGAAATTGGCCCCTGGAATGGCTACGAAATCTGTGTTTGGATATCACTGACTGAGAAAAAAAACGTTCTGCCCAGGGTGCCTAATTGGACCGAGTGGGAGCAGCCTCCAGTAACTCCTCTAATGACTCAGCTCCCTCTACTTTAGGCTCCTCCTTCTCCTCTGACTTTTTCTTCTGAGTGGCAACTTTGCTGGATGAAGGCGTGTCTTCTTGCATCAGTTCTTTGGCCAAGATGTTGGTCACTGCATGACCAGCTCGTCTGTGGTTGGCTGAAAAAGACACAGAGCGAGTTAGATACACAAAGACAAGAGCATAATAAATTAGATATCATGTTTATATCATAAAACGTCCAGTGCATGCCATAAAGTGCATGCCATGAAGGAACACATCTGATATGCAAAAAAAAAGAAAAGTCAGTTAGCCATTCAACACCACATCAGCAGCATACTTTCACTGCAAATGAAGACACAACCAGTTCAATCAGTAAGCACACTGAATACTGGGCTGAACACACAGTCCCAATTATCAGCCTCCAAGAACATCACAGGCTTGTGTTTTAATTGGTAAAATAACAAAATGGATGTTCCCTCTCTTTCAACATACATACACGTGCATCACCATGACACACAAACACACATGGCTTAATTGTGTTGCTGTGTATGTGTGTGGATTAGTGTGATATCTGGAGCAACTCACTGCTAATGTCAGATTAGACTCAACATGATCCCGACAAAGTGGAAAAAGAGAGGAAAAGAGGAATGAAATATGATGAACATTTAAAGGAAGAGGAAGTGGGAGTGATGAGATGAAGGAGTGGAGTGAGTAAAAGCAAGGAGGGAAGGAAGGGGTGACACAGAGGGTGAGGTACCATGAAGAGCAGGGCGATTCATGCCGTGGGAGGATTAAAGAGGCAGGGATGAATGTAAAGGAGATGAACACGGATGGAGAGACTGAGAAAGAGGATGCATGTAGGGAATGACAGAAGGAAGTAGTAAAATAAATCACAGACGAATGGTGGATGCAGGGGAGAAAGATAAGAGATGCATAGGGACAGACAGAGAGACAGAGCAAGTGACAGATGGTGCCCTAAGGATGCTGTCATTTCTTTTATTCTACCTGCTTAGTCTGTTATTTCCTGTCCTCCTCTCACACACACCACCACCAGCAGCAGTCTTGCCTTCATCTCTTATTCTCTCCCTCTATCCATTACCACTCTTCCTCATCCTGCGTGGGAGGACAGCTGTGCAGAGGCAGCCATTTTGAATTATATAGGTCAATGGGAGATTGTGTTTGCTGTTATTTTATGCCTGGTGTATGTTCACAACTCTTCGCTCCTCAAGCAAATGAGGCTTTACAGAAAATGTTAATATCAATGCAGGACAGCTTGTTATCACAAACACACGCTGATGTAATGTGTTCCTGTGTTGCTGCTGAGAAGGAAAAAAAATAAAAAGACTGTCATGATGCAAACCATTAGAAACACACATGCAAATGAACCATGGTAACACAAACAATAAACCAAGATTTGACACATGGTTCTGATGGAGTGAAAAGAAAACACACTCAAACACGAGTTACCGAGCAGGTCTCCAGAATTAGCTGTGACAGTGACACAATTGAGTCTGAGGAGAAAAAGGAGAAGGTGGATTTGGAGATTCAAAGAATCATGTTCATAGTTGATTTGTCTTCTTGGTGTGTGAGCCTCAGCTGGACTGATCTGCACACACAGCTGGGGTGTCAAGTTGTCACCTCACCAACCTTCCTTGGAGAGGCACACAGATTACTCTTCATTTCTTATAAACACCACTGCATGGGACCACTTTCTCTTTTTCAGTCTACTCTAACATCCGTCCTCCACATCTATTTTCGTCCCTTTCCATTACCCTCCCTTACTCATAAACTTACTAATTACAAATTATGCAAATGACCCAAAAGCTGAAAGAAAGAGTGTGTGCCAGTGTGGGTGTTACTCTGCATGTATGTGTACTGTGCTGAGCTTGTCCTAAAAAATCCAACCAGCAGATAAAAGCTCTTCAAAGGCTGTCAACCCAGCTGCTCTGGTCTGTCATCCTCCTCCTCCACTCCCTCTTGACAGAGGAGACACAGAGGAGGATGGGAGAGGGGGGTAAGAGTCAGGATCAGAGAGTTGGTGTCTGGAAAGCAGCATGGGAAAAGGATGAGTTTAGACAGAAACCTGCAGATCTCATAAAAAGGAAGATTCTCAAGAGAAGACGAACACATTTATAACTTAAACACAATAACTCAAACAGCCTCAGGAAAAAATATATCACTGATAGACAGGTTTAAATGACCTTATCGAGTTAGTTTGATGTATCACATAACAGATAACTCAAAAAAAAAAGATTTAAAAGATTAAGCTGGCAATATTCTATATTTACGATATTGTCAACAAACCCCATGAAAACATCAAAATTGAGGTCTAATGAGACTAAGGTCTCATTCTATTTTTAACAAACAAGTTAAGAGTAAAGTATACATTCATTTATAAAAGAAATAAAAAGGGAAGGGTGGGTATATAAGATTTTAGTAACTGTTACTCAGACAGGACTAACTACTGCATTTATTGGGGACTGCATTGTTGGGATCAAATAAGAACACAGAATTTCTACATATGTATCCTTTAAGAGATTACTTTTGGATAGATCCCAGATGTTATGTTTGAAGATTAGTTAATTTGTCCGGGTAGTACTGCTCAACCTGTAAAAATAGTTGTTAAATGTCTATCAAAAGCCTGAGAAACCCTTACATGTAGGTTCCAATGTTATTAGAACTTGACCCAGACTAGGAACTACAAGCCAGGATACCTGATATACAGGATATCCTCTGCTGCTCCCAAACTTGTAACAGTGCAGAACAAAATTCACTGGAGTAGCCCTTTAATACGTGGCACCACAAACATTGGAAATTCTCGGCATGTCTGTTGTATCCAGAAACTAGCTGTGTTGTTGCCTAAATGATCCATGCACTTGGCATGAAGCCTGGTGTGTGCAGCAGTAGGAAATGAGATCTCGGGACTCACAACAGAGACTGTTTTTACTGTTTACTGGTGGGAGTGGGATTGAATGAGTGTGTTTGCACACATCAGTGGCACAAAGAGTGTAGTGAAAAGATCATCTGTAACACATTACACTCCAGGAGACTCGATAATGACTGCTTGATGAGTGAAGAACACTTTGTTGTACAGTATGTGTGTGTGCTGCCCTTATGGGTGGGAAGAGTGAGGGAACAATTTGCAGACATGTAAGTGTAGGGCAGCTTGAGATGAAAAGGTAACAAGAACCAACTCAGTGTCTTTGTTAAGATATACATAGAATAAGTCTAGAATAGAATAAGTCCTGCAACTTAATGAACGTATATTCTGCACACTGTGATGCCAGTGGTTGCCAAAAATCTTAACGTTTTGAGTTGGTTGCCAGTACAGCAGCTGCAGCAATGCCAAAGTCTCGTGACAGCATGGTAAAGTTGCCGCGACTAGCATGATGGTGTATCTGCAGATGTCGGCTGGACCTCCATCAGTGTCTCCAGATTAGCAGGGACTTATATCGCCCTCCTCAGGCCACACTGCGTAACACACTGCTGCTCTGCCCTAGAGGACCATGGGAAAGAGTGACGTCATCTAGCACCACCGCTCGCTTGTGTCTGTGGGTTAATATTGATGTGCAAGCATGCATTTTATGTCACCCAGTGGGCATATGTGGGGCTTGTTTGCCTGTATTGTCTCAGTGTATGCATGTGACATCACTACTGCTTCAGCAATAGCTTGATTGATGAGTTCTCTCCTATTGGTCTGAATCATCTCTTCTGTGTGTGTGTGTGTGTGTGTGTGTGTGTGAACATCTGTCAAAGCACAGATCTTTGTAGGAGCACACCCAGCAGAGCCAGCGTGTGCCTCCATTGCTGCTATCTCCTTTATCTCAGTCTCTAGGTTGTGATTGGTGCTTTGTCAACTTGTTGCTACTGTGATTGGTTGCCCCGGAAAGGGTCATAACCCTGCAGATGGGTCTATGGGTCAATAGTGAGTGTTTAGGCACGTCATTCTTCTACACACAAGTGCCATTAGGTTGCAAAACACAGACACACACACACAAATCAGCATAATGTGGCCAAACTGCCAAGTCTACATACATACAAAAGAACATAGACAGAACTTAACTTACAATCTAAAGAAGAGAGCCAGAGTGTGATAGTGTTTGAGAAAGTATACAGGCTGTCTGTGCCCTGGACCATGATGTGTCTGTTAGGGTGTATGTATTGGTATGCAAACATCCATGTGTGTCTTTGTATTGGCATGCAAGCATCTGGTGGTTGAGTTTTGTCTGTATGTGGGGAGGGGGGGTAGACAGCTGAAGACACCCCATGCAGTCTGCTCATTCTTCACAACCAGCACCAACACAAACACAGTGAGCTGAGGTACAGGTCAAAGGTGAGGGGGTATATAGCCCCCAGTCTCGTGGCTTCCCATTCAGTCACACCACTGCGACACAATGAGCGTGACAACACACTCAATAGTCCCTCAGTAGTCCTTTAACACCAGGCTGGTGATGTTTGCAGTCACCACAGTTGTGAGGCAGCAAAGAAAGAGGGACAAACTTCATGTAATGAAGACCCTTAGATGCATGATAAAGATCACTAGACCCAAAGTGAGCTGTTTTATATTAGCATATGGTAAATATATAAACACAGCATCCTAAAAACAAGCTTTCAATATATTGAAAGTTATTGGAGTTGTGACTGTTTTAGGGTTTGCATGAGTTAGTGCCATTATAATGTACTGTTATTACAAAGTTGATAGCCATTATAGTTCTGACTGTTTAAATCGTCAAACTGTGACAGCAGTGTCATTTTCAGCCTGCCTTTATTTATTGTATGTTGTCACACAGGTCAGCTCCAAAGTACTGATAAAATATTTAAAAAGGGCTTTTCATGTAAGTGGTTTCACAATATACCACGAACCTTGATTTCATAAGAATGTGACAGTTTTCAAGTTGTACTCAAAAGGTACTCCTTATGTTGATGGATATAACTTGTATATTTTTCCAAGAGGATATTTGTCTGCAAACAGTTAAGCACCCAGTATATGTGCAGTACTGTGGCACACATTTGATGGATCAACAAATGTTCTTAGATTAATCTGTAATCACTCAGATGTGTGTGAATAAGACAGAATATACTGTATCTTTTACATCCTTTGCTTAAAAGAATATTTCACTTTCATTTGTACTTTGTCCTACTCACCCATATTGAACTTGTAAATATTTTGCATACCAATAACTGTAAAACAGGTAGAAGCATAATAAGCACACTGTTTCAACTGGCTGGAGAACTTTTCTACTTGTCAAGTGGTCGTGGAATATTTTTTTCTGGCAAAATAACTTTTGAAAGAGTGGATTAGAATATGTATCCCATGTGTCATAACAGCATTAGTATTTCCATGTTTTTTATAAAATCTTTCATAGATTTACATAGACAATTAGACATAATTCATGTAACACAGTGTTAGATGATAATCTCTGAAGGGCTATAATCTAAATCATTGTCTGCAACTATGATGAGTTGTTAACATCCATAAGAGTATATTTTTTACCTCTGATATTTGTTTAAGTTTCTATTTTATGTTGCATTATGTATAAGATTACACTACCTTATGAGGTTTGTGCTCTAAGACATTTTAAAGCCATGGAAAGACTTAAAATGTATTTTAATAATACTTATTATGAAGCATGTGGCTTGTTAACTCAATGTAAATGTTAGTCAGCGTAGTTTTCTTTCGTAGGTCCAGGGTAGGATCCTTTGTTTCTTTTTGTTTATTATAGTGTTTGATTGTGAGAGGATTGGTGTGTCTTCGTTAAACTGACCTCATGCTCATTGTTATCAGACATGCTTGATCATTTTCCTGAACAAACTTTTAGTGTGAATGACTGACCTGAATTGAGTTGAATTCTAACTAAGACATTACGTATGTTGGTACAGACAGTAATGTGAGATGGCCTCTGATTAAAAGTCTGGGTGCCCAGCTGTATAGAGTAGCTGATCTGATTAGATGTCACATGCTGCAGTAGTTTGATGCATAAATTAGCATTCAATGACAAAATAACAAATCTCCATGAACATCGTTTAAGGGTTAAGTAAAACAAATGAACCCAAACATGTTAAAAATGATTTCCAACTGTATATGAATGAGTTATATAACATACAACGTCAACTAAAGAAGCTCCACATTAGCCACAGCAGTGGCTGAAGACATTTCTTTTAGAAGTGTATAAAGTGAAGAGCGAAAGTCAGTCAGAAAAGTAACTAAGAGATTTGAAAGAGCAGTTAGACAGGTCCACCTGATTGATACGGCAGCATCTTGACTATTTATACATCACAAAGAGCCGCATTGTAACTACAACTATAGCATGCTTAAGAACTCCACTGAAATGGTAACTAAGAAAATCTTCTTTCCATTCAGTTTTTACAACTTAGATACTTAATATTTTCCTTTAACTTACATTTTTGACCTGAAAGATTCAAGAAAATACCTTACTTTTTCCTCACAGCTGTTGTTCCTTGCTGTTGTGTTGCTATAAAACAGGCACAGAAAAAATTAAGTCTGATTTTTCCTCACATTTTTTAAGGATGTATGGATGATTCACAACCACCACATCGGCCATGGAAAACCCTGAACTTTGACAAATGAAAACAAGAGGAAGCACCGAGCAGAGATGTGATACATAGAGCCATTTAAATTTTCCTCCTTTTTCCTACCACAGACAAGTGTGTGGAGGGAGGAAGGCTGTCTCTCCCTTGCTCCCTGTCTAGAACACACATGTTAAGGTATTTCCTGTTATGAGTGTGAGGTGGCCAAACAGTATTATGGGTGACTGACTGATCCCTCATGTGGGCCCCATTTTTCCCTCATACAATGCTCCATTCGCTATTCCTTCTTCTCCCTCCATTTCCTCCTTTCACTGGTGTCTCAGTTTAGTGATGAGCTTGAGCTGTTTGTGATTACAGAGACATTGCACCAAGAGATTTTCTCACCGCGACTTTGTGGAGCACTGAGGACCACTTGTCACAACCCCTGTTTAATTTAATTTAACTATGTTCAAATACAGTTAGCAGGGTACTAGAAAGAAAAGACAGAAAGAAAGAAAAAGAAAGAAAGAAAGAAGTGCAGTCTTCCCTCTGGCTCAGAGTTACTCCACTCTGGAGCACTGCTTCACATCTGGCTTCTATTGAGGGAGGGATTGGGTTGCACACACTCATCCCCTGCCTCTCTTATGTGTGAATACTCACTCAACCCACATGAGTGCATGTGAACAAACACACACACAGTCTCTCTCTCTCTAAGTTAATGGGCACTGGACACTTTCCCACTCACATGGTTACACACAAGCTTCCTTCCACCAGGCATCATGTTACAACATTACTATTGTAACAGCTCACATTGCCTCATTTTCATTTGCATGGTGTCAACAGGCCATGCAATCTACAAAAATGTGCTACATGTACAAGTTTAAAAGCAGAGAACAAAGAGAGATAGAAAAAAAAAGGCTCCATAAGTGAATGTGACTGGATTGGGCAGTGGGACAGACAGTAGAGTAAGTAGCTAACCAGATTACTGGCCTATAATCATAGTATAATAGTTTCAAAACGTACCATAAAACCATGTGAAACAGGTGTCTGGCTACTTCCATTCTCATTGTATGTGCTCTGGAGCGCTCAATTTTCCACTTGCAAAAGTTGCATATTGGACCATGATCGGCTTCTCTAATAGTTGTAATGTAAAAAAATTTTTGCATACATGTACACATCTTAAACCCAGAATTAAGGTGAGCACAGAAATTTTCTTCTCATGTCGAATGCTGCACATACATCATTCTGCAGTGAAGGTCAAACTTCTAAGTGGAGCAACACTTAAAATTTCTACCCGCTCTCTGGTTTGTCCTTAGCTCTACATTGATATTCTTCTTATATTTTCCTATTCCACAACCACACCCTCACCAGTTGTTCCTCTCTTAAGTATCCTGCTGCCCACACCCACCATTGGCACCCTCCCTCTTCTTCTGTTGTTGTGCCAGCCATTGGTGGAATTGGCTCTGCCCCCCTGTAACCATGGCCAGAGAATACAACCACAACCACAGTCTCTGAGCCATGCAACAGATGGAACAGAGACAGAGGAACACAAACAAATCTGTTGTTGTGTGTTGACAGAAACATAGAGACAGGGAGGAAGATGCAACAAATGAGTCTCATATGCGACATATGTTTCAGTATAGTATGCGTACCACTTTCATGTGTGTGAAAGGAAACAGAAATTTGTAAATGCAGTAGGACATCACACTTAAAGCATCTACATGTTTTTTGAAGAATTATTTCTCAGCTTGTGTTTGAGTACCTGCTTGCCGTGGTCCTCTCTTTCTCTTGAAAGCAGCGCCGGACTGCAGTGCCTCCAACAGGCCATCCATGATACCAGTTTCATCACCCTCTGTAATCACAGCATCAAAAAAAATGATATCAGTAATCACCAAACACTAAATCAAAACAATATGTGGAGTTCCATTTTAACTAAAATGTATGCCACACATACTGCTCCATTAACATAACCCTAGCACTTACATTAATTTTCTTTCCAAACAACAGAGGAGTGATTGGTGGTTTTTCTTAACCCTATACCTATTGCTGTTTCTCTCAGGCACACCAACACACACGTGGGCAGGGGGGTTATTTACCACGTCACGTGGCCATGTTGGCAAATTAGCTACATTAACCCAGATAGGCAGTGACCTAGTTCAGCCACTGTCACTGACTAGGAGTATAAGCTGCACATTCAGGGAGATAAACTCAATAACACTCAAACATGGAGTTATCGGGAACAAAGACACCCCCAATGAGACCATACCTTCTCATAAACATGAAAATACTGCAGAATGAAAGAGTAATTGTTGCTTACAGTTAAAAGGGTATTGACTGGAAATGAACCTTGTATACGTGTACAGGTACAGTTTGTCTGGGTCGTCATGTGTGCTTACATCCACACTGTCTGCACAGACTCAGTGTCTGGTGCCCAGGGAATGGGGGCCAAACTGGGGGGGGGGCTGCATGGCAATGCATCTGTGTGTACAAGTGTGTGAGTGTTGTCGTGATCGTTTTGTAGGCAGGATTCATTGGCGCAGCTCAGCGCTCAGGCAGATGGTTTTAATTATTTCTATTTGAACCTGAATAGAGACAGAGGGGTCTGGAAAAAGGGGCAGTGAGGTTGGGGGTTAAAGGTTTATGTTGTCACCTCCCCAACCCCCAGACACAAAACACACACAAACTGCTCAACTTGCGCACGCACGCACACAAACACACATTATATTTAATCCGCAGTAAGCCATGAAGCAGATGGCCTGTGGTCTCGCCTGTCACGTCAGAGAAAGTCTCTAACACACTTCCCAGGCGTTCCACAGCTCACATACACCCCTCAATGTCCACGTCCTGGAACTGCACAGATAGATATGAATGATGTAGGCCATGTTTTCCTCCTTCCGGGGAAACACATCTGGCATATTTCCACAAACACTAATCACATGGTTGGCTTAAACCACTGGTGGAAGCACACAGACACACAAACCTATTTATGAATATGCACTGGAGGCAATGGAGGGACCAAATAATGACCTGGCTATATAAAACAGGCTTTCTGTTGACCGGGTGAACTCCTTTCCTGGGGCCAGTTCACTTTATAGAATAATAACAGCTCTATGGTGTTTTTGTTTGAGTGTGGCCTAGGGCAACACTATTTGTTAAAACCATATATGAGTGTTCATCATCAAAGAAAATCTTTACAATGTTTGGTTTGTTAGTGATAAGTCATAGGGCTAATAATGGGAGAAAAAAACACTTGTTTGGTTCAGTCACTTGTTGAAAATTGTGTGCTCTAGTTAATGCACATGTTATTTTTCTGTCAAAAAGATCTGGTTCTATCCTGGAGTTGGTGTCTGGTTAATGGTGTTATTATTGATAACCGATACAAAAATCAATATTGAAATGGCTTGAAGAACTGTGGTGGCAAAGTCAGACTCAACACAAGCATTCACACACATTCCACACACACAACTACAGTGCATGATACAAACAGCAAGGTAATGCCTGAAGCAAGTAAGAACATAAGTCGGATTAATTAGTGTAATAGCATTAGTTCATGAGCTTTTAAAGATGTCTCTTTGTGTCAGTGTGAGTGTGCATCCAACATAAGTCAGATCGACTATCTGACACACTCACACACAGAGGGAGGACAACATCTTGCGTGGAGCAATAGCACCCCTAATGGATGTTCACAATAACAAATGAGCCCATGAATGGAAAATTCACAGCGAAGAGAGGAGTAACAACAAATAGAAGGACAAACAGAGAAAATAGAAAACGACATGAGAAAGAAAGTCAATGTTTAAGTGGGTTGGAGACAGAATTTCTATTTTTCTAATGTGCTTTTTCACAGCTGCCTGGAGTGAGCCATTGGGCCACTCAGGCTTATCCCATCTCATCCACCCTCTTACCCCGCTTTTCTCCTCTCCCCTTCTTTCCCCCTTTTCTAAAACACAACAACACAGTCTAATCCCCAGGAGAGCATCTGCTGCCCTATGCTTCTCCTTCCCTCCCCCTCCCCACACAACTCCCTCAATTGCTCTATGTGTGGAGCATGAGCACTCCTAGTGGCAGTTCCCATACCAGCATCTTAGTGGGTGTGTAAACCACACATGCACACACCCTTTACTAAATACATAAAACACACAGCATCACACAATCTTTTACAGTCAGTACTGACACCTAGCTGTGGAATTAAGACATGGTCATTTTCCCGGTAGTCTGGTATGTGAGTGTATAGCAGCCAGGAAGAACTTTTCATTACAGTAGTAGACATTACTTATCAGCTAAAATTAGAGCAGGGATCTTGCTTAGAGCACAGATGGTGAATGTGGACTATTGGGTGTGGCATGAAACTTCTCTTCCAACACGGTACTCTAAATCCTGGACTTCCATGTTTCACGAGAGCCAAATAAAGCCAAGTAAAAGCACTTAATGATTACAATATCAAAAGATTAAATAAGTAACAAACCAATAAAAACCATCACATGCTTAGCACATGTATAGAGTGAGGCTCTACTGTGTGGGCGTCTGTCTAAGTCACATAGGAATGACAAGGCCACAAACCTCAAACACACACTGACCTTGCAGGGTTTAACCAACAACTGGGATGTTATGTTTACAGAGAGTGGGAAAGTGAGAAAGTGGAACAATCAGAGAATTCATGACACAGAGAAACACAGGGAATGCATTAGATAGTAAGGCTCTGTGAGTACATGAGTGGGAATTTCCAAAAGGAAAAAAGGAACAAAGGACACAAGCATGCAGGAGTGCAGCTGCTGAAAACAACCTTTGTGTAGTAGCCATCCAGTATGAGGGTTATAAACAAATACAGAACAAAGACCAGGTGTGTGTATGCCAGATTTGTGTGTTGTTGAATTTAAATAGGGGAGTATTGAATGACCCTGGACTTCAGGGGTAGTCAAATATGCCACCTGTATGTAAATGATCTGCAGCCTACTAATGCACACACACACATTCATCTTTGAAGCACTATTATGTTCCATTCGCGCATGCCTCTAGAGGCTGATCATGAAATTTGACTACCTTATTTTCCTACCACAAAATGTCGTACCCATACTTTAAACATGGAGAAAAAATATTCCAAGTAGACCCTCAGTGCTTGCTGTCTCTTTAAGTGCCCTTTAAATGAACGGCTGACATTGGGGGAGGGAAGAGAAAAAAGAAGGAGTGATGGAACAAAAGCAAGAAAGAGAGGAGAGGAGAGGCCAGCTGGAACGTGGAGCACTAGGAGAAAGGCCAGAAAGTCTTTTTCTAAAAGAGGTTCACAAAACAGACACACACAAACACACACACACACACACACACACACATATAAACACACACACAGGGTGCGGAAAAACTTTGGCCAAAACAAGGGTTCTCCAACACATAAGCAAAGAAAAACAGAAACGTTCAAAAGAAAAAGTAAAACACATGCTGTACACACAGTGCAGTGAGTCTGTAGCAAATTCAGACTGTGGAACTGTGGAGTCCCAGGAGAACCCAACTGGAGCCAGAGAGAGGAGGAATGTACTGAAACTAGGTCACAGTCTGAGAGAAGAGGGAAAAACTGGCTGTGCATAAATATGTGTCTGTAAGGCAGGATTTAGTGGTAACTGTGTGTATATGAGGATGACAGAGTGACAATGTGTGTGTGTGTTACACAGGACAATGTGTTGCTAGCATTTTTATATTATTTTATAAGTATAACAGCATCTCATAGAAGAGTGGAAACATGTTTTTAGTGATAAAGAGATTTAGGCGTTCTTTTAGGGAAGCAAATCTCCAGTTCACCAGAGGAGTGAAAAGAGGTCAAGTAGTTCCTTGTATATGCCCTCTTTGTCCTCACTTTCTGTGGAGCTTATTGTTATTTGCTTAGTTCAGAACACAAGTCATCAACATTAGATTAACTCCGGTCTATAAATACTGATGGATTGTTCATTGACACAGACACAGACTCATACACACCCCCAGATATTTCCACAGAAGCGTGGACTCTGACTGCCCCCAACTGGAATCTAAGGGAAGTACAAACTGAGAGCTGTGGAGTGTTTCTCTCTCTTTGAGTCACATAGAGGTAAACATGTATGATGCTGCAATTGTGACCTGCGTTGATGTCAAGGAGTTGGTTCCTCTTGAGTTTCTCCTCCTTCTCTTTTTCTGCTTTTTCCCTGGCCAGCTTGGCCTTCTTGATCTTCTCTTCAGCCTCCTTCCTCTTGTGATTCTCCTTCACTGCTTGCTGGACACAAAATTAGAAAATATCAGTACATGAAAATTTGAGTTAAGTTTGGTATGGATTTAGTTTGAGTGTTAATAACTTAGCGTGAAAAGAGTGATTCAAGAAGACAGATGTATGTTGGATGTCCATGTATGTAAACATAACTTCAAAACCAGTGGATGGCGGTTAGCCACAGTAACCGGTAAAACAAGTTACCACCTGTGGGAGCTCTACCAAAAGGCACATTTTCAGTTGATGTATAAACTGACAATATAATGGAGTCACTCTTATTCTTTATTATGTCAATAAAAACAGGTGTACACCCTTTTTCCTCATCCTGGTTTGACATTCATTTTTCATCTATTTATTTTTTTGACTCCACTTGTGTTTATGTCTTTGTTCTGTATGTGTATGAATTTGATCTAAGGGAGGACAGTAAAGACTAAAAAAGCACACCTGTGCCCTTTTGAAACATTCAGACTTGAGTTAGTTCATCCACATGCAAAAAACACACCTGGAACATGTTTTTAAAGGTGTTCAGGTCGCCAAAGAATTCCTCTACAGACATCTTTCTCGGGTCAAAGACAAAGTAATCTCCCAGGTCACTATATTGCTTCTCCATATTCTTATGCAGCAGATCCAGCTTCTCATACTGCTCATGGGCGGTTGCCACAAAACTGTGGAGACATGATGTTAAGGAACATAGAACCTTTAGCTCTGTAATTTAACAAGACAAAGATGATCCATCAGATTATATCATCATAACAAATATGCTATGATGATAAGATCTATGGTTTACATTATCATAAGTCTTATATTAAATATGTATCTGAATAAAGAGGATATGGACATCTTCTCCGCAAACAGGTCCTTGTCATTTTGGGGCGGAGGGAAGGTTTCCAGATCTTTTTCTAGGTTCTTGATCTGACGGCCCATCAGCTCAAGGTTCTTCTGAAGTGTCTCTGCAGAAACTGCAGGGGACATGAGAAACCATTAATGATGTAGACCACCTACATACATACACCTACACATATGGCTTATGATGGACTGTTTTTTACAGATAACCATAACAGTCCCACTACAGAACAGAACCACTAAGATGAATGTAATGGATGATACTATGGAGGGACGGAGATGTATAGGAATCAGATAGATGTCCCACGTACCTCTGCTGGCTTTTTCCACATGGATGAGTTCGTCTGCAAAGCTCATGACATCAGGATACTGCTCTTGGCACACATCAGCGAGGAAATGGAGCAGTGTCTGCTTCAGATCAGCTGATTTGGTGTCTCGCAGCTGATTGGAAGAAGGACAAATTTAAAAAGGGTGCACTGAAACAGCAATCAATCAAAAGCAATTTAATGTCTACATGTGCTGTAAGTGTGCTGGATTTCTCTGTTTCCTGATAAGTGAAAATGGATGTGCAAATAAGCTTATGGGTTTCTAAGATTTAGATGTCTTTTTATACATTTGAAGCTTCTAATGAGGTTTTTGAATGAAGCTTCACGTCTGCTGTCATATTTTATGACAACTTAAAGAAAATACTTGAACAAAATTTGAATAAAGTGATTGACTGGATTAAATATGAGTTTTTATGGTTTGGCTACATTGAAGACTAATGCATATGAATGGCTCCCTGCAGAATGTATCTTTTTACTGACTACACCAACAGTGCACATACGGGGTATGGGTGTGAGAGTCACAAGCAAAACAAGATGGTGATTGTGTAATATGTGTAAGTTACTAAGCAACTGCCAGCTGCTACTGACAAAATAACTGCAGACAGGGTGATTAAGACTCAAAAGTGTAAGTCGCTTTTGATACAAAGCAGCTGATATACAGCAAGATTATGAATGAAGCACTACTGAGTGTCCATGTTGACAATTCCATATAATAAAAGATAGAAAAAGCTATAAAATGAATACAGAATAGACATCATTACAGTTATTACAGTGACTTGGTGTAGCATCACTGTACTGATGAAGGAATTACTTGGCCATCTGCGTTATATCGATGTTATTTATACTACATTCCTAAAGAAATTTTCATAAAGACATGGAAAAACTTCTGCATTTTATTGTCTACGTACATAGATAATAAACAGATTCTGTAATTGTTGAGTACAACATATAAGTCAGAATTGAAAATACATGAATCCAAAGACATGGGCAGTGAGTTGATTTTGTATTTTCTGTCACTGTGATAACACTCCAGACTGGGCGTTGTTAAAGTCAAAGCTTTACTGTTATGGGACCCAGATTTCATGTTATTTACAATAGGTCACATGCCCACACTTGACTTCCAAGAAGTAAACAACTGGTAGACTAGAGGGCCCCCCAGTGCATTCAATCAGTCTTTATTGTATGTGTGCATGTGTGTCTATCTACCCCTTATTTTACCTTGCACAGGTACGATATGGAGAAGCCAAATGCCTTTCCATTGCGGGAGCCAGCATTCATATAGTTCCCAACAAGGAGGGTGATCTCTAGCAGCTTGGAGAAGGTCTGGCTTTTCCTGAGCTCCTCACAGGCTGCAGTCACAGACACCACATCTGGCTTGATGTTGTTCATCTGCTCCTCAAACTGCAGCTTGAACAGGATGGCCTGAAGCCGTGGCATCAGCCGCTTCACACTGGACATCTGGAGAGAGAAAAGAGGGGGAATTTGAGACCCATCCCCAGTATGCTTGTTGCCACACAGATTGTGTGTGTGTGTGTGTATGTGTAAGAATGAAGGGGACTTCACCCATTACTCGCATATTCCACAGTTGAACAAAGCAGTCTGTGTTAAACAACATGAAGATTTTCTTCTGTGCCTCATTTGCAATCACACTGATTTCCCCGCTATGTGTGTGGTTAGTCATGTCCAAGTCAGCTGGGAATTCAAGCTATAGTGGCTTTATAAAAACAAACTTGTTTATTTTCTGTGCGCGTTTTCATTTGTGTATGTGTATGTTTCCTCACCACTACTCCAAACTGCTCGGACTCAGCCAGGTCATCATATTCATCCTTCATCTCTCCCAGGACACTCAGCTGCTCTGATGCTGGCAGCTGTTTGATCAGATTCTGGCAATATATGGCAATAAATATATATGACTACTTTTGCAGCTAAACATTAGTCTACACAAAACATAAAGATGAACTGACTGACCCTTGAAAGAGATAGAGAGATTAACCTGTGGGTTATTCCACCGTAAAGGACTATCAACAAGCAGGTTCAGATAATGAGCAGTAACACTGAATATTCAATATGTGACACATTTTGAAGATTGTGGGCTCACATGGTACTATGTGATAACCATCTTATGCAGCCATCTTGGCCTTGTAGCAGAAGTACCTCAAGAGACTTCCTGGGTAAATAAAATGTCATGCTGGAGGACGCATCAATAGAGGCAGAGGCTTGTTGTCACAAGAGTATACTATGAGCTAAATATACTTTTTCTTCTCTTCATTATATCCACTCATGACTCTACAAACATCTACATACATAGTGATGTATCTACTCTGAAAGGCAACATAAACCTTTCCCGGCACACCATACTGGCAGAACATACACGAATTGAGGCATGCACTTATATACCAACACTGGGGCAGATCTGAGCTCTGTACCTGGACCATGGACTCTGTGATGATCTTCTCATTAACCTCCAGGATGGCATTCTTGATGTCTTCATACGGGAGACGGAAAGATCCAAGGAAAATGGCTGTTTGAGCAAACACAATTAACAGTATTATTAAAACACAATTTATTGGGCTTGCTGTTTCATTTCAGTTAAGGTGTTGTTGAACGTTTCAACCAGATGAGCATCTGTGGTCTTACAAAGGTTCTGTGAAGACTTGGAGTCGAGAATCTTCAGCTCCTTCACCTTCTTCTTCTGCATCTGCTTCTTTTCGTCTCCGCCATCCTGCTCTTTTTTGGCTAGAGAAGTGGGCAGAGAAATGGGGAGGGTGGTGGTAATATTAGAAGGACTGAAGAAAGGGCACTTAGTTAGAAATCACATTTCTTAGTAACTTTCCTAATGTAAGATGACAAGCTGGATATGGATAGAAAATAATGTTGGACAAAGGGCAGTAGTGCAATCAGTGGATTCTGTGATAGTGAGAGAGGTGGATAGAGGGCTTATGTGACGGCTATAATTACTGACAGACTTGGCACAGCCATCACTTTTTTCACTCTCTTGCAACTGTATGGTGTCATGGCGGCTTTAGGTTTTATTTTATCAGTTGCCGTGGGTGAGACAGAACTGCTATGAAATGGCTGTAACACTAGGGGAAAGATGTCCCTGGTGTGTGAGGGCCCTGGTAAATACGGTCAGACATTTATTAGCTGTAAGGCATTTGAAGTTTGCAATCAGCTCACACATGTGCATTAACAGTACAATCTATCACATACAAACATGCTTGACAGAAACACTGTATGTTGATGTGTTCTGACAAGGTCAGGATTGTGACTGTAAGGATGTGTCAGTGAATGGGGATGAATGTGCACTGGATGAGAATTAAGAGTGAAAGATGAAAAAGCACATGGGCTTGACCATATAACAGCCCACTTTTACGCAGGCACATCAGATCTGAGGTCAGGAGACGTCAGAGCGCTGTTGTTATGTGTTACAGATGTTCACTTATTTCTGCCACTATTATCCAACCGCTCACACTCAATTTCACATTCATATGGCATATGACATGCCACTCATCACATTTCATAGAAAGAATTATTAATCATAACTATCAAATAATAATTAAAATGATTGTCAGTGGGGGCCTTAGCTGTAATATGAATAACAGTGGAACAGGTTTTAGAAGAAATCTTGGAAAAAGCCTAAAAGTATACCTCAGTCTCAAAACTAAAACTATTCCCGTTTACAATATATTACAAAAAACCATATAAGAAACGATGGCCTCAATCATTTCTCATCCTACATTCCGTATAGCTTAAAGTTTGACAAACACTGGAGCATCTCTCTCTGACCACTTTCTGTTCCAATCTCTCTTTAGGTTTTGTCTTGTTCTCTATGTGACCTTATCCGTGTCCTATCTTTCTAAAGAGCAGACAGTAACAGGAAGCTCTGTCTATAAAACAGTCAGCAAGAGTGATGGTACATGGTAGCATGTACAGTAAGAGTATGTCGTCTCTCTTTGTCACCTTCTGTCTGAAACACACAAACAATACAAACCAAATCCGCCCCTGTGTGCTAAGCAGCACGCCAGTTTTGACTGCCCAGTGATGACCTCATACACTGATATCAGATGCTAAAATTAAGCATCTGGACTGAAACTACTGTAACTACTGTAAAATAGTGTGGTAAGCCTAATATTTAGACTTACCTAATGCCCCATCTCTCCATACTGCATAAGTGGCCTTATCTCTCTATCTTTTGTACAGTAATCCCCTGTCCACTTTAAATTGTAGTTGAAAAAGTAGTGAAAAAAGCATCTAATTCAAACAGCAACACTGAGTAGTCTCCACACACACTCAGAGACAGCCACTTGAGCATAACAACTCATTCACCCATCTGTCCATCCTTCCATATGTCTAGTCAAACAGTGCTTTGTCTAAGAGGCCAATCAGCCGGACAATCTGATAACAAGTCCAGGCCTCTTAATGAGCTCCTCATCACTCCGTTCAGCCATTCATTTACAGCACACATACACACATAACAGTGAGTCAGTCAGTGGACTTCGGCCTCAATAAGTCCCATTGTTTCACTCAGCTTCAGCCTTATGAAACTCCTCTCTCAGAATCAACCATCACTTGTGTCTAAAGTCTGACCCTAACTTTAGGGCAATCCCATCTGTCTGAACTCTGTACCGCTACTGTTTTCTGATAAACAGCGTTATATCAGTATAATCAGCTGTGTGTATCACTAACAGGAATCAAAAATACTATTGTGTGTTCAACACTCCAGCCATAGTCCCTGCTGAGAGCAGGAAACTATAGCAGGAAGTCAACCATTACACACGCACAGGGTTGGTAAATCCATCAGGACATCTGACAGGAAACAACATAAATATCTTTGCACAAAGACATAAACACAGCAAATCAAAGCTGAAACATTAGGTAGAAACTCAAAGGAAGTGACAATTTACAAATAAACATCTTAGGACAGGGACACGAACAGGGAAACTGATAATGGCCTACAATAATCCACGTCTTCATAACAGTGCTATTCAGAAAATGAGGGAGATAAAACCTCTAAAGATAATAATGAGAGAAAATAAGTAATATCAGTAAGTGCTTAAACAAATACTACCAACGACAAGAACAAATGTAACAGCACAGACAAATTTCTAATCTGGTTTGTATATAATCTCAAGGAGTGACAATCCAGTTACACTGGGACAAGACTAGTGACCTTGTGACAGCATCATGTCACTAGGTCAGTGTGTGTGTGTGTGTGTGTGTGTATACATCCGTGCTATAATAGCTTCAGTGCCAGCTGCGCTCTAGCCAATGGAATCAGGCTTAGCTGTGTTGACATCATGGCTGATTCATAAAATGGGGTCTGGTGTGCAGATTGTAAAATGGCTGCTCGGTGGTTTCCACATGCAGAGCTGGCTCATTTCATTTGTGAGCCGATGGCACCTCTAGTGGTGGCTATGGAGCAATGCACTATGATACACTTAGTCATTGTGGGGGAGGAGAGGAGATGACAGAGGCATAACACGTGTGACTAGACACACACAAAAAAAACATATACATGCACATACGAACGCACTTGTGGAGTGCTGACATCTTAACATCCACATGTTTTATCATCCCAGCTGTCTTTTTGTTATACCGTAACACAAAGAAGGCTCCTTTTGTGGAAACAAATCACTACCACCCCCACTACCACGCACGCACACACACACACACACTCCTCTTTTCCTGGAACACCCCCGTCTAACCAACAGCTGCTTGGCACTGAGAGATGATGAGGAAGGGGGGGGGTTATGTCTGTGTGTGTGTCTGTGCACGCAGACATGCATGTGTGTCAGGAAGAAAAACTTAATTTTTCCATATCTGACTTCTGCTTTTAATTAACTGGCAAGAGAGAAAAAAACAGAGCAGAGTGATTGAGGGGGAGAGAAAGAGGAAGAGGGGTGCACAGGATCATGAAGAGCCAAGTCATGCAGAGATCTCTGTCAATATGTAACTAAGTGTGTATGTGTGTGTGTGTGTGTGTGTGTGTGTGTGAGAGAGAGAGAGTGTGTGTGTGTGTGTCTGTCTCTATCTGGACAAAGAGGAGTCTGTTTATCAGTCAGCAGACCTGAGTGTGTCCTTCACCCCCCCTCCTATTCCCTTCCTCTCTCATTCCCTCACTCCTTAAAAGGAGAAAATGTGTGGTGGAGAAGGTGATGGGTAGCCAAGCTTAGTGAATGAAAAAGAAAATGGAAAAAGACAGATAGAAGAAAGAAAGAAAAAAACAACAAGACAGTAAGGAACAGAAAGAGAGACAAAGAGGAAAAAGGTGTAACACTTAAATCTCAGACCACTCTGAACTATAGCCTAAACTCAAAAAATAGTCCTCTCCCACAAAGCATACTCTTCTCCTATCCTTTCATGCAGTCTATTCATCCTCTCATCACCACTCCCTGCTCGTGGAGCGCTGCAGTTTATTTTTAACCCACTAAAAGCTTTCAGATGATGTGCGCTATTGTATATCTGTGGCCCCAAAAGTGTTTTTCATGGGCCCTCTGGTGGCAAGATAGGAGAAAGGCATTACATTAACTTTATATAACTTCAAACTAACTTTTTTCCATTCAGCATTCCAGGGCTGGAGATTGTCTAAACTGGAACGGAGGAGAGGGTTTATAGTTTCAACATGAATATCTATGGTATGAGCGGTTAAGGAAAAAGTTACTGAGGTTGCTCAAGAGAAAGAACCACACAGAGACACTAATCTTCTGCCAACTTTTAACAATAACAAAGACTAAGTGCACCTCAAGAAAAGTTAATAACATTTTATGTTTTCGATTTCAGGAAGCTTGCTTTGAAAATGCTAAAGTATTGATACTAGAGAGGCAGTGAGACAAAGAGGAAAAAGAAAGGGAGGGGGGCATAAAGTTCTTTGTCTGAAGTTAACAGAAGGCCAAACCTGTGGCAGACAGAAGGACAGCTGTAGCCTTGGTCCCTTTAAACTTTAAATGTCCAAATGCTCTGTCACTCTCTATATAAGAGTGTGTGTGTATGTGTGATACAATGTAAGCAAGTTTGACAGAAGGAGAATAAGGGGGTTTCCACGGTAACCTCCAGTCTGAAAGAGGCCCTTCATCCTGTTTTTCAGTGTGAAAGGAAATGAGGAGAAAAAATCCTGACTGTGTGTGTATGTGTGTGTGCTTGCGATTGTGTGAAAAGGACCAGATGGCAGGGTGGGGCAAGGAGGAGGGGGGACGGGGGCAGGATGTGGGAGGGCCAGGATGCTGGGGGAGGGCTTGTGGGAGGGGCTAAGTGTGTGCTCCCTTGCGCTCCCCTGGTGCATGAACAGTGTAGCTGCAGCTTAGATTTTCTGCAACTACAGTAAATTGAATATTACCACAATATATTTGCTTTAGAAACATGAAAAGTCGCCAATATTTATTGTAAATAAATTTATAGAGAATATGAAGTTAGTTTTGCTTTACCACCTGCTCATTAGACTTGGCCTGCTGGCTCTAACTAACACACTTTCAAGAAAGACTAAAAGGGCACCTCACTTCTGAAATTTTGTTTTCCAAAGGAGGTTTCAAATAATGTATTATTAATCATAAGCATGCAGGATTAGGTTTGTTAGAATGTATAAAAATAATTTGCTTATTTGATCACTGCAACATATTGTACAGATACAAGTAAAATAAGTTTTACATATATTCTATTTGAAATTTTAAATTAAAAACCCACATCAATAGCTCTGGGTCTTTGTCATTACATTTTGGCTACATGGTATCTTGTATCACCTGTTTAAAGGCCAATAAGTATTATCTGACCATATAAATTACAGGCACTTGTTAGAGCATGTGTTAAATAGTTTGTCAGTTAATCTCATGGTGACAGCATGTTGGAAACTGGTGTTCTGAATTTTGATTATGTGATTTATATTTGAATGACAGACAACTTCAATACACTTAAAACTAGAAGAGCTCTATAAATTCAATAATCCACCATAGATTGTCAATGTTAACTCTATGAAAAGTAAATTTTACCTTGAACTCGAAAAAAAGAAAAGAAAACAAAATCATAATTTGAGATACTTTCCACACCTCCTATTAAACGTATTGCAGTGTACTGTGATATAGTTACATGGTTTTATCTAGATGTACTGAATACAGGGGGCATAAAGTGTGGGTCCTTCGGTGAGGCTACTGTTTATGAGTGGAGTCACAGTGCCCTCCACTGGTGAATTTTGTGTACTGCTGCTACATGGTGTAAGACAGACAAACCCCTATACCTGGACACACTGTTTATTACCTTCACACTCATTCACCATCCAAGTTGTTTGTATATGTGAGTGTGTGTGGGAAAAACTGGAGAGAAAAGAAAGAACATACTGATTGTTTGTATGTGACAGTGCAGTAGGGTCCAAAAGCGGGGAGACAGAAGTGGAGAAGGAAGAGTTTGGTGTTTGGAGACAGTGGTCTTTCTGTGTGTGTGCATGCGTGTGTGTGTCAGTGTTGTTCTCTCAGGGCCATTCTGACCTCTCCCTGCTCTTCTGGCCATGAAGGTCTTCAGCGATGACGCACACACAGCATGTAACGGCATCACTGATGAGACACACATATACACACACACACAGTATGCTGCCTGCATTGCTGATAAGGTGCACTACAGTCGGCACACCGACACAGCACTACCTTGAACTTGAATTCGCACTTGCTGAAACCACACAAACAGCCCATAAATCCCCATAGCAAATAACAGAGGACACAGACACACACACACACACAGACACACACACACACACACACACACACACACACACACACACACACACACACACACACACACACACACACACACACACACACACACACACACACACACACACACACACACACACACACACACACACACACACACACACACACACACACACACACACGGAGAGGTGAGCTCCTATGGTGTGCTTATTAAATCAGTCCTATATCAGCCAGTCTCCTTGGGACAGCAGAAAAAGATTTACTACGGCAATTACACTGGCTAATTACAAGGAAGAGAGATAGAGGGAATGAGGGAGAGCTATACAGTGTAAAGGAGAGAGGGAAATCAAATCAAAAGGAGCAAGAGCAAATAAAGGTGTGAAAACTGAGACAATGAGAGAGCAAATAAAGGGGGGAGAGAGAGAGAGAGGAGAGAGAAGTTAGATTAAAGGACAAAGACAATGAGGATATGACCTTGAGCCAGCCACAACACCTGCGCCCAGAACGTGGTAGACGGGGTAGACAACAGAAAAACACAAAGGTTCAGTGCTCAAATTCACAACCCAGCTGTGTGTGTGTGTCTGACTGACAGAGCACCTCACTGAGCATGTAGGTAGTTTTTCTGTGGTACTCCCATAGTCTGTGTGGTGCTTTGGTGTTTGTTATTCACAGAGTGGCTGTCCTTGACGCTGTACTGGCCATCACAGCACAGTGCTCCCTCTATGGGGAGGAGAGTGAATTACATCATTAAGCAGCCTCGCTCACTGTTAGGCTGGGTGTCAATCAACGCTGATCCTCGTTCCGAGTGCTGTGGATAGCATGCAGAGGCATTTCAAGACACTTACATACTTTGTGCAGGTGTGTGTATGACACTGAATGATGAGCTTAGTGGTCTTACAGACAGCCATCAATCACGGTCTAACAATCTCTCATATATGAATATAACCAATAAGAGTAGGAAATGAGAACTGTTATTAACTTGATACATCATCAGATAGTTGGGCTGCTAATGCAGTTTGCCCCTCACCTTTTGGGTGAAGGGGGGTCAGGGACACTTCACCTTGTCAGCTGCAGTTGAATGTTAGTTTCTCTGTCTGCCAAATGTACTGGCTGTGGTTGCAAAGTTCTAGGAATACTCAAGGTGGACACTTTCCATGACAATTTATGAGAAATAACAGCAATGAAATGGAAATATAAGAGTTATATAATCAGGATGTCTTTGTCATAAGCATACATAACTGTAACCCTTCTAATAGACAATTTAGTTGAACTCTAATATATGAGATTACTCATTTAACAGTGTACTGAGCTTTCATAAAACAGACAAAACAAAAAAACATTCCCTATGACCCCCTTCAAAAACAAAATCTCTAATGCAATGCCATGTACAGATACAGTAAATAGCTAAGTAGTTTGATTAATCACCTGAAGACTAAGCTCTATGTTTATGAACATGAACAAGAATGTTCTTTGAAGACAAAAATCCATTAATTTCTCAAATACATGCAATGTTAAATGTGCCATGTAGCGAGTTCACTAACTAGCAAGTTAACTAATAGGGAAAGGTATCTTGAAAAGTCAACAATGTGGTCCGTGTGCAAAATATGTTTAAAAAGAACCACCAATTTATTCAAGAAATGTTTCACAATGAAGAACAAATGCAAATAGATTAATTAATTCCTCAATTAGCATGCTTAAACAAGCTGCATCCCACATGATAACCAGCCTAAAGTACTCAGTTTATAACTTGTTAACATCTGCTAGTTTTTGCCAGCTTCCTGTTAACTGAAATATAATTAAAAAAAATAAAATATATTCACTCCAGTATTACAATCAAAACATATAAAGCTCAGAGTCCTTTGGCTCATGTGCAGTAGTGTTGGCAGTAGTGTGGGCTGTACATGTAGGTTGAAATTTTACTGAATTCCCATTTATTGGCAAATTATAGGTACATGTGATGGAAAAGTATGATGCTGAATACATGGCATGGTAACAATTCAATTAAATGGGCATACTTCCCCCCAAATAAATTCATTATTAAAAGGTACAATTTTTATATTGAAATTGTGCAAAATCCTAGAGCTCAACCTCCCTTTGAAAATTTCCAGTAAATTTCTGTAAATTTACCAACCCTTTGCCAACTCTAGTACTGACATTTCAATGCTTGTCAAGTGTACCGTCCATCCTGACTGCTTCTATGACATATGCATAACCATGCAGAAAGTCTCATTTACATGAGCACAGAGGTGGAAATGAAAACTTAAAAATTGGGTTTCTATCTCAATTAAAAAGTTAGATGAACTGTAACACATATGCACCCCATGAGGCACATTTTGCCCTGGGCAAAAAGGATTAGGTGCTGCGCTCCTGTCAGCCCTCAAATATTCATTATTACCTTGTGGAAAGATAGCAGACAGAGAGCGAGTGGGAGCAAGAAGGAGCAAGAAAAAGGGAGAGTGCAAAAAACGAGAATGAGTAAGTGATAGAGAGGCACTTTATGAATACAAGCAGTTCTGACTTATGCAAAGCAAAATAGATGAAAGGAGGACAGACAAAAATGAAGGTCTACACGGTGTCATGCCATGGAGGACAGTTAAAAGCGCGTTGCAGGGCTGCAGCACACACTCATCTTCTGTTAATCCCTCAGTTTCTGTCCTCTCGTCTCCAACCATCCATCCCTTCACTCGTCTTTATCTCTGCTTCAGTGATGAGGACAAAGGAAAGCACTCACTCATTTGCTCCCTCCCTCCCCAGTTCTCTCCACCCTCCTTTCTCCTTCTCTTGGTCTCTTCAGGCAAGGCTCGCAGGCCTGATTAGCAATTGTGACTTGACCGGATGGTGGAAAGATTGGCACACATACACAAACACACACAGGAGCATGTACACACACATATGTATACGCATACACGCATATGTGGCAAAGAGCAGGACAAGGGCCAGTTTTGCTAGGTCTAATTACCCCTTGAGCAAAGCCCAGAGACAATGAGGGGACTGGAGAGGAGGAGGGAGTTTTGCCTTTTCTAATGTCAGCTATCGCTTGCAGGACCAACACACACACACACTTGAAAAAGTGTATCTGACTGAGGGCAAAAAGATTGGGCTGTTTTCTGGTGCTTGTCAGTATGGCTTTTTCCAGCCAACATGTTAATATGACCAAGCTAAGGAAACTAAAGAGGAGAGGAGAGGAAAAAAGAAAAGGAAAAAATGGAAAGAGAGATATGTGGAGTGCAATGCTGGAGGAGAGATAAAGGGGATGAGTAACAAAGTGGAGCAATTGCAAGCGAAGGTAGTATTGTGGGAAAGAGACTGTGGAGCATAAAGGATGAAAGATAAAGATGAGGAGAAAGACAGTGTGAATGGGCAAAAGAGTAAGAAGAAAGAACAGTGGAATGAGAGTGCAATTCCAGAAAGACTTTGCCTCAATTACTATGATAAACAGAAAACACAGCCATTTCCACATACATACAAACCCAAAGCTCCCCTAGGGTTTAGTAGTGTGTGTTATTGACAGCTTTGAATCATTGAGAAAACCGTAAAGCGGTCTTGCGATCCATACTGCAGAGAACACAGAGAACACTTTGCATTTGTGTATGTGAACCTTTCTCTTAGTTGAATATGTGCACGGAAAACTACTGCAGGTGTTTGAAATACATCAATAACACTGGATCATAGTCAAACTAAGTAGCTGGAGGGGGATGACAACTGTGATCTGGCAACCTCCACCTCTGCGTGGGAACCTGGGGAAAAGTCTCTCTCATCAAAAGATCCATTGGGGTGCTGCAGGGTTTCTAGTTTGTGAAATCACTTTTACCCATTCCCCAAAAAAGGAAAAAAAATCCCCCAACCCCCAAAATAAACTAAACAAGAGAAGTAGGTATTTAAACAGAGAGACAGACATGCAAATCCTCTCCTAGAACATCTGTCTGCTGTACTCTCTCAGGAATTGGCTGTTGTTGGGGCTAAACAAAAAGACACATGCACACACACAAGTACACAAACAAAAACACACATACACAAAAGTACACACCTAATCCCACCATGTGCTTAGTGAGCCATCAGGGGACGTGTTGCCAATCAGAAGGCTATGTGAGGCTGGGCGAATGAAAACAATCAAGGAACAACACACAATATGGCTAAGAGACTGGCACATGTTTGTGTGAGTGACAGTGTGTATGTCTGTGCATGCTTGTGTGATTGAGTTCACAGATTTATACACACATAATGCCAACCAGAGACAAGTCTCTGTGCTCACCCAATGCATTCCTAGAGGGACTGTGTAGAGAGATTTTCTGGGTCTTCTGTAACTAAAAATGATTGATGGTAAGAGTGGCATATTCAGGAAAAGAATCCATGTTTTAGGATTCACCGCTTATACATCCTGTGCACATATCAATGCATTAAAGCACATGAATGTAATTTAAGGATCAGCTTTAGTACTGCAGACAATAAGTCAATAAAATTCCCCAAAATACTGTAAAACAAGCCTCTAGTATTTTCTTCACTCTACCTGTTGTTTGTACTGTGGACTTGTGACCTAGCATGTGTGTGTATGTCTTGCGAGCTATTACTCTTCTCTCTGTCTTGTCTCTTCTCACGGCTCAGTGAGTGTGTCAGTCTGCATTGGCCCTCTTTCAGAAGCTACTGAGAGATGGCAGCACCATTAAAATTTAACCCACTATCTCACCACTCACCACACACTGACAAGCGAGGGAGAGAGAATGGCAGATATAGCCAGGCAGGCATACAAGGATATACAAGCATGTATCTGACCACAGAAATGCGCACACACACACACACACATTTTCAAGGAGTGACTTAGATGCAATAGCACGAGATGGGGAGCGACGGAGCGAAAGATCCTATACAGATGGAAAGTAAAGAATAAGACGGAATAGATTACCGCTTGAAAACCACACACGTACTCACACATCTCATGCATAGACGGCTGTGGAAATGAGTGGCACCAATTCAGCAGGGGAAATGGAGAATGTGTATGGGCCTTACGTCTCTCTACACACGTCAGTCTACACTCTCCCTCTCTCAACATCCACATTTTCACACTTTCTATTACTTTCTCCCTCATCAGCTCTGGCTTCTCACTCACTTCTCTTAGTTTCCCTCCCTCTCCTTTCCAAACCTATCACTCTTTCTGTTCAATATTTTCTGACGCATAGCTTTTTCATTTTTCTGTCCCCTCTCTGTCTGTTTCCTGTTTTTCTACTGCTCTCTCTCTCTCTCTCTTTCTGTTCCTGTCCTTTTCTGCCCCAGTGGAGTGCGGGATAGCAGCAGTGCTGGGAGGCCTATGGTCTCTTAATTAAGAAGCAAGGCGGAACGAGGCCACAGTTAACAAGGACACACACAGAGATGTTTGCATTGCTTTACTTGTAAGGACCCGCATTGTCTACAACACATGCTGACCTTAGCCAGTCCTCTCTAACATTGATCTAGAATTTTATTTGCACCCCGAAAAACTGAGAAATTGTCAAAATGTTCACATTTTACAATAGTATCTTCGCTTGTTAGGTCTAAAACTAAAATTCTGCCTCATAACGATAGAAGCACAAGAATACACACATGCATAAACAAGTCTTCCACGCATGCTCACAAAGAAACAGACACGGTGACACACACACACACACCACTGAACCACACAACAACACCTAATCAGGGGCTGAGGACCTGTGTTGAAATCTGCGGGACTAGGACTCAATCAGCTAGTGCAATCACACACACACTCTCACACACACACACACACTCTCACACACACACACACACACACACACACACACACACACACACACACACACACACACACACACACACACACACACACACACACACACACACACACACACACACACACACACACACACACACACACACACACACACACGTAATAAGCCCTGAGCTGATGGACGAGAGGAAGGCCATTACATTATTCAGTCTACCTCATCACCACTGTAACCAACACACATACACACACAGAGGAGGCGGGATGGAAGTAGCTATTTTGAGAGCGCGTGCGTCCGTTCTTTCCGAAGGTGACTTTGGGCTGGCTGGAGTGGTAATTGGGTACACATACAAATGCCTTTTTCTTCCTCTTCCCCACGTTCGCTTCAAAGTCTCTCATTCCCCCCTCGTTCCCTTCCACCATGATCCCCCTCTTTCCCTCACTGCAGCCCCTGAACGTGATTACATTTCCGACATGAGTGAGGGGTGAAGAGAGCGAACAGCGGAATGAGGAAAAAGTGAGAGAGACAGATGATTGACTTGAAAAACAAAGAGGGAGTAGAAAACAGCTCTTGCATTGGATGGAAAAAACAAATGCGCATACGTCACATACGTACATAACATTACACATACACATTAGCATTTGCCCCCTGCAAACTAAAACACGCACCTGTATATACATATATATCATTTACTCAGCGGGGGAGCAAGGCAAAGCAGAGGAAAAATACACGAAATGTCACTCAGACTGACACCCTGATCTTTTCTGTTGAGATGCACAGAGTCACACATGCACACACAGTGCAATGGCCATCTCATTTCCTCAGACGAGTGACATTTTCTCTCCCTCTCTTTTTCCTGTCTCTCCTTCTGCAGGCCGTCGCTGTGGTGATAAAATTAGCATTCCTTTCCCTCCTCTGCTTCTCTCTCCCTCGACGGCTGGACGAGAGGTGAGGACCACAGGGACGGAAGAAAGGAGAGAGAAAGAGGAACAAGAAGAAAGACGGGAACAAAAGAAGACAGTAAGAGAAAGAGGAAAAAGCCTGAGCGAGGCGTGAAGACAAAGAAACAAACAGAGCAGAGTGTGACAGGGAGAGAATGATGAGGGATGGTAAGACAAAGACACAAAGATGCAATAAGAGAAAGCAAGAGAGAAAAAGAAAAATATCAACTGGATAGGATGTAGACCTGTGGAAAGAATGAGGCGGGGGGATATAACCTCAAGGGATTTTTATTGCCATGACAACCCTCTCCTGTCTCCTTTGCTGTCCAGTTGCATGATGAACTTCTGCTACTTTAGTGGACCTCATATGGACGAAACATCCACTTGCTACCACAGCTCGATAATTTATCTGTGGTTAAATAATAAGTGGTCATAAGTTCCAACATACTTTTAATAATTCATTTCAAACTAAATGCGTGTTTGAATAAAAAACAAGGAGTATGCAACCTTCATGAATTATTAGCTGGGAAATAATCATTGAGCTTACTTTGTTTACTCTGTGCAAGTGTGCTCCACATCCATGCATGTGGGTGGGTGCATGAACCCGCATGTGTGCATGGTTCTACAGGGACAGGGTAGAGGGCCCACAGAGTATAATTAAAAGCCAGAGACATAGAGTCCTTGGGAGCAACTGCAGCGAGAACTTTATGGGGAAAAAAAAAAGAGGGAGGGAGAAACATAAAAAAAGCCAAACTGACCTTTAAAAACAGTGAGACAGAGAGAAACCGTAAGAGATGAGAGAGGTGTAATGGAAGATGGGATAGTGGGAGATAGATTGAGTTAAATTATGCTGTATTGAATGCGGCAAAGAAAGAACAAAGAAAAGGGAGAATGAGCAAGAAAGGAAACATTATGGACTGAGTTGTTTGTGGTGAAGGGCCAGAGGAAGAAGAGAGAGACAAAGAGAGGGAGAAGGACGAAAACAGAGGCAAAGAGAGGGAACGAGAGAATCCTAATCAGAAATCTGAAGAACAAAATAATAAGGCTGCCTGACAGCAAATGTCAACTTAGGAAGGGTAGCAGATGGAGCCAGAGAGAGAGAGGACGGGGAGCGGGGGGCAAGAAGAAGGGAAGAGGAAGGAGAGGAAAAGAGGAGAAAAGAAACATTCAGAAGGACACAGGTGGGGTTGGAGTGATGGATGCAATTTCCTATCACTGCTCCCTCCAGGAGGAAGGAATGCAATTTTTCTGATGCTAAGAAGCAAAACATTGCCAGGAAAGATATTCCCCATCTCCCAGTGGAGGGAAACAGAGCAGCCAGGTCAGGAGGGTGAATCCTCATATGATGGCGCATACATGTGCACATAAAATGTGCGTGCTTGTACACTAACAAATTCACTGGCTGGCTGTGAAATGTTGCCCTTGAGCCAACCTTGACTGCTGTTTCACTCTAGCTAGGCTTTGTTTTAATTCCCATATCAAAAGCCATCTATTTTCTCTCCCATGCTGTTTCTTCATGACTTGATGGTGAGACAGTATCCTGACTGTCTCTCACAATCCTCTTGTAGCTTTCCTCTTTAGCTGATCAGTACTAGTACTCCAGTCCTTTCCAACAGAGATACTAAACAAAAAACAAGAGGGAGCAAACTCGAGGACAACAACCCACTTCAGACAACAACAGATATTGCAAGCCCACAGATGAAAGCAATCGAAAAGCAATAATATATCTTATATTTTAATAAGCTTTCAGAAACAGGACATTAACCAACCATTAATGCTGGGTAAATGGAATATGTCTGTTTCTAAGATACAGTCCTTTAATTTGATGATTTAGGTGATTGAACTTTGTCCACAGTCTTTAAAATTTAAACACTCAGTGTTAAAAAGCCAGGCAAAAGTCCGTGCTGAATTAGATAATATATGCATTCGGTTAAGGTGAACATGAGCCATGTGAATCTTAAAAGGAAATCAAACTTTAATGAGTGAAACAGGTCTTTTAAGTTAACCTAAGGTCAATGGGGTAGAGCCAGGATTATTCAAAAGCAAAAATTCCACAGATTCCAATATGGTTTTGTGCAACATGAAGTTTTAACAATCTCATTTGTCAAAAGAATGTTGTATCCAAGTTTATAATTCAAATAGAGCAGAACTGGCCATTTGTTATCAATTACTTTGCCAACTCTTGCTGCGGGGCAATACCTGCTTACTCTCATTTTGATCTCTTTTGTTAGTATGTGCAGCATTTAACCGTGTTTGTGCTCAAACTTCTCATTTTAATCAGCCATAGCTGATTTTGCCAGCTGAAATGACAACAGGCTTTTTCGAATATGTGTTCTTGAAGAAAATTCACACCATGTCATTTTGATATTTCAGCAGACAGCATTTTTCAGTTCATAAAGAACAGCAAAGCGGCAAATATTACTTCAGTGAAAAAATCTAATTGACTGTATCACATATATCATATCAATAATTGAGTTTGACGCAGATCTCCAGGTTTCAGAGAAGTAGATAATGTCAGCTCAGCATGCTACAATTTACATCTGTCAATATCATTTACTGGTTGTCAGTCGTCACTTAAACGTAATTTGTCACTATTAGAAGTGGGCAACATTTGTAGTTGTCACTGATACATTTAAATGTTATGATGATAATTTCACTCTAAAGTTGTTCAGTTATACAACTGGGTTACACTGACTTGATTATTTCCCATTTTTATTATTTCCTGTTATTATCTATTACAGTTTTTTACCAAAACTGAGGACCCTTAGAGCCAATTCTGTTGTGGTCAGTGGCATCTTCTATCAATGGTATCACCATCAAATCTACAATTACAGTGCAGCAAGAGCTCTCAGGTGTCACTGCTTCTAAAATCACGTTTTTTTACGAGTGTATGGTAAATGTGAATGTGAAATCTGAAAATAAGAAAATAATTCTTATCAATTTTGCAGGCATACTGTTAATTGTTGAAAATGGATTGTGTTTTCTTCAGTCTGTTTCAGTCACAACAAGTGATATATTCCAGTGGGCCGAACCAACATAAAGTTTGTTTATTTGTTTCATGTTAAATGTAGTTACTAAACTTGTTTTGGAACTTTTCACATGTTACATAGAGAAAATAAAGATCAGCAATTACACAGATAAAAACTGTGAGGAAACAAAGTGAAATTTGAGGATAGATTAAGCAAACTTATGTGTAAATGTTAAGAAGTTAACTCTAGCTAGGCAGAAAAGTTTCCCTTTAACATCAAAGCTTTGACTAAGGTCTCTGATATCTACAACACAGTACATCAGCTATTTTAAACATCACTGTAAACTATTCAAATAAAATTCATGTGGCATTGCATGCCATTACATCACCATTAGAAACTGAAATGTCAGAAGAACAAAAACAGTCAGCTTTCCCTGTAAATGCATTGACATATTATAAAACCTACTCTTATTCAAAATTAAGCATGGTTAATATGAGGAACACCCAGTTATCTCAATCCAAACATAATAAATGTGCAGTCCATGTTCATATCTGGATTATACTTAAAGGATTAAATGTGTATGGGTATTGCAAATTTCAGTTAGGGATGGAAATCTTGACAATTATCTAAACCTCCCCTGGGATAATAGCAGGCATTCATCCCTGAGCTATATCTCTGTAAGAAGGTCAAAAAGAGATATAGGTTATCAACTACTTAAAAAGCTGTCCCTACATTTCCCCATAAACCACAGTTTCACCATCACACCTCAACCGTCCTCTTCAGTAAGGACATCTTCCCAATCACTTGTTCTCCCATTCTCTCCCTCCCCTCATCTCTCTCTCGCTACACCCAGTGAGTAATGGCGGGAGCAAAGGATAGTGGCAGAGAGCTATAAAAGTGTAATTTGCTCCATTTTCCTTGGGAAACCAAATTCACTTTCTGTCCTGTGTTACAATCTGTTAACATTCAGATGGCCAGCATTGCAGACAGCGCATTACCCGCCTACACTCGCTACTAATGACCCTCACACAGAGTGCACATATACACACACGCACACACAAGCAAGGAGAGCAAGGACACACAAGCTATAAGTGTATAAAAAGTACCAAGTTTAAACATATACCCTCGCATGTGCACACACCAACACTGGTTGTAATGAACTGAGAAAGGGCAATAAGGGGACAGTGAAGGGAAAGAGGGAGAGAGAGTGAAAAGGTAGATGGGCTGAAACTTTGTATGGAAAGGCTAAGTATGTTTCTCAGAATTAAATTGAATAACTTGTTCAATCTCACTTTTCACTCCTTTCTGCTGCCCACAGGCCTTTCTCCTCCCCTAATCTTTCTCTCCTCCTCTAATTCTCCCCAAGTCTTGTTCACAGGTTCCTTCTCTAGCTTTTCCTTCCTTTCTTTCTGCTCTTCTGTGTAAACCTCACAAACTCTCTGTATTTGTTCTCCTACTCCTTCTTTGTCTCCTTGTTCACTTCTTCCATGCTCGTCTTTCTCCTTCCCTCACTTGTTACCAAATTCTCTCTCACACTCATCTCATCATCCCACCCTCACAGCAATCCTTTCTCCCTTTCTCTATCCCTCTCCTCCATTTCCACCACTCCTCTCTCAGGGAGCTAATAGCCTCCTCCTTTGTTCTTGGAGAACAGTGGGGAACAGCGGGGAACAATGGCAGAGTGGGGCTTGTCGTTGTGGCAACAGGCATGAGACAAGAGAGAGAGAGGGAGGGAGACAAAGAAGAAAGGCAGAGAGAGAAAGAGCAAGCACAGAGGGGATGCTGGTTGTTAGCCGGGCGGCAGGGAAGCGAGCGCTGGCTAATTACACTCGTTTCTATGCACACCGCAATTAAACCCTGATGCACACACATACACCGCCCGCGCTCAGAATATCCACCAGCCCCACACACACACACACACACACACACACACACACACGCTCTGCAACATCAGAGAGAAAGAGCGTGCAAGAGAGGAGGTGGCAGAGAAGCAGAAAGGGAGAGGCTGGGAATGAAAAAAAAAAAGAAATGACAAGAAAAGACTGAGGCTATTTTATATCAATGCTACTGTTCTCTCAAGTAGCATGGTAGAAGTTCATTAAACTTCTAGCTCAAACTCAATCAGCTTCATCTAATCTTACCTACTGTAAGTTGACATTGAGGTATAAGGTGGCACAGTGACCTCTTCACAGCCACTTAATCTCCACCTTAATCTAATAGTCAAACACCACACACCACTACTGTCACTAGTTGGCCTCAGTTTTCAATACTATTTAACAAATCCCTCCTTCCCTTCCTCCCACTCTGCATCAACCATCAGCTAATTTCTATCCATCTAATCAGCTCATCTGGCTCCATCTCTCCACAGGATGATCTCCCTCTCTCCAGAGATGAAGAGCTTTAACTTCACACAAATTAACAAAGCGGGAATAGTGGAGGGAGCGAAGTGGAGGTTGGTATGAGTTTGAGAGGAAAAAGTAAGAGCGATGGAAATGAGGAGACTTACTTCCAGGTCACATCACCCTGTAGGGTAGAACTTATCCTCTGTCTCATAAACACCCCATCCCAGCTTTCGTCATCCGTCTATCCATGCCCTTATACCATTTTCCATTAACACACGTCTTGGAGAAACATGTGTTCCACGCGGTCTGCCTATCTATTCTATTATTCATGCAGTTTAATGCTTAACCAAAGTGTGTGCATGTGTGCGTTAAGAGTGTTAGAAGTCCATGTTAAAGAGCAGGAACGTGTCACTACATATCTGAAGACCAGCTGATGTGTCAGTCACATTATGCTTTCAATGTTGACAGCAAAAAAGCAGCAGGAGAATGTGTATGTGTGCATGCACAGCATATCAATATGCAAAAAAAAGCACAACTTCACATAGCAACATAAACACACAATAGACTGCATGCACACACACGCACACACGCAGGCTGCCAATGAGTCAGATGAGGAGTGAAAGGAGTCACATTAAACAGCCAAACTTGTCCTGTTTCGCTTTCATAGCCCCAGTCCATTTTCATAATGCATTAAAACCACCGTTGAGAAGAGAGGGAGACATGGAAAGGAGAGGAGAAAGATGAGGAGGGGGTAGAGGGGAATGGAGACATAGAGAGAGAAATGGAAAAGAGGGGAGAGGGGACAAGAAACATTCTCAAAGTAATCTAAAGCTAGTAGATGTATGGGGGTGCGAGGAAACAAGATAAGGATGAAGGGAGTGGAGGAGTAAGAAAAGAGAGCTCGTCTCAGAGGCAAGATATGGGAATAGAAAGTGTCTGATAGAGGCACAGACAGATTAGGGAGGTGGATAAAAGGAGATGGGATGCACTGATAAAACAAGTAAAGATGACGGCGAGAGATGGGGGAACGTGATTTAGTCACAAACTTTGATTGTGTGTGTTATGAATGCAGTGGGTTTCTTTATGTGTGCATATGCGTTTGTAGTGCTCTGTGCTGTGTTTATGTGCGCGTGTGGGTTGTACAGTGGCAAGGGGCAGAAGGTTCTCTGTTTCAGCACCAGCAGGCTGATGAGAGTTTGGGGCCAAACAGCCTGGAGGCACTGCTGGCCTTGTTACTCTCTCCCTTTTTTTCTCTCCCTCACACACAAACAGACACACAAACTCAAATATGGCCGCTGTAATGAGCCAAGCATTTTTAACACAGAACCTCCGACCATAACGATATGGCTAAGACATGAAAACAGTTAGGATGCTAAAATATTTCAAACAAATATCCAAATGTTTTAATGCATTTTAGTTGAATATATCTTGATGTGCCACAAGCAATTACTGTACAGCTCACTGTTGTGGTTCACCAGGTTGTACCAGCTCTCCGTTTATGTCCAGTTCAGTTTCAAGTTTAATTAGTCATACATAGGTTAACACAGGGTCACCGGTATACTGAAATGTGTGGGACGAGATAAACACAGGTCCACTAAGCAGTAAAAGCACTAACAGCAGTAGCCAAATTAAGGCAAAATAAGATAAGCATTTATATAGAGATGGAATGAGATAAGAATGTGCAAAACCAAAGTATATACAGGACCAATGCAAATTGGGTATATTGACAGCAGGTAAGCAGATATGTGAATATTTAAGATTTGGTTAATGAGTTGAGAAGCCTGATGAGTCTGGAGGTACGTGTAGCCATGATCCTGTATCATCTGGCAAACGGTAACAAGGGGAACAGCCTGCATGCTCGGTGGCTGTGGTCCTTGATGATGCTATGTAATTTCCACAGGCAAATCCTGAGTGACCAGGAGCCTGATGCTGGTGATGTGCTGTCCTGCTGCCATCACTCTCTGTGGTGATTTGTGTCTGTGGGCAGAGCAGTTCCCATATCAGACAGTGATGCAGCCAGTCAGCAGGTTCGATAGTGCACCTGTAGAGGTTTGTGAGGATGCTAGCGGTCATGCCAAATTTCTCCACAGGAAATACAGCTGACCCTTTCAACTAACTGCCTGGTTAGTATCTTCACCGCCTCTGTAGTTTAAAACTGTGGGCAGCTCTCTTATATTACAAACTCACACAAGGCAACTGTATGTTGTCTGGTCAGCACAAAATATGGGGGTCTATAGGCATATGCATACATGCAAATGTTTACCAACACATTAGCAATAAGAATTCAATAAGCTGACAGTATACCAAGTTTTGCTGTTCTGAGTTGGTTTGTAAAACTTTTTTGATTCAGTACAGGATTAAAGTCAACTTGCTTCAACTTGAAACTTGCTTGAGGTACATAATCCATCACAACTAACCCCATGCCTAAAACTGCAAGTGTGATGCATTAATGTCCTGGAGAAAAGCTATCCAACTCACATGAACTCAAATTATCCTAACATTAGGCTAATCCAATTGTTTGTTTCCATGTTTTTATCTCCTGATAACCTCTGATATGTCATGAATAAATTAGTGAGTAGCAGGCAACTCTCAAGCAAAAAATTGCTAACATCACTATACGAAGACAACTTTGGCAAAAATAAAGTTTACAATCTAAATCAAAATTGAAATTGTTGATAGTTGATTTCTATACCATGCTGCCAAGAGCAGATACAAATAGATGTCTAGAACACAAGAAAATAGCAATAAAAACAATTACAATGAATGATGGCAATCCTCTTAAATGTCTATTTAGCTTCTATCAAAACTACACAGATCAGAACAAGTGACTATCTTATAGTTCGGGTAAGAAAGAGTTAAAGAATCAGTGGAATAGAGGCTGAGGCATCCAAAAGCCCATCTCCTCCAAGTCAATGGCGTGAAGGCTATCTCACACACACCTGACAGAGACAGAGTGCTGCCAATAGTGCCAGAGGGAACAAGAGAAAGGGAGGGCGGCAGACAGTGAGAATGAAAAGGGGAAGGAGGGAGCAGAAGACAGCTAAAAAAAAAGGGACAAAGAAAGAGAGCATGAAGAGATGGATGGAGAATGGTGAACACGATGGTCAGAGGATGACTATTGCTTGTTTTGATTCAGTTGGTTTTTGCTCATTATGGGAAAAAACAGTGAAAGTTGGAGAAAAAGCTATTTGTATTTGTGTTTTTGTCTTTTAATGATGACTGATACAGGCACAGTGTTATAAAAGCACTAGGAGCCCCACCAGCCACACGCTAAAACTTTAATCAGGCATTAATAAAAACAATATCATTACTGTCTGCCTAAGGATGTATCAACACACACCTCGCTGAATCTGGCAGGCAGACACACACAAAAAAATTACAGTCCAGGAAACACTCATGCAGACGTAAACAACCTCATCGCTCATCGCATTTTTCCTGTTTTTACTCCATCTCCATTCCCCTCCTCCTTATCCTCCCACTTTTTTATTGCCTTTCATTTATCAATCTACCTTTAAAATCATTGTGTAAGATAAAGCACAAACAGACTATGGCCATAAAAGTGTACACATATCTACAAATGAGCAGCTAGATGGGTGAGAAGCAAAAAAGCAGGAAGACTGAAAGCATCGTCTCGAGGACAAAGGTAAGCCACTCAACTCTTGTCTGAAAGCATAGCTGCTTCATACAGCAAAGGGGCTGAGACTTGAGTCAAGCAATTGTAAGTAGTGCGGCTCCCCAGTCGCACTATTCACCAAAAAAATAAAGACAAACTATGAAAAATGGGAAGCCTGACACAAAATGGACATCCAGAGAGGCACACCTGAATGCCGTAGCCTTCTTGAAAGAGTAGCAGAGCAATAGAAATCTCTCTCACACTCTCGCGCTCTCTCTGACAAGGCTAGGCTGGAAGGATGAAAGCATTGAATGAAAGCGTACACAGGACCTTAAAAGACAGGATAATGGTGGCACAGAAAGCAGAAAGGAGTAGGGGAAAACAAGAATGAGGAGAAGACTGAAAAAGTAATTTTAGGGATGTTCCAAGAACATACGAAGGATGGATGAAGAGTAGGAGAGACTAAAAAGTAGCAAGGAGGATAAGTAAGGCACTCAGAGACGGAAGGAGAGAGGGCAGAGAAAAGTAAAATGAGAAAAATTGGATGAGAACGTAATAAAGTCAGAAAAATCATAAAAAAATTACTTTACTTTTTCATTCTTAGTTCTGAATAATCCTTGCCCTATATACACACTCAAACAGAGTGAGATATGTTTATGTGCACGGGTGTGCGCGCATGTGAACGGATCACGCACCGATAACATTACACTCCTTAATTCCTAATTAATCCTCCTAAACTGGATTATGGCGCAGAGCATGACAAGGCCAGGATTCCACCCTTCGCCCTGATGGCTCTGTGTGTGTGTGTGTGTGCAGCACTTTACTGTTTGTCAGCTTGAGGTCTCATAAGGGCGGCCTGTCCTCAGTTACATGATGTAACTGGGAAATGAAACTGACAGTGTCTGTGGTCCCCTATGACACGGACACGCACATAAACATTCATTCACTCACTTACACTCACACAGTGTTTGTTGTACACACATGCACAAATGCAAGGAGTCCCTAGATCACAGGTCTTGAAAATCTTATGAATTATTGTGGTGAGTGGCAAGAACTCTAAGCATTACTTTACACTTTTAAGTGAGGACTCATGGGGGATATGTGCTTACTCACGTAACAGACACTGGTCCCCTGACACACATACTTGTACTGGTTTGAAAGCTGCCACACAAACTGTCCTATGTGATGTATTCTGCATTAGACTGTAGAGCTCTACAGACACCAATACTGATGAACTCATTTTCTGTTCTAATGTACTTTGTAAATGAGCTGAGAGCTGTGTTTTAAAGAAAAATTGCTTCAATTTCTGTTCATTACCATCTCTTTTTTTTATGGGAAAGAAAGCTAAAACTAAAAACGAAAGCTATCAACCACCAAGAGCAGATGCTATGTGGTTAATGTCATCAGCAAACCCTGGACAATAAGCAAAGTACACAGTTTTTTGATAATGTAGTAGTGAATTCTGATGAAATGAAATCTCAGGGCAGACACAACCATTCACACCTACGGACAATTTAGTCACCAATTAACCTAACCTGCATGTCTTTGGACTGTGGGAGGAAGCTGGAGAACCTGGAGACTACTTTTCTACTCCTCCTTTTCTGCAGTCTACTCAGTGGTTAGATTGAATAGGTTTAACCTATGATTTGTCATTCCATTGTATGTTCAGCCGATCCAATTTCTACAGAGCTAATTCTTGACTAAGCTTCTATTTCTATTTTCACGCTTTAAAAAACAGCTTTGCTAAAGCAAAACCTGTTGATTATCTTCCAGCTTGTCACATTTGACACTGAAACAGGAAAATGTTCCTGTTTAAATCTGTGTAAATTTTGATGCAAGGCTTCTAATTTCTTTTAATGACTGATGATTTCTTCTATTCTTTTTAAACTGTTGCTAAGAGGTATTGTTATCTCTTTCTGTCCCTTCTACTGTTGATCTGGTTGAATCATTGTACTACACATACCAAAAAAAACAAACAAACCCTAATACAAAATAACCATCTACTTGTAAAGAGGACTTCCTACAACCTAGAAGCATGAAAGACCATTAAAAATGTAGACTAGTCCTCTCAGCCATCTGACTGTACCGATTCAAGCATTTGTGACACGTAATTCCAAACTTTTGGATGAAGATGTACACTAGTGCAAAGGCTTTTTTTTCTAAAAAAAAAAAAAAAAAGAGAATACATGTATTTCATCATGCAAAAATGTTAGCTTGAGTACCTAAAGTACATATGCCTACTTACTTGTGGATACTGCAACTTGATTTTGGCTGAAAGAAAAACTAGCTACATTTGGACCACAGTATAAATTAATAACGTGTAACACATTGTATTGTGTGTTACTGTGTGCACAGGGTTGTGTTCTCTGTGCTCATTAAACCACGCAGGCTACAGAGAATATTTTCGGGGGTGGGGTGGGGGGTTGTGTATGGATGGAGGGGGAGCCACAACAGGATAGATGGAGTGAGTTGGGGGGAATTAGCAAGCTTTCATGCATTCTACACCTCAGTGGAGCACCACGGGGCTTGTTGATGCCTCTAAGTGCTATGCAGTATTAAGCAGACAATCTCTAAGGAGGCCCAGTGGCATAGCGTGTGTGTGGTGTGTGCTGACTGACCGCTAACTGTGTACAGTTAAGTACCAAGCCCCAAATAACCTATTTGGAGAACAGAAAGAGGGAAGGGACTTGGATAGATCCAGCAGAGAGCCAAACATTGTAAGTAGAGTGAGGCATTAAAATGCTCGCTGTGACGTGTACCACTCCTCAAAGAGAAAGCACAGGGGATGAAAAGGAGCAAGGAGAAGGGAATGATTAAAAGGCAAAGAAAAGTCTCTGTCCATCCTGTCTGTTCTCCTACATATTGTATACTGACAGAAAAAGGGCATGCTAGACGTACGTGTTTATCAAGTCACCTTTTGTTAAATGCAGAAGTGTCTTCTTTCCTGCGGCTACCATAGCAGTCAGCAATGCAGTAGGTTATTATGAGCAACCTGAACACCTTAAGTCTCTGCCCAGTGCTCTCAAGTCACCTTTTCTTACTCACATGCTCTCACAGCTAACTTAACTTAACACAGTTTCCTCATTTTACCTCAGCCCAATGTCCTCAATCACTCTAGTAGCATCATGTCTCTCCACCTTTTGATCATTTGTCATTCATTCATTGCCTCCTGCAGTGCTCACTTCAATCCTACACACATCACTCCTGCCTCCATTCGTCCTTCGCTGAGCCTCAATCATTCTGTGCCTCTCTCCTTCACTCTACCCTCAATAACGCCATCCGTCTTCTAGTCTACTGAACCGAGATTAATCTCCATCCATCTGTATCTCTGACAATAATCTGTCCTATGTTTTTTTTTCTAAATAGAAATAGAGCAGGTTTTGAAAGTCATATTAATGTTTTCTTGAACCAGCTAAAGAGTAATTTAACAAAGAAAGATAGAAAAAGCTGCAAAAATCTAATATTCAACCTTACCATTGACAAATACTGGCCTATTGGGTTCTTTAAGCAGTCTTGGGGTTCAGAATGGATGCTTGAACCTACTTCTCTCATCCACCACTGTATGTTCAATTTTTTTTTCCCTGGCAAATAATGCAGTTACCTTCATGTTTGTTTCCTTCAACTGGCTTCAATCAAGCAGCATACTTTTTATCATCAATGCAGCTCCAAACATTTGCACTTTCCCATAGTGGCGGCAAGCTTTTATCTCTTGGGTTAGGAAGCTACCTCATGAGCCAACAAATAACTATATTTTAGTAACTTTTTTCATAAAAGCTGCAGTGCTGAATCAACTGCTACCCACATTTTTCAGGCTGGAAGAAAGGGAGAACAGCACGTTTGTAGTTCTACCCAGAAAGCTTTATATACCTGAATATCCTTAAAGCTTAAATGCCACAACAGTTTATAGTTTTTACTTATTTTTTATTAAAATGAAAAGAAACATGTCTTTTTAGGGAGAATACATCATTGTAATGATTTGAGATTTGTTTTCAAGGTCAGCCAAATGCTTGTTTTATTTCTCTTCTGTTATTGTAAGTAGCATTTGCAATGCTGTTATGGTCTTTTGCTCTTGCAGTATTAAACCACTATCTTCTTTGAGGCTAGAAACAAAGAAACCAGTGAGAAGGGGAAACCTTCAGAGCAAAAATCAACATGAAACTTTGAAAACAAAAACTCTCTGGGTTCTTCAAAAACTTTCCAGAACAGACTTAAAAAACCCTTCTTGGAGAGATCTTTAGGAGTCTCTGGCGTACCACTCCATTCACCCAAACAGACAGGAGCTGCTGCTGATGCCATGTGCATGCACAACAAGTCCTGAAAGGTTTGCTCTGCCCGCTGTACATCTACAGTGTAACAGTTCAAGCAGACAAAGTACTTCTAAGTACAATGCATACAAAACAAAATACAGAGACAGAACGCATGCAAAACGTGTGACTAGCATTAGTTATGGGGACTGTATGTCTCACATACTGTAGCTTGTTATGGGAAGCGCAACTTAATTTCAGTTAAAATGACACTGCTCAGTCCTCCTTCTGACTACTTTCTGCCAACCCTGCACATTGAGGTTGTACTACACTAACTGACCAAATGGTCTTACCCTAATGAAACACAGACAGGCAGATTTGGGGCTAAACAAGGATGGTTTTGTGTCTGAAAACAAGCTAAGAAATGATAGGAGAATTCAATGGGGTTTAGTCACTCCACAGGCTTTGTTCAAGCTAAAATAGAATTTTGTGGGTTTTGGGAAGTCGGACTCCACTTTTCAGGCCCTGTCAAGCTCTGCGGCCCCTCTGAAATGGTACATCTCCAAAGCCCACTCACTTAGATCAATACTTAACGAAGTAACTCCATTCACACAATGACAAATTAGTCATCTGCTTTCTCTCTCTCTTTCTTTTACTGTTAGTCCCTGATGCCCTGCTACCATCACCCTGCTTTGCCAGTCTCAGTTTCACCCTGCAGTTAATCTGCCGGGTGGAGTGATGAGCGCTCAGGGAACCGACAAGAGGAAGATGAAGGAGATGAAGGAAGAGGGGAATGAGAGGAGGGGGAAGGGGATGAGGAGTGAGAGGTAGCCATGCATTATTGAGCGTACAGAGTGGAGTTTTTAGGGGATAAATGTGAAAGCATGTTTAGGGACAACCTTTTCCCTTCTGCCTCCCCCGCCTTCTCCCTTCCTTCATTACCTGCCCTCCCTCCAACTTTCCTTTCCTCATGAGGACAGCCACATCTCTTATTCAGTTGGGAGGTTAAAAATTCAAAGCTAGGAGGAAGGAGGTGGGGGGAGGAAAGAGAGTACCTGAAAATGGTCAAAATGAAGGAATGTCTTTAGGGAGTTTTCTCAAGTGCTAATCTAGAGAGCTCCTTGCTTTGATTAGGCGTGTGTGTGCGTGTGTGTGGGGGGTGCAGGGGGTGGGTGGTGGTTGTGGTGGGAGAGTACAAGGGCGGGGGAGGTAGATGAATAGAGAGAGAGTGGAAGAGTGAACCGAAGAGGGTGTAGACGCACACTTTCATGCAGTGCAGTGTAGTGTAGCACACAGCATGGTGAAAAATTAAGGTGCCTGCAGGGCGAAGCAGAACCCACGTCTCACAGAACACGACACATGCAGATACTGAGATACTGAGAAAGGGTTTCAGCATGGAAACACACACACACACACACACACACACACACACACACAGGCAGTTATGAGCACACAAGTGCACAGGACCAAAGCCACTGCAATTGACCAAGTACCATATAAACAGTCCTACACCATGACTATGACACGTAAACACACAAATTGTAGTCCAAACACACATTGTGAAACAGTTGCTGGTAGCATATTAAGGTCAGAAAGTGGAGCATGGCCTAGTCCACCAAGCCTTGTAAATACCATCGGTTTCTGGTGTAAATGCCACTGGGTTATCCATATTACACACAGCCTCCACAGACCAGGGGCCATGTTAAGCCAGCAGCAATAAAACTGGGCAGGTTACAACACATACGCAGAGCTCACATGCACCCCGGCCAAGCACAAAGTGTGTATACCCACACACATACCATATGGAAATAAACAAGATAATGTGCACCTTAAGAAAATCTGTACAAATGCGTGCAAGGTTTGGGTGAAATTGATAGTTTTAATATGTGTGCTTGTGTGAGAACCCTGAAGACATGGTCTGAGCCATCAGCATAATGGGAAAGATAGTCTAATAGCACCTTAATAACTCACTAGCTAGCTAACACCGCATCAGTAGCAGCTTAAGGCTACTGTTAAACAATTCGACTGAGATAGGAGCTTTGGACTTTAAAGGACACTTTCAAATGCCTCTGTTGCAGCCATCTATCTAGCCTTTTCTCATTTTACAGCTTGCTTTATCTTCACCCACCCACCAGTCTTCCGTCATTTTTTTGAGTCCATCCCTCCTTCATTGTCTCTTTTCATAACAACCCCTTTATCAGACAGAGATAACAGAAGAGAGATGAGGAAATCAGGAGAGAGAAGGGGAAGAGGAAAAGGAGGAAGGGAGATGAGGGTTAATGCTTCTATCTTGTCAACTCCATCTTTGAAGTTGTTGCTCTTCACTACTCCATTTTTTTATGTATGCTATCAGTGACATCAAAGTGGGCTAAGTCTCCCGTGTGTGTCTATGTGTCTGTGCAAGAGTGTATGTGTGTGTGTGTGTGTGTGTGTGTGTCAGTGCCCTCAGGGATAGGTAGCTAATATTGCAAAAAATAAACAGAAAGTCGCTGCCATGCAACAGAGGAGCCAACCACAATCGATCTGTACTTTTAGCTGCACAGCACTTTGACTCCTTATCCTCTCTTTCTCTATCCTTTTTCTCATGATTAACATGCTTTCTAATCATAGATTTGCTCTCAGTATCCTCCTAAACCTGTCAATGCAAAAAGTAAAGCATCTCTACCTTCGCAGACACTTGACATTGTAGAGAGATGCAGGCACGCACACATGTAATTACACACACACACACACATACCATACATATACAAGATAAACAGAGGGGGAGGAAAAAGAGTATGCTGCTGTGACCAAGAGGAGCAAAACAGGAAAGAAGAGTGGGTGGAAGTGTAGGTGTGCATACATATATCCCTTCATTCCCACATCCTTCCATCTCTGTTCATGTCTTTTCCCCCTCTTGGCCAAGGTGAAAAGAGACAGAATCACTAACACTGGGGATACTTAGCATCTGTAACAAGCTTTTGAGCTTATCAGCCAATCCCTCAATTAAACACGCAGACACACACAAAGATTATAAACACACTTACAAGCACATAAACACACACACACAAACACAGAGAGGTTCTCTCAGTCCCTGCTCAGCTGTCATATCACTGGGAACATTTAAATGGTAATGGTGTTGGGATGAGAGATTGGAAAGCTGGCTGGTTGGCTGGCTGGTTGACCGACTGGCTGGTTGGGAGAGGAGCCGAGTGAAGCGAATAAGGCCTATTCCGTTTAAAAACAGGATAATCTCCAGAAAAGAGAAAAGGCAGCAAGGAGATTAGGCACACACAGCGGTAATGCTCCGGCATGAGTACACTTAGCTCATTTGCATGTAAAACAGAGGAGAGATATAACGCGGGAGGGATGAGGAGAGGGATGGAATGAAGAGAATGAGTGGGACAAAGGCATGTGTGAGTGTGTGTGCAAGAGCACGCTTACATGTGTATGCACAAGTGTATGTTTCTGCATGCGCATGTGAGTGAGCTGTTGCAGTTGGCAGTGAGTGCCAATGTGAGCACACACAGATGTGTTTGAACCTGATAAGGCCTGATGAATGAGCGGCGTTTTGTGGCTGTTCCTCTACCATAAAGAGATGGTGAATGAGGGAATGCTTGCTATTGCCACACTGAGAATACACACCGAGGCTTAGAGAGTGAGCAAAGCCAACCTAATGCACCGCTACTGTTGAAGGCTTAAGAGGTATAGTTAGGATTTAAGCTGAAGTACTGGTACACATAAACATACACACAAACTCAACCTATAAACATCAAAGCTTTCATCTACAGGTATACCTGCATGTTGAAAAGCTAGGCTATATATGGGCTATAGGTGCTGTTTAGATTTGTGTGACTCACAGACTCCACTGTGCACAGACATATAGTTATTCAATCATGTTAATTTGTTGTTGGCCAAAAGGTGGGGAGATAAATAGGGATTACAGATATATGTGGAGTGTGACAGCCTCTGTTTAGTCTGCTTGTGTGTGCTGTATTAGTTACTGTGTCTACCTGTTTTCTTTGAGGTGTCACGGCTGATTGCAGTGTCCACCCAGACCAGGGGCACTTGGGCCCAGTGCTCTGCAGGAAATAAAAGACCCAGCTTCTCATGTGTCTCTCTCTCTCTTCCCTGCCAGCGCCTGCACCCTTTTGCTTTGTTTAATTCTGTTGCTTTTCACTCTACAACACTGCATCCTACACTATTTACACACATCCACATGAACACCACTGATGTTACTGACAAACACACCTCAACCCTGCAGTTGTCTTTAAATTTACTTGTTTTTGTTACAATAAATATTTTGCATTTACTGGTATTCTGTGTATTTTCCCGTTCTTGTCATGGCCTATGGGCCAGGTCATAAAAAAAAAAAAAAAATGGCAGCATCCAGAGATGGAATGAATAAGAGAGAATAGAGGGAAAGAATAGTGTGATACTTTTCCCAGCTCTTTCTACAGCATTAGTGACCCTTGCATTAACCTGCCTCTCTTTCTGCAGCCCCAGCCTGAACACTGCATGATTTATTAACTAGGCCTGCTACTGTGGGCTACACAAGTACAAACATACACACCAAGATATGCACACAGAGACTCAGAGAGAACTTAAAACACATTGCACACAAGCTTTTCAAAGCCAATACTAATTTAACACAATTGCACACAAACACTCTTATGGCTTAATCCAGTGTGCCCATTCCTCATTTAGTCATCTAAGCGCTTTATTAGTACATATTTTAAAGAGTCTCAGGAGACTGCAGCTCTGAGTCTACACATCCCATAAACTGTTATCTAAAACTCTCCCTATTTATACACAATTATACACAGAAATGTACACACAAGCAAGCACACAACTCACAAATGTTCGTTGGCTGTGAACCTAGAGAGTATCCAAAAGGGAAAAACAAACATCTTCTAGAAGGGGGAGGGGGGGGAGGGGGGTTATGAAACTGGGATGGAGGAGAAAGAGGCAGAGGGAGGTAAGAAAGGAAAGATCATAATTGAAGTGAAAAACTCTTCTTCTCCTTTCTCACCTGTGGTCATTATCAACAAAAACTTGCAAGTAATTTATTAGGCCTGCGAAATCGAGAGCAGCACTGCATAACCATCAGGTATAGAATCAGACATTAAAATGCATTACTTTTTCACATGATGTATTGTCAATGAACTGCACCTTATGAATGAACAAAGTGTAAATCTACAGTGCCAATATATCACACAATCACACAGTTGACACTGAATCTGTCTGTCTGTCAGTTTTCAAAAAACAAAACAAAACGCAGTGCCAAGAGATTGTGTTTGCTTATTTCATTAGCATAGACATGTTTCTGTGACTGGCAATGACCTTGAACCAGTGCACTGCAACAAAAACAAGTCACAATGTTGTGAACTCTGTTTAGCAGAAGATGTAATGACCTAATCAACAACACTGCACCATAATTCTCCATGCCTCTTCATCTCTTATTGCTCATCCCCTTAACTGATTGGTCTACAACCCAAAGAGAGGCTTCAAGAACACGCACAAATACACGTACGTACATACACACACGCACCTACAGAGAAGGAAATTGATTTCTTCAGAACACAGGGAGATCAAAAGGCTTATTATAATTGGTTTGTAAATGTGGCTGAGCTCACCCACCCACTCTTCAAACACATACAGCAGCATACAGACACCCTTTCACTGACAAACATGCATTTATCGCCAACAAACTAGTCTTTATTTTATAGGGGGTGGATGTGATAAGGAAGGTGCTGTTGCATGCACAGGTGTATTATGCAGCAACATACAATGTGACTCCTTGGGATGGGGGGGGGGGGGGGGGGGGTCTCAACCAAAAAAGAGAAATGAGGTCGGCGTGCGACAACAGACCACCGAAACACAAGAAAAGAGACTGAGACACAGCAGAAGGAAGGGTAGAAAGTCTCGAGAACTGGGATATGAAAATGATTCTCACATTAGGAGGATTAATAATCATATATGCTCCTGGCCCTTTTTTCTCCCGAATCAAATTAATCACCACCGCTCCCCCTAGCCCAGCCTTTCCCTCTGCTCACTCTTTTTTTTTTTTTTACCCACCTCCTCCTTTCTCCATTTCTCGTTCTATCTCTCTCATTCTTTTGCTAATTGGGCTATCTGAGGTGCTGACTTCAAAAGGCACCTGCTATCAAACATAGATGAAAAACCATGAAAAGGACAGTTCAGGATATACAGTATATATCCATATTAGATGAATAGTGTATGAATTTTGACCTCGTCAATGTACGCAGCGATTAGAGCAAGAAATATTTGTGAGCCTGAAAAGTTGTCTAGGAGGAAATGTGTACAATGTATTGCATTTATTATATGAATTTAAAACTGCTCTATGCCTGAGAACTTTAAGCCCTGTGTGCCACTCCAGCATTTCCCAAAAAATGGCTCACTATGCACCTCTGTTTGGATTTTGTTCATCTGTTATTATCATCATCATCATTATTATTATCATTATTATAATTATTATTATTAAAAAAGAAAGAGAAGCAAACAAATACTAAATAGCAGAAAACACACAAGGACTTCATAGTGAGGATGAGATCTAATTTTAAGGGAGAGTGTGGGGATAAGCCTGCCTGAAACCTTACACATGACACTAAACACTTTACAGTCACACATACTTGTTCATCTTAACATTTTGGCTGTTTACATTTGCAAATAGTCAAATCAGGTCTCAGATTATAAGCCCTTACACTCACAAAGAACAACGATGGGAAAAAATAAAAGCAGTCTTATCCATGTGTCTGACAGAAATATAGATGGAGGTATAATAGCCTGATGTCTCCTTATAACTATTGTAGAGGAATTTGGCTACTTACATACTAATAAATTCTTGTTAATACTCTGGATGGAGCTTAAAATATAATTTAATTTTACATCAAGCTGTGCAGATGTACAGTGTAACAGCTTGCTATTATCGCAGACTGGGCATCAGTTCAACCACATTCAAAAGCTCAGTACCATACCAAAGCACAGCATGCAGTTTTATATTAAGAATATATCATCACATTATTTTCTTTCCAAAAGGTGGTGCTTAAAATGTACCTTCAACCTCTATATGTAATTGAGGAAAACATGGTTTGTCACACAAATGGTTACCCTGGACCAGAGAGAAAGCAAGCAGGCAGACTATGCCCAAACAGCTCCTTGAGGTGGTGCATCTTCTGAAAACAGTTTGCACCCTCAATAAGCCAAACCCTAATCAATTTATTGTCTGACTATAAAATGCATAATTCTCATTTCCCATGTTGACAGTTCAGAATACTGACGGTGGCTGCAATGGTTGTTCGTGAGGCAAGTTAAGTAGCTTGAGAGGAGAAAGGTGAAAAGTCTTGAGATAAAGATGGCTAGAGTGGAATAAATCAAGTAGGGTGGAACTTTACTCCAATAGTAGTCTGGACATGTTATACTCACTTGCTTGACCTCAAAACCACTGTTGAAAACATGTGGCTAAGTAAGCTCAACAAGGAAATACAATTTTATCAGGCATAAGAAGAAGGTCTGTGTGTGTGAAGTCAAAGGGAGTTCAGTGAAATCATTTACATTTTAAAAAGATACATGAAACCAATAACTGCACACAATTTAGGAAAGTTTTAGGAAATGCTCTATGATAAATTTTGCTTTGGATGCTTATAGATTCATTATACGGACATAAACAAACTGCAGATAACTAATGTTCAGTGTCAGAAAACACCTTCAGTGGCTTATGGGAATGTCTATTAGTAGGATTTCACAAAATCTGCTCTTGTTATGGAAACATCTGTTTTAACATAAGAAAAGTAATACCGCTTTAACTAATATAAATACTACAGGTTTTAATAATCATTTCTGCAATTTGGGGGGTGGTTCCAGGATTTTTTTAGTTAAATTCTGACCTGCTTAGCAGCTGGAGAGAAGAGGAGCATTAATGAAAGTAGCTTGAACTTAACTACTGAACTTGACCCTGTTTTCAATGAGAAAGACAACAGATAGTGATAAATACATAACGAGAAATACACTGACTGAAAATAGAAATAACTACATAGATAAAGAGCAAGAGATACAGCCATGTACAGCCAGAGGGCGTGTCTCCAACCATCAGCTCTCTGCTCTTCCACCGAGTCTCAGAGGTCACCCTTGACCCTGCTCTGAGCACATTACCCCTCCTGCATTTCTGTTTTTTATGTGGGTGAGTGTGTGCTGGCAAACCTAGCTGTGCTGCTGGGCAGCTGATGGAAAGTAGGAAAAAGGGTCAGGAAGGGTCAGCTGTGGCTCGGTGTGGTGTCAGCCTGGTTTTGCTGGGTAACAAGGAATGGGAGACGCAAGAGGAAGAGGAAGAGAAACAGGAAGGTGAGGAGAAATTAAACTAGGCTCCCAGAAGTGATGGATAAGGAGAAGGATAGGGAGGTTAGGAAGAATGTATTAGGCCTTGAGCAGTGTGTTTAAGCAAGGGAGGGAAGGACACAAGGGTAAAGGGTCAATCTGCAGAACCAGACAGTGTGGATTTGATCACACATACAGACTCACAAGCACACACAAAACTAAAAGATGCTTACACAACAGACTGACTACCAAACTTCAACGGATTTCACACACAGACACACACACACAGGTGTGGGGCTATGAAAAGGCCAGGGTGTCTTTATAGCCAGCTCTCAGAAAAGGTTATTAGACATCAACCAGAACAGGCGGCTGTCTCTGCCAATAAAAAGTGGAGGCGTGGGTGCACGGGCCAAGGGGGTGGAGAGGTCAAATCAAGGAGTGACAGGCGGACGTTAGGACTTGCCATACAGGTGAATGCAGATGGGACAGCTGCCAACACTGACATTTAACTGACATCAACAGCTACCATCAGCCATGTGCGCATGCACACTTATGTTTATGTATATGACATGAGCAAGCGTCTGTGTGTGTATGTGAACTGAGACCGAATCTGAAGGTCAGATGGAATTACATACACTCCCACACACACTGTCTGTCTGTGATTTCCTGGTGTCCTGGTTATGAAATGAATATGGAGGAGTTAGAGCAGAAGGCTCGGTGACACTGGGACAAGGTGATAGGAGTGGACAGGTGTGCGTGTGTGAGCGTACGCCCGTGTGTCAGCACTTTGTGCCAGGACAGCAGGTGGGTAGTCAAAGGACATCAGTGACCTTCTCCTTATCCCTCCCTCCACCCGCCTCCCTTTGTCCATCTCTCCCTCTGTCCCCAAGTCCCAATTCATCTCACCCAGTAGCAAGCACTCTGTCTCTGCACAACAAGTCATGGGCACATTGAGAAGATGAACACAAACACAGGTGTGGGTGGTTTATTCATGAACTAGTGTGAGATGCTGTTTTGACACAGTGTTCTTGAATAATGTAAATGTGCGGCGTGTCCTCCAAGCTGAGAAAGAGATGGGTGAGAAAGGCTGGAGAAGAAGTGTGAAAAAAGTACTAAATGGAAATGTGTGCGTGATATTCTTACCTTTAGAGGCTGATGGAAGCAGTACCGGGGGATTGAAATAGACATGAAGTCGGGGAGAGAGGGGAGGGATGCAGGACAGGTGAGAAAGACATTGGTCATTACTGTGAAACAAGACAGCAAGACAGATAACAGCAGTAGTAAAAACACACAAGCCACACACTCACTTTTTGTCTGTGAGGAGAAGGCCAAGGTGAGTTTGGCAAAGAGCTCATTGTTTTCAAATTTATCTTCTTTTGCCTTGGTCCAGAAACTGTTCTCAGATAGGTCCTCAGGTCCAATCTAAAAGACAGAAAGAAATGCCAGTGTGTACAGACAGAAAGAGGGAGAAATATGGAAGCAAAATGAAGAAGAGAGAGATGTATTGTAACTGTTAGATAACCATATGATTAAATTGACAAGATTTTCCAAAAATGGTCATATGTGCACCTGGCAAACAATCAGCCAACAAAACAAAAGAAACAACAGGGCTGTAAGAGGAAGTGTGGGGATGGTAGAGGGAAGGGAGAAGGAAGGAAGGAAGGAAGGCACAAAAAGGAAAGGGAGAGGAAGAAACAAGTAGTAATTTTCTCTAATCTTCGCACACTGTCTCTACCACAAAGCGTCTTGAGCTTCAGAACTTCACATACACAGAAATAGAGGATTCCACTTTTTTCCACCCCCTATTCTTTCTTTCTTCACCCTTACTCACTCGCTTTCTCTGTATCCCTCCCTTTGTCTTGGTGTTGCCTTCTCTCTCTCTATTCTGGTCACAAGCCACAATTAACTTTGTATGTTTTTCGTTCACTTTCTGAGTGTTCTCATCAAAAGGGAATGAGAAAGAGAGAAAGTGAAACAGAGAGAGCGAGTGAGAAAGCAGTGGTAGTAAATTTACAGATATCAGTCCTTTCATTATAGACAAAGCCTCAGGGATGGGGCGTAGGACGAAAAAGACAGAGTGTATGGAAAGGAAATGTGATATGGGGATGAGCTGAAGGAGCAAGAAAGAAAGCAAGAGAGCACGCAAAAAGGAGGATGAGACCAAGCCAGAAAAAAGTTAATTTAAATTACAAAAGAATACTGTCCTTTCTAGCAGCAATTTAATTATCTTTCAGTAGCGCAGTTAAAAGAAGAAGGCTTATTAAAAAGCAATTTCTGTGACATCCTCGTCAAACACTCTCATCAGCCCAAGAGAGAGAGAGAGGGAGGGAGGGAGGGAGGGAGGGAGAGAGAGAGACAGAGAGAGAGAGGCTAAATGCTGATGAAGTCTGCTGAAGCCATTAAACAGTAGCTTTAGGCTAAAGAAAGACAGAGGGCTGTTTTGATGTTTTAACCATCACAGATGAGAGGGAGGAGAAGAACATGAAGCACATAGTCATGAGATACACATATGCATGCAAGTCACTTTAGGTCAGAATCTCACCGTTAAAGCTCCATCTGACATTTCTCTCACACTGTTGCACACACGAAAACACACCCTGAGCTATTTCAAACTGTAATGTAAGACTCAGTGCATCGCAGTACATAGACACTTTAAATTACATTAGAAGTATTTACCTTAAGACCCCCTCCTGTTTTTACATGAGTAATACGCTCATCTTATAATTAGGTGCTGGAATACTGTATGTTATACTGGCTGACAACAGCCTCACTTTCAACAGTGGTGTGATTTTTGGCATCAAGGAATTTTATCTCAGGACCACTTCTTCATATGGTTGTATAATATAAGTAAGTTGAGAAGTTTGTGGAGATGCCATGGGCCTAATTTAAGCAAAAGCCTGTGGCAGGAAGTACAAACCAAAATGACTTAAAAACAGATGGGCTAATACATATTCAAGCTAAGTGTTCAAGCCAAGCATCTACTTTGTATCTACATGGGTATTCATCCAAAGAAGCAAAGGGTTAGCTATATCATGTGATGAATCAAATAATGAAGAATATAAATGTGAATTTCCTCTTTCCACAACATTTTTACATCACCAAATAAACAAATGACTGACTATTTTGCTTTCAATCTTTGAATATTGATTAGATACTGAGCCATCCATCTTGAGCTGACCTTGCTCCAGTTGGCTCTCTTCAGCTGGACCTCAGGCTTGTATTCCTTCTTAGGCTGGAGCCCAAAAGGCAGTGGAGGTGGTACAGGGGCACCCCAGCCCCCCATGCCAAATGGTGGGGGTGGAGGCATGCCTGGGCCTGGTGGTGGAGGAGGGATACCAGGGCACCCAGGCGGCGGTGGTGGTGGTGGAGGTCCCATCCCAGGTAAGGGTGGAGGCGGTGGCGGTCCAGGCATGCCAGGGAGAGGCGGGGGTGGTGGAGGCCCTGGCATGCCTGGTAAAGGGGGTGGGGGGGGAGGAGGAGGAATACCAGCATGACCAGGTAATGGAGGAGGGGGTGGGGGAACAGGCATGCCTGCATGGCCTGGTAGGGGTGGGGGCGGAGGCGGAGGAGGCATACCTGCATTCTGGCCAGGGAGAGGAGGGGCAGGTGGTGGAGGGGGGACATTGGGTGTTGGCACAGGTACAGTAACTGTAACAACTTTGGTCTTGGCCTCTTCCAGATCGTTGGACAGCTTTTCAACCTGCAGGGAGGTAAAGATACAGTGCGTTACCAGAAGTATTGATTAATCTTCTATTGGAAATACTACTTCATATGATAAATTACGGTATATGGTTTGGAAATATAGTTTTCCTGATTGTATATTGTTTGTTCATTTTGAATAGATTTGCCAATTTCCCCCATTTCCAATTAATAGTCATGCCAACAGAGTGATTAGATTTTGAGAGAAAAATGAGAGAACAAAAGAGGGGAAAGAGTGACACAAAAAGAGATTAAAGCCTGGGCAGGATTGAGTTTTGGGAGAGATGGGGAGAGAATGGAGTACGAGGCACTGAGAGAAAAACATAGCAGGGGGGGAATTAAGTCCACAGCGGAATTCAAAAGAAAAAGTTTTTAAGAGGAGGACAAACTTCTAAATTAGAAGTGAGGTTTAAATCAATTTTTTATTCCAACACTGAAATACTAATTTCAGTGCTTACATCAGCGAGGCGACAATTCTTGAGAAAACTGTCCAGGTCACTAAAGTTAGCCAGCTAATACTGGCACATGACAGAAGACTGGGGTTTGAATTGAAATATACTATATGGGATTTAAAATGTAAAAGTGTATTCACAGTATGTGTTCCTAGGTGTGTAAAGTGTAAACCAAGTGTCTGTTTGCAGCATAACAAATTGTTTGTGTTGTTTTTCTCAGACTTTGAAAAGAAGATGGTAACAGACATAAAGGGCCTCCGAGGCAAGCTTTCTTAGTGAGGCAGCAGATGAAGAGTTGGGCAAAGCTTCACACAGAGGGACAGTGAGAGATCTCTACATGTGAAGAAATCTTCGATGGGCAGTGCCTCAAACACAGAGAAAGTGAGCGATCTTAGTATGAGAAGCATTGGCTGGTGATGCTGATGCATTGGACAACTGTGTGAGTGCGTGCATGTGTGTGTTTGAGCTTTTGTGTAGTGAGAAGATGACTGCTGGCATCAGCCACTTTGGATGAGACTCATTTTGGAAGCTGTGTAGTACACACACACACACACACACACATACACACACACCTCTTCATGTGGTTATGAGCACACATGCACAGAGGCAGACTGTTCTGGGTCACTTGGTGTGTTTGAAAGTTTGGGTGTCACTGTGAGGCAGAGTCCAGCTGGTGTGGCAGCAGGACACTGACAGCTAAACAATCCTCATCTTTGCCTCCCTATTGTATGAGTACGCACGCACGCACACGCACGCACACACACACGCACGCACACACGCACGCACGCACGCACACGCACACACACACCATGTGTATCTTGGCTGTAAAAAATGTGTTTGTCCTATCTCCATCATTCTTCTTCTTTACTCTCCCTTTAGTCACTCTTGATACTCCCATTCACCCACTTTCCCTGTTTTTTCTTGAGTTTCTTAATCTCTAAAGGATTTGGCTTCTTCTCATAATATCCTTTTAGATTTCTTCCTCTATTCCTGCCATGTTAGCATTTGGCTAAATCATTTAAGGCCAGGAGGCTTCTGTGTTTGTGTGGGTGCACATTGATGCTGGACAACTTTTTAGTAGTTAGACGTCTGCCATATTGTATTTCTCTAAGCCCTAAAATATTTTACATTTTGCAGCTTTAGTTGAAGTTTCTACTTCTGTTGTACTAACACATTAAAATGCAAACAGCTTCTACTTAGATTTTGAGTTATTTGAATTAAGGAGGCACAGACAGGTGGGTGTGTGTGTGTGTTTTTGTGTACCTGCTGTTGCAAAGAGCTTAGCTGTTGTTGTAGGCCCTGGTTCTCCTTTTCACGCTCCAGCTTAGAAGAAGCCAGCTGTTCCTTCTCTTGGCTCAAGTCCTGCAACTTGTGCTCATAGTCACCTTCCAGTTTCTTCAGCTCCACCTGCAACTCATGGCGTGCCGTCAACTCTGCATCCAGCTAATACAGATGTAAAGAGTCATAGAAAGGGACAAACTCAGTTACAGTATCCTAAAACGAGCAAAGACTTGGGTAGACTTTTTGGTGATTTCACAATTTTGTGTAGTGGTCAATTTTTCTTTAACAAAAGGTCCAAGAAGAAAGAGGACTTCACAGATACTGTGCCATTGTTGCAAAAATAACGCTCCTGATGTGTTTGTGTAATGTGTACTAACCTAACTTTTACTTAGACGGCAAATAAAACATACTGTGTATTATACTGATACCATGCAGGGAAAATACAAAAATTAAAATTTTAAATATAAATTCAATGCTTACTGATTATGTCATGAATTACGATAAGAATATTTTACAATATTCTCTTCTGTGCTTGACAGCCATAATGTGAGACTACGAAAACAGGTTTCCCTGCTCAGATTTTTCAGCCCAATCATTTTATAAAAAAATTAATTAAAAGGATGACTGCTGATCAGTAAAAAAATACACCAAGTAAATATCAAATCTGAAGTTACCAAAACACCAGGGCTCTCCTATGAAATATAGGAGCAAAGTAGATTTGCAAGCAGAAGCTTTTTAGCCTCCCTCTTGAAGATGCAGCAGTTTCCATATCTCTAAGACCTGTAGAGGCAATTTCCTGCAGTCTAGTGCTTTCAGTTTCATTGTATAATTTACACTGTAAATTAGTGTCAATTATTGAGTTAGGATGCTTCAGTGCACTTGTATGAGCTCACTTCTCACTTTCATTTTAAAGCCTTCACATCCATAAAAACAAAGAGACATTTTATCCCCAATTTTCATTTTCTCACTTTCATAAATGTTCAAGGATTTTTCTTCTAGAGCACTTGACAAACAGGATAAGAGTATTTACACAGATGAATCCATGAACACACAGATACACATGGCTGTTTAATTTGCCAACAGCAGATCCGTTACTCTCACTGACAGCGTCATCCCTAATTCCTGCCAAAGAGACTGCCTGCAATTACCCCATCATACACAACTAGCACTATGCTGTGTGTGGTCAACGGACATTAATCCAAGTGTGTTCATGTAATGTGTGCGCTTTCAATGAATATGATACCATGTGAGAGTGTGGGTTGTTACGAGTGCCTGAATGAGGGCTAGTTTTAGCTCCCTCTTTGCAATTATCCTGTCACTGGGACAGAAACATAAGGGTAGCAACACACCACAATCAAGGCATTTACCCCCTTGTGTGAATGTAGGTGTGTGTTGTGTGCGTTATTTGCTTGCCTGTAAGAGTTTTTTGTCTGTCAGGTGGCTGTCAGACATGTGTTTGCTCATTTTCCAAGTCTGTTCTTCCCTTTTTCTCATTTGTCATCCCATGCCAGGCAGGCACTTGTCGCATAGAATTTCTTTACAATTCCAATGTGACAATGGGTGTAAGGGAGAAATGTTAGCATTTACAATGATGATGTGCCTACATTGCAATAGTTTGTGAGCCTCTGGGTTGGCATGTAGGCATGATTGTGTTCATGGCATGCGGCTGTTGTGTCTGCATTTATGATTTTCAATGATTTTGTGTGTATTTCACCTTCTTCTCCAGCTCATTTGCCTTGGCCTCACTGGTTTCCACCTTGGTCTGGTCCACCATGTTGTCTGTGAACAAACAGAGAGGACAGAAGAAAGGAAGAGAGAAAGAGAAAAATAAGGTGGTGGATCAGATAAGGGTTTCAGACAACGCACCTGCACACGTCTGGCCGTGAAGACATCGCACCCTTCAGTCTGGCACATGCTGTGTGCACACATACAAACAGACGCATACACACAGAGCGAGTGCTCTATGGGTCTCCCTATTTTTCTTTTATCACACTATTCGAAGCCTAGATCCGTGAGATTATTGTGGAGGCATCGCATTTCAATAGGATGCTATCTGTTGCATGCAGCTTCTGCCTCCAATACATACACCTTTGTCTGACTGTGTGTATGTGCAAGACATGTGAAAGCACACACATTTCCCTCGGTGTGAAATATATCTTTATTTCAAATTCGTATATTCACCCCTCGTTTTTTCCGAGTGTGTATAAAAAAGAAGACCATATAACAGTCTGGGAGTAATATATTATCAGAGGTGAGAAGGACACCAGCAGACCAACAGGGTACTTTTACAGAATAATTGGAGGGTCTACAGGTGGTTCAGTGCCCAAGGGCTTGCCGAGCATGTGCAATAAAAGAACTAATTAACATGAAGATGAATGCCACAAAGTCAATGGATCAAAACAGCTAATCATGATGCCCTAGAGAGGGATCAAACAGATATAGTGGAGATAGAAGAGCTGTGAAAAGCTAGAAGAGAAAATGAAGAAATTACATACTAACTCACAAAAAGTGAATTATACAAATGGTGAAAAGATTAAGTTTGAGTCTTCAATTGCAATGAAAATATAGCTAGTGGAAAAAGGAGTTGAAACTATGTAAAATTCCTTATATCTAGATAAGCTAGTACCAACGCAGAGAAAAATGAGAAATCTATTTTGTGAAAGAAGCTTTTGCCGGATGAAAGAATCTCACAACCCAACCCACATACAATTTCAGAGTGTGTATTTGTGCATGAGTTTACATGGTTATTGGATGTGTAGGGGGGGGCGTTACTTCTGTCATGGTGGCTAGGCTAAATGGGACAAACTTCGAATAGAGCGCACTAAGGGAGACAGAATATGTGGAGGAAAAAAAACTGTAAAGCTGTGCTGAATTTCAGAGTTCAAAGAAAAACACTAAATAATGCATGCAGGGCAGAATTGGGCTGCTTTCCACCGATAATAACTCTGGCAGCCTTAAAGGAGGCCAGCCAGCCTGTGTGTGTGTCAGGACGCATTTAGAAGCAGTGCAATTAGAGCCTCCTGCGGTGAAAAACGGAGACCTGCCATAAAGGAGCATTGAACTCTTGAGACATGACCTGCACCTCCATTCTGCTCTGGTTTAGTTTACTATAGTCAGCAGGTGTTTCCTAGTCAATATTAAGAGCTGTCACTCAAGTCCACAAGAGCACATGCACATGTACCAGTACGCACTACAATTCAGCATTTCTCAGCTATACTCAACAGAGGGACAGGAAATCACATGGATCAGTGACTACCATAACACTTTCTTCAATCCCTACAGAAAAGTCTGTTACCATTGTAGTTGGTGTAGGTTCTGTGTGTTGCTCACAGACATTGAGTGGATAGGTTGACAATTTTTCTTAACTGTCTTGAACCAATGGTCAGGTGCCTAGACTTTAGACTTTTCTTTATTTGATCCCCCATAGGGGGAAATTTTCATGTTACAGCAGCAACAATTGAACAGGGAGAGTGAAAAGAAGCAATAGTAAAAGAAAAAGAAATGCCTATATAGAATATAAGAATGCCTATATAGGCATTGTAACAGTTTTTACTTGCTGTAATTATTCCTCCTTTTCATACTGGCCATTACAAGATCCTTTCCTAATGTGCTTCCAATGGAAGTGATGGAGTACAATAACTAGAATACTTACCCCAAGTGCATGATATAGGCATCTTTTTAATAGCCAGTATGAAAAGGAAGAATGGTCAAAGCAAACAAAACCAGTATCAATGTTCATATGGGCACTTGGCTATTGTAAAATTGTGACTCTATCCGTAAAACACAGGGAATGCTTACATTTCCATTTACCTGGGCACTGCTGACTTTTATTATATTAATACATCAACTACCAGTGCATGAAAGTTACCAGCTATCTATCATTGTATGTCAGGGATCAAACATTAAAAGAGGACAAAGAAATCTGGCCTACTTTATCAGATTATTCTGATAAAGCTTTTATCCTTTTGATGAAGTTTATTTTACACCACCGACCTATGACTGAAAACCTGTAGCACAATTCAGCCCGCAATGTTATACAGTCCCTCTCTGGCTCCACCTCGTGGAATTTCTGGGCCACTACACATTTATCAACTATGTAGATGGACTATGTAACATGTTAGGATAAAGAATATTACATCACATAGAGCAGGTATATTGCCATTGAGAGTAACTCTGTCTAAAGTTTCAATACACACAGAACTGTGCAACAATAGTTACATTTTTCTGGTTTGTGTGCATTTTGTGTTGATTTGGTCTTTTATGCCTGTGAAAGTGTCCGAATATAGCACTAAATTCTAAAGATGTTGAGTTGAGTGCGATAAGGCACCATCGACACTCAGAGAGAGAACAGGAAAACCCTTATGTATATGTTCTGGTGTGACAACTCACCTATCAAGCCCTCAATGTTGAGGCTGAGGTTACGACACTTGAAGTCAGGGTCTGCTCCATTCCTGTGAAGCACGATCTGAGCGATGCACTCGTCCATCAACTTGTAGTACTGAGGCCTGCAAGAGAGAGGGTGTGATGGATGTATAAAGAGATGGATTAGGAGACAGACAGGAGTAAGATAAGATGAAAAGGATGGAAGGAGGATAACAATGGAGAAGTAGAGTTTATATATGGCACTGGGAAAAAAAGAGAATGTTTCACTCTCTCCAACATAATTTGCTTGTTGTGTCCACAATGACAATTATAGTAAATGTTTGTCTTTAACAATATGAGTCTAGTCTGCATGAACAAGAAATCTGGCACAAAATATGGGTAAAAAATGGGATTGACAAAAAGCAAACAGGTTCATTTGTTCAGACAAATGTGTGAACATGCATGCTTTGTCACTTTGTCTGCAACTGAGATTGGCTGTCTGTATGAGCATGACAGTTTGAGTTTCTTGTCACAAAGATTGATTGTGTGCAACTGCGTTCACAAGAGTGTGTTGGTGTATGTCCAGAGCCCCGTGTCTGATCAAGCCAGCTTCACACCGACACTCAATTTTGGAGGTGTCTTATTCCCTGACCCCATTAGATGCTGCCACAGTCACAAACTCAATACTTTATTTATTCTGTCTCCCTCCCCTCCCTTGTCTATCTTAGTCACTCTGCCTTTGTCTAACACTTATTCCACTCCATCACTTTATTTCAATTTTTTTTCTCTAAACCTCACATTTATCCGTGGAGCGAGAGAGACATCTAGTGTCTTTCTGGAGAACTGAGTCAAAGTGAAACAGATTTGTATTTGGCTACGTCTTAAATCTGTCTTTCTTCATGAATGCCTGAACATGTGAAAATTAGACTATATTAGTCTACTAGGTATATTAGGAAAATGGTGGTTGGTAAGCTCTATAAATTGTGATGAATCCTAAAATACATACACAGATGTCATTGCATTTTTACACTACATCTATTAAGCCCTGTACAGTCTGCTCACATGTACAGCACATACATGTCTATAAATATGACCTTTTATATGATTGCATTTGTGTACTCCAGCAAATTTCCAAGCCTCCATCTCCACTTGAGATTAAGCCACAGTAAGCAGCAGCAGGTCTCCTTTCATTCATTCCCACACAAATGTTAACCCCCACACGTCCCTCCCTCATTCTCTCAACGTCTACCTAGCAATCTACCTAAACTCTCAATTTCTTCTTCATTATTGTCTCGCCCTCCATTTCCCTTCTCTTTTCATCTCTGTAATTATCAGGCTGTATTTTCTGCCACTCTACAGTGCTCCCTCCCACCCTCACTTCCTGTTTCCTTGTGGAGTCTATTACAGACCAGCTATATTGTGTTCCACTGAATCACCTGGATAGAGAAGCAGTATGGGAAAGAGGAAGGGACAGGAGAGAGGGAAAGGTAAAAAAGCCACAATTTCCTGCCTGTCCGAAACCATAAAGGCAACGCCGGACAACAGAACTAACTCAACTCAAATGTGGGCACACCTGCTCATGTTTTTGTGTGTTTTGCCTATTCTGTAATATATGTGATATTAAGTATACCAAAGCATTCCTCCAGAGGAAGCAGAGTATGAAAGTGGACGTGTGTGTAAAAGTGCATACACTATGCCATACAACTCTTGACTTATCCTCAACATTATTCTGTCCCCGTCTTGTCATTCAATCATTCACTCTCCCTTCGTCTGTTTCCCTAGTTACACCCCCAAGGGCTTTGGAAGACACAGGGACATTAGCATATTTCTGGTGATAAGAAGTGATGGTGTTCATTTCTATTAAAATGGAATTGGACTTCTTTGCATGTATTAATTCATCGGCCTTTGAGCTGTGCTCTGGAAAACAAACAGGAAATGGACAAAAGCCTAGAAAGGAGGAAGAGGTGGGTGAAGACAGACATGAATTAAAGAAAATGAACTTAAATTTTTCCTTCTGTCTTGTTTTTTTTTTTTTAACAAGTGCTTTCCTGCATGGATATAATATGGCTACATGATAATGACAAAATCAGCATTATTTTTTGACATTAGCCTCAATATCGATAATGCGACAATACTTTGGGATGAGACTACACAAGACTATTGAGAAATTTCATTAGTAATATGACCATTTCCTTGCTACAATGAGGACTCTGAATCTCTGCATCTTTGGCGTATAAAACATGCAGCATCTGTGTGTGCCCAGTCTTTAGAAAAAATTAACAAGTAACCTGATTGTAGTTATTACCCATCAATTACAATTTATGTATCACAATAATAGAACAGCAGTGATAAGTAAATCCAAGATGGCACACTTTCTAGTCTCTTGTCACAAAACAATATTATATGAACATACCAGCTCTAATATGTGAGTGAGCAGGAGCATGTGGAAGTGTAGTGAGTACATGGTTATGTGCTACCTGGCCAAATAATCATTACGGATTAGCAGCAGGTGCTGCATCAGGGAAAGGAAATGGCTCTCTGCCTTGGAGTCCTTCACAGTGTTGACTAGGATCTCAAACACTTCCCTCACATCACTGAAGCAAAACCAGTCAAGGTACAATTAACACCATGAAAAAGAACACCAATATCAAATACTCCACACGAAGCATCTTCAGCAATCAATGACAATCACTGATAACTCTAAACAGTGTGTTTTGCATTGTCTCTGTATTTATAATGTGTCTAGGCAGCACATACAGTGTTGCAGTAAGAGAGAGGCAGGCTGTACACTGTATCGGCCACCCCTGGGAGACACCTGGTGTTGAAAATTATAACTGCATGTCAAAGGCAGCAAGGAGAAATAGAGCAGTTAGTAAAATACCTTTTGGAGCTGTTTAAAAAATTTATATTGTTACAGTCAGGGTGACTTTTTATCTAACAAAAAACCTGCCCACCCTGGATGTACTTGCTGTGTGGTGAAGACAAAACCACAGGAATACATAGTTATGATGTAATCACGAATCTAGTCTTTCAAGTTCAAAAAGTAAACCCTGACAGTTTCTACACAGGGATAATCTTGCTCATTGGAAGGATATTCCATCTCAATGCGGATGTCATCAAGACGTGCTTTGAGGTCCTCAGAGTCATCTTCAGCCTGCTCATCAAACACTGTTAGTTGCACCCTCAGCTCTTCATTTTCTATCTTCCGCACCTCCTGCAGGGAGAGTGATCAGATACAGGCAGAGGAATAAAGAGGCAAGGAATGGCAGGAAGAATGTGACAAACATCAAGTTTGGACAGTTGAGACAAAGTTTTTACAATATCTGAGGGAGTGACAATCAGTCAGCAAGATAGAGGCATTACCATTAACATTAAGAGTGAAGAAGACATAAAGAGTGAAGGGGCCATTCACACCAAGGAACATAACTATAACATTAACTATAACAATGTGAGCATCCACAATGATAAACATTACATTCTGTCAACAGTGGGGATTAGCACATGCTGCATGCTCCAAGGGCCAGATTCATAAAACTCTGTGTTTCAATACTAAAACTATGCGTATGCACAAAGACAGAAGTGTGTATACAAATTATTTTTGTCAGATTTATAAAGCAGCATGTACATATGGTTGAATGTTGTGAATAAAAATAATTGTGGAACTACGCACATGAACACAAGCTTCATTTCCACTCCATTAATTTGTTTCTAAGTCCATTTTTAGCATTCTTAAAAATCTGTTTGCACATCAATACCTATGCCTGTTGCACTCACATTAGACCTGTCAATGAGAAGAATGAATAAGTGCAATTTAAACGATTGTGTCGCATCCGCAAGGTTCTCCAACAGCTGGCATTATGTGCAACCATTACCCAAGACAGTGGCAATTTATAGCGGCCATACCACTCATTCGTTACATGTGTTATGGCGATGATATCTCAATCATCATTATTACACATAAGAAGGATGATCAGTGTTTAATTCATAGCGCTCATATTTACAAAGTGCTTCAGAATTTAGGATCAAATGAAAAGCTCATTAACAGAGAAATAATAGCTGGACTAAATAAAAAGAATGATGGAATTCATCACTAATTAATGATTCAAATTAAGTTAGTAAATTTGTGTCTTTGAATGACTTTTCACGGACTACAGTGTAGACTGCAAAATAAAAACACAATCAGTGGAATTGGCAAAGAACTTAAACAATCTTTTTCTGTAGCATTAGGTCTCACCTTATATTTCATGTCAGCTAAAACATGTTGCTAGTTTGATGCTTGCATGGGTTACACACATTCTCACCACACATTCTTCTTTTATAAATACTAGTTTTTGTGTGGGAAAAGACACATATATGTTTTTTTGTGTTACACATTGTTTATACATCTGGTCCCAGCTCTGTCAGCAGCCAAGGAAAATGGATTTGGTGAGTTTCTATCGTCCATCAAATCATCCTGAAAGTGATCAGAACAATATCGTTTGCCACTGTCATTGTTGTTACAGTTGTGTTGTGGACTCTGGCATCCACTTGAGACACTTTTTAAAACGATACATTTGTAGTTAGTGTTATAGTTATATTTCTGGGTGTGGGCGGCCCTTAGGTGCTGTTGTTGTTGAGTCAGTTTGACAGAAAATCAAAAGATAGTTTTTTTCTGTACCGTCAGCTGCTCTCTGAGACCCAGTCTTAGCAGTTCAGAGCGAATGTGGATCCTGAAGTCCAACTCTTCTCCACGGCTGATCAAGGCATTGATTAACTGCATGCAGCCACCCTGCCAAAAAAAGGGAAAGTCAGCTTCACAGTTTAACTGAATGGACGATAATTGTATCGTTTTCAATGCAGATTGCACTGAGTAGTGCTCAAATCAAATGCAACCGTGGGCATCATTTGTCAAACATAATAATAATGATAACTTTGTTCATATAGCATTTTCTTAACAATGTTACAAAGTGCTTTACAAAACAAAGTAAAACCAGACAAGACATTTAAAAATGAGGATAAAACCAAAGGATAAAAGCACATAAAAACAATTAAAAGAACAAAATTAAGATAAATAAGAATGGTAAAAATAAAAATATATCAAGCATTACTGAAAGCTTTTTGCAAAGAGACAACATAAACACACATGGGAATTCATTATTATTAAGATATGCATGTCAGTGCGTTTGTATACCTTCAGAGCAATGATGTGATTGTTCATGCCAGCAAGGAGGGGCTGAAACCTCTCAATGTCCCGTTTCTCTGCCTCCTCTGTAATGGCCTCCAAAACACGTTCATGACTGCAAGAAATAGATAATTATGCACATTATATAAAATTCTGCTACATGTACTTACATCAACTAACAATACATAAAGTCTGCAATGATGTATGAAAATGAATGAAGAAAAAAAGTACATTGTGATGCTTCGTTAGAGAGCTTTTATTCAAACCTAATTAAAGAAAAAAAGAAATGAGCTATCTAACCGTTTCATTATTGATATCAATGTTAGTCATCGTAAAGAGAGCAGTTAAAGACTGGAACTGCATAGAACAATAGACTTAGTAGAAGAATTAGTTGTCCAGAAGCATAATTTCTGTGTGTTCAACATATTTAATTACATGGCATCGATTTTTCTGATGCTTACAGGTTCTCAGGATGTTCCAAAATTGAGATGGCAGAAAGCAACTTCACAGCATCCACCATCATATGAGGCACCCTAGGGTTGATGGCCCTGACCAGCAGAGGAATTCCCTCATCTGACTCCAGCATGGATTTCAGACCATACTAAAGGAAGGAGGAACAGAGGAAGCAGAATGAGGTACAGTCCTTTAAGGATTCAATTGTGTAGTAGGGCAAAGACAAGGGCTTTCATGGTTAAAATTATAATGTTTACATCATAAGAATGAGTCCTCCTTGGTTCAGAGAAAACGTACTCTGACTTCAATGACTCCAATCCATGCTTTTTTTCTTTTGATAAAAACCAAATGCTGCTATGACCAAAATGTAATATTGACATATTTTGTAACATTTTCAACTAATGACTAATTTGGGTCAATACTGACTTATGTCAGATTTTGAGATTTGGTAACTTAGGACGAGACACATCACCACATTGAAGACTCAAAGCACTTGAAGATGAACAGTGACCACATTCACTATAATGAACTGACCAAAGTTGGTTATATTGACTTCATAAAGTACTCTAGAGTCTACACTACACTCGACTCTAAAATAATGGCTGGAAAAGGGGTAAAGATTACCCAATTATCAGTTCCACTACTAAACTAAAAACTAAATGTAACCGTATCTAAGACAGGATTTGGCATTTTAATGTCAGTAAAGACACAGTAAATTTCCTTACCTTGTTGTTCATAAAGGCCTTGAGACAGCGAATGATCTCGTGTTGACATTTTACTCCCATCATTCTAAAATGGTGGGTGAGAGTGAAGACAGACACAAAATTACATTACAAACACATTGCTAGTGGGCACAATTGCCTATTCAGTTGTTTAAATGTCTTACGGGTACTCGTCTTTGTCCTCTTGTAGTCTTCTAAGCAGACTCAGCAGCAAGGCAAGCCCTTCATCTCCAAAGTTCTGCACCCAGCTGGAAGCGACAAGACCACATGTTTAGTATACTGTGCTTTTGATATTTTCACATTTCACAGCTTGCTTTTTCCCTTTGTCATTGTTCTTGGTATGGCTTTTAACCAACTGAGTCAGAGATCTGCACTTTTTGGTGTTAAAGTAAATTTCCAAATGTTGAAAATTCTGGTCACACTAACTGTTCTGTAAATTTTTTTCCCTTAAGTAAAACTTATAAGTAATATTCACCAGTGTGTGTGTGCTGGCTCTAATGATTTTATAATGGCACAAATATCACTTGTTATTTTGTGCATAGAGCTGATGCTGTAGCCTTTAGGAACTCAAACCTCTTACAAAAGAACAATCCAGAATAGTAAGCTCACCCTCACAAAAAAATAAGATCATCATCCCCATATTAAATCAAAGGTATTAGATGTATAAAAAACGGACTAAACCTACTTTAGCTATGCTTATTAGTGCTATAATGCTGGAAGTAAAAAGGACTAGCAGCCATATGTTTTAAATTCTAATTGTTCTGCTGGTCAAACTCTGTAATGTATGCGGTCAAGTACTGATTGGGCCTTTAAAGGGGAAAAGTTACTTACAGCAATCTGCGGTTATTTTGAAAGAATGTTGAAAATAATACATTTCTTGCTTTCATTTTTGTTTGATTTTTAGTAAAAATTGTATATTACAATACAAATAATCAATGTAGTTTTTGACGGTGACATTATAGAGACTTTGGTCATTGATCAAAGTAAAAAATGAATCTCTACAAACTGAAAAAATATTATCCCATAAATATTTATCCCCTTACTGTGATACATCTAAATCATCACTGCTCCAGCAATTTTTAGAAGTGACATAATACAGGAAGTTGAATGAAGATCACTTGTGTAAGGGACTGCATAAGAATTTGATTCCTTTTAGGCATTATTTATGAGAAGCAACTGAGGCATATCTGAACATGTCTGGGTCTCCTTTGCACATGTAGACAAACATTTGAAAAAGAATCTGCAAAACAGCTTAAACTCTTAAGTTACAGGGTGGCAGCAAAAGATAAATATTTTAAAAAGGCTTGTCACAAAGTGTTAATTCGATTGAGCGCTGGACTTCACTCCAGTGGACCTATGTAGCTGAATGTTTTATTTTCAAAAGGCCCAGAATTTATTTATATGCTTTTTGTAAGTACAGTATGTATGCGTGTATTACCTGACAGGGTTGTTATTGAGTGAGACTCGCAGAGATTCCAGACAGCTCAGCAACTGTGTGTCTCTGTAGTCTGACTTTAACTCCTGAATGTACATCATGGCTGATTTGGAGCCCTCCTTCTGGTCTTGGCCCTAATCAACAAACAAGCAGACACAGTGGGCACACAAACACAAGATCATTCTATGTTCTGCATTTATATTTGTCTTCTTACAGGTCATAATTGATATTATTTCCACGAGAAAGCACAGTGGCACGGCACCGAGGGCAACAGTCAAGCCTAATTTTAAATTTTGATTTGCTGAATTAAAGGGTACGGTGTGTGGGATTTTCTCTTAATAGGCTTATTTCACAGTTAAATGAACTGTGCTAGCAACCATCTGTGCTTGGTTATGTAGGTCTTTTGAGCTACTCGGTTTCACCGTATTTAATTATATTACAACTGCTGCTTTGGAAACATTTATTCAGCTACTAGAAGTGTAGCTGGTCCGATCGATGATGTGATATTTCTCCCAGTGAAATTTCTCCAGTTAATAACATTTCTATAATATATACAACAATCAAATCTTGATGTGAGGACATGACTTGAGGCAATCCTTGAGTCAAAGAGAGCCCTTTGTGTGCACAGTAGTCACAACAATTAGTCTAAAGTAATAGGTTCAATGTATGACCTGATCGCTTTTTTGATTGTCCTTGAAAACACTTCAGTTTTGTTTTAAAAGTGAATATGGCAAAACAGGCCCATATGTAGAACTATGTGTTTAGCATAGGACAATATGGCATGTAAACAACCAAATGCTTTGTCACTTGTACTGATTTTAGCCAGAACTGAAAAAAAACAACAAACAATGACTGATATGAAGCATGATGCAATTCCCTTCAACACATTTTATTATTAATACTTATTTTGGTACTGACAGCTTTAGATGTGTGGAGGTACTGGGAGACCATCTCTCGTTTGATTATGATGTCTTTGGCCCTTAGAGGCCGCTGCTTCTCCTCATTCAGGTTCATGTCCACCTGGTGACAGTCAGGATCCAGATGATAAGAAGAAAAAGAAAGAAGCAGGGTGGAAGGATGTAGACTTAAGTAATTACTTAACAAAAATATATCACAAAATGGAAATCATATTGAATTTATAAAAGGGAAGAATAACATGAAGTGTCTCCAAAAGTGAAAGTAAGGAATATAAAGCCCCCAGTGAGATGCTTACAGATGCTCAGTTTAAGAGTGAGCAGTGGCTTTGATGTGTTAAAATATCAGGCAAAAAAAAAAACTACATTACAAACAGGGTTGCAAACATTGCAATTTGCTTGTCTTAAGAGATTTTTCCTTTGTGCTCTGTGTGTCCTACTGTATACTCATTTGGAACAAACAGAATGAATTGACTCTTTCACAATGTTCTTTTTTCAAAAGGCATTGAGGTAATTCTATGTGAAAGGCATTTAATGGTAATGGCATATAATTTAAAAGGTAAAGTATTTTCTTCTGGAATATACAAAGTACGAGTTTCCATGGCAGTTCAGGGGAAATAATGAATAAATGATTCTCCAAAAGCTTAATCTTTCACATACAACACACACACATTCACAGTCTTTCTCACCAGCATCTGTTCAAAGAGTTCCAGGACATATTCATCAGTATGATCATGCAGCATAGCACTCTGAGCATTGATCTCATAGTTGGCAGCTGAAGAGTGTCGCTGGCCTGGCACATGGCCGGGCTTCTCCTTGTCCTTTTTCATCCTCATGCTGGTGAAACGCTCCAACTGGTTTAGCAGACAATATGGCACAGGTTAGAGGAAAGGGGTTAGAGAAAAATAACTGCAAAGTGTAACCATCAATGAAAGGCCACAAAACAAGGTAGGAATCCCTAATTAGCTCACAGTCTGAAGACCAGCCTACTCGCTTAATAGCAATGTTTAATAATTAAACAATAATAAAATACCTAAGGGCTTTTTCTCCCATAGTTTTGGGATATTACATTTTCTACAGCAGAAACCTTTCATCAATGTGAGACCATGATTAGGGATTACAGATGTCAAAGGTTTTTGCTGACAAGCATTGCCACAAAGTCAACATGCAGTTTCCCTCTGGCTTTAATGACTTTATCTAATGACTTTGAGTGTTTATACTAAATGAAAAACACTGCATAACATCAACTTTAAAAGGTACATGTAACCTTGGCACATATTAGCACAGTGACCCCCAATAATGATTTGAGAATAATAAAATGTAAATATGTACGATTCTGCCGTCCTCCTGTTGCAGGCACATGAAGGCATCACTGGCTTATGTGCCAAGCATTTCATGCTGTCTCTGTGCATTTTCAAAGCATGCATATCCAACATGAATACAGGGACAAACACAGATACTTCACAACATTGGTGTTACTTCGGTTTAGGTTTGCGTGACAGACGCTGACATGGCGTTAAATGGATAATGGTGAGTTAGTTTATAGGCAACCACAATGAAAGATGGGCGAGTCAAGCACACAGGTGATGGTGAAAAACACTAACAAACCTACCTCATCAGGAATCAGCCGTTTGAGTTTCTGTAAAGGATGAACAGATGAAAGGAGAGAAAGAGAAAGAATCAATTAGACAGAAATCATTTAAGACAGGACACTAATCCAGGAAGTTGTCTACAGCATTCATGAGTGATTCACACCAGGACAGATGGAAACACTATACATAGATCATGGTTATAACTCAATCCAGTCATTCTTAAACATCTCTAGAGAACTAATACATTTGAACTAGAGTAAGCCTAGGTAATCAAGACATCTGGAAGGTAGTAATTCCATGTGTGGCCTATTAGTAGGAGATCAGCAGTCAAAGGCAGGGGGACATCCACACATTCTTATTGAGGAATAAGTGGAACCGTTGTTTCTGAAACACACTTGCATGTCCCTGTCACTAGGTGTCAGGCTACACCCAATATTGTCCCATAGGAAACCCGTTGAAAAAACTCATGCCCTGACAAGGTTCATGGAGAGCACATAACATCAAAAAGTCACCAATTAGAATAATCACAACTAAAAATCAGCATCACAAAGGAGATGGGGAACACTGTTTACAATAATCTTATCAAAGTTAATGTAGGGCAGTGTATACATATTTTGTTCCTGACTGACAAATTTGCCTAGCATTCAAATTCAAAGCCAAGCTGCTCTCCAAATATTTTGAGAGAGGGAAGCAAAAGTCATGATGCACCTCCAAGGCATAAGAAGAATTACAGTGGACATAACACACTGCCCCCTTATTCTAACATCAAATAGCATGCAACCTTGGGGGTGGTCTCAGCTGCAGCGGTATGACGGGTCAAAGCGTCATAAGATCACACAGAGAGACACACAGTCCTCAGTTTTCCTCATTTAAAAGCACACACAAATAGACAGTTGCTGTTGACAGATGTTTCCCTTCTCCTGTGTTAACCCAAGGTAAAGAGGTGCACTAGCCAAATTATTTTCATTAGCTATCTTTTGAAATTTTTAACAAGGTAAATAAAAAAGTGAATACAGGTTGTTCCTGCACTTCTACTTCTTTGTCTCATGTATCAGCTACTCTACTTAGCACCATAGCTTCAAAGATATACCATAGTCAGCCAATTTGATTAGATTAACAATGTAATTTGAATAAAATTTTAACAGACATGTAGGTTTGTGGTGTGCATGTCTTGTTTGTGGTGTGCATGTCTTGTTTGTAATTCTAGCTCCTCCTGTCTTTTCTTTCCATTTCTCTTTGATCTCTACATTGCTCATTGCCTCTGACCTCAGAATTAAAGTTTTGTGTGACTGACCATTCATGTATCTTGAAATACATAAGGGCAAAGTAAGTAACAGTGAGGCAAATAAGATTCTGTACCAATACACTGCGATACATTTGCTTTGTCTCTTGTTGTCTACACTGGTGTGACTGCACATGCGTTGGCTGCTAGGGGTCAGGCTATAACCAGTCATGTTCCAGGAAGCAGAGCTTACACTTTGAGGTTTACACTGTAAGTTTCAGCAAGTACATTAGAATAATAAAGGATCATCACAACAAGAAAGATGCCAAGCTGCAGCTAAGACAGGTTTCCCAAGCCATTACTAAATGTGACAGAGCAATGTCAAGATTTTGTGGCAGTTATTGAAATATTAAATGCATAATACATTAAGGATCTAAGTGCAAAGGTGTGCCATTTTAAAAGATAATGCCATAAGCAGGATACTGTCTCTTCGATACCTTCAATTAGAGTATCTTCTAATCAAAGGTATTGGAGAGGGACAAACTGGTGTCAGATGGGTATTTGTGTTGGGTATTAATTATTCCTTCAGTCCTTTCTCAACTACCTCCAATTACTAACAAGACAACCAGCTGCTTGCAGTTGCTCTTTTGTCAATAATGTCAAAAGATGTGGTAAGCACACCAGGCAAGCAAGAGGATGTACATCTTAGCTATTATTCTGGTGGGTGGAATATTGATTCTTACAATTATGATTCTGCAGCGGAGGCCAGCAGCAGCCATCTCAGAGGCTAGGGAGAGAGAGATGAGGCGGTAGAAGCAGAGGAGCCCAGGGTAGAGCAGCTAGAGGCACAGTGTGCACACATGGGGCAGCATGAGTAGAGGCAGTGCAGACCTTTTTAGCTTAAGACCATGTTTTTTTTGTTGTTGTTTTTTTGAGGAAATTCTGTTCATTTTGACACCTTCATGATGATTCAAACTCTGTTCTCTGTTCATGTTCTAAAATGCACATGCATCTGGACCGGCTACCACAATAAAGGACAGAGAGGCTCGGATTGCAACACACAGAGGGAGTATGACTTTTGTCTCTGCTCAAGTTGCCATTATTCCACTGTATTTTAACATAGCAATAGTTGCTTGCTGCTATATTAATGTTCTGAATGTCGTATATGGGACCTTTAAGCCTGCTCACAGCTTATGTTAAGATTTTGTAACAACCTTTGTGTAATTAAGACTTTCTGTAACCTTGACAAGGGACATCTGAACACTACACAATAAAGGTGGGCTGTACTGCACTACAGCTACCATAGCTGACCAAGTTTTCTCTAAATTTATCTGTAGCAGGAGAATAACAGAGAGGAGGGAGAGAAAAGTAGAGAGAGAGAGAGAGAGAGAGAGAGAGAGAGAAGGCAATCTGATCAAGGGGACAGCAGTCAAGAAAAGGATGTTTCCGCTTAAACAGCTGCCATTAACTAATAGACCCTCAACCCATGCACACATACATACACAAATATTGTGGTGCTATTCAACCCACAAAACAGAATTACACAGCTGACAGTAGGCACAGTGGATTCTGGGTAATTGTACAGGAAACGTATGACTATGTCCGGAAGAAAGCGATAGAGATAGATGAGGAAGGAGGAGACAAAATGCATTCTTGAATTGAACAAACTGTAAGTGTAAAGTTCCTCTTTTCAACCCACAAGTACAGTTAAGAATACATTCCCTCAGAGTGTCTGAGCCAGGATTGACTTTGAGGGGGTCAAAGGGGCATATAAGTCTCTTTGTCTGAGGGGAACCATAAAAGCAACAATGAACCACTTCAGAACCACTTTAAGAGCTGCTCTGAGCACCACGGCCTCCATTAAATAGATGAGCCGAAACCAGCTATGATCCAAGTACAAACTGTTTATTCACATGGCTGGGCAATATACTTGAATTTAACTCTAAAATGTTAATATCATATTACTATTTTAGATATACAGTATATCACAGTATGGCAATGCAAGCATGATTATGTATAGAATTGTTGTTCTTTAAATGAAATGCTTCACTGAGTTACAGTTAGCTTATCTGCTCATCTGCTTGGATCATTTCTATGAATGTTTTGTAAAAAGATTATTTGATATGACTATTATCAATCCCTTGAAAGTCCACACACAATAGTGAATTATTCTGCAGCCCTATTTATTCATGCTACTGTCAACGGCAACAATCTGCATCAGAGCTCCCTCCACACAGAGCTCAGAAGGTTTTGTTATTTATACAACCCAATACCACAAATTTGCTTCAAGGGGTTTTGCAATCTATACAACAGGTCCCCCTTTATCCTGATAAAGCCCCTACCCACCACCAAAACAAAAACCTTTAACAGTGGAAAAAATTAAAGAAACCTCAGAATCAGAACAACAAACATTTAATGTATGTTGAGTACAGGAGAGACCAACATAGTGAAATTGCAGTATGGAAAATCAGGATGACAAATTTCTACAACCTCCTCAATAATAAAAATGCAGAGGGCTTCCCGAGCGCAGGCTACCAGCTTAATGAGCTGATCAGCCACAACGTGCTGATTAGATGAAGTGGTACATATGACGGGCCCCCTTCTTACTACAGTCTTTGGAAACGTCGAGCCACCAACACCTCACCATGATAAGCAATTTTGCAGCTTTTGAATGTACAGACTGGACAGATGTGCTTGGATATACCTTGATATGAGTGCAAGTTGCAAGTGAGGGAATATTTATGAAAGCAAGAAATCAAGAGTGGTGCACTGATTGCTGCTACATATAAGTGTTCCAAAGGGAGCATAATTACACACTCTTGAAGGCAGCACCAACATAAGGAGGATATGTAACAGGTTCTGTCTGTCTGCCTGTCTGTCTGTCTCTTTGACCAGACAGCTGAAGAGAAGGCAAATCAGCAGATGCTTGTGACAGTGATATAATGAGCCAGCCACTCACTGTTGCTGATGTTTCTCTCTGTGTGCATACCTGCACCTGTCTGTGCATGCATATTGAAATAGCAGGTCCTGAGAGTGGTGGAAGAGATTATGTAAATCAGGACAGGAATGAAAACTAAGTAAATCCAGACAGGCAGAAAGCAGAGTGGACACTTTTACAGGCAAATGAGTGAAGCACCAAGAGATCTGTCAGATCATCATTCAAAATTGATGCATGATGGGTTGTAGGGGAAAAGTGTGATTTTTTTTTAGACAGATATTGCAAATTTGATAAGGACAAGACATCTTTTGTATTTGTCCTAGGGCTACACTCATACATTTAGTGGATATAGTCCCATCATTACTGTATTATGTCAGTCTTATACCCATTATCATCTTTATTCCAGTCGATCCAAAATTTCACCTGTTCGTAGAGCCCTCATAGTACTAATGGCCCAAATTCCATTACCAGTGTGTCAACAGTGAATTGTATATTTGGATATTTATCCTCCCAAAAGTATTAATGTTTCAAGTTATATAATAAGGCATGGCAATATATTCAGCAGACGACAACTTTCTAGGCCTATACACAGTAATGGCATACGCAAACTAAAATGTGTAATGCCAGCACAGATCAAACTGAATGCTGATGAGTCAAAGTCTGTGTGGCACTAGTAGACTTGAGAGCAGTCACATTTTCTTATTAAACTGGGATTACGGCCACTGGTTTGTACACTTGCCTGGAAGTAGTAAAGCACTGGGAGAAGGCCTCTGCAGTCAACTGTGTTCAAATGAATGGACTGGAGGCTTTAAAAGTCAAGCTTAAGCTGGATTTACATATATTTTTGTTTTGCCAGCATAGTTCCTGCCTATTAGTGCATCACATTTTGATGGTTTTGACTCTGTTTTGGCCTGCAGTTTCATTCTGTCTTATTTGGTTTTGCTCTGTAGCTTCACAGCTTCACATATAAACATCCATTGTGCAGTACTAAGAAAGAAATCATGAGTTCTAGGTGGGGACACGCCGGATACCTTTGGGGGCCCTTTGTCATGAAGACAAAATGTCAACAAAATCTTAAAAAAGAAACCAGCCTTACACACCTTTATATATATAGGCTCTAACCAAACTTGAAACATTTTGCCTCTGCTTGTCACAATGCACAAACCATGAACTAATACCACAGAAATGACTTAGTCTTATGACGTCACAGACTATTTATAGAAATAAAGAGAAAACAAATGACCTGTCTGTTAAGATGGATGTGGGATTACTGCACTCATTGCTGTTTGTATTTTATTATTTGTAATGGATAACATGTGGTATTTCGGTTGTAACATTTCTGAATATTAATACTGTGTGAATCGGTAAAGTTGGGTGGGTGGGTGTGGTGGAGGGGGGGGCATAGGTGAGGGAGAGGGCTATGATGGAGGGAAGATGGAGATGGAGGGTAATGGAAGTGTGGGAGCATGCATATTATTCCCACTGTATATGTTTTGAAGAAAGATGGGTGTAATATCTAGATTATATATTTGAAAACCTCGGACCTCCGGAATATGAAGAAAAAGATGGTTGTGGAAGTACAGTGCAGTGTGTGTGCTTTGTGCATGTGTGTAATCTTGTTAACCACGCTGAGTTAATATTGGTTACAATGTTGCCATGGCTACATACTGAGTGTACTTGTGATATCGTATAGGGGGAAGCAGTACTTGAGCAGACACACCCGGGCCGAGCTGCAAAGTCTGAGCAGGAAATTACCAAAGACGCTGACGTATTGTACACACAAAAAGCTGTTTCGTTCTACAGGTTTCTGCCATAAAATAAAATCTTCCCTCACAGTTTTAAAGAGTTTTTTTGCTTAGGGTAATAAGCTGAAAAGCCTTGTTAAGTAAGACATCCTGGAAAACACGAGATGACTATGCTCATTCTACTAAAAGAGGGAATTATGATGTTGTCACTGTTTCAGGAGAACTCTGCCCACTGACATTTGCCAGGTTACTTAAAACTTCGAACGAACATGTGACAACATGAAACACAAATGCAGAGAAAAAAGAGTAACGGGAAAAAGGAAAGAGAGGCAAAGGGTGCCCAAACAAGCAAATGCAATATTTTTACCAAGGCTGTGAGGTCAAACTTTAAAGGTCACCGTCTGCTTTCCACTACCCTGTGCAGAATTTCCCGCTTCCAATTCTTTCACATCCGATCTCCTCTCTGCTGCACTTTTTAACGCTCCTACGCACCTCACTGACCTTATGACTCAAGGTGCATTTGAGTGCACTGTCTATGTGCGAGAGAGATGATGATTGTATGTCAGTACAAGTGGGGCATGTTTGCTGCATGACTGCTCCTTGTCCTTGGTCTACTGTTGTCAATGGAGACACAAAACCCAACCCACGGCCCCCCCAACCCCCTCCACTTAAAACAAGGGAGACCACTGTTGCCATGTCTCTTTTTTTGCAACCCTCCCTGTCTCTTATCTAAAACTGACTAAACAAACTTAATTATTAAAATTTAAATTAAATCTCAAATTAATGTCATTCAATTAAAAAGGAAAGTCCCAAATTGGCTGTTGTTCCCACAACAAAATGACAATGTTCTCTTTAGAGAGCAGCTGAATGAACTGAAAACATCAGAAAAGACATTACTTCCAGGCCCCTGGACAAACAGAATCTTTTTGGGATTACCAATAACTAAAACAACGTTACAAAAATATCTCCTAAAAAAATAGTGGACCACACAGCATACACATTCACTAACAGACAGACATATGACCAGGGTCTGCAGTGAGCTCTTAACTTCCACTCTGTATGAAACTGCCTTCAAACATCACTATATAGTACAGTATATTCATTATTTTCTAACCCAAGGCACTAGATCAGGGGTGTCAAACTCAAAGAAAGGGCCAAAATTTAAAACATGGTCTAAGTTGTGGGCCAAACGGGCTCAACATTAAGTGAAGACTCTAAAAGTGACTCTTTTATTATTGTATATAATATGATATAATATAATAATAATAATATATATTTTATCCAGAAATGTGAATGTAAACAGCCAAACTTCAACAACTTTTCCTCAATAAAATAAATAGAATTTTAAATTATTTTTTTATTTTCTGTACTATCCTGATGTTTTGTCTCATAGTGTCGTCTTATATTTCTATTCTTTAATTATGGCCACATTAGCTCCACCAACAAGACACACAAAACTCTGCCCCCCACCTGCTTTAAAAGTCTCTGTTTTCAAAGTCCACTTTTCGTTTAGCCATTTATTTTGGGGGGGCTAGCTTAATGGCGCATTTCCACTAATACCTACTCCGTACCTACACCGAGTAGAACTGAGTAGGTACTAGTGGAAACGCGCCATAAGTGTCGCTATAACAGCGCTGATCGATGCATTGATCCGCTGATCGGTGTGTCATTATACCTGCGGGAGGAGGGGCTGCTGCACGGGTCCTGACTAGCGCGGCAGCTGTTCAGTGCATTGTGGGATTTGTAGTATTAGAGGTGGGAGTGCTGTTTACCGACGGGCCATTCTTAATAGTCACATGAAATTATCTCGCGGGCCGTATATAATTGTATTGCGGGCCGGATGTGGCTCGCGGGCCTTGAGTTTGACATATATGCACTAGATGGTTGCAATCACAAAGCCATGTACTGTTTTTCAGCCACATTCTGCCCAATATGCATGTTGTCCAATAGTATATAACATAACATGGTTCGACAATAAGGCTTGTCCAATTTCCCGGGGTGAAAAATAATGCCATTTTAGCACCTCACTTTGTAGTTAAAAAGATATGGCCTAAAATTAAAATCTTCAATTTTTTCACACTACCTGATTTTAATAATTTTTTTTCTTAAAAACAAACTGTGAAATTATTCAACTGATGTTATTTGTGTTCTAGGGCTGCCACCGTCTTATGCAGCCCACAGCGCCCACACAGACAAAACTTTACTACTGACAATGGTTTGCTCGAGGTCTGATGCTGCAAAACCAAACCTCTTCCAGATGACTGAGGAAAAAATGCCTTTTTGGGAACAAACTTCTCACTTTAATTAGCACATGCTACCATATCAATATGTTTACTTTCGGGAGTAACTCTCACATTACTATGAACAATGGTAGCTCAGGAAAATGGGTGGTGTTTCCGTACCATAATTATCCAAGTTAAAATCAATTTTCATTTTGAAACACCATACATTTAATTGATAAAAACTATGTATCACCCAGCTCTAAGTGAAATATAATTCTTATTTTTTATGTATGTTTGTTTCACTCACTGTTGAGTTCATTAACTCTATAGTTTAAAGCAGGGATGGGCAACTTTAATGATAGAGAGGGCCACAATTTTTTTCCAGCACTACCGGGGGGCCACACTCTAACCATGAATTTTCATCATACTCTGCTTCATAAAAAAATAATATTTAATATATGAAAAAACTAAATAACACATATATTGTGGTAATTAACGTTGTTTATTGTTGAACTTTTAACATTCAAATGCACTTTTGTAATGCTTCTGTAAGGAACATTTATTTTTTTTATTTGACAAAAAGTGCAATTTTTAAATTATGTACCATTATAACAATGGTATAAAGTGCAGAGCTCCAACACAAAGTGCAACAAGTACCATTTATGTTTGTAATGGCTTTAGTTTGAACTACACAGCCCGCCTATTCCACATGATGTTTCAAGTAAACATTAAACACATTGGTTTGCCTTTGAACTCAGTGAAGAGGTAATCTGTCTCCCATCTTGCCTGGAAGACGCGGTTTTCTTGCTCGAGTTTCCGTTTTGGCGCGGCCATGTCTGTCTGTTGCTCGAATGGATGTATTTGTTCCCTCCTTATTTCAATGAAGAAGAGAGCAGCTACTTGCTTAGATAAAGGCCACTTGCTTTGTTGGGAGTGCCTTCTATCAGTTGGAAGCAAAATTACACCTGTGGTCGAGAAAAGTTACACACCAACAACCTTACAAAGCTGTGTCTAGGAAACAGAGGGGGAGGGAGACTGAACAACACAACACAATGAAACTAAGGCTAAACTTCTTATTTTGAGAACAGAAGGTTTTTATGAATGGGTTCTACAGAAACACTGACAGATCTTTAAAAGAAGTAGATCTGAATCATTGACACTAACAACACACTATTCATTTATGCCCTCAGAAGGCAAAAGAGAGGGTGGAGAATATTGAATAACTTTACCTTATCACAAATTGTGTTCTATTGGCTATTTTCAAATTCAAAATCACAACAGTAAAATTAATTTTACAAGACATGTCAATTTACAAGAAATTGCCACATCCCAGTGAACAGAACAACTTCCATCACCAAACAAAATGATGAAGCAATCAGGATAATTAGACTGGGTGCAGTTTCCTTTTCATTTAGTGCCAATATGCAACAGCCTGATGCTGCAACACCTCCTAACTTTACTTTACCTTAGCAAGCTGTTTTGTTGCATGACTGCACGCCTCACAGATCCCAGCTTACTTTGCACTTCTAACAGTCATTTCAATACAGATAGAAAAACTGTAGTGCCGGGGTGTACAAAGTCATTTAAATAACTGTAATATCCTGGAGCGTAGTAGTTAGAGCCTAAAGGTGATGAGGCTGCCACACAGCACAGATCTCAAAATTTTCACCCCCATATTACCACAAGAACTGGTAAGTTGTGGTAACTTTTAAGGCTTACACTGTAGGTAATGAGAACTGCCTAGAAACAGAAACTGCACTAAGCTAAGAAGGGAGAGCACAGTGTCTCTGTGTCTTGTTATAAATGTTGGTCCGCTTTTGTATGTACCGCCACAATATGAACTCAGGCAGAAGCTGCATGCCATGAATCCCAGACTTGTGAGCATAGCTAATTAAGATATACAATCTATACTAATAATTATAAAATACAAACCAGTGTACCTTCACTTCAATAGCATTAATTTAACTGTTATTAGTAACCAGAGTTGTATTTCCTTTTAAATTTCTTTGTGTTTTTCCAACCAAGATACAAAATAGCTGCAGTTGGTTTATTTGTCTACTGTTCTACTCTTTGAATGCAATTTGGACATTTTAAAGATGGTTAGTATAAAGATGTAAACAGTGAACAGTAAACACTTGTTTGGGGAAAGCGCACAACGTCAAACACACATAATCAACACAAGTGACACATTTTCCAGTGGCAGAAGTGTCACAACCCCAAAACCATTCCTACTACATACTAGGTTTAAAGATGGTGTTAAGCCATGGAAAATCCTGTATTCTGTCATATGGAGTATTGGACCAAGCAAATATCTCCAATCTTTATTGCCCATCATACCCTACAGTAATTCCCTAAAGCCAGTTTAGGCATTAGTGAATTAGTGTGCACAATTTTTGTAAGTAGGTCCATGAAAAAATACATTACAGACAAAGCCACAGAGGTCTGTCAAGAGCGTCAAATATTGCGTACATTTACCTGCGGTCTATCACAGTTCAATCTAATCATGAGGACTATAGGTACTAAAGTCTCTGCTATAGCTCAGCTCACATAGTGATAATGATGTGAACTAATGATAGACTTCAGGTTAAGCTTATTTTCCTACACTCCTCGCCAAGACACAGCAGGGTGCACAAGTGTGTCAGCAGATACATTTCTTCTACGGCCTTGAATGTCTTAAAGTCCTGCTCCATTCTTAGTAACAGGCATGGGCCACTGTCTTCCACACAGTGTTGTGAGTGTGGCGTGTAGCCCATGCTGTTTACAGTCATGCTGTTGAGATGCACAGAGGAGTCTGAGATTAGCCATAATCTGTCAGGGGGAGACATGGGAGAGTCACATAGGAGGGCTGACTCTGTAATCCAAACTAAGCCCCCAATACACAACACAGGTGCCACACAGAGTCAAGAGCGTTCATATATGAGAGAATCAGTCTACAGGTCTGTCTAGCCATGTTGTTAGAAAGACAAGAGACGTAGTTCATATTTATACTGGGAAACTCATTGCACTCAAACAGCAGCATCATCATCAATCACATCACCATGCATTTGTTGTCTTTAAGAGTAATAACTAACTATACTTAATTAGCATCTCATACGCTCCAAGTCTCTTAGTAGAAATGGCAACACGGGTGACATGGTTGATAAATGTTAGCCATTGTGGAAAAGGGTTATATGGAGCAAGCTGAAATCTGAAAAATGCACAACAATTTGTTAGCCATTGTGATGGCCAAAATGCATAATGTAAAAAAAAAAAAAAAGTATTACATATGAATCATATATTTTTTGATAAAATCTTTGTAAAAAGAAAGTGAAATGGGAAATAAGAGACAAATTCCAATAGGGATGGGAGTAAATTAATGATTTGTGGGTGTACTGCTTTTAATACAGTGGGCACTGGGCTATCTCATAAAGTAACAATGTTATAGCACCCCCCAGTTCATCGAAAAGGTATGGGAGGAGGGGTTTCATTCTATTCAACCTTCCGAAAAGCACTTAAACACACAATTTGGACACACACAGAGCAACACAATTAAAACTGGTCTACTAATTTAAAACTAGAGAACTAGAGCAGCTGACCATGTGAAAATAATAAGTTTTATAATGTTTTTAATCAGGAAATCAACAAAAGACCCTGACTCACCTGGAGTGAGTCAGACTCAGGAAAGAGGTCACTAAACCTAAAGGGGGTCACACAGATCCCACTATTACCTCTCCCAACAGAGTCAACCAGATTTCATCTGACGAGCCTTTGAGGGCACCATCTGAGATTTCTGCCACTGATCCATTCATTTGTGGTGCTAAAAGTTTTAAAAAATATTAGCAGCAGCAACTGTATAACAGCAGAAACAATGTCCTCATGTACACAGGATACTTCAGTTACTTAATGTTATCCACACCCAGTCTGGAATGTTTCAAACGTGCCCATTAGGTTCCAAACCCTGCTCTATATTTTAACATTATCCAGGCCTCAAAAGCATCCAGGCCTCAAGAGATTTGAGAGTGGACGGTGTGTGTGTGTGTAAACATATTTATTAGACTACTGGTACCTCCCTGCACAATGGATGGAAAGTAGGGAGGGAGAGAGATAAGGGTAAGCAATAATGGAGACGAAAAAGGAAGCATCCTGTTTGCTATGTTTGCACAACTTCCTGTCGCAGCCCTCAGAATTTGAGAAATAATATAACAGGGTGGAAACACTGACATATCGGTTTGCATATGTGTGTGTGTATGCATGCACACATACACTGAAGGAGAAGCCAGATTTACCACAAAATAAGCAGGTGAACAATAACTGCTCAGGAGGTTAGAGTAGTTTGAAAACAAAATACATATTTTTCCACTGATGAACAAACACTGCTGAACAGTGCAGCTACATTTGACAATCTCTGCTGTTAAGTGCTAAAATGCATAAAGGGGGAATTTAATTTCAAGTAAAAGACACAAGAATGAACAGAACAAGTGAAACACCACTGTCTGACTTTGGGCTAGCCTGTATATTAATTTGAACTTGACAGACTCTCCCCCTGGTGAAAGTCTTTGCTAAACATCTGAACAAGTGAAACTGGCTGTGGTAAATATTCAGTAGCCCCAGGAAAAACATGCACAAAGGTATTTGTTGAAAGGGGAAATAAACATGACACAGAATGACATGCAGAGAAACAGTAAGCAGAATGCTTATTGTTGTGCTTTGCAGCATATGGTACACCTCTAAGCCAAAACAGACTGCAAGACATCACTTTATGAACAACAAGCACACAAGTAACACATGAATAGTCAACTGCATCATCTGGCAAGGACAAGCAAGAGTTGTGACACTGACAGTTAAGTCAGTGTCACAACTCTTCTCTTACCCTCTCCTGGACAAGATGGTGCCGCGAGAGTGGCAGCCAGTTGCAGCAGCTCCTCAAAACTTTTCTCGTTTCTGCCTTATTTTTGTGTGTTTCCCGTGTTTTTTGTTGCTTTTCAACTCACAACTGGCCAGAGTTTTTGCAAATCAACCACAGATGTACAATTTACGTCAGAACTAGAATGTCTTGCACCGTTTTTGACATTCTAAAGTCCGCATATCAGGAGACTTTAACCATCCTTCTCTGTCTGCCACTCTCCCCAAATTCCGCCAGTATGTGGACTGCTTCACAAGAGACAATAAAACCCTGGACTTACTGTATGCAAACACCAAGGATGCATACAGTTCATCACCCCTCCCCCCGCTGGGCCGCTCAGATCACAACCTGGGGACAAGGAGGAGCTGAGGAGGGTGCAGAAGGAGCTGAAGATCTGGGAGTGCAAGGCCAGCTACAGGACCAAGATGGAGAGCTACTTGCAGACTAACAATGCAAGGACTAAAGACCATCTCTGGTCACAGCAGAGGCCATGAGAGGGGGCTGGAAGGAGACCAGGAGAGGGCAAACGAACTTAATCTGTTTTTCAACAGATTCGACTCTGCCCCCACCCCTTCCCCCACTCATCAAAGTACGGACCATCTCAGCACTCTGACACCCCCCTCCCCCTACACCTCCACCTCCACCTCCACCCCCACCCCATGCCTCTCCATAACAGCTGACCAGGTGAGAAGTGAGCTGAGGAAGACCAAGGCGAGGAAGGCCGCAGGTCCTGATGGCATCAGCTCCAGACTGTTGAAGGACTGTGCAGACCAGCTCTGTCAGGTGCTCCTGCACATCTTCAACCTGAGCCTGAGTCTGGAGAGGGTACCAGCTCTGTGGAAGACTTCCTGCATGGTTCCGGTTCCAAAGACAATGCACCCCAGGGAGCCCCACCACTTCAGACCTGTGGCCCTCACTTCTCACCTGATGAAGACCATGGAGAGGATCATCCTCAAAAACCTCCGCCCCCTGGTGAGCCCACATCTGGATCCACTGCAGTTTGCCTACCAACCGAGCACTGGAGTGGATGATGCAGTCATCTACCTGCTTCACAGATCCCTGACTCACCTGGAGAACACCGGCAGCACTGTGAGGGTCATGTTCTTTGACTTCTCCAGTGCCTTCAACACCATCCAGCCGTCACTGCTCAGGGTGAAGCTGGAAAGAGCAGGAGTGGACTGTCACCTGGCTGCATGGACAACGAACTATCTCACCAACAGACCGCAGTACGTGAGGCTCCAGGACTGTGTGTCTGACATGGTGGTCTGCAGCACAGGGACCCCACAGGGGACAGTACTCTCCCCCTTCCTCTTCACCCTGTACACCTCGGACTTCAGCTACAACTCTGGGAACTCTCACCTCCAGAAGTTCTCCGATGACACAGCCATCGTAGGGTGTGTGTCAGAGGGGGGCGAACAGGAGTACCGGGAGGTCGTCTCCAGCTTCGTTGACTGGTGTGAGCTAAACCATCTTCAGCTCAACACCAGCAAGACAAAGGAGATGGTGATTGACTTCCGCAGGAAGACATCCCAGACTGCACCGGTGAACATCCAGGGACTGGACATTGAGAGGGTGGAGACCCTCAAATACCTGGGTGTTCACCTCAACAACAAACTGGACTGGTCTCACAACACAGAGTCGTCTCCACCTGCTGAGGAGACTGAGGTCCTTTGGAGTGTGCAGGACTCTGCTCTGGACTTTTTATGACTCTGTGGTGGCGTCTGCAGTCCTCTATGCAGTGGTCTGCTGGGGAGGAGGGAGCACGGAGAGGGACAGAAAGAGACTGAACAGACTGGTCAGGAGGGCCGCTTCTGTCCTGGACTGCTCCCTGGACTCCATAGAAGAAGTGTGTGAGAGGAGGACATTAACAAAACTCAAGTCCATCATGGACAACCCCTCTCACCCCCTGCATGAGACTGTGGGGGCCCTCAGCAGCTCCTTCAGCAGCAGGCTGAGGCACCCACCCTGCAAGAAGGAATGCTACTACAGGTCATTTCTCCCATCAGCCATCAGACTCTTTAACAGCAGCATCACTGGCTGATGTTAATACACTGTTTTTCCATCCATGTCATTCCACTCCTTCATTCCTGTACATACCTGTACATTTCTGAACCAAAGTGTAAATATCCCATAGTGAAAATATTTATTTCATCATAGCCATATATTTATATTTATATTTATTTTGCTATTGCTATTTTTTCTTTTACTATTGCTTCTTTTCACTCTCCCTGTACTATTGTTGCTGCTGTAACATGAGAATTTCCCCCTATGGGGGATCAAATAAAGAAAAGTCTAAGTCTAAGTCCTCAACTATCGTTCATCGTTCCTGCGTTGCCACCGTAGGACATAATATCATGATTTGCACAGCTGTCTAAAAATAACATTGCTGAAAAATATTAATACTTTCAACATTTCTTCCTTAAGAATGCTGAATACTGTCCACTCCTGCCTTCTGAATTTGTTCATGGTGGCACAAAACAGAAAAGCAACATATTTTCCCAACTGCATGGTTGCTCATTTAGACAGTCAATTAGTCTACAATTAGCAATTATCTTACAGAAATGATCATAATTAGAGTGGACAATAGACAGTCTTAGATCACAAAATGTAAAATGTTAAATATCAAAACTAGTGAAAAAAACACCCATCCCAACTTTTAAGAGATGAGGAGACATTCTCAAAGGCCCTGTTTTGTCTGAACAACTGTCCAAAACCAAAGATATTCCGTTTCAAACTGATATAAAGCAGAAAAGCAACAAATCCTCTCATTTGAGAAGCTAGAATTAGAGGATGTTGGAAATTTTGTCATTGTATTGCTGAAACGATTTATCGAGTTTCAAAATAGTTGATTATTTTTCTGTCAAGCCACGAATTGATTACTTGACTTATTGTCTCGACTACAAATTTTACGTTACAATAAACGGTACATGTACAGCATATTATAACGTGGTAAATTTTTGTGCAATTTCCTTTTAAAACTGTTTATAGATACAATGAGATATGGGAATGTTGTATTTTAGCAGAATTAAATACCTGATAGTGTCTACTGTACACAGGGAAAGGCTCGTGGCCTCAGCAATGCTCTTTGCAGTGACCTTAACACATTAGCCCCACACAGCCAGTCCAGTTTAAGAAAAGGGGCAAAACTCACACTCTCCATGAAAATCTATTACATTCAGCGCAGCTAATGTGACTCTTCAGCAGTCTAAGTCCATTCTAATCAGTGATGAGTATGTATGTATGTAAAGTATGAAGACATGCCTGAAGCACAATGCTGAGACCACCACCATTACATGGACCCCCTAACAACCCAGATGTCTCAAAACTACAGCCATCTGGTACTTGATGAATTGTAATCAGAAGAAACAGCCTAACAAAGTCAATTGTAAAGACTGAGGTAATCTGTATCCAACAATCATGGAGGAGAAGGTGAGTTTCCATTTTAAGTACAGTGTTTCAGTGGCGTAGTGACTCTGCATTCCTCTGTGTGCCTGCCCCAACAAATTGGTCACCAGCACTTTTATTACACAACTCTGCTCTCATATCCAGTTAGAACAGGCTTCAGCAAACCAAACACGCTCCTCAGCTGAGCCAACAGCTGTTCCTTTTTGATCTGTAAAGACAAAGCAAGCAGAGACCACTATGCATGTTAATCATTATGCTCATCCATGGCAGATTATTCCAACAAGTGTCTTTATTCCTTCCAATTACTGGTGTCTGGACAAGATATTTATCTAACTGAAACTCAATGACAACTGCTGTAAGCCATATATTAAAAATTGCTTACACAAATCAACCATCTAAGCATGTAAGAAGAAAATATATGCATGCTAATCTCTCACACATCTCATTATGTTTATGTGAATCCATAATGGCAGAACTGCTCCGGGCATTTAAACGTTCACTCACATTGCACTTCAGTCCACATCTCATCAGTTATGTCACTCAAGGAATCTGTCTTATCTATGAGCAAACAGCACCTCCCAATAAATCACTGACTTGAGGTATGACCACAGGTGCAACATGCTTGAATATTTTAACTACAGAGAGTAGTACAGAGGCAGTTTTCTGCTCAGTGATTCAACATCGACTTACCTTCAACTGTGATTTTAGTAGCGACTCAGTAATTTAAGCTTTCCATACCATTGCACCACCTGTAACTTGTTATTATTGTTGACTCCTCCCCCACTCATGCTTTTCTGTCTCACTTAATCTCCCTATCTGCATCTCTCTTTCTGGCTTCTTTCCCACTCTTTCTTTTGCTTTCTGCCACTCTTCCCTCCCTCTCAGCCTCCCCCAGTCCCTTGCTCATTGATGGCTTACTTGCTTTGCCCTTGCTCAGTCTTGCTCTCTAAAATACTCCCGTTCACTCTGAGCCAAGAACCCCATGCCACTACCAGTCCATTAACCACTCCAGTTTCCCACTGGCTCTCAGTCATCCTATTCTTTAGCTCACAGTATGCTCTTCTTCCCCTGAGATGTAGAGAACAGGAAACTGTGTGTCTGAGTGTGCCTAGGAGTGTGTGTGTTAGAGGACCAGACCGGACATACATAACAAGTAAGAGGGCAAAAGACCCACTATGCACCAAAGCAAATTTTTAACTGCTTTACTTGACTTAGACTACTTGAGTCTGACTCTGTGACTCAAGAGTCTTGGCCTGACTGGCTTCATTCATGGCGTTACGTTAAATGAAGCATTTGCTGAGGTGGTTCCCCCAGGAAGAGGCTGCAAAGCTGCACAAAGGCACATGCAGACAGAAGATTTTATGCTTGAAGGAAGGTACACTGATAGACACCAACATGTTAAACCTGCATGTTCAACAACCTGGGCACCAATCCCAGATACAACACAACTGCCTCCACTTTAACTGTTTGAGTACTTTTGGTTGCCCTTGTTGTGACTGGTAGTGCTTATGTGCATTGTGGTTCTCCTCAGAGGCTACGAGGAAAATGCGGTGGTATAAATAATAAATACGGCATATCATGATATGTTCTGCATGAAGACAATAAAATTAGGTATCTCGGCATAATTCACAATTTGATGTCGATTTAGGATGCTACAATCCAATTAACAAAAGGATTCTTTATACATCTAAATGTCCATATATTGTCTTATTGTTAGTCTGCATTCACAATCACTGTCATAAAAACGTCATATGAAATAATTTCCACACATGACGACAGATGTAAACCAACCGGTACTTTGAGAATGCATGCAAGAGCAAGTCAGCATATTTTCCAACTCTAATTATTCAGAAAGGGTGGCACAGTGCTGCAGTGGTTAGCTCTGTTATGACTCTACATTGCTCATTGGTGTGAATGTGAGTGTGAATGGTTGTTTGTCTCTGTGTTTGTCTCTATGTGTGATTAAGTGGCGACCAGTACAGCCTAATGTCAGCTGGGATTGGCTCTAGTCCCCACGCAACCCTTAGGGATAAGCAGTGATGGATAATGATTGAATGAATATTTAACAAGAGATGTTAGACACTTGCTTGAGGGTCCTCGGTTTTGTGTCAAATACAGCAGGTTGTTCCATGAAAACGTGTGCAGTTTGTTTTACTGCCAAAAGATAAACACTTGAGATTACACATTACATACTGAATGCAGATAATTGTCATTTTTCCAATTATCAGAGAAAGAGAGAAATGCACAAATGACCCAGTAGCCTGAGAACAACACACTCACGTTATGAAACTCCAAATATTAGTTACTGATCTCCTTGATAATCAATATTCCTTATTATCAGGACCTGAAAACGGTTAACTTCTACTTCAGAGACAATTCAGCAGACCTTCCACCTACAAAAACAGATAACCTGCCAAACTCAACAACATGTCCCAGAGCCAGAATCTGTGATCTACAATTCACCTTGTATCCCAAACAACTGTCCAAGGCAGTGATCCCTGGCTAATCCACTCTGCGCCTGCCTGCTGGGTTGAGCCAGCCTGTTTATGTCAACAGCATTCATGGATGCTGATCCTCCCTCTCTCTCTGGGACTGAAGAACACATCACTTCAGGGAACACAACTAAAAATGACCTGTTTTTGGCTTCAAACAAAATACCTGGATCATGCTAAGCTACAGAGGTACCTGAAAGCACAGCCTATCATGTTTAGCATTCCTAAGAAACATAAGTACAGGTTACATGCCAAAAGATAGCAAGTGTGTGACCTGAGAAACACATGCAGACCCATGATCAGGCTTCATTACACTACTACAGTACATTTTTGTGGGGAGGAGCTGGTGGGGTTAGACAACATTTGATGCACTGATGGTGATGGGGCAGAATACACACACTTACTTTGCCAATTAAAAAGAAAATGCAAATGCCCATCTGTCATTGTCTTGCTGCAAACAGTCACAGTATTTATCTGAATGCCAAACCTAGTTGAAGTGGCAGTTCAGTGGCATTAATCCACATCCAAGTCTTCGAGTGACCATGATGTGTGGAGCTAGGATAAGAGATGATGACTACAACTGGATAGCCTACCCACACTGATTCATTCAGACTTAAGACAACACAATGAAGAGACAATCACACAAGGATGATTTTGGGTTGGAATACCAAATGCCAAGCTGACTGGAGACCACACACACGTCATTGAGTTGTGCTTATCGCATCATGTTACCATCTCTGGTATGTCTGAGGAGAGGCAAAAAGCACAGAGGGATAGAGTCATAGATTAATGCCACAGACAAAATAGTTGTGAGCGACAATGTCACACTGCAGATCAAGTACACAACACATAATTCTTCCACCTTAACCTCTGTCTGAACTCTGACTGTGGTGTGATAAAAACTCTGCCAGAATGGCTTCAAATTTCAAAGTTACTGGTATGCTGGAGTCAAGGTCATGCCTCACTCCAAGGTGAGCAGTCTAGCTGCACACAAACATGCACTCATTCTCAAACACAGACTCATGCATGTAGTTTTATCTCAGGACATTGCACAACTGGTTTCTGTCTGTGACTCATGTTTACCTATTACCCTAACTAACCCTGTGCACACATTAACACCACTGTTTATTGGGCAGTGAGGGTGAGGAGACAGACATGAAAATGGGGGAGCAAGACAAAGAGAGAGACCCTGCAAACAAAGGTCGCAGGCTGGAATCAAACCAGCAACAGTTAAGACCATGTGGCCATGTGACATGCGCCGTGAATGTAATATCATGCTATTCATCGCAATACTTCACTTTTTTAATGTACTTCCATGTGTGTCTGTTTTTCAATGCTGAAAAAGCACTCAGCATTTACAGTATGAACAGCCTTTCACTACTCTGCTGAATGCGTTTGCCTGCTAGTGTGACCTGACTGTATTAATGTGCCAGTTATTGTCATCAAAATCATGCCTTTAATAAAGACTGTGCTTGCACATTATTGGGCTCCTCGTGGTGCTATCTACATAAAGAAAAGTCTAAACAAAAAGCCAGAATGAACTGTTCTGTATGTACCCGTGTGCTGTAAGAAAATGTGTTCATTCTTGTCAGCATCATATAAACAAAACCTTGCCGAGACGGCTTCTGAATGGAACCAATAAATGGCGTTAAAAAGCCCCTACATGTAAGTGTGCATGGGAGTGTGTGCAGGGTAATTGTTTACTCAGTTACCAGATGTGTCCTCTGTGCATCCTCTATGGTTACCGCTTGTCAGTGCGTACAATATCAGTTGTCACCTGTTGCTAGACATGGCCAAGGGGTTATGTTACACAACAGTTTGCACAGGCTGATGACAGGCATCACTAATGGTGATTCTTACTGCTCTGCTCCCATCAAAACACCATGCTGAATCACACATGCTGACACAGCCAGGTAGACACCATATGATGTCATCATGATTAAGTCACCTTCAGAAAATTCAACATGCCACACCTTACCGTAGAAAGTGAGGTTACTCATGTGACACAATTCTATTAACAACATATTGTTTCTTGTACTGTTTAAAATAAATGCAGTCCTCTATCTACTAATTATAACCAAGTATATTTGGCTGTACGAATGCATGAGTCTTTGTAGTTTGTCAAATGTTATTAAAATAATAAAACCTCTGAGTCATTTGTTGACATGTTGCTATTTCTCAGCACTCCCTAATTTCATGTTTATTGCAATGTGTGTCTTCAAAGTTAGAGGGTCAGCTCCCTCCTGGGGGGGTTAAAGTAATTACAGGTGTGATGGCAGTTTCTTGCTTTGTAGCGTTACTTGAAACGTGAGAGGAAGAAAATGTAGCCATCAGTGGAGTTAGGTGCACCACTTTTGAGCCCACGTTCCCAGACAGATCATTAAATTTCAACAAGTTACACCTTGAGATAACATTACTCACAAATTTCTTTTTCCCATCTCCATCCTCATAGGTCTTCTTTGCTTTCTTGTCCTTCTTTGGACCAGCAGCTGAGGCAGAACTCCCCGTGTTGGGATCCATATTCATAAATTAATCCGTTTCCTTGAATTGGGTGTCAAAATGAACCCGCGTGGTGGTGATCCCCCCGCACTCAAACGTCAAAAACAAGGCAAATGTTTCCTCCAGCGGTGTTTCTCAAGTTGCAAAAAAGACAACTGTTAATTCCTTTGGGCCTCTGCTAGTGTCTTGGCTAACTAGCCACAATTAGCACAGTGTTGCTAATGATTTGGTAGCAAGCCAACTGCACAGAACGAACCCCTCGCTAAACCGCCTGTCTGTATCACTGAAGGAGGGAAATTCAAAGCACAAGCTGAAGTCCTCGGGACGAAAAGTACGAAAAACTACCTGTTGCGTTTATAAAATACAAATAAGGACTTTATACCAACACAAGCCCGTATAACACAAGTCGAAGCTTTAACAGTGGAAATGTTACTCCTGAAAGTATACGGTACTGGCTGTGCTAACGTTAGCTTTAGCGGGCTAGCTTGTATGGCTACACTTGGTTAAGTCTCCGTGGGGAAAAAACTTCGCTCTTCCCACTTCCACGAGTTGTTTCGGCGACTACAACACGGGCGACGAGCTGCTGTTACGGATGACTTGGCTCGACGGTGTCTCCTAAATTAGTTTCCATGACTGCTACAAGTTTAGTTAACTTTTTAACCCCTCACTGACAGAGGGGGAAGCGACCGTGTCCTTCGCACCAGAGTCTTCCTGTTCTTCTGACAGTCCGCTCAGAGCTGGCTGGGGAGGAGCCTGCATGAGCTCTGCAGCTACACCTGAGAGGATTTAACCGACTCTTCAGACTGACTCCTCAGATGTGCGGGCCCATGACTCAGCACAGCGCCGTGAAAGAGTTACAGGATTCCCTATGAGGACTAGTTGAACTGCTGAGTAATGCTGTACTAATTGTCCACGGTGGCGTTTCCATGGCAGCGCTGTTTATGACTCGTGTTTACAAGAAGGCTACACAGGGGATGACGTCACAGTGTATAGTGTCAGAACTGTATCATGTTCTAGAATCTAAAATGCGTAGAAACGACATGAGAAGGAGAAAACGCAGGAGATTAATTCAAATGTGAAATGAACCGTGTGAGAGGATATCCCGCCACTAGTAGGCAGCACAGGCTGGTTAACCTAAATGTCAGTACAGCTTGGAAAGTATGACAGCTACAGGTAGGTACAACTGCACTATGGAGTTATCTATCACAGATGTTTGAGATCCACAGTCGCCTCTGGCATTCCTCCTCCATACACTTAAGTATAAAAATAGTCTTATGCTTAATAGTGGAAATCTCCAAGTAGGCTAGTTTTACAGATCAGCAGTGTATCAGTTTAAGGGAGACAGGGTTTCCACAGGCAATTTAAAGATTTTCCCTTTTCTCCTATTATTTTATTCATTTCATGTAGCATAAAAGTTCTGAAGGAGATAATTTGTCTGTAATTAAAGACTAATGTAGTGTGATCTCCCCTACAGCCCTCGTCACTGTCTCTCTGCCAGTAAAAATAACCTTACCACATCATAAAAATCTAAATCTCTCTTCTTTCAAGTTTAGATGTAAGGTTGAGCAGAAAAGCTCTTCTTAGACATCTTAGATTGATATTACACATGTATCACATACATCCAGACATAACTGAAAAGGAATTTAGTTGATGGAGCTAAGTGAGATCTTAATTATGCAAGTATTACAATGGTTATTCCTAAAATCTAGGTCACCATTAGTAACATTCTCTTCCTTATTGATTTTTTTGTATTTTGCAAGGTGATGTTGCAAAACGTGTGTCTTGGGCACTTAGCTCTTTTTGTACTCTGGTCTAACCGTGCAAATAAATAACCAGACTTGTGGCGCCATCAAGTGGTGTCAGGCTCTGCATTGGAGTCAGCATGTCAAGCAAAGTTAAAGGAGCAAAGGAAGCAAGTGTGATGTAGCCCACTTTACACTGTTCTCTTAACGGATTTCTTTGCATTCACAGATGCAACTGGCACTGTGTGGCAGTTAGAATTGTGGAAAAAGTTAACTAAAATATACAAATATACAATGTGGCACTTCTGACATCTAGAAAATACTTCGATGCACCACAGACACCAAATAATCAATGATCAAAATGCACTTAAAACTTTCTGGAGTCAGTGAATGAATAATATTTTTACCCCAGTTCTCTCAGCTACAGTAATTGAGCTAAAATGTCCAGTACTTGAAATGCAGACACACACACACACGCAGACACACACGCACACACACGCACGGGAACAGGATTACTGAGATAGGCTCATCTATCTGTCTTGGTATGTGAGAGATGTTTCCAAACAACAAGATTGGAGAGGATTTGCGCATCACCGGTGGCACTGTAACCGACAACAGTTTGGTTTATCGCACAGGACCCATCATAAACTTCAGCCTGAAGCCTTCATTCTCCAGAGAATTGGCGCTATAAATTGTGGGGAAGAAGTTAATTAAAAGTGATTTTGTACGATGAGGTTGGCGGCCCTATGGCACTCGTAAAAACGCCTCTAAGCACGTATTAAATGATTAATAGTTGGCCCTGCACATCAGCAGCTGCAGCATCATTTTCACGGTCGCCATTCATAAACAGGTGAATAGACGAAAAGACTGCCACTTCAAGGTACATTTGGATATCTTTATGTGACGATACAGGTCTATAGTCTCTAATATATCATCATTTAATCACCATTTTACAATGGACACATGGGTGGAAACTGTGTTGATTGAATCATTTCACAAGACAAGACAATTAAGCTACAGTCATACAAAATATTTATATACAAACTAACCACTAGACTCTTTCTATCTTAGGTCACGTTTCCATGGAAAAAAACAGCTTCATCTTGTCAGGGCCAGGGTGAAATACTGTGAATTTGGACCCAAAGGCAACTGTTAATATAAGTTATAAGATGTATACGGTAAAGGAACAAACCATTTCTTTCCAAAGTGCAGTCCACAGGGGATTGTTTCACATTTCATTCATTATTAACAGAAATATTACGTGTCACTAATGTGATCAGGAGTATCTTTTCACCCCCCCCCCCATGGACTAAAGCGCTCTTTTGTGGTGTAGCTGTGGGCCTTGGAGTGAAAAATGTGGTTATTAGGTTAGGTAGGTTATTTAGGCCTCCCAGTGTGTCCAACAACAGATAAAGGCAACAAGCTTCATGTGTCCAGTACGTGCAGCAGTTTAGGAGGGACCAGACCTGACAACCCCACAGCAGTCTCACTGAAGACCCAGAGATTTGTCCTGGCGGGGTCCAGCCTACTTGTAGGAGGTCCGGGCCTCTCTAAGAGACCTGTCATATGGCATGGAGGCGAAGAAAGAGTTCCGGAGCTGACAGTTGATGAAGAACACAATGAGCAGCACCAACAGAAAGAGCAGTAGGCACATGACTATGTAGGTGATCAGGTCCGGTTTGTGGAGCTCGCCCACCCGGAGTCCCCCTCGCCCTGTGGTGGGCCTCAGGAGAGCGGCCACGCTCACCGAGCCACCGTGAGAGGCGTTCAGGGAGGAGGGGGCGTGCGTGGAGGACTGGGCCATGAGCACCAGGTCGAAGTCTGGGGTGTTGGTGGAGTTGAGGAGGATTTGTCTCAGCATGGCGTCCCGCGGGCTCACCGGCTGCGTCGGTCGGCTGGAGGGTGACAAGACAAGGAGAAGGTTATGTAGATCTGTGACCCCCGTTTTTTCAGCCTGGGTGTCCCATGTCTGATGCAATAACACTGATGCAAAATGATCAGTAATGATTCCCATGTGACACATTTCGGAACAGCCTTTTAGAATAGGAAAATAGAAATCAAATGATGCCATTGCACGAAAATAACTCAATGTCCGACAAGGTCACTGATGAAGTCCATCCAGTGACACAGACAAACTGCACTGTATGCACAAACCAGGCCATAGTTATGCCATGAATATGAGAACACCAGTAGGCTTGAGTCACTGTTACGCACAAACTATAAATTCGCCTTTGTGGGATCCCACAGCAACGTCAATTGAATCAAAGTACGTTGTTTTACTTAAAGGAATCACTTACTTTGGTGCGCGCTGCGAAGAGTTCCGCAGGTGAACTGGAAAAGACAAAATCCCGGCTCCGCATTCCTCAGCGTCCCTGGCTCTGTCCGCTCCAGCGCCGCCGAGGACGCGCCGTGGAAGAGCGGGGGGTCGATAGCTTCAAATCTGCGCCCACAGACCATATGTCGCTGGCTTGGACATAAAGCAGCGTCTCCCGTCACATTAAAGTGGTCAAATCCGTGTGTGTGCGCGGATCAGGGTCCCAGTTAGGGGGAAAAAAAAAAAAAAAAAAAAAAAAAAAAAAAAAACCCAACACACCAAGTTCCACTTGTTGGCGTTTAAATCCAAAGCACAGCCTGCGTGATCGTAGGCTGCTGTATCAGAATGACTCTAGGGTCTGTCAGAGGTGGTGAAGTTCAACAGTGATCTCTGGTGCGCACACGTCTTCTTGTGCGTTGTGGTGAGCAGTGTAAGATTACCCATGCTTGCGCGTACAGGGCGCAGCTTTCCTTGTTCTTTTATCCAGAAAAGGTGGATACGTGTTCGGTAGACAGTCTGCCCCTACGGGATGATCGATCCAGTTTGACTAAAAATTTGATGAAAGGAGGGATTATTGGTGGATAAAACACAGCAGCACATCGGGTCGTGGACAGCTCCTCATCTTCGTCCTGGGTTGCGTGTGTATGACAGAAAGGCAGAGACACAGAGAAAGACACACAGAGAGAGAGGGAGAGAGAGAGAACTGCAGACCAGGAGAGGGGAAGGAGGGCGCATGAGGCACGTCACCGGATAGGGATGTGCGTTACTGTAAAGAGAGAGTGACAAGACAAAGTCACATCTATCTAGTATTCCTCCTATTATTTTCGAAGTGGTGAGAGAAAGTCGAGTAAGAGCCTTTTCTGGGTCAGTGTGGGGAATGTCTCACACTTGGGTGATGAGAGAACAGGAAAAGGTGTGAGATTGGTGAGTGTGTGTCAGAACTCAGAGATGATTAAATTTTAGAAAAAGTTTTCCAGGTAGCCTATTGTCCTAGTCTTAGTCCCGGACTCATCCGAAGTGCTGGATATCAGAGCACTACTGCTGGTCCATTTCCCTAAGGAGATACTACAGCAACTGCTGTTGCATCTCACTGGTCTGGTCTGTGTATTTAGAACATAAATGTGTTTGCTCTCTCTCTGAAACAGGTTTGACATTGGTGCTAAGCACTAAAAAGAAGGCGCTAAAGATGGAGATTGGAGGCTTCTGTGCCCTCACACTGTGCATCGGACATGAGCATGCATACAAAGGGGCAGGCCCTAAAAGCTCTGCCGATCTGTTTCATATTCATTTGCACCTGTTCTGTCACAATAGAATGGCTAGCAGGCATAGGGAGCAAGGACGAAGACACACACTGCACCAAAAGACTATCAACCATCCCCAAATTGGACTTTGATGACACAAGCACATATACACAATCTGACAATAAAAGTTTGAGGCAAACTAATCAAGAAATGACATGCAAATACCTAACAGTGTCTTGGTGTCCCACATCAACTTTGTATTCAACAATAAAGAGGATTACAGTGGACCAGAGTCTGGTGGAATGTGCATGTCACATGGGAAATCTGAATACAGCCTAAAGCATTGTTTACATACGTGGAGGGACAGCAATAATTGTAACAGCTAAGGAGATTACTGTTTATTATTGCTTTTTGATGCGTCATCCGTTCCCAGCTTTGCTACAGGCTACCCTCACACCCATACAAGTATGCAAGGGAGGCACAAAGGCAATTCCCGAGACACAAAGGAAATTTTACCCATTTTGCCAAAATCTGTGCCTAAAAGTGCTGGACAGCGTTATATTTGCAAAACGCCAAGTGAGGCTGGTAACAGAAAACTCATCCATCATAATCAGGTGATGTGTTGAAAGGACAAGACAGAAAAGGAGAGAAGAGAAGGGCTGCAATATACCATGACATAGATGTTGACTGATGCCTTGCTCTGTGACTGACTGAGTGTTATCAGGCTTTGCTCATTAACTGTAACCCATGACAATGGAATTTTGATTAGGAATGGAGAATTGTAATTCCCAACCACTCTAGACTTCATTAAGGGTTGCAGCCAACTGGAGCCCCCTCACCCTCCTCGACACTGTCAAGCATCTTCTCACACAGAGCAATACCTCTTTCCCTCCTGTGTTCACATGATCTCCCTCTGTGTCACACATGTATATACAAGCAAAAAGGAACACTAAATCGCTTCTGTTCCTCACCGGATGTTTTCACTCCTTCACCTTTCACATCCTTCTCGTTGAGTCCTCTGCCTCTCTAATTCCCTCATGTCCCCCCCCCCCCATTTCTCTGTTGGATGTCTGTCACCTCTCTTCACGTCTTATCCTTCTCCCCCTCCTCTCTCTACACCTCGTTCTCCATCTCTTCCTGTTTCTTAATCCTTTTAATCCATAAAAAAGGAGAAAAAAAAGAGACAACTCATCCATGAAGCACCAAGAGCTCAAAATGGAGATAAACAAGAAAACTAGAAGTTTTTGGATTTCCTTTTCTGACTTTAATAATGTTTTTTTTTTCCTTTTTCTTTACAAGAAAGAGACTGAAGAGTGAGTGCTTAAAATAAGCTTAATGTTCCTGCTGATGAGACATAACCAAAGCAAATGGCAGTGTAACGGGTATATGCAGGACCCAGTAGCAGCACAGTTAATGGAAGAGCAGACGACTACCTGCTGGCTGGGTTGATGGGAGGCAACTGGACCAGAGGGGGACAGGCTAGACTCGTAGTTAAATCCAGAATCAGGGTCAGCAACAGGCAGGCAGACAGCGAAGCAAACGAACCCAAATGGAGCAATCAGGCGGAGAATCGATGACAGGCGGGAGGTCAGGTAGTCAGCAGGCAGACAGAAGACAGGAAGGACACAGGCGTAGCTCGTGGTCAGGAACAGAAGGCTTAGGTAATTACCAGGGCAGAGACGAGGAACTGTAGTCAGGGGCAAATAGGGTCGAAACCAGGAAATCAGGCCGAACAGGAGTGCTGGAAGGTCAGGCATGGAACGAAGACAATCTGGCACTGAGTGAGTCTACTGCTGAGCCTAAATAGGCAGGTGAGTGCAATTGAGTGCAGCTGGGGAACCAGGTGAGGGTGATTGCCACTGATAGGGAGGTGTGGCCAGGTAAGTAAGTCAGAGAGTGTGGAAAAATACCAGGAGCAGCAGACCAGCACAGCAGATTGTGACAGGCAGGCCATGCAAGTCAACAGGGATTATGTATGTGTAGCCTACACACAGCAGACACACTAGTCTCTCTTTCTCTCATTTACACACACACACACACAGATAAAACATACAACGATACACACTTCTCTGCTGTGTCAGCTAACAGGAGAATTCGGTTATGCTCAAAGGTTGTTTTTTTATTATTCTTATTTTCCATTATTTCCAGTAGGGAAAGGATCAACATTTTCCCTCAAAGCCCATAAGTACTGTTTTACATCATTAACTTTCAGTCACCTTAAATGATGCCATGCCAAGAGAGGACGAAGAGCACTAACAAAAAGGGTGATAATCTGCACTCACAGCAGCACTTTCTTATTGCTAATTCCACAGACCAAATTGTTTGAGTCTAGTGAGTTTTGTTTATTTTTGCTTCATAAAAGAGTAATATTGTTTTGCTGCTTCCCTCAGCATGAGCTCCACAGGGCAGAGGAGCCATTCGCTGCGCAGGCTGGAGTCCAACAGTCACCCATATATACTGTCTATAGAATCTACCCATCCCTGCATCCCTGCTTTTTACACCTTCACTGACAGGCTGCCTCATAAAAAAAACAATGCTACCAAAGCTCCAAAACCATTAATGATCAATATTCCCTAAAAAATAAAACCATCCCTTCTTGCTTACACAGACAGACACACACACATACATGCAGACACACACACACACACACACGCACACACACACACACACACACACACACACACACACACATATACAGATAGCATCTGATAACAGTGATACTCCCAGACAGACTCTTTAGACTAAAACACCCAAAAGCCAGAGAGAGACAGCACGCTCCTGCATGTACACACACAAACGCACTCAGAGGAGATACCTGACGTGTAAACCACAAGCAGCCATATACACACACTCACACATAAACAAAGAGAGACAGAGAAAGAGAGAGAGCACATGCAGTTAAACACACACAAAAACACATGCAATACACTCCTTGACAAGCTAACACATACCCCAATCAACTCAAAATACACACACACACACACACACACACACACACAGACAATATGATCACTAATGGCTACACGAGCAGCTAGGACTCCTTTATCTCTTCTGTCAATACAATTCCATTTTCTGTCTGACTGATTTCCAACAAGAATCTTAAACAAACAAAAACTGTGACACGCAAATGTCTCCCCTCGCTCATTTTCTGTAATTGTGTTCATTTTCTTCTTTCCATCTCCTCTTTAACCTCTGTGGGAAAATCAGCTGGCAAAATAGGATTTTTCCCTGTCAGCGCATCAAACGCCCCCACTGGCAGAAATCAGACGTTCTACAATTAGTCATTTGATTATCTCACCAGAACACCAAATGCTAATCCGAAATAAAAGGAGAGCCATTTACTTTCTCTTGCACTAAAAATGACTAGCACTATATTTTAAATCATATACCAGAAATATACACATTACATTCAATCATATTTTACAAGGCCAAGACACACACACACACACACACATATATATACACATACATATGTATATATATATATATGTATATACATTAAAATGATAGCAAAATTAACATCATCTAATAGGTAAATTCATTTTTTTTGCACATTTGACACATCTTGCCAATGTTAGTCTTAATTTACATTCTATTTTATTGCTGTATATGATCAAATGCATATTTTATTCACTTTGCTCACAGTGTAGGCTCAAATGTGAGAGCTGGTCAACTGGCCTCTCAGCTGTATTGCAGACAAAGCAGACTCAGCCAGTAAAGGCCACCGGGGTATTTCAGAGTGCGATCTTGAGGACAGTGAAAAACAACAAGAGAGGAGCAGATATGCTGAGGCACAGCTAGTTTCTCTTTTGCCGTCTTTTTCATCTGCATTTCAAATGTGAATAATCTCGGAGAGGTTGTGTGTGAGGTTTAGGGAGGGAAGGGAAGGAGTGCCCTTGGTAAATGGGTGCTTGCCTGAGTGTGGGGAGGTTCTCTGGACCATTAGCAATGCGATAGAGCAGAGACTCACTCCAGGAGCCCTAAACACTCAAGAAATTAAGAAATGGATGGAGGTGTGTGGTAGAAGACATGGGGAATGGGGAGGGAAAGGGGGAGGAGGCAAACTAAGCAGGTTAAATTGGAAATGACATAACCATTGTTCCCCCATGAGTATCTCTGTGTTTGTTGTGTGAAGTTCTGCTGTCTGTAGGCTGAGACAGAGAAAAACAGCTAACTACGCAGCAACATCCTGTTTTCAGGGTCAATAAGGTAACAGCCACCTGTGATTCAAAACTAGTGACAGAAAGACAAGGACATAAACAGACAAATAGAACGTGAAAAGAGATGAAAAAAGGCCAGAAGATAGAGACAGAAAGTGACAGAGAAAAAAATGGTTGCTGAGACAGACATAAATAAACAGCAAATTAAAAAGAAAAAACAGAAAATACAAGTGAGTAAGTGAGAGAGGGTGATAGTACAAAAACAAAACCCAACACAGAGCAGAACAAATGGAAAGAAAGGCAAAGTGAGTCACAAGATGAATGGGGGAGCAACAACTATGGCTAGCCCATAAAAGGGAAACTATGTTGTAGGTGCATAAATACACTGAAGGGAAATGCTGCAGTATATGACGAGCAGCAGCACTGGGATTGTTATAAACATAACTTCCTCTCTATGTCTCACTCATTCTCCTTTCATACACATACAGAACACACAGAGAGTGAATGGGAAGAAGTTAGCAATCCAGGAAATATTGTGGCAGTTCCAGTACAGCAGCCCATATCTGTTATCCACTGCTGTTGGTAATAGTGAGATAAAGATTCAAGAGTATATATGATAGGAAGACTGAGGATGGCATTGATGTTAGTACTGTGGCGATGAGACAAATGAAACAAAATGGAAGTTGTTGTCAAGAATGATGAAGACGACAAATGCTGTGACACAAATCTGTAATGATGGAGATGATGATGATAGTGATAATGATGATATACTGGCTTACGCCATTAGAATATATATATATATATATATATATATATATATATATATATATATATATATAAATAATATTATTGAATATCTGTTCCTGGAATATTGTTGAATATCTGACACGCTGGCTAACCTATAACTTTCCATTTTTCATGGTAAACCTCTAAATTGTGATTTCTTAAGACTTATTCTTCAGGAAAGAGAGCCTCTGAAGAGGTATACACTGTAGGAGAATTCAGAAGCAGAATAAACCTTAAATCCTAAACCCCAGTAAGGAAATACACCTTACTGGAGGCACTTAAAGAGAATTTCCCCCAGATGGTCTTGGCAGGAGGTGGGTTTAGCTGGTGCAAATCAGGCATTCATATAAACAAATGAATTGAAATTTAAAGTTTAAAGTTTAATTAGTTTAGGTTAAACTGCAGGTTAAACACTGAATGCTTGATTAAACTACCTTCAATTTTAAAAAAGAATTGAGTTTCCTAATAATCAGTCTCTATGGATTGCTCTTCAAAACACTACACCTCACAAATGCATAAATTCAGTTAACCTCAAACAGGATGCGTAGAAAGTATTAATGGCATCTGTTATAATACAGAAAACAGTAATTTGTGTGTGTGATGATGTTTCATATTGTCATCCACCTACAACTAGAAGTGCACTCATGGCAGCATATAGGCTACTCTCATTGCTCAGCATGGCCTGGAAGGCTGGTTGAGCCACCTGGAGGGCTTGTCAGGGAGCTGTCATATGAATCCCCACATCCATCGTGACCCAGAGTTGGTAAACACTCGATGAGTCTTTTCTTCTGATAGTCCACCGATAGCCCCTTTCTTCTCTACTCCATCAGCCCTCTGACTGCTACAGAAATTAGATATTGGCGTTTCACCAATGATGAGCACCTCTAAAGAAGAGTGTCAGCACTATGGATATGTGTTTTCTTTTTACAGGCTGTCATGTTCAAGTAAAAAAGTAAAAAAGAATTGGAGAAGATGAGATGATATTCTTATGACTGTGATAAAGGTTGTATTTTTAGTGATACACAGCTATGATAGTAAGATTGTGACAGCTTTATGCTCTACAACATTAGTGTATTCAAGAGGCTTGTCCTGATTAGGTCCTTTCCAGAGGGCTTTCGTCTAATGAGATACTCTGATAGGAGTCTGAGATGGCTCAAGGTGATTGATGCCTTGGATAGGAGCTCTATCTGTGTGTACAAAAATGATGAATGATCTGCAAGAGTAAAAGTCTGCTTTTGTGTCAATGCCTCCATTAACACGTGCATGCAAGCTTCTGTTTGTTTGTGTACAAGTTAGCAATCACTGTTTAGATGTGAGTGTTTATGATGTGTGAGCATGCATATGTGAGTATTCACGCCTCAGTGAGTGGGCAATGTGTGTAGATTTCTGGCAGAGAGGGTGTTTCAGCCCACCTACGTGTGTTTTCAAGCCTCTAATAATATACGAGGAGGGGTAAGCTGCTATGTATGTGTGTGTGTGTGTGTGTGTGTGTGTTTATACAAGCTAGTAAGCATATTTTGTGTGCATGCTGCTAAGTTCGTCTCCTGAGGGGGCTTCCAGGCAGTAGGCGAGAGGCATGTTGGAGAGGAAGTCTAATCTCTCCTTCAAATCCCTGGAATCCCTGTCTTTCAGAGGCAGGAGGTCACATCGCTCACTGCTCTGCCAGGAGAGACAGAGACAGAGAAAGACAGATGGAGGAAGCGAGAGGGATGGAGAAAGACGGAGGATGAAGGGGAAAATAAAGGGAGGGAGGGCTGGAAACACTTCCCTGCCTGGGGCCTCTGGGACAAATTACACCAGAGAAGGGATGTCAGATATGCTGTGTTGCTCAAAGACACACACACACACACAGAAAAGTCTTCAAGCTTTTCTATGCAAGCACACAAACTGATGTCAGCTCAAGGGTCATACACAACCGCGTAATCACTTCCATAAAATGTTATCTTGTGATTAAAACAGACATAAATACTCACCCACATTGACAGACTGTGTTATTGAGTAACACCCGTAAGGCCAAAACTCATATCAAAAGTCAGAGGGAGATCAGACAATAGAATTTCCTGTGAACTTTCAAAAGCACATTTCCCTCTGCCTGACTTTGTTGCCATGGAGATAGTTCTGTAAGGGTCTTGGATGCTGTTTATGTGCACATGTGGTGTACAGCATTTCTCAGGTTGCATAAAGTCTTCTGTTTTTTGAGACAGTGTTTTGGCATTTCTGCTTTATTGGCCTGCATATACAGTGCAGCAGTGACTAATGGGAAGGAGAGAGGAGGAAACTGAGGGAGAGGATGTGACAAAGGCTATAAACCAGACTCAACGACATGATGAGGAAAGGATACTCATCTGAGTGTACCCATGCCTGTAATTGTGGTTATTGTTGAGTTCTCCCTTAAAGCTGTGCCTGCCGACATTTTATCTAAAAATATACCCAACAACACGTTACAACCTGCATCAATACATGAAAATACAAAAGTAGAGTTGATAGAGAACGCTAAACATCAACAATACTCACAAAGGAGAGGAAAAGACCATGGTTTGTAGTTCAAAGGTTCACATTATGTGATTTGTGGGTATTGAAGTCTGCCAAAACCAATACCTAACTGCAGCTGTCAGGAAGGGCCGTCAGTGTATGAACTTACCTATTACATGAACATTCAAAAGGCAATATAAATGGATGTTGGAGATGAAGATGGAGACATTTTTTAATCAAAATACCTCTGCGCTTCAAATGACTCTTTCAACATGAACTAATGTTGTTTCAATACAATTGTCACAAAAAGAAATTGAACTGAAAACAAAGGCACCCAAATTCTGTGGACCCTTGTCATATATAGTCTAAAAAATGACCTTGTAAGGGTAAAGGTATTAGTGACAGTTTTATAGGGCTGGTTTGCCTTTGTGAAACAATGCAGAGGAAGTGGGAAATGAATGGTATGGAGCAACCGAGGTCTGATAAACATCTGGACATATGTTGCAGCGGCGTGTTTACAGTACTGCTTTAGAGGGCAGCTTTCAGGATGTCTTTTGCTCACTAAGTGTGTTGGCAAGGTCAACACACACAGGTGCATGACTCAGCTGCACACATACACACTTACAGGAAAGCCAAATTCCCAATCATGGGGGGGTCTTTGGCTTTCAGGACCCTCTTTGGTCAATGCCAAAAACATACTATGTGTTGAGTCTGCAGTAGCCTCATGTTCTGCTTTTACAGTAGCGTGAATGTGCTGTATTTAAGAAATTAGTCCTGAACAACAGTTGCCTATCACATGAGGGAGTTTGTACTTTCGCTTCGAGGATGTTAGGGGCATGCTAGAGTTGGTTTGGGCTCCAGTTTGGGACGTAACATTTAGTCAGAGCACTTACCAGCTTAGCGTAGCTTCTCACATCCCTAACTGCTAACTCCCTAACAGCCTGGACTCCCCAAGAAATGTTTAGAATTTAGGAGTTATATTTGAGTTATATTTACAAGTCCTAAATTTACAAGAATTTGGGACCTTTACCTTTAGAGGAACCTAGTTAAAGTTTTGGTTACTGATCAATAGTTACAGCCTCAGTTATTTACAGGAGCCATCAACTAACCAGGTGGTGTTTGTACTGTATCTAATAAATCTAGTAATACTTCCTTCTGTTAAAGTTTTACAATATTTGCATCGTCATTGACAGCGTCCTTGTCCTTGCTCCTTTGCTTAACTTTTAGGCGCACATTGAGTTGTTGTTTTGTTAGTTTTAATGCATTTAAGGTGTGAATTTCTGAAAAAGTTGTGTTGAGCTGCATGTTGGTAAATAGATCTTTGTGAATGGCTTTAAAACTACTGAGATATGCCTGAAGCCTGAAGTCACATGTTAAAAAGAAAACCACTTCAAAAATTGTAATACAGTATAAATGTAAAATTGAGATCATATTTGCTTGTTTGTGGGACTTGTGTGAGTGCAGTACTGTATACTATGGATGTGTATTATTGCACTGTGTGTAAGTGTACATTTAGTCCAGTTTGGGTCCTCCTGGCTGCTCAAATGCTTGCTTTAAGAGCATTTGTTCTGAAAGAGAGAGAGTGTGTGTGTGTGTGTGTGTGTGTGTGTATACCATTTCCAGAGTGGGGGGCAGCACTGCAGCCACGTGTTTGGTTTTGCTCCAGCGCCTGTGGTCGACTGAGGGCTGCCAATGGGGACAAACGCTGAATTTAGACTCATTATATTTATCAAACCCAACATATCGGTACAAACATACAGAGTACTCCAATGATTAAATGACCAATTCAGAGGTTTGTCTCTTTAATTCAAGGATCAAAAATATGACAATATACAGTACAAGATTTTGCTTTAGTCAATATTTCTTGCGTACATGTTAAAAATACAGTATTTAAGGTAATGTTGTCTCTCAGGAGGTGGGAATCTTCTGAGGAAGTCTTTTCATTAGTAGCCTGGTTGTGCACATAGAAAATAGTTAGCTGCTCTTATACTCTCTGATAAATACAGTACAAATAAATAAAGACACGAGTTATATTCCCACTACTTATTTAAAGGAAAAGTCCATACAACAATTTTTGTATCTGAGACATAACTCAGCCACTAAAGGTTGAAAACCTAATATCCCGAAAAAGTCAACCATTTTAATTATGTTTAAAGGCTTCTAATTAAAAATGATCACTCATCTTTAATGATGCTAAGACATATACTTGGGCCTACAACACCTACTTGTGAGTTTAGGCTTTTAACCTTATAAGCTTTAAAAACTACCTGTATGAACTAAAATACAGATACATTTGTTATGACAATAACTCATCACAAAGGCGTGCAGGTTGAAGTTTTACTGTAATGGACAATGACATCAAAACGAACAAGATCTGATTTGTTTTTCCAACTAAAACAAATGATGTATAATGACAGCCCTCTGAATGTATTCCTCAGTGCATTAGGCCCTTGCTGTTTTTTACCTATGGGGCTAATAACATTTGATAGCACCCCCTCCCCAAATTAACATAACAACAAAACTGTGGTGTTTCAGCTCAGTATCATTTTGGTTTTTAAATGGATGAAAAGGATTGTATGATGTATTCTAATTATCTGAATCCACAGCAGAATCCTTGGTGGTACCCATTCCACCCATTAATTAAATCTAAACTACCAAAACATTTATGAAGTTGTTAAATGACAACATGGAGATAAGTGTGCACCAGTGTTGTCTGAACATTGGATGTTGCTGTTTCTTGGAAGAACTAGGGTATAAAATGGCAAACAATCAAGTAAGAAAGTTTTAGAGACAAATGAAGCATCTTAACTAGAAATATGATAATCTGAGCGTGAAAATCAAAAAAATAGGCTGCTGTTACATGAAGTACAGAAACTATAGCTGATCCCACAAGACAACATAATCTTTAGCACCCTGTTTGTATCTACATCTGTATATAGTCTGTTATACAGTTTTCCACTTAGGACAACAAAAAACATCTAATTTCTAATGGGAAGAACTAGCAAAAATCAGATCACTTTTTTTTTTTTTTTAAATTTCAGTTACAGCAACAGTTCAACTATTACCTTCTCATCCCCATGTCAGCCAAATCACTGTTTGAGTGTAACATAGCCAGTTAGTGCAGCAGTATGTCAAATAAGTCTCCAAAAGAAAAACAAGACCATAAAATTACTCCACACAGCCTCTGCAGCAGAATTCCAGTGTTTCACAGCCAAATGATAGCCCTGTTGTTCCAAAGGTGCAAAATCTCATATCTCTGGAGATATATCTGCAACATTTTCTCATCTTACAAACGTCTGGTTGCTCTAAAGCGATCAGACAGAGGAGTTTTTCTGCCTTCATATGCTCCTCACTGACCTCTTGCATTTTCCAGCTGCAAACAGAACACATGCAGGTTTCTGTTTCTGTTTAAGAAAACGTGTTGCACAGAGACAATTTGAGCTGCAAAGGCACACTGAAAAGAAGAATATCTGCAACAGTAATCTAGGTAATATTTAACATGCTTACTGGCTTTAAGTTGTTCAAATACGAATGAGACCTAGACTTCAAACAAAGTGTGAGAGGTACAGGCACAGTATCATGTCAAATTTTCCTATTTGTACTTGTGTATCTTCTCTGTATTTGCTATTGGTGAGTTAGCATGTCCTTGCTTAGTACATTGTACTTTAAATATTTCTCAGTGAGGTAAAAGATATGCTGTCTGGAGTAATGTCATTGCCTTTCTTTGGAACTTTACAAAGTCAATAGGCTAAGAACAAATGGAAGACTCCACCTTTTTTTTATTGTGTCCGCACTGCAAGACCTGGGAACAATCATAGTTCTTAGAATGCAACTTTGAGGGACTTTTGTAGAGTGGATATTGTGTCAGCACAACATGAACCGTGAGCAATGCAAGTACACACTGATTCAGGGGTGTCAAACTCAATCAAAGAAAGGGCCAAAATTTAAAACACGGTCTAAGTCGCGGGCCAAACGGGCTCAACATTTAGTGAAGACTCTAATAGTGACTCTTTTATTATTGTATATAATATAATATAATAAAAAAATAAAATAAAATAAAATTTAAATATATATATATATATATATATTATCCAGAAATATGAATGTAAACAGCCAAACTTCAACAACTTTTCCTCAATAAAATGAATAGAATTTTAAATTATTTTTTTTATTTTCTGTACTATCCTGATGTTTTGTCTCATAGTGTCGTCTTATATTTCTATTCTTTAATCATGGCCACATCAGCTCCACAAACAAGACACACAGGTTCTCCTCCGATATCGACAAACAGGTAAAATTCTGCCCCCCACCTGCTTTGAAAGTCTCTGTTTTCAAACTCCACTTTTCGTTTAGCCATTTATTTTGGGGGGGCTAGCTTAACGCGCCATAAGTGTCGCTATAACAGCGCTGATCGATGCATTGATCCGCTGATCGGTGTGTCATTATACCTGCGGGAGGAGGGGCTGCTGCACGGGTCCTGACTAGCGCGGCAGCTGTTCAGTGCATTGTGGGATTTGTAGTATTAGAGGTGGGAGTGCTGTTTACAGACGGGCCATTCTTAATAGTCACATGAAATTATCTCGCGGGCCATATATAATTGTATTGGGCCTTGAGTTTGACATATATGCACTGATTGATCAAACACATGAGCCAACACAGCACCGCCAACTGCCATTTTTAATACCCTGTGTAAAAAAATCAGCTGTTTAAATAAAAGACAAACAACAGAACAACAGAACATGGAGAAAAGTAACAACAGTCAAGTCCAGGCTTTACTGATTGTACTGATTGGAAAATATACATGATTCTGACTTGTCAAAGCCTGGCCTTGCTATGCTGGCTGGCTTTCGTCACTTAACCATTCCTATTGGTGGTGCGAATGCAAACAGAAAGAATGCCCTTGAGGTTGTATAGTTCTCAGGGGGGAGCTACCCAGTGCACAGTTTCTCAGGGAGTCGCCAGAACTGTTTAATCTGAAAACGCCTTACTTACAAAAAATCTCTTGGAGACAATTCACATGGAGCTGCAATACTGTTTGCCTATACAACATATTGTGTGTTATGAGGACGTCTCTCTGTACAAACATCTCTGTTCGCCACAACAATAAGGGGACAATGTTATATTTTTGAGTGAGATTTAGTGATCTGTTTCCCGCTTTTTCCTGAATGATCTGAGTCCTGATTATAAGTTGTGCATTGTGGATGGGAATCTATTAATTAGACAGCCTGGTGTATAAATGGATGTACAGTGTCTCGACAGGCATCACCATGCTTGTCCTGACAAAGTGAAGAAATAGAAACAAAGCCAACCTTTCTGGTGTGAATAACAGTGGCGTTTTTTTTCAGATATTGTTCTCATGCCCCCTCACTCTGCCATCCTCTCTCAGGGTTTCCGTCTCCTCCAACTCAGTGATGCACTGGTATCTCTTGGCAGCGGATGTGGAGTCCTTCATAACCCTTCATAAAAGCCCTGTGGTGCCACTTCATATCTCGTGGTGCTTGTGTTCTCCTTGGTTCTCGTCTCCCTCTACCTCCCACCGAGCCTGTGAGTCTTGTCTTTCCTCTCCTCCCTCACTCCCTGAAGACGTTGCCTTTAATTAGAATTTAACTGTCAACACAAATGCACAAAGTTTACCTCACCTCTGACCTTTTGACCTTGTGCTCACTTGCAGTTGCAGCTATCTCCTTTCCACATTCCTTCCTAGTTGGTCATTGCATATACAAAAAAACTTGCCTCTTGCTTTATGTTTGCAGATTTTAACTCATTTATGTCACTATGTCGCTGTCACTTTCTACCCTGTCTAGACATAGACATCCTGCTTCCACTCTCCCTTTTTTTCCCTCTTCCGCTACAAAGGTCTTAAAAATACCTACCCTGACCCTGTTTTCTGCCCCCACCTCCCCCTAATTTTACCCTCTTTCACATCCTCCTCCCACCTTCCCTCTCTCTCCTTCTTGCGAGCCCTGTCAGTGTCTCATGGTGTTCTTGCCAAACTTGTCGCCAAGTTGTTGGATGAGCTGGGCCAGATCTCCAGCGGCCTGGGACTTCTCCTCCAGAAGCTCATAACGGAGGCTGGAAATGTCTTGCTTGATCTCCTTCAGCTCGCCTGAAACACAGTCACACACGGACACATATGCAGGTGAGCACGTAGTATATGAAGCCATAGAACACAAAGAATACAATGATCTACAGCATAACTTAATTTACTTAATGTCACACATACAGACACACACACACTAAAGCCCATCCTTTATCCCTCAGCAACAATCCATCCTCATCCACACACATGCCCTGAGGAAATAATGACACAGAGTGAGCCTTAATGAAAAGGGAATTTTTACCCTCATTGACTTCATCGTTCTCTCTGTCCACTTGAGCCTTTAGCACATACCGCTTAATCAGGCGCTTCATGATCTTCTACAAGGAGGAGAGGAAAGGAGAAGATTAAATAGAGAGAAGGTGACAGGGTGATGTGACAACACATGGTGTGTTTATCCAGTAAACAAACTGCTCCTTCTCTAATTACTTTTATGTGCACATTTGTGTGTACGCGCCTCTGCACACACACAAAATCATGCAGACAGCGGTAAAGAACGGCGCTGCGTCTCAGAGACTGTGTGCGAAGAGTTGGGTATTGATCTGTGGCCAGTAGGGATGTCCTGCAGCTGCTGCCAAGGCTCAAGCAGTCATCCTCTGCATGCAGGCAATCTGGATATGGGTCGATACCTGTCATACCTGTCACCACACAATTAAGTGATATGTAATTGCTTGGTGTGAGTGATCTCGAGACTTTGTGTGCTGGATGTTGGAAAAAACAAACAAACTGGGAGACAAAAGTGCAGTCGACCAGTAAGGGAAGTTAGAATTCCCTCAGTGCAAAGGTGAAGGCTAAGGAGGAGAGGATCTCTTCCCTCTTCGGTGTGAAATTTCGAGCTCATTTACCCTGTGTCTGCTTTCGATCTGCCTCAAACAGCTCATTAGAGGCATTTACAGGCTTACTCTGTTGCTCTCTTTTTCTTTTTGCAATTCCTTCTCTCCCTCTTTCACTCGCAATCACTTGTTCAATCCTTCCTTCCTTTCAGTCAGAATCCTTTCATCCAAACTCTTGTTAAATTCTTTCCTCCCTGTTGTCTCCCTACCCTCCTCGCTCTTCCTTCCCTCTGCATTTCTTACCAGTCTCTATTTGCCTCTTCCAACCCTCTCATTTTCTCTCTCTTTCTGTCATCCTTTATCACCCTCCAGCCAGCCCACTCTCTGCTGCTATGCCTCTCTACTTTTGTTTTCCTCCATCTTCCTCAGCCTGAACGTTCCTCTCCATCTCCCTTCGACTCGCTCTTCTCTGAGATTCCACGATTATGGTTTGTCTCATCTTCGCTCTCTGTCTTACCTGGTATCTGGTTGGTTGTTTTCTAGATTTTCTTGGAATGAACTCTTCTCCCAGTCGTGGATAAGACCTGAAGCGTTCATCCTGTTGCAACAGTGGGATACAGACAACAGTCCAGTGTTAACGTCACATTTCAGGGTTGAGTGATCTTCTATAATGGAAGCATTTGAAAAGGGTGTTAGGGGAGGCAACACACTGCCAAAACAAAACAACAATGAAAGGCAGGGCTTAGTATTTGTGTATCTCGTCCTCACAGATGTCTTCAAAGAGAAGGCAAAGAGAATTGACAGCATCACTTGACCAGGGTGAATGTTTATTATCTGATTTCTACATGCCTTCCACGCCCATGACCATGCTTTGTAGCTTGTGTGTCATTTCAGCGCCGCAGTGTCAAAATGAGTTTTAACTGAAGTGTGGAAACGTGCAACTAGATGGGACTCTATGTACATGAAAGCTGCAGAGGCCTGGTGATACCTCTTAAGTCAACATAAGAGTCGAACAATGACGAAGAAAAATAATGAATAATAAACAACATGGGAATTTTCTGCTTTTTTCTAAAATATAACTGACAAAGCTTTAATGTTTAAAGCCCTGACAAAGCTAAGTAACATTGGTTTTCAATATTAAAGAATGTTTAATTTACCTCAGACAGTAGCAAATTCTTTCAAAATTATGAACATAAAACATACTGTACGTACAGCACATATATTAATAAAATACTGATGCTATACACCATATACATCATAGTTTTTTTTTTCATTATACAGGGAAATGTACAGTCATTTTAGGACTTTGTTGAACTTGAGACACCTACTGCAAATCAGCATTTTTGTTATTGAGCCAAAGAACTACTGAAACTACTGTTTCAGTTTCATGTCAACGTGAGGAACACATCTGACAATGCTTAACTCTCTTTGAGGGCAGTCTTTGATCTACTCCCTACCATTAACTTGCTTTGTTGGCCTCAGCTGCTTCCCATTTAAGTGATATTCAATTTATTTGCTTTAAGCAAGAAGCTAATTGTCGTAATTACAGTGAATATATGAAAGACAAATTCACTAAGGGGCCTGATCATCAACTACTGCATATGGGCAAACACACACACACACACACACACACAGTACAAATACTTACTGAATAAATGTGAACTTATTACTTCTTTTAAAATCAAAGCCACCTACAAATTTTCATTTAAAATATATCCTGAGGCTCAATCAGTTTCTCTTAAACATGTACAATTTAGTCATTAAAACTGGCATTTCACCAACTACTGACTTGGTTATCTTTCTGAACATATGCTGCTTTGAAAGCAACATAATTACTAGCTTAACATAGCTTAAATTCATTAAAATTGTTGATATTCCACCTGAGAAACATGGACCAGAAGATTGAAAGGACTAAATTAATGATTCAAAAAGATGTGTTGTCTTCTCTGAATCTCACTCGACATCTTTTAAGCTGCACCATGGTCGAGCATGAGCTCATGTATCGATCGCCTGCTGCACCTGCTTGGCTCTGCAGTTAAACTGTCAGGGCTGTAGAGAACTTGGGGCTCACAGAGGCAGCAGGGTGTAACCCATCTTGTCCTCATCAGAAACCTGCCCAGACAGTTGAGCATACGTGGGCAGATCCAATGGCCTGACTAATAGCTTAGGCAAGGTGCTGAGGTGAGCCAAGGACTCAGATGGAGGAAATGCTTGCAGACAAGGCCAGCACTAATTTTGATTCTGTGTTAAATGGACTATGCCATTTTCTTCACGCAAGACTTTCTTTTCATTACGATGATTTTATTTAGATGGACAATCCATGAGAGGGACAAAGTGTGAAAATGAACAAAGCTTAAATTGCATCCCAGGCTTGTGGAACATCATCTATTCCCTGGGTCTTAACCACAAGGGTATCAAGTACAGTGCATATATATGTTGAAGATCCAATAATTGACTGCAAACAGTAGACCCAGACCTGTACATATAAACGAGTCCACTGCAGATTGTGAGTGCAATTAGTGAGCCTGTCCTTTGCCCCTTTTCAAATATCGACCGTCCTTTAAGTGAAGTCACCTAGGAAATAAATTATAATCATCATCATTTAGCTGGAAAGGAGCCTGCAAAAAAGAAATATTTGGATGGAAAGTACTGATATGGCCATTGTCTTCTGCACAAAAGCAAAGAATAAACAGGATATAAAGTGAACCAAACTCCATTAAAAACTGCTCTTCGTCACTTGCTTTTTCTGTGTAAACTATAACTTCATAATACTATTTTCCTATTGTCTGAAAAATAATATGCTGGACGGGAGGCAAGAAAAACAAGTTGCATGTTGTCAGTAATTAGCTTGCAATTATTGGCTCCAACCACAGTCTCTGGAAAATGTAGGAGAAGTTGAATGAAAGCACTGAGAAAAGATAATTGTGAGATGAAGAGAAACATTACTTAACAAGTATTCATTGTTTTGAAAAATCATTAATTAAAATGTGACAAATAATGTAAACCCATTGTTCCCAGTCACATATGATAACATATGCAAAATAACAACATATTTTTAGCTTGTATCTGTAATTTGTCATGAGATCAGGAATCAAAGAGTTCCTGACACTGACCTTGGCCTGTGAGTTCAGCATACCCATCTCCAGCTCGGTGTTATGGCTATGGCTGCTGGCCTTGCAGAGGAGTATCAGGCAGGCCTTGATGCGAAGGACCAGGTAGTAGAAGGACTTTGGACTAGGAACCAGGTTGAAGGGGGCGGGCAGTGTGCGTCCCTCGTCAAAGTAGGACAGCCACAATTTGGCTCGGGCAAACTTCCATTCCACATCGGCATCCTCCTGAAGAAACAAACACACAGAGAAAGAGGGTGCATTAGAAATATGTAGAGCGGGTGATGAGTGGAGTAAAAATAATAATAATAAAATTCAAAAAAATCACACTGAGAAAAAACTTGAAACTTACTTAGTCTTAGTTCTTCAGGCCCATGACAAAATTATTCTTACTGATAATATCATACCTTTTCTGTATTGAATGACCATTTTATTTAAGTACCTCTATCTCCTGGTATGAGCTGTTGATCATGGCAATTAGCATGTTGAGCAGGACAACCACCATCGTGACATTATAGACTCCATACAGCACGTAGCCGATGTTCTCTATGAACTTATGGTCATACTTCAGCACTACTGAGATCACTTCAGACAGCCCAAAGATTGACCAAAAAAGAGTCTTAAAACTCTCTTCCACCCTGCAAGGAAAGTGAGACAAAATGTGGTAGTAAGAAAACAGTAAAAGACAATGAATACACACATAAAAGCCCATCATGTGAGCAGTTAATTGCTCTTTCACTCAAACATATACAACGGGCACATACAAACACACGAAATCCTTTTTAATGTTGTGGGGTTTATGAGGTGGCACTGATAAAATACCTGATGAGTCATGTCCAATTTGAATACATGATCCCTTTTCTCCAACGACAATATCACAGCCACTACCTGCACTTTATCACTACTCATTTGTTGTTGTTTTTTTTTTACTACTGTGTGATACTTGCAATATCCTGTGCAATACACACATATATTTTATATTTCTCATTTTTTTATATTTGAATTTATTTTCAGATTTGTTATATCCCTTGTTTTTGCACTACTTCCGTTACTGACACTTTGTTTCTGCACCTTCTCTGTCTCTTCTGTTGCTGTAACAAGTGAATTTCCCCACAGTGGGATAAGTAAAGTCTCTCATCTTATCTTATTTATTGCTCTCACATACACATACACATACACACACACACACACACACACACACACACACACACACACACACACACACACACACACACACACACACACACACACACACACACACACACACACACACAAACACATACAAACACATACACTTCCACTTACAATTACACACACAGAGCACTGCAAATACATATGCATAAAAACCTTTGGCTTCTGAAAAACCTAACTAACTAAGTAAGTAAATAAGATTTATAAAGAAAATCAATTAAGGAAGTCATAGCCTTGTCCTGTATCTGCCTTTACACAAAATAGACACTGGAGTTAATGGAGAAACAATAAAGGTTTGTTTTGCACATAACTTACAGTGAATATGTATGTGTTCTTTTTGGGGGTGTCAAGGCTGCATATAATAAGATAAATGCAGAAACATTTCAACCAAGAGTTCACTAAACCGCTAAAAAGCACACTGAACATTTTCAAAAGTTAATGGTGGCTAACTATACTTTCTTCAGTTCAATGTCATTGTGAATCAGATTTCTGAGACTGATCATCATAGAGACACCAGGAATTAGTTATGGCTGAAATACTTAAAGTTAGCAGGCTTCACCTGTCTTATCCCTGACATTTAGACCTGATAAAGTAAACACTGTTAATGTTGTTTCGTGCATTTTCAGCTGCAAGACCTGTGAACATTGACATTCCGGTACATGTCTGTTATTAAATATTTCATGTCCTCTCAAACATGGGCTTGAGATGACAGAGAGGGGCTCAGAAGGGAGTGAGAAGCCGTCTGGTTGGATTGCTGGAGGGGTTGGAGGTCTGAGGGAGGCTGTGGGGAGAGAAGATCTGTGGGCTCCTGGTCTGAGGCTGTAGGTGTCTTCCAACTTAAATTCTTTCAAACAGACCCAGTGTCATTGGCAAGCAGAGAACTAGGTGAGGGCACAGAGGGAAAAAAACCTACCCTCGTATGCATAAAAAGACAGAGACAGACACAAACACACATAGGCTCAGGCTCTCCCCTCGGCTTTCTCGCACACATGAAAACAGAGACTCCTCTTGGTACTTCAGCATTAACCTTCCAGGAGGAAACCAAAACACACACAGAGCAGATATGTGTGTGTTCTCTCTCTAACTCAGCTGCAAAACATCTAAGAATATGATCTGCTTTTATCCAGCACGTTTCCTTGAAAAATACATTGCTGTCTGTGAAAACATTTACCAAAAAAGTGAGGGCTCCCACTGGTTATGAATAGACTGTTGAAACTCTGTAATTACTAAACCCATATAACTGTCTCTTCTTGTGTCACATTTAGCTTAGAACAACCTTGTTCATTAGAAACACTTCTGCTTAATGACTCCCTTTATCAGGCTGCCCTTTGGGTGTCAGCCCGCAAGTCAATATTCCCTCTGCATCTCTAAACTTTAGCTGAATAGCATAATTAACAGTTGGTGCATACCATGTATTTATAGCTTTTTACCTTTGAACAGATTATTTCTCCTTCAAACATGGAAAAAACATCCCATGTTCATTGATTTAACATGTATGGACAATTGACTCACGTGCCAACATGACCCTGATGTCCTTATATCATTACACCACTGTCTGTTGATAGTTTGGGTGTGTGAGCCTGAGTGAATGTTGAACATTGTATTAACATGCAAAAAAACCCCCCAAAAAACGTTCTCACATGAAAAAGTGTTACAATAAATCGATCAGTCTCTATTTCAAAACCACAGAGCACTCTATAAACTTAATTGCCCTGATAATGTTTTTTTTCGTGGTCAAAGTCTTACTAGGAGTGACTGATTTCTACATGAAAAGAGAATTTATGTCACATTTGACGTCACTGCTTTTATTTTCTCTGTGCTTTTTGTCTTCTCTCTTCTCTTCTCTTCTCTCTCTCTCACTTCTCTCAGAACCTGACAACAACCGGGGACCACTGTCAATCAATTTTATCAAACCACATCCACCAAACCTATCTCCTAGAAATTCTGTTTATATATTCTAATTTTTTTCCCAATAAAGTTGTGCCAGCATGACAAAAGCTACGACCTTCTCCTGCCTACGTTTATATGTTACCACACTAACTGCCAGGCATATAAATGGATACATTACAGATTTACAAATTTGCTTGAGTCTGACATTTTTTTAGCTTGCTTTAAGCAGTGCAGGTGGAGACTAACCATCCAGCCTCCTGCAGCTGTATGTGCTCATTGCTGAAACCGTTCAGTACAACAAACCTGTATACTTGACTGTACTTGAACTGACTCGACTCAGCCGCTGCTGAATCACCTCTCATTCATACTCACGGCCATCAACACTTCCAACATGTACTTCATACTGTACAAAAGTACCAAAGAGACCACTTGGGGGATTCAGGGCTCACAAGATGCATTCATGCACTAATCAGACAGTAGGTGCAGTGCTTGTTAGCCTGTTAGCCTGTTCACATTCCTGGCAGAGTGTGGACTGAATGTGGCAAGACTCATCGCTGCAGTTTGTTTGATAGTTAGTAGATGTTTTGCATCTTGACTGAAACATCACACTTTTCCTTGTTTCTGCTACTGCCAAGATACATCATACATTTATATTAATTGCTGGGAACACAATACTGTTCCAAGCAGTAATACACAATACTGCTGGGAACACAATTCTCAAAAGCTCAAAATACTTCATATGTTTACAGAGGCAACATAACATTTGAACCTCACAGCACAAAGATGAACTGCCCTTGTCCTAATCCCTGACCCGTGATGTCCAACTTCTCTGAATGTTAAGACACAAAGCAATTTCTCAAACCAAGTAATGATCAAATAAATAAATGTCTTAATTGTCTTTTTCTCAACTTGATTAATGCAAATAAGTAAAAACCATTGCTTTACTTGCCCCAGTATAAGTGTTTCTGACCAGATAAACAAGCAGTGACATCATGTAACCATGGAAACAATTTCTTTCTTGACTAGAATTTGAACTGACATCACCTCATCAGGTTACAAAATATCTACTTTGTAAAATATCCATCTCTTTTACAGTGAACACAGGTGCAGAGGCATGGACATCATAAGTGCCAACACACTCATTAGTGACACTGAGCACTGGAGGCATGTGTAAACAGAAACACATTCACCAGCATTAAAAGTACATCTTGAGTGTTTTTCTTTGCTTTGTTGCTGTAATAGATGACCTAAGCATAGACCATTACTTGGAGACTAGCAGCAGCTGAAGGCAGCTATCAACAATACCATCGTCTCACTCATTATTCACATCACACACCTACCAGCCTATCGCGCAATCAGGAGAGCCGAGTGAGGTGATTTCGATGGACTTGCCTCGAAAACCTGTTATTCTAAGCCTTCTCTCTTTAAATAATGTCTCGTCACTTATCTACAGCCTGTCTTACCAGATAAAAATGCTTTCCCGTGGTTTTGTAATTTGAACCAAAATAAAAAAGGGGACAATTATCTGGTCGTGATTGTGTAGCATCCCAATTATCTTTTTAATCAAATTATTCTGTCTCCCAGCTTTCCTTCCCACCCGTGTGAAATGCTCACTCGATTTAGATTTTCATGTTCCAAAAATGTGAGTGCAGATAATGATGAAGGGCTTTGTTCCAGGCAACATTAATATGTGCCTTTACACCAGACACTCGTAGGGACAAATGCACACACACACACACACACACACAATTAAAATGACACACTCAACACATGCCGGACTATTTATATACACTGTTCATCTGCGCACAGACAGATTGTCAGTTTAATATAAAGCAACTTCCAAAATGTGGCATTTATGTGTTGGCAGTGTTGCTGGAATTGATCCCCTCACAGCCCCATCCAAGTCAACCATGTATTAATGTAAATGGCTACATACATTACACCTCCCCACTTCTATTCATAAGACACACGAATACAGACTCAGAATAGGGATAGAAGTGCATATGAGGGTAGAGGCCTTTCTTGCATACTGGATAATGTTGATGCATGGGCAGCCAGTCCTGCTGTGCATCATCATTTGTTTTGTTCACCTTGTTTTCTGCTTATTGAATTCACTGAACTTTGTGTGAGGAGCCTGTCTGGGAAGAAGTGCAATAATGAAAAATCTAAAATGTATCCATGGAGATCAACAACACAAATTTGAATTTGTCTTTTGCTAGTGTCAGCTAAGGCGCTGGTCATTTGTGTATTATACAATCCCCCGTTACTGAGATATATGAGATGCTTGATGCTCTGGATAATGGAAGATTTTTTAACAGCCTAGGAATGAGATTATATCATTTAATTTTAACTTGTGTGTCCGTGTGCATGTGTGTGTTTTATAAGAGCATTGTACAACAGGCAGTGAATCAGCAGGGACAGTGGGCATCTGGAGACAGAGATGGACAGTGTGTTATTATCTGTTATTAAGAGTGGCAGCTCCCAATAGGCTGCACACAACAGGATGGCTTCACACAGACACACACACACACACACTCTTGCCGCTGAAGGAAACTGACAGTAAAGAACTAACTCTGTAACTCACACTCTACCACACGTACAGGTATACACACTCAGGCCACATACAGCACGGTGTGTGTCTGTGTGTGTGGGAGACTGGTGAGTCACCTCGGCTCTGCAGGAGCGGTCCAAACCCAATCACAGGCAGGCCCAAATCAACCTCTTCCCCCCAGAGACATGCTCTCCGTCACTCTTGCTTTGTGCTTTGTTTGTCTCTGTTGCTGTTTTAGCTCCTCTCAGCCACGCTATAATATCTGCCTCTCGTTCATCTTTCACCCATTTTCTCATTATATTCCCATTGCCAATGCTTTTATATCTTTCTCTGCATTACCGTCCATCCCTCTCTCTCGCTCTTTCTATCTTTCATCCCAACAGCTTTTAGAAATTTCTGCCACTCAACCTATTCGTTTGATTTTCTTTTTTTTCCATTATTTTTCCCCTCTCGTACATTTCTCCTCTTTGTTTCATCTCCAGCAATACTCTCACATTGGCCAATAGTAGCTGTAAATGCAAATTTAGACTTTGTGAACGGCCTTCTGCTCTGCCTCTTTCCTTCTGCCCTTCAGTCGTTAGCAAGATATTAAATTTCTCCTCTCCTCTCCTCTCCTCTCCTCTCCTCTCCTCCAGACAAATATAGATGAAACATCTTTAAATATTAAATTGAGTTTAACTTTCTGTGTATCACACCAAAGGAGCTGTCACCATGGCGACAGCAGGGGCCGTGCCCACCTCGCCTTTTAATGAATGAATGAATGCTGCTCCCAAGAGGTGCATTCTTGCCTGCCTGTGTGTGTGTGTGTATGTGTGTGTTTGTTAAAGAGACAAAAAGAGGGAGAGAGAAAGAGAAAGGGGAACCAGATGAAAACGAGTGTATCTCATGAATGTGCCTGTTTGAATGTGTGTATATCTGTGTGACAGACAGTGTGACACAAAATGAGAGCTACGCAAAAGGAGACTGTTTCAGGCAGGTTGTGAGATAGATCTTATTAAGCGGGGGATACAATGTCACAAGACGAGCAATTAAGAGTGTTTTGATAGCGAATCAAGCTCAACATCAACTTTTTTCTAATTTGTCTGCTCCCTTGCTGTTTTCCATCCTCTGTTAGCCTGTGCTGTCTTCATCTTTTCATAATACGCAACAAAAACCGATGTGCTGGGACTGGGATTTTGGCTACTAATATGTGTAATATTAGCCAGCCAAATGATGACACTCAGTCTTTTTAACTTTTCATTTACCAATCAAACTGTAAATGGACTGTTCGTCAAACATCAAACAGTAATTGCGGTGGTGTCCATAATAACTTTTCCAAAATCAAAATCACAAAGATGTGGGTTAAAAGTTTACACTTAAGCAACTCCAGCCAAAATTGTTATCCAAGATATTATCACCTGGTGTTATGTTTGCTAAACAATGATTACACACAGGTTTTGTCTACCTGAATTTAAAGTGCTAAATCTGCCACCACCATCACTGCACTTTAAAATAAGTTTACAGTATTCAAGTAAAAGCAGCAATACCATACTGTGAAAATACTACACTACAAGTAAAGGTCCTGTATTGAAACCCTTACTTCAGTAAAATCAGCAAAATTGACTTAAGATAAAAAAGCAAAAGAGCTCATTATGCAGAAAAATATTGTCAGTGTTTTGCTGTTATATATGTGATGTTTTGGGAATTTGTTTGGATTAGTATTACTGATGCATTAATGTGTATGTTGTGTATGCAGATGTTTAAGGTTGAGCTAATTTTAACTACTTACTACTATACTACTATAATATACAGTTAGGTAGTTTAAGCTACAGCAATGCATCATATAAAATCACCTGTTTGCAGTATTGCTGTCCTGTGTGTCCTTCATGTGCTTAGAAAAACAAACCTGTTTTCAACTTTGTGACAATGATTTTTGTTGTTGTTGTTTTTTTCAATGTATTTATCTCAAGATATAGGATACTCTTCACAGCCCATAAAGGAATACTCAGTCCTTCAGTTTATCAGAAAAATTCAAATTCAAAATCACCAAATTTGGAGATACAGTATATGGCCTTCAGTTGAAGAGAAAATTGAAATCTGAAACTTGACTAGTGGCTGATGCTGTCAGACGTGTAAATGTAATGTGGTAAAAAGTACAATATTTGTCTCTGAGATGTAGTGGGATAGAAGTATAAAGCTGCATTAAATGTCAAAAGTCAAGTAAAGTACAAGTAAAGTAAAGTGTCAAATTTGAACCAAGTACAGTACTTAGAAATGTAAGACGTAAATGTACTTAGTTAAATTCCACCACTGATCAACTGTATTTATGATGTGCAAGTTGGAGAGCTGACAGTTTTTAATGTCTCTAAAGTGGATTAATTCTTCATGTGATGGTTTAATGAACGGTACTGATGTGATTCCATGACCATATGTGGGTTGAGCTCCCTGCTCTGGACTTTTTAACTGAAGCACTACTACTCAAAGAAATGAATTTGAATAGAAATATTTTGTGTCAAATGATGGTCTCACTGCTTTTGCATTTCAAACAGATTACATTTGACCAAAAAGGAAATTGAATGCTTGACATCATTTGGCAGGGTAATGGAAGAATTTATTTCAAAATACTGAAAATTGGCACAAACCCTAAAGCTACTGGTCTGAGCACTGACATTTAGAAGCCCATATTGGTCACACAGCATGAATGCATTCTTCTTCATTTATTTTTGTCTCTCTGTCCTGTCTGTCTGCCTAACTTTAATTGTAATTGTGTCTTCTCTCCTCATTTTGACATTCAGATGTGCTTGACTGGTAAAGGCTGAACATGACACCTCTGCCTTGCCTCCAGAGCTAATAAATTCTCTCTTTTGCTCACCTCGACTCTGTCTTTACCATCTCTTTCATTTTCAGCGCTCTCATCCTCCTCTTATCCTCCTCTCAGAGCCTGTGTCTCTCAGAGAGATCCCCATCTTGCCACCATCTTCCAACTCTATCCGTCACTCAAGATTCAACAACTCACACCCTTTGTTTTTCCTTCTTTTTCCTGACACTTTCTCTCAGTCTTCACTTCAGCTTCAATTTATATTCCTGCTTGCATCTTCATTTCTGCATTTCAATCTGCCATCCCTTATCCACTCCACTTTTCTATTTTGTCTCTATTTGCTCTCACTGTCTCTCTCCATTTACATTGCATTAAATGGCTTTGTCCTTGGCTTTAATCTGATATGCCTCCTTATCTTGCCTCTACTGTCTCAGGTCTCATTGTGTCTTTCAATTCAATCATGTTTCACTGCTATGAAGAGGGCCCATGTTGCCAAAGAAACTTCACGGCCTTAACGACATAACATAAAATAACACATTATGGTATATAAACAGCAGCTGAATGAACATGTAGCACTCATTGACTGCTGGAAAAAGGAGCAGCTGAGAAAAAATTCATACTCTACATACTATATTTATTATTTCCTCCCACCTTTTCAAATGGTTGCTGGTAAAATATCTGCAGTCTAAATCTGTGCTAAGCCCGCGTGGCTGTGCTTCTGTCTGTTGCTTAGTCCGTTTGACCTTCTCTCATCCTCCCTCACTCTCTCTCCCTTCTTTTTCCTACATTGTCTATGCATGCTGGCTGGTGTACCACGATTTACCGGAACAAAGAGCTGAGCCAAAAACAGCCTCCTCTGCAATCTGCATCTTTCCCTGTGGTTCTCTTCTCATCCCTCATTGCCTCCTCTGGACTTTGCTGCACGGCTAAGCTGTCAGCTATCACAACGATTGTGTTGTATTAATTCACTATTATTTCCACTGTTTCACTTCAGTATAATCATTATTCATTATATTGATCTTTTTTTCAAGGTCCTTGAAACACCCTGTTTTCCTCCGGCTTTGACCTCTACCTGTTTGAAAGCATTTACCTATTTCATCCATCTCTCCTTCTTTCTCCCATGTCCTTTCCCCCTCCATCTGTCTCTCTGTCTCTCTCACTCACTGTAGTGCTGTCATGCATGGTTGACTAGAACATAGAGACGGGTCCACTGCTCCACCAGTGCTGTCCAAATCAGAATCCTGATAAGCGTGTGTGTGAATTGATCTGTACATAAATGTTTGTTTGCCCACCTAAGCACCTGTTGTGACAAATGCAAAAACACAGAGGGAAAGAGAGGACATGTGATTGTGCATGTATGTGCCTGCTCCTTGTGTGTCCCTGCTTAAGTGTATTTGCACATTTGAGAACATTACTGCGTGGGCACTCAGCAAAGAGCATGTGGTGTGTGTTTTTGGTGCGTGAGTCAGATAGTCGTCTGAGTCTGCGGGTCTTTGGGGATTGGGCATGTGTGGCTATTACTGTTCAGTCTTCATTAAGCACTATCCAGCTCTGCATTCAACTGTATGTGTGTGGGAGTTTTAGCTTGTGTGAGTGAGCCTATGTGTGTGAAAAAGTCATAACGTCCACCTGCACCTCACTCCACCACCACACCCCACCCTTCTTCTACTCACATCCCTCCCTCTGTCCTCAAGTCTGAGTGGCCCCTTCTGGGGAATCATTTCCACTTCCACCTGGCTCCCTCCTCATCTTTCTGTATCAGCGCTATGAGACCTGCCTTCCATCAAACATCCCCTGTCAGACAGCCAAAGTCACAGTGTCCACACACACAGAACTGGACACACGCACACATATATATATTATTATATATTATATTCATACAGGCACATGTTCTCTGCTGGATGACAGAGAGAAAACAGATAGACGGGAAACTGCTCTTTTGAGAATTCACAATGTACGCACAGCATGGGCAAGATTATTAACAGTCATATGCAAAACACATCACAGCCTCATGTAGTAATTTAATTGAGTGGGACAGAAAAATACACATGCACACAAAAGAGATAAAAGAGACGTGTATCAGAGCACACAGATGGCAAATTCTATGAGACAATCATAGACAAAATATTGAACAAAAGGGTTGATTAGATTAACTCAACAAAAAATTAGACACTGCATAAACATAAATGCATCGCTGTCTCTCTGCACTGTTCACTCCAGGCATTTGTTTAGTCAACAACTACACAGATAGGTTGAGATTTAAAGCTAGACTGACTCCTGGTGGCGAGACTGACAATAACAACGGAATTTAAGGGGTTTCTACCAAGCTAAAAACAACTCTATGCAGTTCCCACTGCCAAAGTAGGCAAAAACTGTCAGAGGGACACCAGTGTGTCTCATTTAGGCAGAAATTCAGGGGTATTTTCTTGCCAAAAAAATAAAACTCCAACAAGAAATGCAGTCTGAAGTTGTTAAGATGTGCAGAAATAGCTTCTATTTTTAACATGGCTCTGTTAATGCTGATTTTTGAAATCAGCCTTGATGTAGCTCTCTAAAACAGAGAGAAGTGATAAGAGGAGAAGAGATGTACAGAGCTGTATCATACGCCCCTGATGGAAATGAGCATGTAATGGTAATGATAAGGAATTCCATCTTCAGTGCCCAGGATCTTTTCTGCACTTGTCCTTTGCTTTAGGAGAAGTCTTCATTATGTCTGACTCTGAGGTTGTGACCAAAATCTTTCTGACTGTTCATTTCATCTCAATTAGACTCTAATTCTGCCTGTTTATCTACCCTTCTGTCAGTTAACGCCCTCTTATACCACTTTTCTGTCTGTCTGCTCATCACATTGCCTGGATCTTTGGTTCCATGCAGGCAGCCAAGCAGAACTCACAGCCCTCCTGTGCTATGGGCTCAGCAGAAGAGCTACTGTGTATGCACAGCACAGAGGTGCAGGGTAAGTCAGCATGGGAAAGTAGAGTCCTCACACTAAAAGTCCAATCACACACCTTTTATCATCAGTGATTCTGTCTATGGTGAATGTTCAGCAGGTCATAAACTTGTAATTGCTCCCAGGCGTTGCATACCTCACTGGTGATAAAAAAATATGTGAAGATAATGGCAGTGAAACAACTGCACTTTAAACAAACTGAGGCAGCACAAATGTAGCATAGCATATTTGATTTTATTGTTATTGGTACTTGACCCTATCTAAGTTTATGTAGCGTATCAGCTGCGGGTGTGTGATATACTGTTGAAGGCAAGTTTAGAACTTTCAGACCTAATGATGCTGAAAAAAGTGTGTAAATGAACCGTGTTTATAGGCGAAGTCTAGTTACACAGATGTTAAAGAGATATGCCACTGTATCAAGTCGACATATAGAGTCAAGCGCAGGCAGGTTGACAGACGTGTGTCTACAACAAGATAAGAATTACAGGCAGACAGACAGATAGACAGACAAACAATCTGGCATGGTAGAGCCTGCCAGGAAAACTGAATCTCAATCACTGTACAGCTTGCCAAAACAACTAGAAACAGTGGTGGCAGTGTTCCCAGGTCAATCTAACTTTGCCATATTTAATCCTATCGTTTAGTTGTATTGCAGAGGGGAAACTTAGATGCAAGGCAAACAACTGGACCATAAGGCTGGTCTGTTTTACATCAAACCACTTTGTTGTTTACACAACACCCACATCACAAGGTTTATGCTTATGAGGTGACAGATGTGGACCTCTGGCAGCGGTTTGTCATTGCTGGAAAGCCTGCTGATACAAAATTAACTGAGGGCAAGAATTCATGTCAGACTGACTTTCATAATCTGGTCTTCGTTGAACCTGTCTACAGCTCTAACCTGGTGGGATGACTGATTATCAAACTAGTAAAAAGCAGAGCTACTTGTGACTTCTTTAGTGCAGGCTGTCTTGCAAATAGAGAGTGTGAACTTTAATCAATGTACCAGATGAAAAACTGTAGTTGCATAGACATTAGTACTGTGGTTAGTAAAAAACACAAAAAACAGAACAGTATATGCCAGTGTAAGTACAGACCAACGTGTAAAGCATGAATTGCTCTAAGCAGAAATAGTGAAACGTCATCTGTTTAAATCTTTAGATGTCTTCTTCTGAGAAAATGAATAATGACGCGAAGGGGAGAGACCTCAGAGAGCGTTTCCATTTTGAGATCAATGATGATAAACAGACTTCTGTTGAAAGATTCTGTCAGCAGCCCAAGATAAATAACTTTCCGACAAATGTCGGACACTGACGAAAGAAAGATGATGAAGAAAGGAGGCATAAGTATTGATGTTCAGATTGATGTGTTGTTGTGTTGGATGTGTTGGATGTGTTGATTGCTTTACAAGCAGATTGATATATAACACAACTTGCCTGTAAAACTGCTACAATGAAATTGATAAAATAAACTTTGAATGAATTGGTTTTATACACTCCACCTGTGTACTGTTTGACTACTTGAAATAGTTGACCCTTGTGATTAAATTACATGCACTTAAGCAGGTAAATCACATTTAGAGTGTGGTTATCACCGCCTTTGTAATTCCAGTTGAATGATGTTCAATTATCAAATACAACAATAGACTATCCCACTTGATTTGTCTAACTGAAACGGCTGAAGTCCAAGGAAGAGAGGAACCAGGAGAAGACTGTTTCATGTCTGGTAAGGAGAGGAGATTATGTAGATATGGCAAGTAATTATTGTGCCGACTTAAAAACAGACTAAAAATGTTGTTGAAGGGTTCAATGTTAGAGTCTGGTTAAGTGCTAAATGAAGTAGTAGTGAGCTTTAGTTACACACAGATGGCTGACTTTTATCATTTGGTTCAATAGTTATTTCACTGTTAACCACTTTTTCTTGGTGTTAGTGGAGTTAAAATCTAATGACTCTACCTAAAACTTCAGGAAATGATGGGAAAATTCTTGCGTGTCTGAGGAACTTCTAAAACTTTTCAGATACTGCCAAAACATCCCAAACAGCTCCTCTTGTTACTTTCACATCCATATTGATCTAAAATTTCAAAAAATCAATAGCCCAAAATGTTTTATGTATCATTAACACCTAAGCACTTGGCATTTACATTACACCAATATTAATGCATTTTTACTACAGCTCAGACTGAATCTACCATTAACACTGACACTTGCCATCTCACCTTCACTTCTATTTTAATTTTAGCCAAAAACAGCTCTGACAGAGATATAGCAGAGTGGAGCTCTCCTCTTTGGCACAGTAAACACAAAATGATGCAGGAGAAAAGCCTTATTTCCTACCCATAACTTTGTTTAACGCTTTGTTAAACCACTATTCACCAGTGTTTATTATAGATCTTAGTGAGAAAACCATCTCATTCAGCATTTTCCTTATTAAATTTAACCAAATAGTCTGATTGCCAGCATTAGGCCTGGGGGAAGATGAAAGTTCGATTTTTGCGGCTGATAAAGCACCATGAATTTAATGAACCCAGCAAAGTCTCATCAAGGAGGACATGTGAGGAGTTATATTGTCCTGGGGATTTCCCTGTTATATGGCCTTGTCTAGCAATTACAGTGGCACTGAACCCAAATCAGATACTTTTGATGTAAATTCTTTGTCTGTTTTGCAGTCGAGTCTGATTAAAAAGACAAGGGTAGGGCCATCATGTAGCTACATGGTGTTTGCCTTTCTGATAGCATTTGTGCATGTCCGTAAGAGCGTGAAAAGGATGCAGCCATGTAGATGTAAATATGTTTAGACATAACCAAACCATAAACACACTTACGTGGTAAAGGCAGGATTGTACTTGGCCCCCAGGTAGTATGAGTACAGGTTGAACATGCCAATCATGAAGGCCACAAACACCATGATGAAGATGACCATGAACTTGAAGATATCTTTGACTGTGCGCCCCAGGGAAATCTGCAGTGGGCCGAAGCTCTCGTTGGCTGGTAGGATGTAGGCAATGCGTGAGAAGCTCAGCACCACGGCGATGGCGTACAGGCCTTCTGAGATGATCTGGGGGTCTGAGGGACGCCATTTGTTCCTGGCTGTTGGAGAAGAAAGGAAAAGGCTGAGCTACTACTCAGAATAAGCTAATGCAGTGTCAAACCAGAGAGTACTGTTTAATTGTTTGATTTTGAGGGAAACTGGTTATTTGCACAATAAAAAAGGTCCCAGGTTCAGATTTTACCCCGTTAACATTTTCACACCAAATAAAATCTGATGCATCATATATACAAGTACAGTATAGCTCCAAAATAATGTTGAAATGACAATTATAACTAACCATAATAATCCACAACAATGCAGAGATGATAAGTGTATGTAGGCATTATTTTTTTTTCTTCGAAATGTTGATGTCAGCTATCAGCTGCACATAACTGTTTTTCGCCGTATGTACAGAGCAAACTTTTGGTGACAGTGGGATCTAGATGTTTGTAAGAGATGTTCCTAAAGGACATAATCTCAGAGGGATGGATTAAGTGAGGATGGCTGAGATGTTGGAGAGAAGAGGGTGAGGGAGGGAGAAGGGAAGGGGACGAGTATGAGAGTGATGTGCAGCAATGAGAAGGGATAAAGGGATAGTGTGTCCAAGGAGAAGGAAGGACAGACTGAGAGAAGAAGAGGGAGGGGCAGCAACAGAGACACAGTAAGACATGTTGATGGAGAGGATAACTGAAAAAAATGAGATACCAAAGAGATGAGGACCATAAAACAAAAAGAGAAATAGAAGATTCCATCACACCGCAACTATCTAGTACATATACACAATGTGTGTACATTCCAGTGCAAATATGAAGACACATGGAGATAATAACTGACACTGCAATAATATTATTCTGTACATTCCCATGTATACTGATGTGTCATGACAGAGTCAGACCACCAGATGACAGCACTGATGAAGGTTCCCTTAGTGGGCCACAAACAGTCTATAGCCGGCACTCTGCAGCAAGTTTTAATATTGTTGTAGAGGGATTTTAGTTATAGAAGTGAAATATAAGTTTACATGTTCTGTAATCTTGACATTTTCTTGATTTATTTAATGAAAAGCAGATATACAATATATCTATGTGCAATATACCCTGTGCATGTGTTTGTGTTAGTGTGTATGTATGACATATGAAGTCATTAAATGTGGTGTGGTGCAATCAAGCCAAGGATCAAACAGGAGAATGTGAGCACAAATATGCGTGAACATCTTGAGGCAAGTACACAACAATTGCATTTTTATCTAAATGATGTCATCGTCTAGTGTCCCAGCTCTGGTTTTGACATTTCCAGACAAATACTCATATAATTTGCTGCTTGTTATCAGTGACTGATGTAGCACAACAATGATTCAAGCACCTCATGAAGGCTTTTACATTTTATCATGAGGTGTCAAATTGGCCTTTCCTCTGGAAATTATCTGGTAGATAAGAAGCGAAGCAGTTTAACTTTTTGTGCTGCAGAATAAACAAGTTTTTTCAAACTGAAGATCCCAAGGATTTGAATAGTTACAATGAATAGCGGTAGTCAAAATTGCTAAGAAAAGCACTCAGACTCCATCCAAGTAATCTCAGGGAAATGTAGTGCAAAAACACTAAAAGAATTCAGAAATTAAACAAAGAATTCGTAGATATCTTTAAAACCTTTTATCTCAGTTTAACATTGCTAGCATCTCTGACATTAGTTATATTCATATTGGAGTAACTGCTTACCGTAAGTGAAGTAGGCCACTTCGTCAGGCAGCGAGGCATTGCTGAGATCTTCATCTGGAACATGCATGTCCACATACTGCTGGGCTTTGGATGCCTTGAGGAACGCCATGAAGCGTGCCGTGAAGGATGCCACGAAGATAGACAACATGCCAAAGTCCAGAACGTTCCACAGGTGCATGATGTACTCCCTGGGCCCGTCGCTCCAGATCTCCTTACATTCTGACCAAATCATACCTGAGGAAGGACACACATACACACACACATACAATAAACACAATGAATACTAATACACAACATGAAGATAAAGAGGCTCTCACAGGCAATTATACAAACATAAACAAGTTTATATATACTCACAAGAAACGTGCACATTCACGGATGTTGACAACAAAGCATATACATCCCCATTTATAGCTCATGCACACACACACATACACACACAGATACACACACACTCTCTCAGTGGAAAACCTAATTCCTCCTACGCAACCACTCTCTCATTCTCTATTTGGAGCCAAAACAAGGAGAAAATTGCTTACTGAAAGGGGACCCTGATCAGTATCATCTCTATAACAATTACTAGGCCTTTGAAACATGCTGCTGGAATTACAATTACCCTGGTCCACTCAAGCCAACACTCACTGAACACACACAGAAACAAACACACACAAGCACCTGCTGCCAAAAATTACCACAGATGGGAAAAGAATGGTGCCGTTACACATAAACAAATAAAAACAGAACCATATGTGCACCAACATACACAAACCACACTCATAATGGAAGAACATCAGCAGATGGGAAGCAGCTGAGGACTGACAGATATTGCCATGGGCTCTTTATCTGTTGATTTTGTCTTCGTCTTTCTGTCACCCCTGTGTAGCTCCCCGTCTGTGTATGCCATACACTCCAACAGTCCCTCTACTTTCATCCATCACCTTCGACTGCTCTCATCTTTTCTCCATTTCTGTTCCTCTCTATCCCTCCCTCTAATATTTCCTCAGCAGCACTTCTTAGGTCAACCTCCAAGCTTCCCTCCAGCTTATCGTTGGGACACAGCATGGCCCCTGCATTAACAATTCTGGCCTGTGCTGCACCCAAGCAGGACCTTCTACTTGGCCTTTGAATGATAACAGAGAATGAAGTGTTGTATTGGCAGTACTTTGGCTTTCATCCCCTTGGTTGGTATGGTGTTACGTTAATGTTTAATTTTGCCTCATTGCAAAGTTTGGCAGAAAAATTCACTGAACTTTACTGATTCATCACAACAGTGTTGTGTTGTAGAAAAACGTAAAGGGAGTAACATTTAAAAGTGGAGAACCTTAGTAGAAACATCGCTATAAACTCGTCTTATTTGCATGTTGATGTTGATATTGATGAAGTACATCCATATTGATTAAAACAAAACCTTGAAAAAATATACGAGGTAACTTTTTGTCTTGACTTTCTTATATCAAGGTTAATTTCTTATCATGATGGAGAGTGTGCCTTGACAATGGCTATCTCACAACCATTTGCATTTTAATAGGCTGTAACTACAGAATTTCAAACATTGCCAGAAACAATGTTAGAATGCAACTCACCCAACACCCACTTCATGATCAACATCTCTGTCCAGGAAAACTGGGTGGTCTTGACCCTGAAGACCTGCCGTGGGTGGTCTGTGATGGTCTCATTGGGCAGATTCTTGACACCTTCAAAGCGATCTGAGGCGTTCACAACCAGCAAACCCAAGAAGATGGTGAAGGAGACAGCGTGAGCCACGAACTTCATGAAGGGGCTTCGCAGGATCTGACCAAGCTGGAAGTGACAGGATTGAGGATATAATCAAATTAATGTTAAATTGTGTATCTGTGGTTTACAAAAACTAGCAGAGTTAAAGCTGATCTAGTGAAAGTGTTGCCAAATTGCCAAATCCCATTTAAAGATTTGATGAGCTCCACTATGGCTATAAGCTAATTGCTAACTTGGTCTGGCTGTCTTTTGGAGCTGCTTACGTAGTATACAATGGCTTTATCAAAGTCTTTCCCCTGAAAACAGCTGTTTGTTACATGTCTGGAATGTCCATGTGTATCAAAGTGAACCAAATATTTGGATGATGATTCTCTGTGGCTTCATCACATTTCATGTTACGCATTGTCATTTGGTATAATAACAATATTATTTCATAACATTGTGTGGACTTTAACTTGTTAATAAACAAAAGTTATATTTACATTTAGTGCTACTTGTTATCAACCAATGAACTCTGAGAAATGTGCTGAAAACATTTCTTCTCTTTGCAACATTTTCAACCTTGCATTATTTGCATCCATGGTTTCCTTGCTAGTCTTCATCTTTCCTGCAATTGCTTGCTTATTGTGTTTTATTGCTGTTTATTGTATTTCTTGGTACTTTACTACCACCAGTAGATCAGTGGGATAATGAGAAACCATTGGCAGGAATGTGTGGGGGCCTCTCCATAGCTACTAGTGGACAAAATTTCAGATACTCAGTAACTATAAGATGAAGATGATGAAGCCCTCTCATGTCCCTGCGGAGTACACCAGAGTAAATTGATAAAACAAAATTTTATTTGATAATATTTGTCAATTACTTGTGTTCACATGCAAACACAAGAGCTTGAGAAATCTGTTTTTGTGTCAGACTGAAGATGCATGTTTGAGTTGTATTTTCTTAATGCAGTTAATAAAATGTCTATACACAAGTGTAAAGGTGCAGCCAAACAAACCATTTGTTTTTATTTACTGAGACAATGCAGTAGTCATGCTTTTTGCCGAGTTGCTGAGATTTTGATCCTAAGAGATCAAAATCTGAAAAGCATCACTAAACAACCATCTTAGCGGGCAAACAACAGCTGCTATGATTCAAGGATGTGCTTAACCATTGATCATTTTCGCAACAACATAATGGTGGAATAACTAGACACCAAACAATCACCAGAGTTTGCGGAAATGCACCATATGGAGAAAGGTGGTGCTGTGCAAGGTGCGTTAAACATTCCACCACACAGAGGGACCTTTTTATAATTGAACTAAAATATGCCAAGACACACAAATGTGCATCCATGTACACACACACACAAACACACTCAACCTCATAGAGACATTTGAGATCCCAATATTTGCCCCTCTCTAAACCTGCTGTGTTCAATATTAACTACCCACAGGATATCTCTGCTCTCTGCATGCATGCTAGCACATTAGATTCACTAGCTGTTCCATTGCCACACACACTACTAGACCATGTGGGAAAAGGTTGTCTGGTAAATCTTAACCCTGCAAAGCCCTCTAAACCTCCTCCTGCCATTGGGACAGCTCTGCCTCCTTCATTTATCATTATCTGCTGTACTGATAAGGCCTATCCATGTCACCCCCCTCCCTCCCTTTCCAACCTTAAATGTTAAGCTACTGCTGTGTGAGGAATGCAAACCCCATGGGTTTATTTTTTTTATCAGCGATGGTGACAAGAGCTGATCTACTCTCCTCTAACAAAATGGTGGCTGCTGGCAGCAGGCACATGCACACTAAATAAAAGCGGTTTGGTGTGAAATGGAAATCTCACATGGAGCTGCTGTGTCTTTCATTATTCCCTAACATCTTTCCACCTGGGAGAGTCAAGCCTGTTGTACATTGTGTCCACTCTAAATAAATACTTATCTAGATTTGAGCGAGGAAAATAAATGAAATCATTTTCATCAATTACATTCCTGTAAAGCACTATGAGACACTCTGTTGTGATATTGGGCTATACAAATAAAATTGAATTGAATTGAATTGAATTGAATTAAATGTGTACATTTCAGGTATCTGTTCTCATTTTTCCTTCTTGCCAGTTCCCTCTCTGAAACTCATACACAGACAAAACAATCACCACTACAGACTGTTTAATTGGTCAGCAATCGAACTTGCAGCCACCTATTAAACTCTAAGTCTAATATTTTGTTAGTGATACAATTTTTGCTTCCTTATTGAAAAGCTTTTCAATCCAAAAGGACTATTCAATGATGTCCAGTCATTGCATCAATGATGAATGGACTGTGACCCATGTGCATTGACTGAATTTTTTTCTCGTAGTGACCTCGGTTTGAACCTCCCACGAGACTAGTGAGAAAAAGGGGAAAAAAGACCAAGAAAAAGGCAAAAGAGATCCTGGGGAAGAACCAATGGAAATCTTCAGATATAAATTAAAAGAAATAATCAAAAACCCAATCAGTGGGGGCTTGTTCATTGTTTCTAGCTTTCCATCCTTTAGACTCCTTGTGTTTCCTTCTTTTGTTTCCTTATTCCCATCTTTCATTTCCTTTTTATTTTCCTTATTCCCTTGTTCCATTTCCTTGTTTCCATTCCTTCTTTTGTTTCCTTGACTTTCTTTCTTTTGTTTACTTACCTTTGCTTTCTTGTTTTCTTTCCTCCTTTTGTTTCCCTGTTTCTCTCATTTTGTTGTTTCCTTTACATGTATCCTTCTTTTATTTCCTTCTTTTGTTTTCTTCTTTCTTTTCTGATCTCCCTTCTTTGTTTCCTTGTTTCTTTCTGTCCTTTTCCTCTTTCCTGCCTTCCTTCACACAGAAAAGTGTAGTGTAATGTAATATACTGTATTTAATGTTAATGTAGTAGAGTAAATGGTGCAAAATTGTAGTGAGGTACAGGACTTGAGTAAATGTACTTACTTATTTTCCACCACTCACTTAATCACTAATTAATTCAGTGATATTTCGAAAATAAATTACATGAAACCAGTTGGCTCCTTGGAGAAGCTGCATGCTGTGCTACAGAAATCTATATTCCCTGACTTAAACATGAAGCTTGTTCTAGGAGCATGGTATCCTGCCAGCCATTCCCATGCAAGTTTTTACCGATTGCTTTTTTCCCCTCTTATTCTGTTTCATCTTTTTCCTGTCACTTAGGATAGACTGAAAAGATTTCTTGGGTTCATCATCCAAAATGTGTGCCATCAATCTATCTGCATGTTTTCATAATTTTCACCCTTTCCAATCAATAAGAAACATTCAATATCAAATACAGCATCTGTTTTTCACCACCTCCAAAGCAAAATAAAATATCAATATCTTCTTCATCTCTCCCTGCTGATATGAAATGTAATACGGTTTGTGGTTCTGATAATGGTTTGTTGTGGTGGTGTAAAAATTGAGAATATTATGAGCTGTAAGAGATGAGAAATTGATAATGTGAGCAGAGAAAAATGCATGATTAGTGCCAGGTGTAGGAGGGCTTATTACACACAGTTAACCAAAACGCATCAAAGCTTCCTCTCTGAAATGTCTATCTTGCTGTGTTTCTCTGATTCACTTTGTCTTCATCTGTTTCATTACCAAATATTTAATATGCCTTTTATCTCCACTAAGTTGCTGTTATTAAGCATGCATCCAAAAAACATTATTCACATTTATTTTCTATTAGTCTATTTTCAGTATATGTATACAATAATAATAATAATAATAATACAGTTAAAACAGTGGAACACAGGCCCACTGGTTCATAATCAGATATAATCATAGATAAACATGTGTATACATCTGCGCGCACATTATGAAAGTAAATCATCTTGTCATTTGTTCACTTATTGTGCTTAGTATTGTACTGAACTGTATCTGACTTTGCATGTCTTCAGAAAATATCATATACCTGTCACATGTTGTTGCAGTTTGTATCAGATAATTGTATGGAGACACGTCTTCTGAATGACCCATGAGCCTCTACAAGGCGTTGTCTCTCATAAGGGGTCCTTTGTTTGTTGGAGGCTATAAAAGATGCTTAATGTATGTCTTCAGTGAGACAGATGCTTTTCCTCTGACTTCAAGTTCCTTGTGAACAAGGCTGTTTTTTAATCTTCAACCATCTGTCTTTTGTGCATTACTTCATATGTGTTGAGTTTGTTGCAGACAATTTTCCACCACAACATACAAATACACACTCGCACATGGAAATGAACATGCTCAGGTGTTTATGTGACACAGTGAGATCAGAAGCAGATAAAAAAAAGCAGGTAACATGATTGAATCCATGTCTGGCTCACAGTCTTATTGCTCTCCATCCTTCCTGTCTTAGTCTACAAAATGACTAATTCATCAGTCACACCTGACATGAATCACACAAGGGTCCTCAACACTGTCTCTGAATCTACCTTAGTGCACGAGCACACACACACATACACACACACTCACACTCACACTCACACACACACACACACACACACACACACACACACACACACACACACACACACACACAATCACCACTTGATGATGAGGTACAGGATTATTCAGGTTGTTGAACACAACTGCACACAGCTCATGTGTGAGTATGTTTGTTTGTGTGTGTGTGTGTGTATAGTGTATATATGTGTGTGGCCTACTTGTCATATTGCATCACTTTACAGATTATAATTTGCTTGATGGGGTATTAACCCCATAGTTATGTGGCCTCAGGGCACCATAATCAAATGGTGACTATACAATGCTCTTTAAATCGGAAATCTGCTATGTTTTTAGCCATGCTGCTCATTTGGTCCGTCTCTCCAACAACTTGTCCAGAATTAAATATCTTCACAACTAGTGCATGGATGGCCATGCATTTGGCCACATATTCATCATCCCCTGAGACCCTGAACCTGAAAGATTTGTGCATGAGGAAGTGTTTTTCTGTGTTGTTATTGTAAATTATATGTTATGAAAACTTTCCAAACAACATGATTTTAATATGTGGCTTAATCTGTTAACTTTATGGGTGCTAAAGTGCCAAAGATCAGAGGAATGTAGGAATGTTTGACAAAACAGTTGGTGTATTTTGCTTGTTTGTGTACGTGTACATGCGTGTTCATACCTTGCTACATGGCATTATCCAGTAGGCGATAGCCAGGAAGGGCAGACCCACGGTGACCCCCAGCACAGTCCAGCACTTCACCCCGATGGACTGCTGCCTCAGACCGGGCAGGTTCTCGTACCAGATAGTCAGCAGCTGTTGCTGACAGTTGGGATGGGCAACAAACTGGAGAGAGGGTCAGGGACAAGAAATGTACATTAGTGGAAGACGAGATGAGACCTGAGGGCAAGGAAGAGGTGAGCAATTCTTCATTTTCAGAGAAGCAATACTAATTTGCTTTTCTCACCATGTCTTCATTAAACATTAAGAATTTTACAAAGCAGCACATTGAGCAAACATTGTGACAATATATCTCTGGCAACTATGCTAAATGGCCCAGTAGTGATAAATAGGTGGCTTATTTAACGGACTGATGCATAGTTATCTTGGGGTTCAATATTGAACATACAGCATATTGAGTATAAAAATCAGATCTGACAAACTATTTTGGAGCCTTTTTACAACAAACAAACCCACAAAATAAAATGCTGCTAACAGGCTCATGCATCACTAATAATGATCCAGTGATATAAAATCTATATATGACACTCTGAAAGGGGCAAATCTACACTAGTGCTTAATTTTCAACACTGACAATACATTTGGTTTTTACTTAGAAGTACATTTGTAGATGCAGGACTATTACTTTGATGAAGTATTTTTACATTGTGATGTTACTACTTTTATTAAGTACAACTAATGATCTTAATACTTCTTCCACTACTGTATAATATGCCAGACACAACACTCCAGAATTAACACATATCAATAGTAGTTTCAAAATGGCACAAGCCAGAATATGGTGTTGTGGAATTTACCTCTGACAATCTTTCTTTTCATGGGATACCATGATTGTATTATCTTTTACAAACAGGTTACAGATATGTTGAAGGAAGTGTTCTCTATACTAGACAGCATTTCATCATTTCTTCACAATTTTGTTGTTTTTGGAATCCAACCAGCATTTTTGAACAATCTTTCTATTAATTATGTCCCACCAAAACTGTTTGAATTTCAATGCCAAGATCAGCAGATTGAATTAATTGAGTTAAACCAATTACTAACTTTATTGAGAAAAGTACCAATGCTTCACATGGTACTTTCCTGTGCTTTTGAGTTATGCCAATACAAAAGATGGCTTCTCTTCATGTTAATATTCAGGGTATTCCAGAGTGGCTGCGCATGCAGGCTGCTTTTCTATTTAGGGCACATCTATTGTGTATTCACTACAATCAAAATATATTGTTCACAACACATTTGTAGCCACAACTACCACATGGCTTCTTTTGAAATGAAAAAAATGCCAACAAGCAGGTTTGGAAATCCATTTAACATACAGTACGCAAAAGAAAGCAGGCAGCAATTACAAAGTACAAAGTGTTTACATTCATTTCTGAAGCATATTTGCTTTATTAGATAAGGCTTGGCCTGGCATTTCAGCATCTGTTGACGAGTTTACTCCAATAGAGGAAGTGATAAATGAAAGCAACCACTGGTCTGGTGAGGAAGGAGACGATGGATGTTTTTGTTCCAGCTGGAGGAAGGATGTGGACAACAGAGTGATCGATGCTCCCTAGGAGGTCATCTAGTGTAACAATCAAACTCTGTTTGTGTATTGCTTTTCGTTTACATCTAAGATCTAAGCAACAGGTCACCTCTGGTCACACCTGTTCTCCCTTGATTTTCATTACTCTCTCTCCCTTCATCAATCATTCCCACCCCCTTCACCAATCAGCATCGGACATCACATTCAAGAGGCATTTATCTGAGCTGACAAATGACATCCTCTGCTCCCATTCGCCGATCGAAGTGCGCACATGCACAATGTGAATAGGTGCATTTAATCATTTCTAAGTCCAGAAGGAAACTGCAAACAGCCATAACCATTGCAAACTAAAATCGTAGTTAGCATAGTTTCCTACTGGTGTCCAGTCACCAGTCTATCAACCCAGTGACCCGTGACATGAACCCTGCCTCTCCCGGCAACATGCAGTCATGCTCCACCTGGTTTCCATGGAAATCTATTCCTCCGTCTTTGCTTGCCTCCTGCGTAATTAGCTCTCAGAGCACAGGTCGAGGTCTCTTGTATGGGATAAAAACACAGGCTCAAACTGGCTGTGTACAGCCCAACACATACACAAGCATCCACACATGCACACACACACACATTTGGGATATACCTGATTAGAGAAAACATGCAGCACATGAAGGTCAAACGTGTATGTGCGTGAGAGAGAGTTCGGTTGGGGGAAATGGGGAAAAGGGATTTGGTTTGACATTTTGTAAGAACAGCTCTGCTCAGCAAGGATTAACTCTCTAACACAGAGGCCAGTTTGTTGTTTACATTAGACTCCCCAAGGCCCCATGCAGGAAAATATGCAAACATATAATATGTGCAAAAAATTACAAGTCACATGAAAAACACTTCTGTGACACACTTTGGCTTTTCTTCCATGTTAATGTACTCAAGACATATTATTGAATTATGGCACATATGATATCTAATTTACTTTCCAGGAAATGTTTAAAACCAACATTTAAAAAAACATTTATATTGCACTTTATATTTATGGACATCTATCAATTACAATAAACCCAAATAACTCAATAATCCTAAACAAAACAGGATGTGGATAGGAATTTTGTAATGTGATGTGAAAATGTGTTTTTATGTATTAATCCATTATCGCAGAGTTCTTCCAATAAGTCCTCATATCAAATCAACAAAATAGTTTGTCAGTGCATTTCAAAACCTACGTGCATCTTCTGACCTATCCCCTCCTATGGTTAAAGGTGTGCTCCACCAATTTTTCACATCAGTTTACTTTTCATAGGGAGCACTGTGCAGCTTGTGAAAAGAGTTGTATAATGTCTTTGGTGGCTTTGAAGGGGCTTACCAAAGTCTAAACAAATTACTCATGATTATGTCATAGTGATATCATCTGGCTTATCTTGGCTTGCCTGGGCTTGAAGACAAATGCATACAATTAGCTTAATAACAGAAAGCTTGTTTTACAATCTGGGAGCAGGGATTTTGAAAGACTTGGGCATTTATCAGACAGGGAGTGTCCTACTAGAAACGCTGTCAAGTTGCATCATGGGTTCCAGTGTTTTTGGAGCATGATCTTTATTAGAGACTAATGTCACGACATAGCTGCCACTGAGTCTTCTTTTAATACGTTACTTGAAAGTCCCACAAACTTTATGGAAATGCAATATTTAAACCAGCAATGATATGGGATATGAACCCTGTTTTCCGGTGTGTAAGTCCAAGCACAATGTATAGCCGTCCTTGGCCTCCTCACCCTTATGATTTTCTGCACAATAAAAATGGTCACTCCACTTCCTTGTTTTGGCATCGATCATACCGGTTTGTTTGTGTATTTATTTCACTGTTGTTTGCATTATACCGTTGACGGCCATCTTACCTTCTTGACTTCGTACTTGATGGCTAGTATGACACGGCTGAGGCAGGGTCGGTTGTACGGGCTTGGAGGGCACTGGTCCACATCACCGTTCAGTATGGCCTCCACTTCCTCTGTGTTCCGACAAAGGTCCAACACACCCACCACAAAGTCCTTGCACTGCATGGACAGCTTGCGGTAGTCATTCTGCATGAGTCAGGGGTGGGGACAAACAGTTGAGTGGGTAGGGGAATCACAGGGAAAGAGAAAAGATGGAAGAAAGGACAGAAAATAAGAATGCAGGGAGAAGAATTTGACTTAAGACAGAATTTAAACATCAATTTGATTCATGTAAAACACAAGTATCATGGGAGGGAAGATTCATCAAATCATGAATCTGCCTTCAGTTGCCCCCTTTGCTGTCAGTTTTGTATCTTTTTACACTGGCCCCTAGTCTACTCTGTTTTTTCCCTCTTGTTTTACACATCATCCATGCACCTCAGATGTTCTTATCAACCAGTCCTCTTTGTGTGTCCTGTTGTCACGTTATTTCATGTTAGCTGGGGCATGGCTGTCAACTCACATGACACCTGGCTTTGCCTGGGTACAGCATTGTAAATCACCTGTTTTCTGTGTACTTCAAAAAGAAAAAATCTCTTGGCCATTGCCAGTAAAGCCTTGAAACCATTTCTCCTGTTTTTCATACCTGCTGGTCTGTGTGTATGAACTGTATCACCTTTCTTTTTTTGGTTGAGAGCTTGAGAATTGTCAACCCCATATAGACATTTGCTCTCATTTGCAGTACAGTTTGGGTGTAATGACATAATGTCATGACATAATGATATTGTGATTTGGTTTGTGACCTGCTCATCTTGAAAATAAATTAGCTTGACTTTACAAAACAATTGTTGGATGGACTTTATATCCAACGCAGAGAAGATTGTCTTTATAGGTGACATTTGCTCATGTAGGAGCCCACTTGATATATATCATATATCAAAAATATCAGTGTTGCCACAGGCCCATCATATCCAAGTCAAGATTGAATCAACATTCTCTCAGAAATCTCACATTAGAAAATATTTACATCTTTGTTACATTCCCATATTTTGTACATTATCAGAAATAACAGTCATCTGTACTACAGAATGCACTTAAAACCCATAAAAGCTTGTTATGCTCATTTAGTGCATTCCCATTCACCTGATTTTATGCACAGTTTAAATTTGTGAATAAAAAACTAAATGGAAATGCTTGAATTTTGAAAAATTATGTTGATATGGGAAGCAACACATGGCACAGTGCCATGGATTTGGCAACTGTAACTGTTGCAATCTTGTTGCACCCTCTATTTGCATAATGGCAGTTGATGGAAACACTAATTTGCATTTTATTTCACAACATTTTCAAAATTTGATAAAAGTGAATTGCTTGAATAGAAACAAAGAAAATGGCACATTCATTACCATGATGCATATATTTCAACTTATAAAGACTGACATTTACAAAAACCCTCCATTAGGATGATAACCTGACTGGAATATATGCTTGCCGTTACAAATCCAGGCAATCAACATGAGGCCAACTTGGAGGCCCCACACATGTGGACCTTATCAGGAACACAAGACAACAAGCACAAACCAGAGCGATTCTTTAAACTTATTAAGACTGAAATGTCAACCTTATGAAGACTGAAACTAGGATCTTTATAAATTGAAACATATGCATCAGAGTTGAGTGTTTGCTTTCCTTTTCTCTGCGTGAGCCAACACTTCACTAGGCTGGATCTGCGCTTTTCCTATATTTTCACTTGAATAGAAACATTTCTATTGTTGCTTATTTACACCTTTTTATTGATATTCTTAGTGGAGTGAAACTTACACTGCAGCTGCACTCTCTTATGAAGAAGATTGTGAAAAAATGCAGTGAAGGCATAAAAAAAATCATCTTTTAGGACTTTGGAGCTCCCAAAATCCCTAAAAGATGATTTTTTTAATCTTGTGCACAGAGGATAAAACTGTTAATTCACTAATGGTTCAAGTTTCAACTCTTTGCCCCTCTGCCTTGTAGCCACTCATTTCTCACCCTTATTTCTTACACTATCTCCCTGCACCCTCCAGCTTTCCTCTGGTACTAAAAGTTGGCCGAGTAGGTAAACAGTCAGTAGATTGGAGCCCCCATGGAACGATTCTCATTATGCATTCACACTGCGTTTATTCCATGTCCAAACATATGATTACTGTGATAAGGCCCACTTTCATGAAAACTTTTACACAGGCCTTCCCAGGAAAATCATCATTTACTATGGTGGAAAACTGGGCTGCATGGTGGCGCACTGTTTATCACTGTCACCTCACAGCAGTTCTCCACTTGTTTGTGTGGGTTCTCTCCGAGTACTCTGGCTTTCTCCCACAATCCCAAAGACAAGCAGGTTAAATACAGGTTAAATAAACTCTAGATTGCTTTTATGTGTGAATGTGAGCGTGAATGGTTGTTTCTGTGTCAGCCCTGCGATTTACTAGCACAAAGTCCAGGGTGCACAACGCCTCTCATCCATGTCAACTGGGAGTCCCCCTGCAACCCTCTAAGGATAAATGGTATAGATGATGGATGATGGGAAATTACCTGTTCTACCATCACTTTCTTTTAGTATACACTTTTGCAGGTATGAATTGTTTATATAGAGCATGTACTGGCTTTTGATGCATGATAAACATAATTTGCATTCCTGCAAGGTTTGACCCTGTTCGTAAGGCAGTTTGTTTTTAGCATGACTCGGACAGTGTCTGCTTTGAATATTGAATGGTCTAATCCAGGGGTGTCCAAAGTCAAATGCGGCCCGTGTTCAAATTTCCTGCGGCCCGAAGCTTCTGTTATAGAATCAATAATATGCGGCCGCCAGCACTGTTGACCACAGTATAAAATACAGTGTACAAAAAACTATTTATTTTACCAGAAGATGGCAGCAGACCTGTGGCCACACTCTCGCCGCGGGAAACTTTGACCCTCGTCACAAGGGTCAAAGAGCACTGTCAAAATGGCTACTGTAAATAAAAAAAGGAAAGTTGACAGCAAGGGCCACCGCTTTCAAGACAAATGGAAATTGGAGTATTTTTTCACTGAAATACGAAACAACTGTGTCTGCCTAATTTGCCAGGAGACTGTGGCTGTTTTCAAGGAGTTCAAACATCAAGAGGCACTACCAGACGAAACATGCTAACAACGACAAGCTAACCGGGAACGAACATGGCGCAAAATTGAAGCAACTGGAAGCTGCTTCGACAGCACAGCAGCGCTTTTTTACAAGAGCCCGTGAATCGAATGAAAATGCCACAAAGGGAAGTTGTGAGGTGGCAACGCTGATTGCCAAGCACTGCAAACTCTTTACTGAGGGTGAATTCATTAAAGACTGCGTGATGAAAATTGTGGAGAAAATTTGTCCTGAGAAAAGGCAATCGTTTGGTTAAGTTTGCCTGGCCCGTAACACTGTGGTACGGAGAATTGAAGATGTTTCATCTGACATTAAATCTGACATTTGATCTGAGTCTAAAATTGAAATGATGAAAAACACTGCCTTTCTCCTTTTTGATCACGAGTAATACAGGGATTCATATACCCCTCAATGTTTTGTACTATTGTATAATATAACTGTTAGTAGGATAACGTTACTTTTAAACCGACAGTTCAGTAAGAAAACAGTCAGAGCGTCATCCAGCGTGTGATGATGCTCTGAGGAAGACTACAGATGCAGTCGAAACATGTCGACAAAGTAAAGCCATGCTTTCTTACTTAATTGTCGGTTTTAAAGTAACGTTATCAAATGAAGATTATCCAATTGTAACTGTTAGTGTTATTTTCCTGTTCACATGTTTGAATTTAGAAGTTCATAGTGAGCATTTCATAGTGAATAATAGGTAATGTTTCAAATGTGTTTCAAAATGTTTTTTTCCAGACAGACTTTTACCTTTTTTATGTGGTCTTCAAATATGAAAGGCAGAGTGATTTTGGTAAAACTTTAGATTTGTTTTCTGTGTTAAGACATGAAAAGTATGCCATTTGCAATAAAAAAAATTTCATGAAATATTTCATTTGCATTTAATGTTAATGGTTCAAAAAATGTCAGGCTGAATGGTTGGCCCCCCACGCATTTTCACCTCCCAAATATGGCCCTCTTTGCAAAAAGTTTGGACACCCCTGGTCTAATCAGTTTTGTGCAATCACGATATGTTCGTACTCTTAAATACCAAATAGCTGCAACACATGCGATACGTTTTAAAATCTGGCCCATCAGGCTTGAAGAAAAAAAAATACTAAACTGAATGGCATGTTAGATAAAGTTGGTCAATAGGCCAATCACTCTCTGCAAATTAAAAAGTAATTCAAGCAATGGCAGCAAGCATATATTGGCCCTTTGGGGACACAAAGGAAAAAGTGGCATTTGGTATATGTTACCTTTAGGCTGCTAAGCGAACAAAATCAATTACAATCTCATGTCTGTTTACATTTAGGGAAAGGCAATGCTTCAGGGTTGTACATGTACAAGAGTGTTAATCTTTATCAATGATATTTGCGTTTAAAGACACACAATAGGAACACACACACACACACACACATGGAAACCACACACACTCAGTATATGTGAAAATCCAATCACGATTCAAGGTATGTGGCTTGTGCCTCGGGGGCTGAGATAAAGGAAAGGCAACAATGTTGTGAGATTGAAAATGGAGACAGAGCAGTGTGAAGCAGAGTGAGAATGGTTACAGATGAGTGAACTGAGGGGGACATGAGCCAAGCCTCAAACATGGTGGGAGGGAGGATGCTGTAAGATGGAGGGGTGAGGAGAGGAGAGGGACAGAGAGAGTTTGAGAGCTTATGTTACTGTACTTCACCACCATTAGTTTACCTCTTTTTGACTGCGTGTCTTAATTCAAACTGAATTAAACTAAAATTGGCATGACACAAGAACAGAGTGAAATGGATTTAAGAAATTAAACAACACGCTCCTCTGCCTTACTTTTTTTTATCTCCTAAGGGCATGTGGGGTGTGTGTGTACTGTATGTGTGTCTGTGTATGTGTCCAGAGGCTCTTATGAGAAATTGATGGGCTGTCTTGAAAAGTAGGATGTTTGAAGATAAATGTTGACTGTTAGGGAGGCACTGATATGCCTTTACCAGTCTCCTCATAAACATCTAACCGAAAAACATTAGGTTTTATCATCAGGGGAACAGTGCATTCAGTACCAAATTTAATGGCAATCTGTTCAAAGTGTTGAATGACATTCAATGTGCTCATGTGTCTATGGGAACATGGGCACATAATGTACTTTATGGTTACATCTGACTGAATCTGGAACCCAAATCACATTAGTTGGAGCTGTGGGGGAAAATTAAAATCTAATTAAAAATCTATAGAAACAGACTGACTAACTGCATACTGCATACATGTGCTTGTGAAAATCTCCAGCTTTGGAAAGTTGAGTGTTAGCTGTTTCATTCACAAACTGTGCTGTCAGAGCATCAACCCCAGAAAACAATCAAGAATCAAATGTTGCTGTAATGATTAAGATAACAAGAATTTATTATTTTTTTATATTTTTATAATTGATAATTTTTAAAGTTGGAGGGTCACACAGCACAACTTGCTAATCACTCTGGAAGAAAAATTAACTGCTGGTGAACTGCTGGTAGCAGCCAGCCTTAAGGCCGTCTTCACTCATGAGCTCAGGTTACATCTCACTACAAGTGGTAAGACAATCCAACCATAGAAGTGCAGTATTAATGATGACTTGACACACAAACAAAAAATCTCATAATGTCTGAAATCCTTTTAAATGTTTGAGTGTCATAAAGGTTAGCTATTACACTGTCTTTTTATTATTGGAAAATATCAACATAATTTGCGGGTGATGTGAATACAGACAGGGAGTCAAATAAAGAGAGAAGACAAGAGGGTGATAATGAGATGGTAATGAGACAGATGAGCTCCAACACAACCTGGTCCCTCAGGTGAGCCCTTCTCATTAACTTGTCTGGAGACAGAAAACAGAGTGACAAGCAGAAAGGCTGAATGACAAACACGAATGTGGGCAGAAAATTGAGGAATCGATTAACAAGGAAGGACAGAAATAAACAGAGACCAGAGAAAAAACATGCATCAACATAAGGGCGGACAAATGAAGACCAATAAGTAAAGAACTGTAATGTTATCAGACCATTGTTATCAGATTGGTTCAATCATATGATCATGCTTTCTATATTAATGATCTCAACTATAAATTCAGTATGTAATCAATGAGAGCTGAGCAATGTTGGCAACTCTGAAGTGAAACATACCAGTAATAATTATGTAAATGTTTTAAATGTAGTCCTATATTGTACATATTGTAAACTGTATAAGTAATATAAAAAACATAATTGAAAATCTAGAATCTATTAATATGACTCACCTACCAGTGAGCATTTGCACTGAAGCTGACTCTTTATTAAGGTAAGTCCATGCTATTTAGTGTGAGATATAAGGGGATCATCTACAGTAAATCCAAAACTTTAGACAAAAGGGATGATACGCAGAAAAGTGCACTTTTCACACCCTGTGGAATATTAGACTGTCAAAAATGACAAAGCCATAGAGCCAGTAAAGTGGCTTTTAAAGGGTGTTCTTGGCAGAGAGACAAAGCGAGACCTACTTGTTGTTTACCACACTGAAAACAGAAAACATAGCATTGTAGACATCTGGAAACAAAGTGGTAGTATATCTCTCTAAATATGCTGCGCTAAAATACAGAGCTTAAATACAGTGAAGATTCAACCACTTGTTATCTTTCACACTTCGCTGACTGCTGAAAGGGCTAATTCAATATGTAGTTGACTTATGACATCCAGAAGTGATGATTCCTGATTATTCAATCTTTGTCAAAATTAATGACTTTAAGCAAGCTGTAATTTAAAAAATTAAAAAGAATAGTCATTAGAATATTTTATTTAAACATGTTTTTTGCCTCTAAAAATCTATCAATATCACTTCCAGGATGTGAAAGTTTTGAACTTTGTAGTTAACGGTGATTAAAACACAATTTCATCACGCATTGACTGGGAGACCAATTTAAAATGTAATTTAAATTTTACATGTGTTTTTGCATTGATTGGTATTTTGTAATATATACTCACAGAAACTATTTTTTTTATCAATCTACACATAATGATTCTAACCAGTTCTACTGGTCAGTTGGTCACAGTACATGTTTTCCACACTCTCTCATTTGTCAGCTAATCAGGATAGGTGTACCAGCTTCGCAGTAGGGGGGAAAATCATCTCCCTCTCCACCTCAAGCTGCTGCTTACAGCCTGTGAAAACCCGACACACAGTGTAAGTGAGCGGGCATGTTGTGCCCTGGTCTGAGCCAATCAATCTCCTTCAGGACAGATCCCGGCAAAAGGTATTTAGCATATGAGTGTGTGGGACTGCTTCATAAAAATCTGGGAGTGCACTAGAAAATCCATTTAAGATGAGTTCAATCATTGGTAGGAATGGGTTGAAATATGGCAGAGATGGATCTACAACTCATTCAGCACTGTCTGTATTCCGCATATACTTAAAATGTCAGTGAATGTGTCAATGCAAGGACTGTAATCATATTCAATTTACATTTAAAGTATATCATTCAGACATCAGATATATTCTAAAGTCTTTAAAATGTAATGTATTGTGTGCGTCAGTGTGTGTGTCTTCCGAAGAAGACGTCCCTCCTTTTCACCCTCAAAAATACAGAAAACACCCTACCTTAAACTCTGTCTCAATGTTAGCCAGTCTTGCCAGTTCATTGCTGAGCTCGAGGGCGGTGAGCACAGGGTCCTCACTGCTGAGCGACAGGTAAGCTGCACTGGCCAGGCCCTTATACGCATTCATCCTGGAGCGTGAATGACTGAACGAGTCTTTCTTCTGTTTCTCCACACATTCTACACACTTACAGAAGTAGTCATGAGGCCTTTCTATCCGGGCCCCCTTTGTCAAAAGGATGTGGACGATCTCGTACTCCTGACAGTGAGCAGCCAGGATGACGGGCGTGATGTCGTGTGAAAAACGTGTTCCATCCTCATCATAAGCGTAAAAGTCATCATCACGCATCTCCTGCTCCAGAGGGCTCAAAGCCAGTCGGAGACCTCCAGCAAAAGCAGGGTTGGCAAGAATGGTTTCAACAATTCGAACGTAACCCTTGGAGATAGCCAGAAGAAGACCATCCCCAATCCTTGCCAAACCATCCTTCTTTAGAAGCAGCTCGCTCACTTCTAGGTGCTCATTGCCTACTGCCAGCTGCAAAGCATTCTGGCCCATGTAGTCCACACAATTGAAGTTAAGGGTTTTGGACTCTTCCAACATTTTGCGGACCACAGGAATGTTTCCATATTCAGCAGCATCCAGAAAACGCTCCTCCTCTGCGGTGAGGGCTGAGCCGCGTTCATTGAACATGTAGGCTGGGCCTCGCAGTGCCTGGCGACGCCCCTTCTCTCTCAGTGTGGTGTGCCGACGATGCATGGTTTCCATCCTGGAGACAGTGCAGGAGATGATGAAATGATCGAGGGTGAGGAAAAGAAAGGTGGAGAGCAAGAGAACAAATGATGGAGGGATGAGGAAAAGACAGTATCATTAGTTCCATCAAACTGTCTGTGGTGTAACAAGGCAAACAAAGTAATTACCGTCTCCCCATCTAGATGTCCTCTGTGGACAGGGATTGGTCAAACACAACATAGAGTTCTCCCCTGACCCACCAAGACATCAGTGATATATCTGTCCCCGGCCAGATCAATGAACTATGAGGGTCAAAGCTCATTGCAGAGCTTTCTCATGTCAGTTGTTATGATTGGCAAAACAGAAATGAAGCTGTCACCTTAATTGATTCTGGCATGACAAACTCCTTTTGTATTGTAGAAACACAATGATCTGTCACAATGTCTGTATCTGCTCCAGCCTGACACTCTGAACCACATGGAGAAAAAAGCTTTGAAATGAAAAGTGGGAAATGGAAAATCTGTAGTGGTGCAGATGGAAAATTACCCAGACCCAGAATGTTTTAGTTCTCCAGTATGACATAAACAATGTTGACTTGAGATGGAATAATCTTAAAAGAGGAGTGTTCACTGAATTGATGCAGTGACCTTACAAATGACAACGGGTCCAGTATCACAATAAGACCTGTCACCAAAATAAAATAAACAAAAAAAAATCAAGTAAGGTTATTTGTTATTCAGGCTATTTGTAACTCTCCTTATTTTGTGTGTGTGTTGGTGGAGGGTTGTGTGTATGCACAGAAGGCCAGGCATTGAAGGAAAAGGTGCAAATGGAAACCTGTTTATGGTGAAAACTTTCCCCTAAGGCATTAAAGGACGTGGAACTGAGAATATGGTGTGTGTGTGTGTGTGTGTGTGTGTGTGTGTGTGTGTGTGTGTGTGTGTGTAAAAGAGAGAGCGCGACAGAGAGAGTGTGTTTGTCAGTGCGTGTTTAAAGGGTATGAAAGGTCTGCAGCTCTTGATTTTCGATAAATACAATCAGCTGTGCATGCTTTAGGCTGCTGATCAATGATAGATGGCAAAGTCTCCCTCTCTCACACACGTTTGACAAAATCAGGTTACCTGAAGAAAGTGGACACATACATGCATCATGTAAAATAGTCAATAGTCATGCAGTAAATACTGCCTTTATGAGGCTTATACTGTTTGACTTTTTTTGACTGTGTGAGAATGGTATTTGTTTCCTAAGGCCACAGTTTGTGTTGTTGATTTAGTACAATGTATCATGCTGTAGGGTGTTCCAATCACTCACACACACACACACACACACACACACACACGCACACACACACGCACACACACACACATACAGACAGACATATTTGTAAGCATTGGGAGGATTCCTCATAAATGAGGGGACAGTCTGGCTGCCAGACCATCTCGATAACCTTATAGTCAGGTAATGAATCGCCTTTTTCCATCTCTCCCCATCTGACTCTCCATCCATCTCTAACTGTCTGTGATTCTGATCTGAAATAGAATTTACCTGCATAATTTCTGTGTGGAATTACAGTCACAAAGACAGGAACAGGCAGGGAAATATGTGAGTAAAGGAACGATTGTGTATGTTGTCATGACCCTGTATTTTGTTAAGTTCAGTATTTTGTCTCGTCTCATGTTGTCTTGTCATTTCCTGTTTTATTTTGTAGTAACCCTGTTTTTGCCTCGTTTTAGTTATTTTACTTCCTGACGTCTGTGATTGTCTAGCCCCTCCCTGATTGTTTCCACCTGTTCCCCATTACCTTGTGTATTTATTGTCTGCGTCTCCCATTGTCCTGTGCCAGTTCGTCATGTTCATTGTCTTGGCATTGTCTTGTCCTTGAAATCGATTGTTGGAGTTCCATTCTGGAGGTTTGGTTTTTTCAGTTGTTTACTTTGTCTCAAGTTCTGCCTTGCTCCTTTTGTTGTTCACTTTAAGATTAGTCTAGCTTAGTTTTTTCAGTTGTATTTTTGTATTGTGTTTCTAGTTTTGAGTGCCTTTTGGCCTGAGTATTTCTGTTCTTAGCCTTTTGATTTTGTTTTGTCTATTTGCTCCAGTTTTTTCACAGTTGCCTTTTGTTAATTTAGCCTTAGTGTTTTGCATTTGTCCCTGTCTTTCCCCTTGCCTTTGTTTTAATGAAGTGTTTATTTTGTCACTTTGAGTCGTGCATGTGGTTTTCCTTGTCTTGTTACGGACGGACAGACAACTGGTTGTAGAAAATGGGTCTTGATTTGCGGTGGGCTCAGCAGTGTTCGCAACCTCTTCATTTGATTTAGCTTTAGTGGACTGTTGGAAGCAACTTACAATGTGATTAAGACAAATGCTAATCCTTAAGACACACTGCATCGATTCGCTTGTTACTGAAGCCTCATTTTCATGCTGCATCCAAGTCAGAGGCTGCTGCAGATCACTCAGAACCCCGGTCCAAGCAAGCAGTTCCCTCTCCTATTAACAACAAAACTGTCAAAAGGGAGAAACTATCTTGCACCACTGCTACTGCAGATTCCAACTATATTACAACACACCTTTGCAGAAACCCTGACTTATCCAGCCAAGCTGTAGTTATATTATTCCACTTGTGTATTTGGATGGCATTATACTGCCAAGTATAAAATGTGTAACTCTTCGTAAAATAGGTAACCCACCAAAGAAAAATACTCTATTTTGACTTATACAATATGACTTAAAAATTTGTTACCTTTTTTGTTAAGGTGCATTTGGAGAGTTCTAGTGTCTAAAACGAGCATTAGTTGCCTATTTAAATGCATTAAATAACCATGGTCAGACCACTTATGTCCAAATTTTTGCTGACAGCTAGAAAGTAATTGTTATAATGTTATGTTGTCATGGTTTCAAGCCAAGAAGACAATATTCAGTGTGAACTACTATGCAATGTAGAAAACTTTGCACTCAAATGAGTGAAAAGCATACCTCGAGGGAGGGTAGTAAACCAATCTAGACACATATGGATCTCTTGGAACGAAAGTCATCAGTAACAAAGATAATGAGTGAAAAAGGAGTTTTGACTCAGCAGGAATATTTACAGACTTGACTAATGAGTTGGGACTTTATCAGTACACAGACATGAGCAGAATTTTTCACACTCTCAGCTCTCTCTCTCTTGCTTCTTCTCTTCCTTTATCAAATGCACACTCACAAAGACACTCTTTCAAGCAGTAAATTGCTAATTTTTAAGATCAAAGGTGAGCTGCTCACCATACTTCACTGGTAATGAGAAACAGGCATGTTCGTCCTCTCTTTTACACACACAGACACTCTCACACTGCTCACTGCTGTCAGGCAGCAGTGAGAGCATACATGCTTCCTTTCCATGCAAGGCCTTTTAAGCTGAACGTTGGTGTATCAAAGGGGGAGAACAGGGAAGATCAAAGACGCAACACTAGGGCCTGCCATTCTGCAAAATCTGATAGTCATACAGTGGCTAAGCTGGCAGCGCTACATGAATATCCATTAAGTGTCACCATTTATGTCCCATTTGTGTCTGTGTTGCTGCATGAATGCATCCACCAAATGGTCTTGTGAGCACTTACCTTACACTGAAGTAGTTAAACATATAGGACACCACATCTGCAAAATGGCAGAGAGGTTCCCAATCAGCCTTGTGGGGATGCACTGTGCAAGCCAAGTTCTGTAGTTTACTCTGCTCCAGCTCAGTGTCTCTCTCTTACTCAGACTAACACACAACACACACACACACCCAATCCCTGATGACTGCTGCTTATGCAGTCATGCACCAGAACCTATCAAGGTACTCCCTTGCAGCAGAAGGACAACATAATCTGCAGTTGCAAGACACACTGATTCATTGAAACTCACACACCCTTCATTTCCTTATGTATACATGCAGTACACACATGTATTCACAAGGGACACAATACACTGTAACCACATCAGCCACACAGAGGCAGCTTAATAGCATGAGGTGGGGGAGAGAGAGAGACAGTTTCAGACAATCCAGCCATTTGGGATCAAATATTTTAAAAGAATGCCATATTTCAGCAAAAGCTAAGTTAAAAAAAAACAGCAAAAAAGTTTAAATATAACTCAGTTAAACTTATTGCACTTACTGCAAGCACTTACTACTATTTTGGGAAGGGACGTCAGTATGCAAACTAAGCAGTGCCTCACAGCAAAATATCTGAAGATGTTCCAGTGACACTAATCTACTGTATCACAGTTAGCCCCTTTGATGTACTCCCTAAAGGACACAAGTGAGTGTCGATCATTGGCCCTTTGCTGCACAGACAGGTGAATGCAGCAGGGGCAGAGAAAATCTGCTGCTTTAGCCTGCTCTGCTCTCTCCAAACTGACCTCTACTAGTTGACATTCCTGCTGGATTAGCTGCTGCTGATTTAATTCTCTGAACCCAGAATAGCGTTGTCATCTGTAAACAGTCGCTCAGGAGCCTCTTTGCATAACTACAAATTGCAGAGTTCATGAATAAGCGTGAGGACTCCACACAAGGCCGCCAAATTGCTCACTTTACTTATTTATAACGTCTCTGGGTGGATGAATGAAAGTTGCGGTTGAATATAAAACGATGACTCACGTTTGCCTGGTTTCGGAGTTGAACTCGGAGTCGATGTGCTCAGCAGAGTAGTGGTTCCCGTGGTCCGAGCGCTCCGGAGCCCGCTGGAGTCTCTGTCCGCGGTGCTGAAAGCGCTCAACGTTCGCCGCTCCTCTTCCTCTCCACTTGGGGATCGGGTCATCGTAGCGGTCGCACACCGCATCTATCCGCGCATCCTGCCGCGAACCAAACGGAGAGCCAGTGTCCCCGGTGCTCTGACGGAACTTTGGCGGTGTGCAGTGTGGGGACTCCACGGGCTCCCTGTCCCCTGGAGACGGGTGAAGACACTCCGGAGAGGCGAGGTAAGGCGGGTCCGTGTTCCCCAGCAGCGGAGAGGCGGAGGAGAAGAGGTCCAGGGGCCGCCGAGTGGAAGGGGATCCTCGGGGAAGACGGACAGACGGAGGCGGGGAGGGAGACTCGGAGAGATGCGCTCTCTCGCCGCTGTCGCTTTCCTCTCCCTCGTCAGACATTGGAAGAATCTGTGAGCAACATACACTTTAAATATTTGTATCTATGTGACGGACATTTAACGTAGTTTGCCAAAGTTTCGACCGCACAAGTTTCCTCTGAGTCGCGCGGCAGCGACACGCCGAGCCTGCTCCTTTACACAGGAGCTCGCGCACTAATCAGAGAGCGCCGGGAGTGCGCGCGCAGGGAGGTAGCTCCTCACAAAATGGAAGAAAACAAACGTCACAAAACAGCCGAATTTACACACTTCTTTGACCTACAAAAAAAAAGTTACGTTACGATTCCTATCACTATCGAGAAGAACAAACTACGGCTACGAGTTTTCAGCCTGACAAAGCAATACATAGGTTTAACTGCGCTGTTGGGCTACTTAGGAGGCCATATAACTTGACAAAGCACATATAACCGACTTTTTTACCGAGATAAAAAACAGAAAAAGCGGAGACTAGAGGCTACTGGTAAATAAAACCTGAATATAAACCAATACCCTTTTGAGATAGTTTGCAATGTGACCGCATCTCCTTGTTTTGGCCTCGCAGAGGAGGGGAGAGAAGAGGGTGGTTGGGGAATGAAGGGGTTAACATGCCCACCTGTTGTATGCCAATTACTGCTACTGACATAATCTCGTTAATGCTTCAGAGAGCAAGCAATTAGTACTTAAAGTAACCCACATCTAACGACAGTGGTGTATTTACCTTGGGATACATTGAGTCCGTCCGTCTTTGTTAGATTTACATAAACCTGTATGCAAGGCCTTTTAAGTTGTCTGATATAAAGGGGAAGATAATGCAGTGTCTGAATACCACTCCTTAGCGTGTATCCCTGTGTGTGTGTGTGTGTGTGTGTGTGTGTGTGTGTGTGTGTTTGGTCCTGTAATTAGAGTCAGAGACCCATTAGTCACAATGGAGACTTCCTGCACCCCCACACAAACAATAACCAGTCCTAACCCAGGTCTTTGATCTATCCTTGTATTTATGCACCCAACACATAAACAGATCACAACAAATCTAATTAACAGATGACAAACTGTTTTCAGTGGTGTTTACATTTCAGTAAAAAAAAAAAAATGATTCTAACTTATGCAGTCTATGTTCCCAAAACTGTCTAGTGAGGTTTGTAGATTACATCTTATGATCATACTAGCTATTGAGTTTTGTAAAATAAAATAATAGACTTAGACTTAGACTTATTTTACTGATCCCTCATAGGGGGAAATTTACATGTTACAGCAGCAACAATAGACAAGAAAGAGTGAATAAAAGCAACATTGGAAAATAAAGCAATAGCAAAATAAATATGATAAATAAATATTTACACTATGGAATATTTACATTACGGAATATTTACACTGTATCATAAAATAAAATGTGAAGTATGGACAGGAATATCAAGGAGTGGAATGATATGAATGGAAAAACAGGGTGTTAACATCAGCCAGTGATGCTGCTGTTAAAGAGTCTGATGGCTGATGGGAGAAATGACCTGCAGTAGCGTTCCTTCTTGTAGGGTGGGTGCCTCAGCCTGCTGCTGAAGGAGCTGCTGAGGGCCCCCACAGTCCCGTGCAGGGGGTGAGAGGGGTTGTCCATGATGGACTTGAGTTTTGTTAATGTCCTCCTCTCACACACTTCCTCTATGGAGTCCAGGGAGCAGTCCAGGACAGAAGCAGCCCTCCTGACCAGTCTGTTCAGTCTCTTTCTGTCCCTCTCCGTGCTCCCTCCTCCCCAGCAGACCACTGCATAGAGGACTGCAGACGCCACCACAGAGTCATAAAAAGTCCGGAGCAGAGTCCTGCACACTCCAAAGGACCTCAGTCTCCTCAGCAGGTGGAGACGACTTTGGTCCTTCTTGTACAGGACGTCTGTGTTGTGAGACCAGTCCAGTTTGTTGTTGAGGTGAACACCCAGGTATTTGAGGGTCTCCACCCTCTCAATGTCCAGTCCCTGGATGTTCACCGGTGCAGTCTGGGATGTCTTCCTGCGGAAGTCAATCACCATCTCCTTTGTTTTACTGGTGTTGAGCTGAAGATGGTTTAGCTCACACCAGTCAACGAAGCTGGAGACGACCTCCCGGTACTCCTGTTCGTCCCCCTCTGCCACACACACTACGATGGCTGTGTCATCGGAGAACTTCTGGAGGTGAGAGTTCCCAGAGTTGTAGCTGAAGTCCGAGGTGTACAGGGTGAAGAGGAAGCGGGAGAGTACTGTCCCCCGTGGGGTCCCTGTGCTGCAGACCACCATGTCAGACACACAGTCCTGGAGCCTCACGTACTGCGGTCTGTTGGTGAGATAGTTCGTTGTCCATGCAGCCAGGTGACAGTCCACTCCTGCTCTTTCCAGCTTCACCCTGAGCAGTGACGGCTGGATGGTGTTGAAGGCACTGGAGAAGTCAAAGAACATGACCCTCACAGTGCTGCCGGTGTTCTCCAGGTGAGTCAGGGATCTGTGAAGCAGGTAGATGACTGCATCATCCACTCCAGTGCTCAGTTGGTAGGCAAACTGCAGTGGATCCAGAGTGCTGAGATGGTCCGTGCTTTGATGAGTGGGGGAAGGGTTGGGGGCAGAGTCGAATCTGTTGAAAAACAGATCAAGTTCGTTTGCCCTCTCCTGGTCTCCTTCCAGCCCCCTCTCATGGCCTCTGCTGTGAGATGGTCTTTAGTCCTTTAGTCCTCTCCAGACCGCCCTTGCATTGTTAGTCTGCAAGTGGCTCTCCATCTTGGTCCTGTAGCTGGCCTTACACTCCCAGATCTTCTTCTTCAGCTCCTTCTGCACCCTCCTCAGCTCCTCCTTGTCCCCAGATCTGAAGACCCTCTTCTTCTCCTTCAGCAGGGCCTTCAGTTCTGAGGTCACCCAGGATTTGTTATTGGAGAAGCACCGTACTTTCCTGGTGGGTACGGTGTTCTCCACACAGAAATTAATATAGTCTGTGATGCAGTGGGTCAGAGTGTCAGTGTCCTGTCCGTGGGGGCTGCACAGCACATCCCAGTCCGTGGTGTGAAAACAGTCCTGCAGCGCCTCAGTGGCCTCCTTAGACCACTTCTTCACATACCTTTTGGTGGGGGGTTGTTTCTTCACCAAAGGTAGGTTTTATTGCCTCTTGTGAAGCAGTCCACATACTGGCGGAATTTGGGGAGAGTGGCAGACAGAGAAGCATAGTTAAAGTCCCCTGATATGAGGATGAGGGACTGGGACACAACACTGTGGATGAGCTCGCAGGCAGCAGCCGCGTCGGCCGAGGGGGGGATGTACACAGTCAATGCAATGACGTGAGAATTCCCTCGGCAGGTAGTATGGCCGCAGGCCGACTGCCAGCACTTCAACATCCTTTTCAGCATATTAGTTGATAATTTACTGATTCTTTAATTCGCTATAAATTACAGAGGTATATTGCTCAAGTAAACATCCATTTATAAATGAAATACGTTTTGAATATTTGTTGACTCTCTATTTGTTTCTTTTTAGATTTATGTGTTCAGGTGTTGACCTCTGCGTAAAGCTTCAGGGTTTCACTGCTTATTTTTGGCTCACTTTAGTAGCTTGAAATTGCTCAACTAGATTACAAAGTCATTTCCAGGGAATGTGTTAAGAAATTAAAGGCACATATTATTTTTTCTTTGCTCAGAAATTAGAAAACCAAAGGACCCATAAAATATTTTCATGTCAGATGTTCACATCTTCCCAACATTAGAGCGATGGGATTCAAAGGGGGGAAAAAAACCAGCAAAGCAGCCCTGCAGGATTAATTCCACATTAAAATGAATATTCTAATGATAATGTAGAAGTAGTACAAGACACTCCTCAAGGTTGTGGCTTCACTTTTCAAAAGCCTCCAGTAAATCACTGGCTTGGGCTTTCATACCAAGTGATCTATAGGCTCTACACATTCAGATCAGCTGACCTTGAGTGGAAGAACATCTAACGCGTATGTGTTATCGTTGCTCAAGTTCCCATTCCTCCTTAATCCATCTAAAGTCTGAGCCGACAGGTAATGCAGGGATTAATGAGAATTGGAAGAAACTGAGTGCATGTACTGAAGTATATGAAATCCTGAGTGAATGTCAATAGGCACTGAGTGGTCCACCTGTCTGTGTGCGTTTGTGTGTGGGTCTGCCATTGTACCTTCTCTCATATTGTTTTACGCTTTAGAAGTAAAAAAGGGTTGTTATGAGTGTTTGATTTCAATGCTACTTTAAAAAAAGCTTTATCCATCCAATTTTATGTTTTCACAACCAGCCAAGCTTATATGGCACTGACAGTCCCATTGTAAGAACCATTATATTCTATATTATTTTACATCATATTATATAAGACCCTATATCTTAGTAAGAGTAACATTACTCTAGTCTTCCAAGGCACACTATTAATCTTCCTGCTGAAGCCACTGCAGATTTGCAAACCACAATAGATAGATAATACTGCTTTAGGAATGTTAATATATTGAAAACAATGGAATTACTCATAATGGTAAATCCTTATTGGACAATGTAGGGTCTCTCTATGGGTAGAAATTTTATTGCCTCACTTCAATCACTCCTGTTACAGCAGGAGTTTTCTGTTGTCTGTCACAGGCAGAACTCCTGCTGGGAAATCACTGATTGACGGTGTTTAGAGGAGCTACATGCTTGAAAGTTTCAATCAGCAGAGAACAGTGCAGCAGCACTTTTCTGTCCTGTGTGATTCAGTGTGAAATTACAGCTTCAGAGAAAAGATAGAACCCACTTAATATGGAGGGCTTTGTGGCATATCAAACGCCACATTGAATTATATGTCTCCTCAAAAGGTTGGAGTTAAGACACTGTATTCTTAGTATATTCAAGAATGACAGACAGGGATGAAAAGCAGGGAGACAGAGATGGAGATGTTTGACTGAGTCACAACTTTCAACAAAGCAAAGGTCACAGAGGATCACATTTAACACCACTCTGAAACCTATTTTGGCATATCAAACACTTGTCTCTGAGAGAAGGGTGCATACAGAGACACTGAACTGTGGTGCAACAGCAGCTTCCTTTTTACATACCCTGTTTTCAACTGTTTCCATCAGAAAAGGGGACACAGCATCCTCCCCACATCTGTGGCATCACCAGCTAGCTGCTTGCCGCATCTGGTAGAAAACCCTGCGACTCCCTGATGAACCCCTCTATTGGGTAGGTTTCCATTCTCTAGTGACAGCAGATGTGGCAGCTTGGTGATGTCAGCTATAACGTCCCCTGGAGGAAACAAAACAGTTCTTGAATTAAGGTTCACAGTCCTGGCTTCACATTTCATAGGGGTTTGCCTCAACAAGCCAATGGCAACCAGACTGAGAGTCCATCAGAAAGAGCTGACAGTTCACGAAACTGTAAGCTGTTTATTATGGTGATGGCTGAAGAGGGAAAGCTGCATTCTGAAGTCCCAGCAGGTTCATCCAGTCCTCATTTCCTTTGTTCCCCCCAGGATTGTAGAGCACAGCAGGCATTCACCACTGATATTGAGACCCTATAAAGTGTGATATATTCTAATGGGTCTCCAGCAATGGTCTTTTATCTACCAACTGCTGTAAAACTAAGTTTCCTGAGTTACTTTTTTGGATACAAAACACTGTTGATTAGGGTTATTAATTGGCAGAGAAAAATTCCTTCTTCAGTAACTGTTCAGACATTAATTTCTCCTGTTTCATACACTTCAATATACAGTCCAGAGAAAACATTCTTTAGAAGGAAAAAACAGGTCACATCCATATTAAAATTTCTTTGTCCCAATGGATGTTCATGCACACAGACAGAAATTCAAATAGTAGAACACAATCATATATTTTCAAGCCCACAAGATATTCACACCTATAGCATGGACATAAGTGAACCATGATGCACATGTATGCTGCCTGCATAAACAGATAATTTACTAAACAAGTCACGCTATTAAAAAAATTTGAAGTTACAGACAACAAAAAGTGTTCTGATTTTGAAAACAGAGGACATTGGTACAGGAGAGCAGGGTCTGCATCCTACTTCCCACATGTTGTTAGGCTTGTAAAACACCGGGTTATGGATAGAAAAAGATTGTGGTTGTGGGAAAATATTGAATGACTTAAGAGGTCTATTCTTGCTGTTTGAGTCAGCACTGACTTCCTGAATATTTAACCAAGATCACACTCTTTCTCTAACCTTAAATGGATGCTTTCATGTGTTAAATGCAAACCTTTCCTGGTTATGTTGATTACAAAAAAAAGAAAATGTCACCTGAGGTGGTATTACATTTTATAAAACATATTTGCTTATGTAAATGTTGTTATATGAGAATATCTTCAGGGGACTGTTTTGCACATAGAGTTAAAAAGACAGAATGACAAGAGAGAATGACAAAAATCAATCTTCCAATGTCTCCCATCGTCAATTTTTTTAATCCACGCTTCTGTCCCCCCCTTTGTCACACCCAGTCCTCCCAGCAGTCATTCATCTAGTGTCAGACACTGTCAGCTCATTGTCTCTGGTCCCAATTCCTATCACTCCTCAATCAGTTGGTGTGATTACCAGAGGTGGTCACATGCTGCACAAAACATACAGTGCTGAATAGGATCATAGTATATTTCATTTCAAATGTACATTTATGGCATTGTCATAAGCTGTGTGGATTAAAAACATTGTATAATTCACTGAAACTGTTTCTGTTATTGTGGTGGCACTTTATTGTGGAGATTCTTGGAAACCAAAATATGCAAACCCAGTCTCAGTGGTTTTTGAGGATTAAAGCAATAGAAAAGCTCAAAAAACATAGCATTTAGTCAGCTGGCCCAACATTTTTAGCTTCAAAATCATAATAAAAAACACAAATGGTGGCCTATTCAAGGTGTCTGAGTGATTGAATGAGGCTAAAAAGTGGTATAATGGTACCGTCTGTCACAGTATACAAGGCCACATCGCAATCTGCCTTCCTGTCCTGTTGCCTTCAACGGGCAAATTAGTGTTAATGTGTCAGAGGAGGAAGGGCAAGGACGCCAATCACTCACATCCTCCATCGACCTCATGATAATTTTATTGGTTCCTTGATCAATGACACGTCATTCCATCAACAGTGCTGCACTCCCCTGAGGACAGCAGATGCCAGCAATGATTCCCTACAGATTTGTTCTTTAATATACTCTGAATGTTTAGGTAATACCATCTCCCTCTTCTTCTCCATCTAGTAAGATCCTTTACAGCTGAGACTCAAATAGCGGGCAGATATTGGAGTCAATCCATACTCTATGCATATTTTATTGGTACAGAGCAACGTGAGAGGCATTGAAGTGTTTGAAACTTTTATTATGTCTGCTTGCCAGGGTTTGATGAATGACTTGTGAGAGAGCATTTAATGAGGTATTCTGCCAACTGCCCTGTATTAAAAACATCAGGTACTGTGTGAGTGTATATGTGTGTAGATGTGTGCAGGTGTCTGAATTGCAGACCCACACAGATGCTACTACATACATGCGCAAACACAAAATGATGCAAATTCGTGCTAATAAAAGCTTGAAAAAATCTCAAAAATATATTCAGAGCTATTTCTGGTGCACCAAAACATTTTGAATGGGCATGAATTGTTCAAATCCCCTATATAGTGTACAGTACTTTCCATTTATTATTTAGTTTACCAGTTTAGCAGTGTGTGTATGTGTATTATTGTATCTGGCCTTGGAAGAGGCAAATTTGACAGATGGAAGAATTCAAGGGGAAAAATAAAACATATTAATTCAATGTGCGGGTAAAGGACAAAGGGAGAAATGTTACAGTTGATGCTTGTTTTGAATTTGAATGTGCTCCGTATAACGCCAAAAGGGCCAAAAGACAAAACTGACATTAATCCCCTGATTGAACGAAGTAAATCAAAATATACTCAGGCCTTTCTCTTACGTGCCTCTATTCTTTGCCCCAGCATGCATTCTTGACAAGCTGTGACATGACTTGAATGACAACAACAATTGGAGACGTGAAGTTTCATTTCTCTCTCAAGAACTCTTCAATTTGCGATTCTTCTAATTCAGTACAAGCAAGGATTCACAAAGCGAACAACGCTTTGTGAGTCCTCGCTTAATTTTAATGCTAAATTGGTGAATCTAAAACAATCAGTTTATCCTGGGTAAATGCTCACTGATGTATCACTTGCTGACAATTAAAGAGCGATTTTACGGTGGAACAGCTGCTGATTTCTGCACTCTGGGGTTGAGAGTTGTCACAACTAGTAGTCCATACAAAGTAGGGAATGTGGTTTCATTCCTCCATGCAGAGCGGATCATCAGAGTAATGCCTGCCATCAATTATCCTCACCAGTGGCCTATGCTAGGAGGATCAACACAGTCTCTGGCACTGAGGCTGCTCCCTCAGCTAAACAACTGGAGCACTGGATGTATATGGGAGAAAAAAAACAGTAAAGTCAGGGACATCGAGTGAGAGGCCCCTGCTGAGTAAACAAACCACCTGGGTTGTGCTTAAATGAATTTGTACGGATGTCTAATTGAATGAAAATCTATTTTATAAATCATTATTGATTGCACAGCAGGACAAGCTAAAAGTCTATGTGCAAGACCTTGAATATTCAATATGAAAACACAACTGTTCTGTAAGTCTAAATGTTTATGACATTGCAAATATAACTAAAACAACAAATAAAACACGTAAAAGCTGAAAACTCATCATTTCAAAAAAATAAAAGCTAAATAATATTATTGTATTTTACCCAAAAAATGAACTAACAATAAAACTGTGGGTACAGTGACAGTGACTTTTATTGGTTTATATGGTAAAGAAACCCTAAGTCAACACAAAGGCTCCTTTTTTCCAGACTAGAATGTAAATTGGCAAGTTCTCCATTGATTTGATTCGAAAGTGCCACTTAAATATTTCAGCAGGTTGGGACACTTAAGTATGCATTTATGCAATAACTAAAATACCTTTCATGTTGAATCATGAGCTTGTAATGGTGTATGGGTTCAATTTAATTAATCAGATGAGACACGTTTTTTGCTGCCATTTCAACACTCAACACTGTTTGAGTAATGGCATGGTACATTAAAAGCATTCTAGTTGGAAGCATGAGGCAGTCTCATAATGCAGGTAAATGTAAGGTACAAGAGGATGAAGAGACAGATGGGAGTCCATGGGCCACAGACCCTGATCTGGTTTGCTGTCCACATATGTCTACAACATACCTTGATGATGCTGTCTCTGATGTTTCCTCAATCTTAGTCAATGCTAAATGGTTAAATAAAAGGATAGATCTGGTTAGGGCATTATTTAATGGACCAAACCACGTCTTCCAACAAAATATTCCCACCTACAGTGACATGGGGCTTCTCTCTGAATTGTAAATGACTCCGCATTGTATCTGCCTCTGGCTTTGTGGTGAATCCGCACAATCCTCACCACTGGCTTGTTACACCTCAGCTTTCTTTGCCAAACCCCTTCATCTCAGTCTCACCCAGCCCTGACAGCCATGGGAAATCCATGCTGTAAATTGAAAATGGTCCTGAGAGAATCTAGTGGCTGGCTAGATTTTTTTCTTTTTCACACTTCTGAAGAAATAAGTGAAAGTGAAACAAGGCTGTGGTCTTGAGAGTGTGTGTTTTTCCATGACAGCTAAAAAGAACAGCAGCCATCTAAATGCAATTGGTGGATAAGGAATATGAAAACTAGACAATAAAAAACCCCCAGAAAATAAATAGAACATTTCAGACCAATGTACAAGCAGCATCAGTTGTTTCAGATATTTCTCACAATAAATGAAAAGCCATAATCAACTTGCCCTCAAGTTAAAAAAAAAATGGTCGCTGGTACATGACAGCAAGAGGAACAATCAATCTCAAGTCTCTAACTGCTCACTGTCAGAAAACTGCACAGAGCACCACCTCTAACAGTTTCCAGCTCCCTCACAAATTGAGTGGAATGATATCTTCAGCAAAATTGGAGCTTATGAAAAGCTATCATTCAGCAAAATTAGATCCATTCTTTCTAAAATGAAAAAGGCTGATCTTATGGCTATCTCGTGAATGCCACAACTAGCAGCTTTTTCCCGCCAACCACAAACCTAATGCTGTATGGTTTACTATGTGCACAGTATGTTTGGCTGTATAGGAAACTTGAATTAGCATTTATCTTAGCATGCTCCTTCGATGCTGACTTAGAATTTAAATGTGTTTAATTAGCATATAAAGCAGGTCCATCCTATCACCATAATTCTCAGTCATGCATGTCAATCATTAGCTCAAGGCATCAACTGAAAAGTCATACTCATACACACAATCAAATCAACCGAAATCAGTCCATTCTTAAAACAGGCTTACATTTAAAATGCATAGAAATTCAAATTCAACCACGTGCCACCTTTAATGCAATTATTTCATGCAGCCAAACAAATTTAAATACAGGTGACAATAGTCTGCAGGGCCAATATTCTCTGGAGAAGATCCCAATGTTAAAGCCCATCTACACTAACAGTTTCACACACAGACCAAGTGGCCAGACTGCAACAGCCAATACTCCACTGCCTACCTTGCAGAGTGAGAAACTAACTTGCATCGGCTGCTGAAATTCAAATGAGATGTCTTGTTTTTCCCAGGCATTTATTCAAATGAGGTGAATGTTGGTTGTCAGTGTCATCTAATGATTACGCCAGAATAGCCTGAGGCATTTAAATGAACAAGAGTGAAGGGCTATGCTTGATAATGAAATGGTACATGCAGACACTGAGACCATGAAGCATATTGTATTACACCTTTCTGTGTGCTATGGGTTTAGCTTTAACTCGCCAAGTTTTGCTAACATGATCAGGAATGAAGTCCTAACCCATAAGAACCCAGGCCCATTTTTCTTTAAGGGAAAATTATGCTGTATATAAAACAGACTAGATGGACTACATAGAACACATTTCTGAAGTTATTTTGAAAAAAACACCCCTAGTGTCCAAGATCCAAGAGGAAATTTATTATAGATTATATATGTTATTTGAAAATAAATCCACTTGACAGTTTCTTCATTAGAAACACAGAGTTGCCTTTTTATTTACATTTCCAGAATATAAATCAAAATTACTTCTTTGTTAATAAGATTTAGCAACAATTTTTTATTCTAATTTGTTTTGCAGCACAAAAATGTGCAAACTGAACAATAAAACAGCCTCATATTAGAGGTATTGTCAATAATAAGCTATTGTTGTAGAAAACTTAGCAACACATATGTACAGTAAACGTAAGACATAGTGCAAAAACAAAACACTGAAGTGAACCTGAACATTTGTACTATCCACACTATGTCTGAACTATTCTTTTCAGTTCTTATGTCAGTAGGCTGTATGGTAGCATTTGAAACAATTTCTTTCTTCAGTGAAGCAAAGTCGCACATCGCATTTGTCACAGAGGGTGGTGGTTGCATTGACTTTGCAGAATTTGCAGCGGCCATGTTTGTCACATTTGGCAGGCCAGCGTGCAATGCTGTCAGAGTGAACATCATCTGGAACTCCAACACGAACTCTCTTGGGTGGTGGTGGTGGAGGAGATGTGCCAGTCAGTGTTGGGCGACCTCTTCGTGAACACACCAGAATCAGGCTTGTGGCAACTTCTGCCTGGAAGCTTCTTTATTTCAGTGGCTTTTTTACGGTCACGGCGGTAGACTAGCCATGCATTGACAAGGCCTAGCATGATGGTTTGCCAGAACAAGTAGAGGTACCACCTCCGTGACCTCATGTGGTACTTGCACCTTGCGACGCATGCATCATGGAGATCTACCCCTCCCATGAATGTGTTGTACTCCCTCACAATGTGTGGCCTATTGACCTCCACAAATGTCTTGTCTGATTTGCTCCAGCGTCGAGCTTTGTCTTGGGGCTCAGTGGCACAGTATGATGAGATCAGGGTAACAGACTTGTTGTCATACCACTTGACAATGACAATGGGTTCCTCTTTCTCCATCTTGGCATCAAAGGATCCTCTACCTCTTTTAGCAAGACTTTTCTCATCTTCAAGCTGACAACCAGCCAAGCGATTGCTACGAAGAGTTCCTACAAAGAAGATCTGTCGCTGAAGAAGCCTGTGCACCAGTTGTACTGAAGAAAAAAAGTTGTCAGCAAATACTTTGTAGTTCTGGTTTGATGGGAGCGTTTCACACAGTTTGACCACAACATCGTCTCCTATGCCAAGTGAAGTTTTTTTCCCAGCACCACCTTCGTAGACCATGAAATCACAGAGGATTCCAGGGGAAGAGCAGCGACCCCAAATTTTCAATCCAAAAGGGTGGGGCTTGCCTTTCACATTGTCCATTGTCCTGGGAGTGTAATCAGGGTCTTCAGGATCTTCATCCGAGCTACTTTCACATCCGTCAAAGTCACCGTCATCTCCAGTGATGATCCTGCAGTGCATCCTGAACACTGTACCGGTTCTGCTTATTCATACTACAAAAAAAAAAGAGACACTGAGACAGGACCAACTTTGGATAATAAAATCCCATTTGTGTGTTTTTGTTTGTTTATTTATTTACCAAGAAAAGTGTTTAAACTAAAGACAAGGTGCCGTTTTGGGACTGATATGCAAAACATGTTTCATAATACATTTTATTATTCATTTATTTAACTTGACATTATTTTCTTTGTTTATATTTGTGTAAATATGCTTTCAAATGAACCACAGAACAATACATTGATAAAAATTAACCGACTGAGCTGAATTATTTGAGCAACTCATCGCTATTTTTCTTATTGTGACAAATACGTCACATGGTATTTTCCACAACAGTTTTTAGGCTGAAGGCCCGATGTGTTATATATTTATTTGTGTAAGGAATGTGATCAGAACAGCTTAAATGTGATCTTGGACATGTTATTAAAGGATTACAATTGTTTTCTCCCATGTACTCACCAGGCACACCACCATTTTGGAAGTTGTTATGCCCCAGTCTAGGGGTTCTGGAGCGTAAAATAAAAGAGCCTTACTTACCCAATTCCCAAATGGTCACTGACACAATCTTCACTGGATAACAGGTTTATTTTCCATAAACAACAAATGACCAATAAACAGAACTGAGAGCGTCAGGGTGGACCCAGGCCAAAACAACAAATAATAATCCTCTCTAGAAATTAACCACAAAGCTGACCTACAGGAAACAAAAAAACAGGGATCTAACTTCCTGCTCTAAGAAACACAGGAGAAAACTTCATAAACGGAAACTGGCAGTCCACCCCTACTAAATCTAAGGAAATTGAGCAAAGGTTGGTCATTAACAGAACTCTGAAGGACCAGTTGGGAGCTGAGGGAGATGAGGGCTGCGGGACAATGCGGAGCGAGTCAGGGCGAGTGAGCGGAGAGAGAGAGCTGCGAGCCGAATGCCGGGCGAGCTAGTAGTGCCGAGAGAGAGAGCCATTCCACCATCTTGCTCCTTATCTGGCCGACGTCATCCGCCACGCCCCCAATTCGTGTCCACAGCGGACAGCCCCTCCAACCATCGCTGGGCTATGGCACACACCTATTTGCATACCTGCTGAGCGGAAGCAGAACACGTACACACACACACAACATACGACCATATTCGTAACAAAGTGATGTCACGTGGACAGGAATTGACATACTGTCACATGACTTGACCAGTATGTTGAGTGGATGTCACTTTGGGACTGTTGGGCTTCACTACACGGTGAATAGCACATGGTGAAGACCGTATGTTTCTTTGTCTGTGGAACTATTGGACTCCATTCCCCAGCGTCCCCAAGTTTCACAGATAGGTGTGAAATCACCCTTGCACCCAGCTCCACAGCCACCATTGGCTGGAGTGGGACACATGATTTTACGACCTCAGGCCAACAAAACCAGTTCACCCCCACTGAACTGTCTCTTTCCCATTGTTTCTCTTGGAGGAGAAACGTCTGTCCTGAGGAGGACAAACCAGCTCTTTTTCCTGGACCTGTCCTCACAAGAGCAGGCCACCTCCTTCATGGTAGCGACACAAGGTCCTGCCTGAACTAAATAGATCAGCGCCAGCAGGTACGACCCAGAGTCTGCCAGCTGATAACCAGAACCAACAACAGGAGCACACCAGCAAGTTCGTATCAAGCTGCTAACTAGCCAGAATCAAGGAGCAACCGGATTCCTCCAGCCTGTAACCACAGCAAGGACACAACCAAACCCCTTTTCTCCAGCAACCAGCAACTCATCTCAAGGACTCTTCTTCTCCCCCTTTAAGGACTGGTAACAAACCCCTGTTAATGTATTTGATTTGCTTTAATGTACAGTGAGTTTGATTATTGTGATGTGTTGTAGTTACTGTGAAGCCATTAAGTTTAGTTGATGTTAGTTTGTTCACACAGACACAGAGTCTACACACAACTAACCACCTTTTCTTAACCTGGCGCCTTTATCTCACACACAAAGTTTCCAACAGGCCACTGAGGGACAAAGCTAAGCTAACAGCACTTAGCCTCCTTAGCCCACACCCCAGGGGGGCTGGCCATCACCATTTGGGCTCTTCCCCCCACCTTTGTGGGCCCATCTCACATTCCTCAGCCTTATCACACACACACACACACACACACACACACACACACACACACACACACACACACACACACACACACACACACACACACTCTCTCTCTTCCTATTATTTGTTAGTTTAGTCATAGAGACTTAGTTAGATTGTTTGATTGATTTTGTTCTGTTTTAATAAATGTTTTAATACCTGCTGTCTTCTTTAATGTTGTACAAGGGTGAACACTGCCAACCTCTACACTGTCAAGAACTCCAAAATCCTTCAGCTACCTATCAATGAGGTAATTTTGGTAGTAATTATTAAATTAATTATAAAACATAATTCAAAATTGATAGTTTAGTATTTTTATGAGACTAAATCAATTAAAACGGCTATCTTTTCCTCGTTTCTCGAAGTGGTGCCCCAATCGAGGTGGACTTTATTCAAAGTTCCATTCATTTTAATAATTATTAATTATCTTTGATAATTATTAATTATTTCTGATAGCCAAATTGAACTTTACCACATGTTAAACCCCAACAGGACCTCATCAGTTAAATTCAAGAATAAATGTCTATTAGGAAATTTCTAGAATATTCAAAGGGTGTGTGACACCTGTGTCACCGTGGATCCTTATCTCATGAACAGTGGGTCACCATTTTGAATCCGCACACTACTAGGGGAATCTGGGGAGGAGTGGGGAATTATAAATTGATCCACCTCCCCCTTAACACCTCTTATAACATAACCAGCATAACATGCTAAAGCTCATTGGCTGTTAGTTGCATACATGCTCCTTCAGCTTGCTGGCATCAGTAGATTATGTGCAACATCAGCATCTGCTATTAGCTGACAAGGAAAAAAACAACAGCATTCTACAGAATGTACAGAAACATGCCTTAAAGGTTCATTTCAATTTCATTTTTGCTATTCTGGTGTGACTGCAGCTTAACTCCTCTAATCTTTCTGCAAACAGCAGTGTGATAGCAGCAGCTCCCTCAATCATCCAGTTCTTCTCCTGGCATTTTGTTCAAACATGTCTAACGCTATGATGTCAAGAAGTTATCTGAATCCTGTACTTGATAGATCTACATGTTTACCAGGCGAATACGATGGGGGATTTAGTGTTCCAAGCTGATTCCCTTGGTATGCTTATTTGATTCTTGAGGGAGCTTCACTAAAGATCACAGACTTCTCTGCCAATTATAACTAAACATCTGTACACGAGTGTACTATTACAACTGTACAGCCACCTCCAATAAATGTTTGATGCTAGAATTTCTGACAAATAAAATATCTTCCATATCTAACATTTTTTATATTATATTGTAAGTTAGGGAAAGACATTTATGCTTTTGGAATTGACTGTTTACCATTGATGTTCATATAGTTAGATTTGGTAGGAAAAGTTGCAGCTCTTTGAGGAAGCTCTCAAAAAATCTCAATAAGCTGATGAATGAGTTGATAGTGAAGCATGAATGAGGCAGCTGACACAAGCAGGACTTCATTGCACTGCCTAAATGCAATGCTCCATATACTGTATATGTACAGTACAATACTGTAGCTATAGAAATAAGCTTTGCCATTATTAATACAGTCATCAAAGCTTTGGTGTTGTTTAATATTTAAACCTTTGTTAAATGACTACAACATCCTCAGTGTGTTAAAAGACTGTATGAAACATTTGAATCTGTGTTCTTACATTCCCAAATGTTGGCAACAAAGGATGCAAGCTTTTCTCTTGTCATGCATACTAGATGAAAAGATTTCGGAAGAATGCAACTGCGGCCAGATGAAAAAAGGAAGAGTCTTCAATAACAGCTGTATTCCTGAGTAGACAAAGTTTATAGGTTTACAGCCGACGGTGGCTGGGATGTACTACTGCAATGGATTTGAAAGTTATCTACAAGACGAGTGACAGGAGAGGACAAGGAGAAGAGGGGAAATTCAGTCTATACACCTGAAGAGGCATACGCCAGCTTGTACAATGTGCACTTGTCTTGTATGAGCACTGTGTGAGAGTTAATGATGAAGTCTCCTCTGTCTGAGGCAGGGATAGCACAGTATCTGCACACTGTGTTCAATGTGTTTTACAAAAGTAAACACCTCCCCATAAAACACAAGCATTGTTTATCCTGCCCACTGTTCCTGCTCGTTAAAACAGGGCAGAGTGTGGTGTGTGTGTGCACGTGCTTGTTTTGTGCAGCAGGTGTACTCACAGAGCAAAAGACAGGAGCTGACACCAACTGACAAATTAAAGCTGTCAGATGAAAACCCTGTAGCTCAAAGTTTTCTGGACCTCAAAAAGACTTGTGATAAGTAATGTTAAGTGACTATGCATAAGAAGGTGCAAGAGTTCTCACACCCAGTAGACAAGCATGCAAATTCTCAAAAAAAAGAAAACTTGAAACAGGGATCATCAGTTATCTTATCTTAGTGCCAGAACAATCCCTAGCCTGATCTCATCTTACATGAATACTTCTTTTGTTTATGGTTTGTTTTTTTTTGGAGAGTGTAATTAACACGGAGTGAAGTTTATGGGTATTCCAGGCTACTCTCTAGCTATAACAGGAATGTGTGTGTCTATGTGTTTCCCTCCTAGGCAAATAGAAAATCATGTAAGTAATTCAGGTGCTCATCCATAGACTGTGGATAGACTTTTCTTTCAGCTCACATATACACATAATGGAAAGTCAAATACAAATAAACACACAGGCTTTGCATTTCGTATCCATTCCTTTCAACTCTGCTGCCAGTTTACCTCTTTCTCCAGCTTCTATTGTGTCTCCCCTTAAGCCTCCTCTGTCCATCACATTCTCAAGGCATACAGTGTGTCCTTTCACCTCATCTTCCTCATTCTCCTCAATATGCCCCCAGACTGAAAGGAGGGAGTTTGGAATGTGAAAAACACAGAAGGTGGACAGAGGTAGTGTAACGTGTAAAATATGGATGAGAATGCACTGTGAAAGTTTAGACCATTTGAGCTCCAACACAAGACAAGGACAGGCAGTGGCAGAGAGAAAGAGCAAGAAAATAACAACCTCAGAATGTGAGACTTCTTGCAGCAGCAAACATATACTGCGATCTTTGGGAGCATTTTGGTGAGTCCGAGCCATGCAGTGAAAGCAGGAGCAGAAAAAGAGAGGAAGGATAAGAAAAAGATAAACAGAGAAATAATGAAAGAAGGTAGAGGTGCACAAGCAGGTGCGATAACATTGAATGACCAGATTGATTGTATCTATGACCATTAATCTTTTAAAACATAGTAACTAAACATTTTATTCAAAGGTAATGGAAGCGGGGAGTTGTTTTCCCAAATGAAATCACATCCAATTTACTTTGCTCAGTTCATCCTCGCCCATTCGATCTTATTATCTACTACAGAACAGGAGAGAAGTAAAGTGTGCCAACTTACTAATGGGAGAAGATTATTCTGTAATGAATTCCAAAAACTCATCTTCTCATTTCTGTTGTTTCTCTCCGTCACTCCATCACCATTGCCCAACACAGTCACATCACATCTCCCCAAGGTTCTTGCCAATAAGAGCGACTCACACATGGTGATCCGGTTAAAGACATTTACAGTAAATTCAATGCAAGAGGAAAAGCTGATTGGGAATTGCACTGAAGAGCAGGACCAGGGACTAGGGAATTAAATCCAGATACCTCTCTAGTGTATTGAAAGATTCAGAATTCAGAAGAGAAGGGTGGGGGGGGTGGGGGTGGGGGTTGCTGAAAGGTTATTCTGGCCCCACAATCAAACATAAGAGTAGATATGAAGAGCTGCCTGAGAATTGCCGGGCTTATCTATCCTGGCACAGAGCAGCCACTTGTCTGTGACACATTGTCTCTCTCTCCATTTTTCAGCGTGTCTCACTGTGTCTCTCTGTCTCCTAGTTTACTTATCCTACTGCCGCTTATCACAGTCTTTCAGTGACCTTCACCTCATTTGTAAATTGAACAACTGGGGGAGTGTGCTGTATTGGTGTATTGGGTGTATATAGCTGTATATTATCAGTTAGGTTGGTTGATGTGACTCTAAATGCAACTAATTATTTCCACTGTGTAACATGTAATTATGTCTTAACTGACATGAATATGCATAATTCCTTTGAGCAGGTGAGAAATTGCACATTTTGACCTCAAACTGGCCTTCAAATTATTTCTTTAAGCACAAGTGACACCCTGTCAGAAGGACATGGGATATGAAAGAGAACTGGAAGGAGAGCAAAGTAAAAGGTTGTGCGTTATAAAACATATATCTATTTCATGACAACCACACACACAAAAACACACATATACACAGAGTGTGATATTTTCAAAGGTTATATTGATTGGCAGAGAAGGCAGTAGCCAAGTAATAATGACTCTAGAGGTTGGCACTGTAGGATGTCAAACTTCTGACATTTCAAGAGAGAAAAGCTCAGTTCTCAGATACAGTGTCAGTGTGACAGAAACACACATTCAGGCATGCGGGCTGTGGTTTCTCTGCACTACATTTAATCCTTTGCACTACATAGCAGCATTTATCAGGAAAAAATGTCTCCTGCCTCCGAAAACATTACAGACAACATTTAAAACTTATACACACACACACACACACACACACACACACATATATATATATATATATCCTGTAAAACTGATTGCTTAAAGAAACTGTTTTAGGCTTTGTAAAATATCTACTCAGTCATTAAAAGGACATCATGAAAAATCAGATGTCACAGTAAAACAACCAAGTTATCTAAATTATTCACCCTTATATAATTGAGAGCAATAATGTGTAATTGACATATTGAAGTACTGGTACCATATAAGTCAAAAAGTAACAGCTCATTTGTAATCAAAGTGATGTTTGCATGAGGGATTCCGTAACAGTCTCAAACAAAGTGAAAAGGTTCCCCAGTGTCTGCTAACATCCACAGAACCAGACATAGATTATACACCACCCTAGAGCAATGTTGAATTTGACAATGAAAAGAAAACAAATGACTCTCAGGATGATAAAATGAAAAAGGATTTTCATCCCTCCTCCTCCTCCCCCTCTCCTTCTAATAGACTTGATAAATTATTTAAACAATGTTAAACAAGACGCAAAGTTTAATTAACTTGGGCTGCCCCTGCTGAGCTGGAAATTAAACTTTCTTACCACATTGTCTTTAGTCTTCTCTTAGTCAAGCTCATACATTGTATTGCTCAGTGTTTAGCCTTGTCCAACACAGGGACCAGACAGTAAATACAAAATCTAATCCTCCACATCTCGTTTCTCACTCTGCAAAACACTGAAAATAATTCACCAAAATTTAATTTAATTTGCATAAAAAGCAAAATATAAAAGCACTGAATCTTAGGAGGACTGACGAATGTCTGTTATCTTTATGATTTCAATCCAAGTCTAGAAGGGAGCACATTTTAAAATTACACTTCACTTATTGGCTCCGTCTTGAATAGCATCCAGGATGTAAAGAGTGCACTGGGTAATCAAGAATCACTGAGTACATAATAAATAACGAATTGTCTCTTGTGTCTATTTACTTGAACACTGGGAATTACCCAACGTGCTAATTTAGCTTCTCCTGCATATACCTACGACAGCAACATGTGTCATCTAGTGATTCATTCTTTATACAGGGATTATATACCTAAAAGTGCTCAGATGGCTGATTCAAAGATATTAAACATATTGTTGATAGTGCATTACATGTTACTGCACTTTAACTACACTTGAATTAACACCACAAAAGCCAGCATAATGTATTCTCACAATTCTGTATTATCTTAAAAAGGAAAACAAGCACACTTTGCAAAAATGCTAATTATTGCAAAAATCTGTTCAAAAACTGTTCGGCCTGAATTTTCACTCTAGATGTTGGAGCAAGTAGTTTGAGAAAAAAAAATATTCAAAGTGCTCTCACTGGCGTTCTTAATGTCCACAGGATGGCATTGGCTCAGTTTTCATCATGTGGCCACAGTGTGGTGTATGTTCATGCACCTGTTATCACATGACAGAAGTTTAGTCAAGCTACTAAAATCAGGCCATGAATTTTTTTCTAGTCACTCATCCGCTCCATCATGCAGACAGGCACTTGATGTAGACATTAATCCACATGCACCCCTGTGGATATTTCTTCTCTTCCTCTTTTCTTTTTGAGAAGATCGAATCTGTTAGGACATAAAATACACAATTAAGTGAAACTTTCTGACATCCAATAAAAGTATGATTACTATCATGGTTTTGCCACATTAGCTCTGTAATCCTACAAGATACATCTATAACATAAATGCTCCAATTATGATATTAAGCCAATTGATCAACTTGCCCATTTGCTAATATCACTGGCAACTCAAGTCACTTTTAATTCCAATATCCAATTTATCCAGTATCACAAATTTTACATTTTCTTCAAAGGCCTTATTACAGTCCTAATACTAACCACCCTGTCCTCGATTTTTGCACCTGCAATGGGAGTCACTAGTGCACAGTATTTTTTAATTCTGAATTATCACTGTTCCCTTGTGCAACAATATAGATGTGCCATTGAGAAACACAGAGAAGATTTTAAACCACATCAAAGGAGGAAGTAGAGAGCCGCTCCTCTGTGCAAACAGAGAAACATTTTTTCAAGGTACTTATACTGAGTAATGAAAGGGTTTTTCCTCATAGCTAATTAAATTTGTCATGCTTGGTCTCCAGGCCTGATAAATGTAATAGCACATTCAGGGGTATTAGGAAACCCTTATTTCTTGCTTGCCTCTACTTTCCCCTCTATCAGGCTCTGGCCTTCAAAGAGAAAGTGAGAGAGAGGAAGATAGAAATGGAAGGACTTTATGTTAATGGGAGGAAGGAAGTGAGATGAAAGGAGAGCAGAACAAGGGAGGAATGACAAAAGAGGTAGAGGATAAGACAGGCGCTTGCAGTGTATTGTCTCCTGTCCAATCTTATTTTCAGCCAGAATTATTTTTCATTAGCGCTCATCTCACAGACTTATGAGTCACAGCTGCTCACAACCTGTCTTTTCCTCTTTGCAACTCACCCAAACATACACACAAACATACTAAGCTTTCCTTTTCACATTTCACCTTTCTAACTTGAGCCAAATGTAATCAAAAGTAAAAAAGTACAAACCCTTCCCATGGGAAAATAAACACAAATAGCCGCTTTAGAAAGAGACTTGTCATTTTGTATTTTGTGTCACAACCCACACAATCAAGAACATATTAGGTGAGAATGGGCAAGAGACAAGTGACTGCAGTGTTTATATATAGCATCATCATTCTGAGGGGAAGTAGTCGGAAAACCATTTAAACAAGTGAGACAAGAAACATGAGAAGAGAAGAATCCAAGAACCCAATCACAGCCTTTCATGGTGATAAATGGTGCTATATATGAGTGCAATAATAGAGTTACACAGCATTACACAAGTGTTGTACAACAGCTCTTGTCATCAGCAGAATCTGTACCTTCCCTTTAAAAGCCAGCCCACGTTTCCATTTTTGACACATCTGGAATTTAACTGACACTCTGAGTTCCCTGCTGTGACAAATTGCGTATTTAATGGAAAATACACAATGCCCCTAAAGAACAAAAGGAACAGGACAAAACAAACAAACAAGCAATGTATATGTTGTTGGTTTCCGATGTATTATAATTTTCCCACATGAGACCTTTAAAACACTTCATGTATAGAACCACACTGCACCATCCATTTCTATCATCATCATCATCATCATCATCATCATCATCATTTTCTTCTTATAAATGAAATATCTGATCAGACCAGGGATCTCCAGCCAATATTGATTGAATATTGATTTTGAGAAAGACTTGGATCTACACATATTTGGAGCAGTGACTTATTATTTGCTTGAGTCTCTTACAGGTATAGAATCTAAGCACATAATGACAAAATCAAAAGTAAATAATTGGGAGGAATTACATTAAATCACTTTGTGTATCCAGGTTTTGGCGGGATTCACCAGTGCATCATGCTTTGATATTATATTTTTGATTGGCAGACAAGTTTTGCTGCAGGCAGCTCCAGTTTATGTTGTTGAACCGGAGACAAAGCTGGCAGCCTTAATTACCGTTATCATTTAAGCATGAAGAGTAATCAAATATGAATGGGAAATTGGGCAGGGTTGTACAAACAAAGCTAGAGTGTGGTCATATTAAAAACATGTTTATAGATTGCAAAGCAGACTTGTGAAAATGAGCCAAAGAGAGAGAGAGATTAACAAGGGTAGAAATCACTATGTACAGTAAAACTGGTGGCCATAGTTACTGTGTGTTTCTATGTGTTTATGCATGGATGTGTTTATATGTGTGTGTGATTTCCCCCAGTAACAGTGTGCTTGCCAGACCATTAAAACACACATCTGCATCTAATTAAATCTGTTGCCCAAATCTCCATGGGTACCCTGTGAACCTAATGCACACTTCCTTTCAGACACCCTGCTTTCATAGAGACAGATGAGGATAACTGAACCATGGTAAACAAGCCACGCACAGATACTTTATTCTATTTCTCTTTATAACCCTTACTCAAACACAAATACAAAACATCTCCTTCTACACCCAAAGGGAGTCACAATAAAAACACCAATTAAGAAATTGTCAGTAATTAGATATGGATTCTCTTTATTGCTTTCACAAAACGACAATTTGTGGTTTTATGTGTGGGACTATTTCTTAACCAGGAGTTGCAACTTCCTGGTGTCTTGTCGTCAAAATGAGGTTGCCAGGCAACCAGAAGAAATCATTGCACCTGGCCAGCAATAAGTCGGCCCCATTACCAACCTTAAAACCACAAAGTATTGTTTATACACTTCGGGTTCTGTGCAGATCACACAAATGAGATATTAAATGTCAAATTGTTAATTTTACGAGTGTTAGTAGGCATTCGTTGGTTTGTTTTTGCATTTTACCTTTGGACAAAGCCAAGTTACGTGCTTTCCCTTTTCCACTTTTCAACTAAACTCACTAGCTCTAGCTGCGTAGTTAGCATACAGACATGAGTGTGGTTTTGATTTTCTCATCCAAAACAAAGACGTGTACATAAAATGTTGAACTATTCCTTTAGTAGGCTGAGTATGTGTATTTGGAGAGAGTCTCACAGCTCACAGCTGTATCAGCGCAGGCTGCAGTAAAGCTTGGCATTGTTAGCTATCCTATAGTGATAAGTCCAAAAAAGGCCCTGTTGCACCATAGACATCTCCCGATCCACCTGATTACCATCCTGCCAGTAACATTTACTGCTGTGATGCTCGACAAGGTACAGAAACACACATTTCAGCTTTAGCCCTCTGCAGTGTAGCTTTGGCCTGTCTGGTCTAATGTTAGCTGGGTTTAATGTGATTTTAGTATTAGCCTAATTCGACATGAGACGCAAGGAACACATAGTTTAGCAGAGAAGATTAAAGGGGCCCTGATTTGAAAGAGACAGAGTCAAAGGCATCAGAGAGCAACATCAGTATTACCAATAACACCCGCAGGTCTCATTTCCTAATCACAGCTCTAATGAAGATGAATGTGCAGCCTGTGTTCGTGAATGCACATGTACGGACACACACTTTATGTTTAATGAGTGGGTGCTCACTCTCATAAATCATATGTATACAGACAAACATATGAATGTCTTTTCATGTTAGTACATTCTTGCGCATATTTACCTGCACATTCATCGAAGTGTGTGTAATTAAATATTGGTTAATTCTCAGCTTGCATACTGATATGACTCCTCTGCATTACAAAGCGGTATTCATCCTGAATTACAATCTGCACCTCCCTCTAGTTAGCCACAATAATGACTTATTATCCCTGAGGGATAAATATGAAAGCAAAGTATTGGTAAGCAATCAACTGATGAAATAACTTAGAACAGAACATCAGTTCACATCTGTAGTTAGGGTGTCATGGCTGCTGCAGGGTTGACTGTTCATTAGTTTACTGCAGACACCAAAAAAAAGCCTGTCTCGGCATTATGATTTTATGTGTGTGTAGGAATTTGTGAAAATCAGATATGCAAATTCACACATAGAGAATAGTAATATAAAATAGTAAATGAAAATACTGAAACTACTGTATGCTTTGGTAACCATGTCGCTTGCTTTCTCTCGCTGTCTCTATTTAGCTTTTGTCCCCAGGTATTTATATTTCCTATTGTTGGCAGTCATTGTCAGTGAGTGGTTGTAGTCATTTGGAGTTTGTGCATATGAGTGGGTTGTCTTGACTGCCAAAATATATTGTGTTGTTTAAAATGATTTTGCATTTATGTCTCAGTGAAGAAAGTAAAAACAGTGTCAGTTGATATTTATGTGAATGCTACCAGTCTCAGCTGGGTTAATCTTGCAATGAAAACAAAAATATACAAAGATTAAAGATAAGCAGTCTTCCATTGGATGGATGGAATTTACATTAACCCCATGATGGATGGCTACCATTTAATGTAGTGCAACTAGACAGGAACTATTCTTCAGATGATGTCTGTGGATGCATAGCATTAAACTACAAGCAGAGCACTTGTAAAATTCTCTAGTTTTCTAGTATCATGCTTCACATAGATTCAGCTTACTACAGACCGGACCTCGGTGACCTCACTGGTGGGTGCAGCCATGTATGTATGAGAGAGTACGAGAGAGTAGGAAGACTACAATGATCACAGTAAATGAGATTACAGTACTTGTCAGATGTGGGAAATTTACCATGATTATACAATATCTAATATCCAATATTGAATCCTTCCATGGTATATTTATATACACCAGATGGATAGTCATAAATAAGTAACATACAAAAGCCTGGTTGTGTGACAGACTGATTTGGATGATAACCTAATGATGCACTTGCAGGAAAATCAGAACAAACCACAATATGCAGCATATAAAAAGGTTAACTGGTAATGTGTGCTTACTCATTAAAATACTGAAGTCATTACCATGCATTATAGAAAAGTGACACAGTATAACAAACATTTACACACAAGCACACAGTCACATTACTGACTCACTATTCTCTTCCTGGAGACTTACCCTAACCATAACCACCTAAGTCTAACCCTAAACCTAACATAACTCTAACCTTACCCAAATCTTAAACCAAGTCTACACCCTAAACACCCTTTACTGATTCACGTTATAGAAACTTGCGTTTTGTCCACAAAAGGAAGGCAAGGACCCACAATGTGTCTAACAGACACAACACAAGTAACACATGGTAAATGCCCACACACACACACACACACACACACACACACACACACACAACTGTAATAATAATTTGTAAGTGCTCATAAACCCCCTGGAGATAATTATAACAGCTGATTAACCAGCTACCAGGCCCTGTGAAGACCTATTGCTAATTTATGACAAGCCATTATCACTGTCAGGTATTCAGCGCACACATACACTTTCTCCCCCAGTCTCATAACAATATGAGTTTAATAAAGCAAACATGAACATCAAGGTACTACAGTGTATTATTGTCACATTGTTACCAAATAGGAGGTAAAGTCTTCAAATACACTGTCTAAACTAAGATTTATTAGAATTTTCTGGATAGTGCCTTAGTTTGCAGAATTTGGAGATTAAGACCCAATTTCCTCTACAACGTTCAAAAGACGTACAACTCTGCATTTAATCTCAAGCATCATAATGTAGCAGACAGCACACATGAAACTGAACCGATACTCTGTATAAGGAAATCTCATTCATAGCTGATGTTGTGTGGCAAAATTATGAATCTGACCAGACATTAAACACCAACTTTTTTCTTTCCCTGCCATACCCTCTTTAACTCTACTGTCTTTGATACCCTTCTACCAGGTACAAGAGGTAGAGGAGACGCGACTTGCTGTGATATTAGATATATAGTTTTTGAAACAGGTGGAGTCCTTTAATGACTTAACAGAGGAAGGATGTGTAGGTGCACATACAGTACATTACCTGAGTGTGGTCTAATCTGAAGCCTTAAGGAGCCCTAGAAAAGCCTTTTGAAAACACCAGCAATGTCCTCACTTCTCAGGGACTTTTTATTTTTAATCTCCCTATCCTTCCTGACCTTCACAGGGATAGAAACACCAGTACTCCCTCAGGACACACCAAACTGTGCACGTTTTGTGGGAATAAATGAGATGTTGTAAAGTGGGTGCTGTCTTTGTTGGATTGATGAGACCTCCATTGTCACAACTCTCCCACTCTGTTAACAACCTGACAGCGAGAAAAATGAATATACAACTCTGTTGTGTACCTCTCGGCTTATGACTGACAAGCCTTTAGCATCAGCAGGGGAAAAAAAGCAATCCAAGGCACACATAGTCCCCTGATGCACACATATTTAATAAACACATACACACTTCCAATTTGACTTGGCAGCTGCTGTGCAGTTCCACTGTTGTTTTACTTCACTTTGAAAAACACAGAGGATTGATTTAATTTGCCTCAACAACAGGGATGGTGTGTCCCTCTGTTCACATTATATGCACACATACACAAACTTAAAGCCAGGCATGCTCATCAGCTTCTGCAATTTTTAGCTTGTTTGAAATTCTTTTCAGTACCACAACACTGCTGCAGTTATATTTCAATTATGGAAATCACAGAATTTTCATTTATTTCTCAGACCACAGAAAGCAATCCTCTGCTAGATTGACAGTCACCAGCAAAACCATACAGCACTGCAACTTTCACAGCAGCTGTCACAGTAATTCAAAGTAATAGTTTCACTGTAGCAGACTTGTCCTCAGGGCAGCGTAGTGTGCGCTAGGAAACATCAGAGACACTGACTAACCACTGCTTAGTAGCAGGTGTGGCAGTTGCACAACCCACAACCATAAGGCACCACAACTGGTGAAAACTGGTGTAGGAAGAAGGCCAATGGCATTACCAGAGACCCCAATCACCAGTCACAAACTCCTCAACTCATTACCTAATACAATCATACGTACATACATTCATACTTTATACTTCTTACTTGATTTTTTTGAGTACATTCTGTACTAGCATTGTTGAAGGGAGACTATGACCAAGAATTTGATTGCCAAAAAAACTGCTTCATTGTAATTTGTTGTGCATATGTCAATAAAGAACTTATATGTTGTAAGATGTAAATTGTAGCACATACAGCAATGTTGAGCAGGTAGTGAGAGCAAAACCAGCCATGAAAAGCTACTGTCAGAGTTTCTGTGGAGTCCAAGCTAGGTATGAGGGGCACATACTGTTGTTTTTAAGTCTTCAGTACATCCATGGCAGCTACAATTAGCCAGTGTTCTGCTTAACAAAACTTTAAAATCCAAGCAGAAACATACAAGCTAATTTCGATCAATTCGAAAAATTGAAAAAAGATTTACCAGCAATAAAATTGCAGGAAAAAAAAGTGGAAAAGTGCAATATGCTAATAGGGGTAGGTAAACTACTTAATTCAGTCAGTGTCTAGTTAAGCTCAGGTTGCATACACTATTGTAGTTTTTGTATATATATAGTATCTATATATAGTATATAGTATCTTGTAGAATTGACATGCAACAAAGGTCCCTAGCTGCAAATGAACCGGGGATAGTGTGATCAGTAAAGGGTATACGTCCAATGTTCTAGGCCACCAGATTTCCATAAGTCCATCAAATAGATTCAAACTAATTTAGTGGATAAAAATGCAAATGCATGATAGGACTAGAGGTGTAAATTATGAATCACTTTACTGATTAAATGATCATTTCTTCTTTAAATGTACTTCAAATTCACATGTGCATCTGCAAGCCGTTGCATCACTGTTCCCTATTACATTTAGGCTTATCCAAGCTCTCTTTATGTGCTCAGCAGCCAACTTAAACAGCGTTATCACATTATTGTTTTAATTTGGAAGCAACACACTGTGCATTAGACTACAGCTGAGACAACAATGGTGCTCTCAGTCACCAGTGAGGGGAGCTCCACTCTACTGAATCAGCCAGTGACACTGATGATTCAGGATAGTTAGATTCTCTATTATAGATTTGTTCGAACATGCACTCCAGATGGAACTTTCAAGGGAGCATGTGAAAGAGAAGAAAGGTCATGGCATGGGCACTTCCAAAAACATTTCACTCCTAAAATACTGTGACAATGATGAGCTGATGGGATTTATGTTGCCCTTTGTCTCCGCTTGACTTGACAAGCCTGCTATTGTTGGTGCAGACAATCTGATGGTCAATACACAGAAATTAACACCCTGCGCCTGCTTTATTACTAGTAACACTTGTTTACTGTAATCTCTCCCACTATCACTCCCACCTCTTAATCTCTGATTCATGACTTTGGCGTTAAACTTTTATCTATCCCCAACTCTCATAGTTTTCCCTCTCTGCATTTCCAGCCATTTGTCTCTCCTCCTGCCACTCACCCAGGCTTCTAATAATATCATTCCACTGGGAGTAGATAAGTGTGGCTGTTGTGATAAGGAGCTGGGAGAGGGAACGATGCAATCTGTCTCCATCTCCTCCCACTGTCGCAGCAGTTTTGATCCACTGGTGGATATGAACATCAGCTCCATTGATGTGCGGCACAACATGGCTGGTATCTGTGATCTACAGAGGATGCAGCATCTCATCCCTTCCTTATCCTCAGTATTTCTAATAACGAAAGATGAAAGGCTTGGTGAGGATGGTCATGGTAATGGTGGCCAATTAAACTCTTTCAAGAGTTTAACAGTTTAAATGTTTCAGGCTTTGGTAAATCTTTTTACTTGGTTAACTGATTAGCTTTGAGCTAATTTTCTATCCTCTGGGTGCCTGAAACCTAATAAGAATCCATTTACTGGTCTTCCCTTCACTTATTATTCCTATTCACATGTTCATGATACACTGTTTGCATCCAATGGCATGGATGTGCTTTTCCAGGCCTAATTAGTTATTGATCCAATTATGCTGATAGATTCAGCCACTTTTCAAGTATTGATCCTGTCTATCTCAAAGGAACACATTGTATTGTGTGAAACTGCTTGTGCTGTCTGATGCATTTTGCATGGCAAACACACTAGAGTACAATCTTCAAAGGACTTCATCAATGTTATTATTGTTACTATAGCTTACACAACTGCATGTGCTTGGCCTGAATTCACTCTTCCATTACAATAATTGAAACTGAATTTTTAAAAAGCATAGACTTACTGGTGAATTATTCAACAAGATACTAGCATCACAACATTTGTCACATTTCAAATATGACTGTCATTATAAAGCTGAAATCTAGTGATTATATTTAGACACATTACAGCATTCTCCATGGTTCTGCACGGAGAATAAGAAATTTCTCTCATTATCACAACAGTAGCTTAAGTTTTGTGACATGTATTTTTGGATGAAGACTTTCTGAAGTTGTGAAATACAAGAATAATGACATTTTCTAAATGTAGTTAAAATACAGTAAAAATGACCATAGCCTACTCGTCTTTTTCATTTTTAAAATCTTACAGACAATTACCATTTCCATAAGTTTCACTTATTTTAGGTGATTAGACTCTATTAGCTTTGTTGCACCTGTTAGGTGAGAGATTGATAGCTTTTCAATAATTCTATATGAAATCAAATCGTGCACAATCCTGAGAACAAAATGCTGAAGGAGGAAAAAATAAACACCACAATACAGAATAAAAAGGAGCTCTGAGAACTATTGTGACTGACTAGCACTACCATGTTGTAAAGCTCGCTTTTTTAGCGCGTTTGCTCACCTGTGAATAGTCCCCATGCCACAAAACCTCAAGCACTGCTTATTGAACAAAGACATTGGGATGAATTTCCCTGCTGCTGTCTGGAGTGACTGGACCTGAAGTACATCCCACACCGGCCTTGATGCAGTGTCACATCATTCACTGTATATTTAATAGACACTCTTCATGGCAGACATTTTGACTTGTCAAAGCAGGAAAAGCACAGGTAGAACTAATAACTTTAATAACGACTGAATTCCGTTTAGGTGAGCTACTTCCAGGGCTCTGGTATTGTGCCTGCTCCCTTCCTAACACCTCTCAGTGGGACAATTTAACAGATGGAGCTATTATTTACACTTGTGCTGTTTCTGCTTTCAGGTCCAACTGTCTGCTGTGAAAAAAGGTCTATTGAAGCCCATAACACACTCCAAGCGCATCATATAGACAAATGAAGAAGTCAAAGTTTAGGTAAAATTCATTTTGATGCACATTCTGTCAGTGTGTTGTCCTTTATTGTTAAATGAACTACTTTGTCAAGTCAAAGAAAACATCCTCTGCTGGGAATATGTCATTGCCTAGTCCTTTAATATAAAACAACCAAACTTTTTAAAACAATCTTCAAGAAAATCTAGAAACTGTGTACTTGCAGTATACTGTACTGTATGTCTGTGCTCTGACCAGTCTCTCTGTCAAACTTTAGTTTTAAACTCCTAATATGACAAAACTTTCCTTGAACTACTCTGGATGTTCACTGTTCACTCTCTGTGGGTTTCCATTTTTCATTCTCCCTTGACTGCTGGCTAGAAAGCTTTCTGCTCGCCTGCTTTCTTTTTGGATGACGGGAGGGCACTCTACCACCTGCTCTCATTGCTCCTGATACTGGCCTTATTAATTTATTTGTGGTTGTGGTATTATTTTATTTATTGATGCCTGAAATTGAAGTGCATTGCCAGATTACAGATTTGATCCCCTGTTCCTGAAATGTGCTGGCAAGGTCCACATCTTGTCACCAACCTGACAACACCTGCTCCAAGAATAATTGCTTTCAAAGAAGCTGACGTCCTGCTACACTTTTACTCTGCTCTTTACCACACACATCAACACACACCCACACACACTCTTTGTCTCACTGCTATCTCTATTTCTCTCTCTGCCTGGTTCAATGTCACTCAACCACTTCAGCCAAGACACTTTTTCCCTTAAACCATCTGTATTTTGTTCACAGTTCCTCACTCCCATAGACTCAGTCACCTTCCTTTTTACATTTTTTTGCTCACCTCATTCTTTGATTCTCTCTAGCCATCTTCTTGCTCTCAGACACTCATCTCCATCTCTTCCTCTCCCCATCGTCAGTTTCCTCAGACATTTTAAAACTTACTTTGACACCTGAGACTTTCTTGCTCTTAGCCCCCCCCTGCCCATTTTCAGTGGCCAGTGAAGAGTATTATTTGCTACAGATTAATGTCACAGTCCATTTTCACAGCAGACTTTTCGTCGCAAGAAAAGAACATGTTTTACTGATAATATTAATGAGGGCTCAGTTCCATTACGTGACACAGTAAGCTAGCATGCACAATACTGGGATCCTCAACTTGATCACATAAATGAAAATGAGATTGAGCTTATTAATTTTAATTACACCCGAGTCTTCCTACTATGAGATGTCTGCTGTGCTGTCAATCTACAAGTTGTAAGGATTCAACTCTTTTCCCAGTTTTAGTAATATAACTCAACCAAAATAATTTCTGTGTATTCTAAAATATAACCATGGCAAAATGGCTGTGTGTTTTTATAACATCAAAGGTTTGGGAGAAGGCTAAAAGATAACTCCAGGGGTTAACTCATTGTAACATCTGATTCCTCTCCCTTGCATTAGTGTACAAACAGCCGTCTGCTCTGAAACTATCACCTCTGCTGCTGCAGTGCATCACAACTTCACCTCTGGCAAGAGACTTAAAGAAAACAGCCAAAGCCTGTGGGGGAGTCTCCCGCTGATCCCAGCTCTTTGGAGGTTTTGTGTTTTTTAAGCTCCCCATGAAGCTTCTTTTTATTCCTCTTTGCTCCAGATATAACCAATCATCTGCCTTGCTTTTCAAGCATTAATATCAATTTTCACAGGGTGATTTCTCTTCAGCAATGCATTTGTTCTCAGTGGGAGATTTATTCAATGATTTTATTACTTTGACAGTGTGAGGAGATAATTACATGTTTTTTTTTTTAATCCAATAGCTACCAAGGGAGTTGCATTCCCTTAAGGTAGTATGACTTTGATGTAGGTTTTCACAGATATCTCTATGTGATTAGTGTTTAAATCCAAATGTATGAACCAAACATAAAGTGCTTTTAGTTGGAGAGCAAAGCACACAGACCAGTTTTGGTAAACTGTTATCTTTAAGGGAAGGTATCACGTAATCAGTTTCACTTTATGATATGAAAGCACAGTATGCTTGAAATCATATCAGGCAAATTGTATTTCATGTGTGTTCCATCTTTGAAGGAATCTCTGTTATAAAACTCTGTTGTGACTCATTGGTGAGTGAATGAAACAAATCCCAATCGAGTGGTAGGATGCCCTATAAGACATCAACAAAACCATCATTTTGCTCCCCTTTTCCCTCGAAACATAACTGCATGGATCAAGAGGTCAGATGGACAAAATACAGTGCCTTCTATTTTTCTTACGTGCTTGTTTCCATAAAGTGAGGAGGTAAGGTAATGTAGAAGATCTGACAAACTCAAACAACTATAGAAAATAACTAATTTCAACCTGCATCCGACCAGTATTTGTAGGAGAGTCAGCTGATGTGTGTTTACCCATTCAGACTGACTGCCTATGGGGGTTTGACCTGCGTCACAGTGTCGGTCTGAATGGGGAAACCGAATAATTCAGATTTGGCACATTGAACTTGATTTTCATTTTATTGGAGCTAAACAAGCCTACATTGGACTTAACTAGCTGAAATGTTGTTCTATGCCAGAAGGGGTCTTTAAAAGTCATCATTGTCAACCGTACTAGCAGTTTTAGTTGATAAAAACTTAATGAAATTCATGAGCTTTTGCTTGTTTCTAGCAGGGCTTTTTCTGTTTTCCTGTGTTTTCTTTGCAACATCTATCTACAAGTGTTTTCTATGGCAATTGAGTCTCTTTTTTGTTGCTGTTCTGTATCTTTCTCTTTTTATCTTTTTGTTTTTTCAAATACTCTGGGAGATGAGAGATGGCAGTGCACTTGCATTTCAGGGAACAGGGAATGGTAACTGCACCTTTGTGATACACACCTTTCATCAAAGTGGCATACACACACACACACTCACTTATGGGAAAATGCAAGAGAAAGCCATCTGGCTGAAGTAAAAAAAAACAAAAAAACATGTACAATAGCTAAGCCAGCAGCCTTTCATTAATAATAATAGAAAACCGAGTGTCAGGGCTACTGTACACAGTTCCATGTGTGCTTGAATGTTTTAACTGTAGATGACATTGACATGGAGCATGCTGATCTGTAAACTCCAGAGTAATTAATGAGCCCACTGTGCATCACAGGGACATGAGAGGGAGGAGAGGAGGAAAGAGGGATGAGAAGAAGGAGGGGCGCCAATGAGAAAGCTGTGTTTAATTAGACTCATACAGAGGACTGGCCGTCCTGCGGGAGCCGCTAGTCCTTCACCAATTACCATTCTGCTGAGAGAAGAACACGCAAGTGGAGAGAAAGAGCAAAAGAACAATAGAGGATAGCGTAAGGCAAACTATTTGGCAGGCAATGGGTATCCCAGTGGCTAAGTAGACAGAGTATACTGTACTTTGCATTTGCAACAAGATTTAAATGTACTTTTCTTATATTTCTTATATTAGTCATCATCAAATTTGCCAATACATATTGTTTTCAGTGAACTTTGTAAAGCACTATGAGACACAGTATCAGTTGTGATATTGGGCTATACAAATAAAATTGAATTGAATTGAATTGAATTGAATTGAATTGAATTGTCATTGTAACCTCTATTTCCTCTAAGGCATATTTTATTGCAAGCATTACAAATATCATTTTAATATGGTGATAGGCTAAACAAATAACAGTTAAGTGAGAATTAGATAGAAAAAGAGTGACCAGCAGGACCCAAGAGAGGAGGAATATATTCAGCAGTGCATACAGTTCCAGGTGGTTAGCTGTGAGTTTAGGTCTGTATTGTGATGATACAGGCAGGGCAGAACTCATCATCCATCTGGCAGCCAAGCACACACAGATGGAGGCGGGTGTCTGTGAGCCTGAGGGACATCGCTCCTGGATCTGGATATCCTGTAGTTTTTTGAAAAGGTGTGACCCTAAATTCAAACCGTGACACAAACTTTATCGTCAGTCTCTCGTCAGGTTGCAATTATTCCCAGCAGTGTGTCTCACTCTCTTAAAGGCAATCTAGCTCTCATCTCCAGATGTACAGGTCAGGTATCTGTGTGTGCCTAGGTCACCAAATCTTTTATCTTTAGCATACTATGTGTAGAGCATTTATTAACTAAACAAAAGAGATCTTGGTCGGCACAAACTGCAGCCTCTCTTTCAGGATGTTGTTCCACGGTCTCATCCTTCCCTCATCCTTTCTTCATGAATGCAGTCTTTCTGTTATCGCTGTATCTTCATACTGTTAGGGTTGATGCCACAGTTCTTGTACATTCCTTCCATAAGTCTGTAATATCAATTTTAAAGTAAAATTAATTTCTTCCAATTTTTACCTTTACCTCCTAAACTTGAAAAGAAAGAAATAGTAAGGAGGAAGAAAAGGAAGAAACGACAAAAGAGGTATAGAAGAAGGACAAGAAGATGGAAGAGGGGTGGACAATAATGGAAGACTCACTGGAGCAAGGAAGGAAAGATGGATGTTAAGACATAACGCAGGAAGACAAAGATGAAAGGAGGCATTGGGGAGGAAAGGAGTGAAGTGAAGGTATGGGGAAAAAGGGAGAGAAAAATGGAACAAAAACCCAGTGTGAAGGGGAGAGAGGATTGCGGACACAAAGACTAGAAGTAGAAAAAAAGGTTTGAAAGAAGGAAGGGAGGAAAAGGGAAGGTTGCAGAACAACTCTTTCTCTCCAGCTCAGTACTGACAGACTGAGCTGCTGCAACAGACTGCCATTACGATCCATCACCAGGGGAGACAGCGGCCACTCTGCATGACTGATAACACAAACACGCTGTTACATGCATAACATACACATGCGCACATGCACACACACACACACACACACACACACTTAAAGCTGAGTACATGGGTGTTTGTACAAGAAGTTTGCGAGTATTTGCCCTTTGAAATGAAAAACACAAGGATGGTGTAGGAGTGTAAGAGCGCAGCAGAGAGTGGAGAACAGCAGGAAGCGAATGAGAACAGGAGGTGACAGAGGGCGGTTACCTTGGCAACCAGACCTCTGGTGACAACTCCCTAATCAGTGGGCGGACAGTCAGATACTCAGGGTGATCCCCCAGAGACATATGCTCATTTCCCCAAGGATCACAGAAACTACTTTACATTAAAAACCAAAGTGGGACTTTTCACACAACCCCTCTCGGAGAAGTCATGACAAAGGCTGCTACTATAGAGTGTGCACACTTTGTTTAACAGAAGCTTAAATTTAAAGTGCCAGCTGGGAAGCTACATAAATTGTGTAAGCTGGACTTCAGATTCTTTTATTCTACATACAAATTTGAATATTTTATGAAATAACACAGAAGTTTTTGTTTAACACTTGACACAGATATTCAGAATTTAATGTAATCTAAAAACTAGGAGAGAAGTTTTACCTGGTGAACTGGGCAAAACAGGGCAAGTGAATTACTGATAGTGCAGACAAATCACAAATAATATTTCTTTGAATTCAAGGAAATAGTAGTAAACAGTAATGTGCGATACTAAGTAATATGACTAAGGCTGACAGCTTAGGCCCTTAAGGGATTTTCATCTAGTAAATTGAGGTTCTGATCAGAACAAGATAGACAAGTTGGTGGCTGTGGTGACCGTTTTTCTTGATAGGGGTAGATCAGAGGTCACTGCCTAGATTGACAGACAATTTGTCAGATACGCATCAACCAGATCTGCCTACTCGGGTCAATGCTGACAGGGTTAACCCATCTGTCACGGAAAACAAATGCTATTTTACATGTGAGTGTATTTGTAATTGTGTGCATACAACAAGGGTGTAAGTCTATATGGAAACAGAGAAGCTTTTTTAAGTTTGAGAGCAAATATTCAGTGTTTTGATGAAGCATTTTGAGTACTCATACATCTAAGCATACTGACTAAAGTAAGATCAAGTATAAACATATCTTCTTGTATTGTTTATTCATGTATTTATTTTATCAAAATGTAATCTCTGTCCAAATTCTCAACACAAAGCGCCCCACTGGTCTGGCTATTACACCACCCGATAATATCCTCTCCTTTCAGCCTCCCTCCATCTTCTTTTTTCTCTATTTCCTCCCTTCTGCAGCCATTATGCCTCTGGCATACACAGACTGTCATTAGTACAAGGATATATCCGATATCATGTAGTGCCACAGAGCACGCACACAGACACAATTCACACGTTGCACTGCGCATGTTGCAGTTTCACATACAGTATGACCATCACCAATTAGGTGGTCGATTTAAGATGTCAAACTCACTCATCATTCTCTGCTCCTGCCTGCCCCGCTGCTACCTGTGAATGCCATGCTTATTAGTCTCACTCTTATAAAGCGTGTTGCAGGATGATATGGCTCCTGCTTTCCAAACTTTCAATTCTAGGGACCAGTGATCCATCTGATCAAACTGAGGAAGAGGTGCTGCAATCGCTACAATGGCCTGGTTGAAATCAAATGTGTGACTCCTAGGAACCTAGGAAGGGTGAGCCACGAGATCTGTTCCAGTTATTATGGCCTTAGTCATGGATATATGCCTCAATACAGCTCTGCACCAACTTATTTTTAACAAAAGCTTTTGTCACTTATGAATAACTTTTCGGGCAAGATGGAAACTTCATTCTCTTATCATCCACTCTGCCCCTCTCCAGTATTTCACATGATGTTAGTATTAATGTTTGAAGAATTCATTCTGGCTGCATTAGGATGGAAGCACTGGGAAACAGCTTGTTTCTGTCCAGATGGGGGAAAAAAAGAATTAAGTTACATGCTCATAACGATAATCCTTGCATGGTATCATTCAGCAGGTATAAAGTTTACCAGTGTAGTTTAATTGTTAGCATGCTAACATTTTCCATTTAGCTCAAAACACAAAATACAGCCGAGCTAAACATCATGTTAATTTGTGAGCTTTAGAGGTGCTGCTTTCCGGTCTTTATGCTAAGATAAACTTGCTGCTGGTTCCAGCTTCATATTCATGACAGTAGTATCAATCTTCTCATCTAAGGTTTGACAAAAAAGTGAAAAAGTGTTTTCCCAAAATGTTACACTTTTCATTTTTGGTGCCACTACAACCGGTGCTCAAGTTCATTTGCCAGGAGCACAATTACACAGCAACTACTTTGCAACAAATCCAAACGAATGGACTGTAGTGCAGGTGAAATGAATGCTGGGATACACAAGAATAAGTACACAGAATGGCTCTGACTCTGATTTTGAATCGTAAACACCAAATCCAGTTATCATTGTTGTCATTTTGATGATTTTCTTTTGTATAGTTCACTATATGTATGTGGAGAACACATTGAAAGATGGTTTACACAGACCACATCAGATTCAAACGTTGCTTGTTTTGCATTTTGGAAACTCAATCACCACATACACGGTACTTTATAGTTGGCATTTGACTATGCGCTTGATGCAGACTTGAGGGTTAGCATTGATCTCTCGCTTTTGCTGGTGTCAAATTTCAAGTTTTGCACGGAGCCATATGAAACAGGGCTGTGCACCAAAAAATATCTATATTTCTATTTCTTCTAAATGAATGTTTTCATATTGTGAGTCCTCTTAAAAATGTAAAAAACAGGAAAATAATATAGTTATTAATAAGAAAGCAGACATGTAGATGCCTACTGCCTCATCAACTGGCATTAATTCTCAGATTAAACTGCCTAATGAAATCTGTCATTAGTTCGGTAAATACCAAAATACCTTTTGCCTCTTTTGGGTCTATTATCACACAAACCATCACCCTCTCATCAGCAATTTTAAACTTAAACTGAACCGTGCACTGCAGTATATTAACCATATGTGCTAAGGTATATTATACATAACCCATACTCACAAGCCTGCAGGCACAGATTACACATGGTACATTACACTCACATGCATCCTAATAAGTGATCCCAGAAAGAGGGAACATGAGCAGCACGGTTTGCTTTGATGAGCTGTCAGATTAAGAATTACCGAGGAGCACCATTAAAACTCACAGCAGCACTGTTCCACTTTCATGCTCCCCCATCAGCTGTTTGTGTCAGAGAGATGGAGAGAAAATGAAGAGTCTTACGGGGAGGGCAAAATGGGCTGGAAAGACTGAGGAGAGGGAAGAAGTGTTGACAAAGTAAGAACTAGACAATTACAAGGCTGCAGGAAGAGGAAAGTGAAGTGACAGTAGATGAGTAGAAGGAAGGAGCAGAAGAGGAGAAGGATGTCTGATAACTAGCACGTTATCAGTCTTGATTTATAGAATTGTGTAGGCTATTCAGCTGCTTACGCTCCCAACACATCAGCTTCTTCCATCACCCAGAGTGCAAGCGCTCACTGCTGGCACATTTCAACACTACCCTCTACAGGCTGGAAAAAATAATTTAAAACAAAAAGGGTTACTTAGAATGATTATGAACACAGGCTGACAATCAGGAATCTTGAGAATAACACCTGAGGCCGTTTTTAAATTCAGAAAAATTCCTTGTATGTGTAAAGTTTCATGGCAATAAATGTGACTGAATTCTGCAAAGACCAAATGACCAAATCTGATGATCTAGTAAAATGGCTACAATGAATTTGAAAATAATAGAGTTTTACAAGTGTCTGCTGTCTCTATTCATGGACAATTTTGCAAAATGCAATAATTATAACCAAGTTTCAACCCTAGATCTAATTGTCAGTGGCTACTGTTGTGTTATGCAACAGTGAAGAGAGCTCTGGGTAGCACTTGATAGAAATGAAACTGAGCTCATATCACAGCATAGAAATCACACAGAAATCAGCCTGTTTGGGATTAATTACCCTGGAAATAAGAAAACCATATAAAAAGAATCAAGTGAGTGGTTAGTGATAACCACAGAGAAACCTAGAAGCTATGAGGATGCAGAGGACAGATTATGTATTGTGGGCTTCAAGTTGTGTATTTTTGTAATACTGTTCTACAGTGGCTTTCACCCTCTGAAATTACCAGATGCCAAGGACACACATTAAGATGTGACAAATATTCATTGTGTTTCCTAACCCCGACTATCCTTTGCATATAGACTACTGGATTCAATTTTAAAAGCTTGGCTGGGGAAAGGGGAGCATGGATCAAAACATTGCTGACCAAAGGCAAACTGCCAGAATGAGAAAATTGTTCCTGTGTGTAGGTTTAACTTTGGAGGGAAAAAGGCCAAGACCAAGACCTGATTTGAACCATATGAATCACGTAATCATTCCTTGTGTGTTTATGTGATGGTTCAGGGGCCAACAGGAGGAAGTAGTTGTGATTTACCCTGTACGTTTCAGCTGGATGCCTGCCATCTTGGTGAACAGGCAACTGTCTAAGAGTGGGAATGAGCAGGAAGTGTTGTAGCTGGCACAGCCTTGTGGCAAAAATCAGTGGTAGAAGTGAGAATCAGAGGTTTACTGAAGCCTTTATTCTCACAGGGGGAGCATGTCTCTCTAATGCGAGAAAGCACTCAAACTGTCAGAAAAATCAACTGCTTCAACTCTCCTGCTCTTGCAGCAGGCTGTAACATATCTCATTTCACCTTTTCTTTAGGGTGCTGCTACAGGAGGTAAATCAGAGAATTGTTGCAATGTCTTACACAAAATATTTCTTTCATTTCTATGTTTTATTTTCCTCAAAGGATTCACAACATGCATGCTGGAAGCTGGTGTGATCAGTCCTTGCTCATCTTTCAAGCCTCAGATTAATGTTTTACTGCCCCCTAGTGGACAAGAATCATAACTACAACTCTTATTGTAATGCTGCAATTTACAGGAGCCTGCCCGTGTCACATCTACAGGCTCAGTTATTGTGACACTAAACAATGTTTGCATTGCCGCAATTTCAACAATGATGACAAAGCTTATGAGGAAATTTCTGATGCTAATCTATAATTTGCTTGAAATTAGCTGTAAATGAGTTTTCCTCCAACTGCGCTAGATATATTGTTATCAAATTACCACCTTTTATTACTTTGCTCATTGGGAAATTCATGATGGTGAGTGGAGTTGCTCAGCCATGTCTGTCATCCTCCACTCAGGCTACAGAGTAGAGCAGTGAAAGCACGGAGCAGCCTGCAGATCTCAGGTCCAGGAGGGCTCTGTGCAGCTGTGCTCAGTTTAGACTGATATCGAAAAGCCCACAGTGAGCGAATATATAATTAACTGAGCATTTACCTCATCTCAAATCAATCAAGTACATCCACTAATTAAACGCTGTGATACATTTTGCTTTCTGGGGAAGAGCTAACGTGTTACAGTTTTGTTCATATATTGATGAATAAATATCATAATTATAGTTTTTTTATTTAATCATTATACATTTGATCACATCAGATTTTTGGAAATAAACAAACAGAGTGAATAGTAGAATAGAAGTAACACCAAGTCCAAGTTTTTGAGTAAAACCAGACTTTAACTTCACAGGTTCTTTTCTAAGAAAGACATCCTGCTCAATTCATGAAAGAACAATCATTTGTTTATATGCTGATTAATTGATATACATAAGCTACGAACAAACACAAACTATTTTTCTGCTTGTTGTTTACTTAAATTAAACTAAAGTAATTGTAACATTATAACTATACCCAGTGAGGTTTTGCAGAAGGTCTGTTGCAGACATAACAATTTGTGTCAGTCATAAAAAAACTGTGCTAAGTAACTGTAAAGTCCAACAATGATTGCGGATAAATTCCCCATATGAAAGCCTGCACAATGCTCTGAGGTTTCAGGATATTCATTTACAAACATAACACTGGCCATTGCATTAGCAAGCGTCCAAATGTAGCGGCTTGTGTGACCACTTTAATAAACCAGTTAGTATGACATGTAAGTGATAGTACAAAACAAAATGACAGCTCCAATAAAGGCTTCAAACTAAATGGCAAGAATTTGACATGCCTTCAGAGGCTAAAAGTAATACTTATAATAACTGCAGGAGTTTTGATGGGTTTTCCATTCTGAAACCCATAGAAACCCCAAAGTAAGATCATTAACTTTGATATGAATATTCAAAAAACAGCCACAAGCCATTAATAATGAGTCATATTTCTGAAGATTTGAAATTAACCAGTGATAGGATCTTGACCATGCTTCTTATACTTCTAAATTTGAAAATATTTTCCACATTTCTCCTTTTACACACTAGAGATTTATCAGTAGTTTGGTATATCTACACACCTTGCAGTCTAACTATTTTAAATGGGAATTAAACTATTGGCCAGTCAAGCAATGTAGCACCTTTCCTTATGACCTACCATTCCTTATGAGAATATACGGCATGTCATTTAACTCAACCACCAACCAATTACATCTTTTTTTGCAGGCATGAGATGGATGTGCACTGAAATCATTCTGTGGTCACAGAGCAATGGTTTAATCAACGATCCTCACTTCAGACTGCCGTATTGTAGTGCAGGACTTTGCATGAGTTTTAAAAGCCTAGTCTGCAACTTTAAATTGGCAGTGGGGAAACCTGGTGGTCAGTGTGGCACTAGATAATGGCAGTATTAATAAGAGAGAGGAGAAATGTCTCCATTGTTCTGAATCACCCTCTGACTGTCTGCACTCTCACAGCTCAGAGCACAGAGAAAACCATGAGGAAATAAAACCACCCCAGGGCAAATGTGAGACATCCATCCACATTCACGAATCATTGAAACAGACTAATTTTAAAATATATCTTCCAACATGTTGACCTTTTACCAGCGCAGGTGGCCTTCTAATTCATATTCATCACATCCAACAGCATGTCACTCTTTTAACAATTTATAATACCTTTATTAAAATGTCAATGAGAAAAGTAAGACTTAAGCTAATTTCCTGCTTAACTCACTTCCTCACCATCTGCCAGGACTCTGAAGGGTTTAGCTGCATGGAATCAGGATCAAGGTTATTATCCTTAATAAAAACTAATGAAATAACTAAATGTCACAAGACGTTTTTGTTAAAACAGTGAAAACAAAATAAAAAGTAATAAAAATGCAAAACTATAATAAACTTGTTTAGAATAAGACAGGATGACAGTATCTGGGGGGATCAAACAATCAACAAACTGAGTAAGGGTGCGATAAGACAAGTCATAAAATAAAGGTCCACACTGGCTTGAAGGTTGCACTGTTTCTCATCCTCAAGTTCTTTCTTCTGCTGCAGGAAAAAAGAGGAAATCAGCTCACCAACCCAGGAGTTCGTCTTTAACCTCTGGCCCACAGGATTCCTCAGTTCCTCAGTTCCTCAGATCTAGGGAGCCCCACAGACACAGACCTGGCCATCCTGGGTTATCTTTCATTGTTCAAACTGCCTCTTGCTTGCTCCTATCCAGCAACATCGACACAGATAACAAATCCCACAGTATCCTAACTTTGGGAGCAACCTCACAGCAGAGCTTGCAATTCTCAGACTAAGAAAAAAACCCAGTATCATCTAAGAAGAATAAATCACTCAGTGTGAATCCTCAACCTTTCACTGAGAACCAAGCTGGTGGTTATTTCACTTCTATATGCTTTTTTGTCAAGAACAGAGGTGAGTAGTAACAACTTACATTTAGTCAGTTACATGTACTTAAGTAACATCTTTAACAAAATTGTATTTTTTTTGTCAAGGAACATATATAACTATGTAATATATCATAAAACTTCTGAATAGGAAATACATATAGCTGTATGTTCACTTCTTTACCATTTTTTAAACTCATGAATCTAGTCTTAGTTTTTCAAGAATAGTAGTTCTTAAAGTTCTCTTTAAAGTAATATGATGTTTACTTACTCTGACCAAGACCTTCCTTATGCCTGTTGGCTGGCCTGTGGGGAAAACATCTATCCTGGCTCTGTGTTATTAACTCCTTATATCCTCCATATGTTTACTCTGCACCAAAACCAACATTTAAAAAGGACACAGTGTGGCTTTAAGGTGGTGTTATGTGCTGGAACTGTATATTACAGAATTTTTACCTTCTGCTGTCTTTGGAAGTCACTGTAAAGAACAGTCCACACTTAAAACCTGTTGCACTCCACATCAACAAGCTCCACCATGCTGTGGAAGCCAAGCACAACCACCAAGAGGATAAAACATTGACAAAAAAGGCCCAGAACACATCAGTGACCTCTACATCACACCTCTGCACACACTACACATAGATATTCAGGTCAAGGATTGGCCTCTTCGCACACCTACAGACCCACAAGGATCCAGTCAGAGGACAGTCAAACTCATCAACAAGTGAGCACCAATGATGATGATGATGGTAGGTCTTGTTTAGACAGAGCCAGACTACCCGTTTCCAGTCTTTATGCTCAATTAAGCTTATCGGCTCCTGGCTGTAGCTTTATATTTAGCAAACAAACATAGAAAGTGCTATCAATTTCCTCATATAACTCAGCAAAAAAGCAAAGGAACATTATATCCCCAAATGTCAAACTATTCCATTTTCCTAAACCTGATGTTATTAGATTTAAATGAAAATAAAGTAAGTGGTTGTTCCACAATATATAATGATTTAGACTGGAAAAACACACTTAAAATGCTTTGTAGAGTAGGCTCCACAGTATGCTGCTCCCTATTATATTTGAAATTATTAGACTTTCTTGTTTGTTGTATCAGTGCCAAAGGTTTCTGGCAGCATGCTCCAGTTTAAAGTCCCTTGTGAGGACACGGTAACCTTTGTGCTTTATCAAATTATTATTTTCCCATTAACTTCAGTCAGTCACGACAATGCTGAAACCCGTATAATAACATGCTTTTTAATCAGGCACATTGGTGAGATGGTTTGTGTTTGCCCGTTCTTGTAGAAGCAGAATTGATTGAAAAGCTGTAAGATGGCATTTGGCCTCACTGGGAATCATTTGAATTACCAGGAAAAAGGTCACGCCACAAAAATAGCCTTTATTGATAGGTAAAATCAATTATATTAAGGCAACAGCAATACTGAAGCTGACAGGCAGACTGAGAGAGAGAGTGAATGCACAATTTCACTTTGCTTGCAGGTTTATATGAGCTTCTTTGTAAAACAAAAGCATACAAGCAAAACAAGCAAAAATTAAGCAAAGGGAACAGCAGTTTCAAATAAAGGATTTCAGAAATGGTTGGCACTGTCTTTGGCTGGATCACCGGACTTCACATCCTCTGATTTGGAGCTCTGTTGAAACATACATGCTTAGTATAAACACAAGGTTTACTCTTAGTAATAAACATCATATAAAATAGGTCCATGATGTTGATCTGGAAGATTATTTTGGAGTAAAAATGTTCAAATGCTAACAAAAAATAAAATTGTAATAATCTAATCTGAATATTGCTTCGACCAATCTAGATAAGACTAATGTTGGTAAAAAATTTCCATCCCTGTTAAAGGAATAGGTCGTAATTTTGTGAAATACTCATCTTCACTTTCTTAGATGAAAAGAGTTTTTCTCATTTCTGTATGATAAATATGAATCCAGCAAACAGCTAGTTATCTTATTTTAGCATAACCCTCTCCTGGCTGCAGCATCATATTTAGCATACGGACATGAGAGTGATATTGATGTTCTTTTCTCAGTCTTGGCAAGAAAGGGGAAGACGTAACCAATCAGTAGTACTGATTCTTTAACGTCAACCTGCTGTTTCTCTGTTGGACTGCATTAAAACTGTTGTTCTCACCTTGGACTTGAAGAGGAGGTTAATGACGCCCTTTGATCGTCTGTCTGCTGTTCGGTCAGAGGTCACACACACAGACATGGTCTTACTGTCCCTCCTGGCTCTGGGGTTGTTCATCTCTTCTGTGCCCCCAACCACCGCCAAGGACAGACCTGCAGACAGAAACGACTGAGGATTCAGTGTTTGGGTCTGACTGATTACAAACTTAAAACCTGCGCCTCCTTCTGTAGGCAGATGATCTTTTGTGACTAATTGTGCCCTTGCTGCTGTTCTACTGATGAACTCTGTGCTCTGGCAACACTGTCGGCACTGTGCGTGTTTGGTGAAGCAGTACAGCTTGTAGTCAGCAGCGCTAATCCGAGGTAGTGTATTAACACCACAGTCAGCGCTGGCTCAGCTGGCCTGCTCCAACATGGCAGCATGCCAGAGACACAGAGACACATGAAATGTGGTTTGATGCACTATTTTGAAGTGCAGGCTTATGTAACTTATGCATCTAAAACAATGAAATATAAACTGGATGAAGCAGCTGCCCAGTCTTGAAAAAAATTAAAACCAATAGACTGATTCACTAATTTGCCACCTTACATCAATGTCTGTGTTATGTCAGGCTGTTATTGCAACATTCTAAGCTTGCAAAAATTGTATTTTACACACAGTAGATTGTGAAAGGCATATTCCTGCCATGATTTGGTGTGTGTGTATCATTAAATTTATGTATGTTAATCACCTGTTATGGCAGGCAGGGATCTGGAGTTGGCATTGGTCAACAGCACCTTTCCTTCATTCGGATCAGACAAGTTGGTGTCACTGCGGAACTCCTGTTTCTTGGACAGCTAGAGGGAGACAGATCACACAAAACTCAGCCTAGTAACTTAAACATCCATTAACTTGCTGTCTTTTCACTTCTTTCCTCCCTTTCTTTTCCCCCTCTTTCCTACCCGTTTGGATTCCATTGTATTCGTCCTTTCTCTTTCTTCTGAGATGAAGATCATGCTGCTCCTCTTCTTCTTTTTCTTACTCTTCCTCAGCCTGACCTCTGCATCGCCCACTGTCACCACACCCTCCTCCACTGTACTTGCACTCATGCTGCCGCTGGAGCGCTGCAAGGTCGAGTTCCAGTTCGGTGACTCAGGGGGGAAGTCTCTGGGAGGAGGTAGGAAGGGTGTGAGTGGTAAATGAAAGTGGTTAAATGTTGATTCTCAGATCCATGATGTTCAGGAGTGCATTTTTCATACAGAGAGCATCTTTGCAGTTGTGAATAAGATGTATACCAGATGTATATAAAATTGACAGCCATTTTATAATCATTCTTGCAATGCATTTCTGCAGGGGTTTTCCCCTATCTGAATTTAGGGTCTAAGGATAGAGAGTATTGTATGATATATAAATTCAAATGTCCCCTCAGGCAAATTGTGATTTGTGATTCTATCAAACTGACTTGACTTGAAGTTCTCTTGACACTCTAAGGTAACTTGATCAATTCACCTGTCAACACATGTATATGTGTGCTACCTGTCTGCGTGGAGCTTGGTTGGAGTCCCACATTCAGATCCCTGCAGTGAGGAGATTGAGATGATGGACTGACGGATGGAGCGCAGCATGGAGCGAGGACGAGTGGACTTCCTCTCATCCAAGTCCGGCTGTAAATAGAGAGTTAAAGAATATTACAACCAATCAAAAAGACAATACCACAAGGATAGTACTATTCATAGATAGTGACAGTGAAAAAAGCAGATGTCCAACATTAAAGAAAGCAAGAAAAGTAAAAGCAGATGAAGTTGCTCTTAAAAACAGCACATCATCACTCTTACCCATCATTAGTTTAATCTCCCCTGTAGGGCAGAGCCAATTTACAAGTTAATGATCATATTCAGCCTCAGTCAGACAATCCAAACCCTACACTGATGGTACAGAAATTTAAAAGGTACAAATCCCAAGTCAATGCTCCACTCAGAGGCTATTGTGAGTACTTTGATCTTTAAAATTCGCCTGGGTCAGCTCATTTGCAGCTTAATTAGAGCAGCTCTACCACAGTAACTCTGCATCCAGCTTAGAACTTGTTTGGGACTACAGAGAAACACTATGCTTCAGTAAAAAGTCTTATCCCCTCTCCTTTTCTCTCTTCTCCCTCTCTCATCCTTTTTTCCCAGTTCTTACCAGCTCTCTCACTCCGTACTCCTTCTCCACTTTCTTCTTCAGCTGTTTGAAACAGTCCTCCATGCGCTCGTGGAATGGACGTAGGTCCTCTGTCACTCTCTTGCCATGGAGAGAGATCCCTCCACCTAGTAATGGGATCTAGAAATACAAATTATAAGGCGTCAACAGAATGTCCACATAAAAGAGACACAACCATATATTTTATGTACATGTATATTCAAGAATGTGTGTTAGTGTGTTCTGTACCTGCCATGCGATGAGGTCTTTGAGGCGCAGCAGTTTATCTCTGTCCTCTGTGTGCTGCTGAGTGTACTCCTCGGTAAAGAATGCCTGGTGCCAAGAAAATAATACAAACCCATTTAGGGAATCACAGCTATAAGTTTCACCTGCTCTAAGCACACATCCTATGCGGGATATTGTAACACTGGACAGTGTTTGAGGGTGAACATTAATAATATTTCAAGTTATGAATACACCGAACTCTAATAAGTTCTTTGCATTTAATGTAATTTGGACCGATCATTTTCAGAACCTCAGAGGTGATATTGAGTTTTTGATACTAAACAAATTCAAGTCAATTCATCATCACAGATGAGTCTGGAAGTCTCTTAAGCTCAGATAACTTTTTAAGAGGTTTTCACAAAAAAAAAAAGGTAAAGCAGCACTGATATGATGAATCTTCGTCATGGTGCCTTTTAAAATTCAACAAACACAGTCACAATAAATCATTCAGTGCTTGTTTAGATAACAAGGAGATGAAATCAATGTACACTTGTGTGGGTGCAAAAAACAACAAGGATTTTTAACTCCACTGTTTCCGCATTATTTAAAAAAAAAAAATGAGCAAGTAAAACTTTTAAGTGCTGCAAGTAATGAAAAAAACAGGCTTCATATTGGGATGGATTCTAGGACTGATTCTTTACAGTTTACCTTTTCATACTTGGCAAAGCCGCCCATGACTGCTGGGTCGACAATGCCATTAAGCAGCATGGAGAGGGGGTTGATGGGAAGGCTCCAGTCAGCCTGGTATTGGTTAATCATAGTCAGAATCTTCTCATTGGTGGACTCCATGGTCTCTATGGCATTCTCCAAAGGAGACAAGGTGGTCTGGACAGAGAAGCAGAGAGAAGGAAGAGAGAAGAATGAAAACAATGAAAACAATAGGGAAGAAGTGAAAAGGCAGATGATGTAAGGATGTGGGAGTTGTAGAATTAAAAAAAAGGAGGCTGTAGCTCACAGCAAACATTCAAGTCAAACTTGGAGCACAAACACGCCCTCACAGACTTACATGTTTCATGTCAGTTGCCTCAAACCAGCGCAGGATCCCTGGCAGCTTGTACACTGTGGTGAAGGTTGTGCGCTCAATCCACATTGACTACAACACAGGGATAGAAGCAGTTAAGCAGTTAGATGAGCCCATGCCACATATAAATAGTCATAACAAAATACTGTAGTTTGTATGAAAGTCTGAACTCTTTCCAGTGTGGAAGTAACCTTTCATTTACGTGTTTATCATTGGGGTCTTGTGACAGATGGCTATTTCCATTTCTGTACATATGACTGTGTGCAAAATCTTTGAACTGTTCATCCAGGAAGACAGCCATTGAGATGCTTTCTTGGTCTTACTGTACTTGTGAATTCAATTTACCAGACACCCACCAAGGCAGGTGGGGATTACATTTGTCACAGGTGTTGAAGGGATTGGACAAATAGGATACTGGCAGATTGAATCAGGTTGTACTGTTAAATAGCCTGTCCAGGGCTTTCCCAAGCTCTATTTTCCTTTTGTTATGATTAAAAAGTCTTGATTAGTCCCACCTACAACCTATTGTTTTAATCTACCTTTGTTCTATTGATATAAAACCTTGTTTTTAATGTCAATCTTCAGAAGAAATTCCCTGACTGCTGCGAATTCCCTCTTTGCTGCTCAGTGAAATGCTCATCATAACCATCTGTTTTCTTCTGAAACTTCAGTAAAGATTTTTTTCTTCAACCTGACACTCAAGTGAAGTTTTCCTCAATAAAAGTTTCTCCTTCACAAAACAGTTACTGTTGTTGTTCATTCAAGTCCTGTTCAAAGGTTTGCTGTAGTGTAGTGTTAAATATACAGTAAATGGTACTCACATGTACGGAGAGTATTAAATTGATTATAGTCAAGTAAGTGTTGAGGGCTTTGCTACCTCATGAAATGATGCATAAACCATTGTCCATTGTTTACAATGACAATCATTTCTAAAAAAAATCTGTGACATATTTGAATTTTTGTGCATTTCAATGTGGCCTTTGCTCTTTGAGTAAGAACTTTTGTAGAACCTGATAATCCCTAATAAAAGACAACACAACTAATCCTTTTCTAATGAAACATTATTTTATTCTGTGTTGTGATATTCTCTTTTGTATTTGGGGAATACACTTTTTTGTAAATTAAACCAATTCTGAATTTGCAGCTCTTTTCTTCTTTCTTTCTTCTTTGCCTTCACTTTTCATTTCCTTCATCATTCAGCATTTTTATTGGTTTCTTCACCATTTGTTTTTGTTTTTTTGGGGGGAGGGGGCGCTGTTTATGTTCCAACAAATGTTATACTCTTGGAACTCCACAGGACTGGTAAACTCATTCTCTGACCTTCCACTAAAACAACTTCATAGTAATTTCCAATTTTCTGTCTTGTGTTTTTAGTCCCTTTCATTTCACAATTACATTCCAGTTTCTTCAGTCAACATTTTACCAGTCTTTCCCAATGGTGTAGGGATAATAAATTAAGAATGAAATATATCTCATGGGAGAACAAATTATTCCCGGGAGAGTGAATCACATCTTTATTTTTTTGAAACACTAAGCCCTCTCTATTTCTCATTGCCCATTTTATCCTCTTCTTTTCTTTATCACTGCACAATTTGATTTTACACTACTGAATCTGATGATCTCAAGTGCTAATCTAAATCTTATAACAATAAGAGAGACCTTCCTGGTGCCTTTGGTTACAAATCTTTTCAGAAAACAAAACTCACAGCAAACTCATTGTTTGGATCCACAGGTCCTTTCCTCACAGGTCTGGAATAGTGAAAACGCTGCACGTAGTTGGACTTGTAAAAGCTGCACATGGTGTAAGAAGAGACAGATTGGTTAAAGTCAAACAAAGGAAATAAAAACACAATTTACAAAAGAAGGAAATGTGACTTGAATATCAGGACTGCCTATTCTTTTTCATTGTCATTTTTCCTCATTAAAATATGACGAGTTACACATGCTGTTTAACTGACTTGATGATCTGGTCAGGAACAGGCTTGTTCTTCAGGCGAGGAGGAATCTCAAGGACTGGCTGCACTGTGAAACACTGGATGTCTGGTTCAGATCACTCAGGAATAAAACATCATTACATGGTGAAGAGGATCTCTACATCCCTGTCTCACAATGTACAAACTGATGATGGATGTGTCCAACCTCTGGTGGGTGAGCTTTAATATACAGAAGTACAACAAAAGAAAACAAAAATTACATTTCCATAGTGATCCAGGGTATAACTGTCTTAATCTGATGTCTGAGCAAGTTTTATTGTGTGTCTGGGTAAAATGTACACGGATATTTTCTTTAGGAAAAGACTGGATCTTACTTGATCTTGTTATTTACTTACAGATTTGTTCAGACTTCAGTGACCCAAATACTGTGCACATATCTACATTTACATATGACTGTACATTTGTGTGTTTTTGTATGTGTTATGCTGCCAGAAGGATACATTGGAGTGGAGAGTTCCTGATATCATCTCCTGGCATGGTGGTGGTGTTGAGGCGCACGGCGCTGGGAAACTGGCTCATCAGCTGGTTCTGAAAGTCCTCTCTTCGTTCATACTCCTTGCCACGGTGGATAAACACCTTGTTCTGAAGCCATAGAAAATAAACTCATGTGAAGAACAATAATGAAATTATTAAGTCCTTATTCATCCTATGATCAAAATAAGTAAAATCTATCCCTTCAATGGGACAGTCAATCAAGAGCTGGTAGACCACTGCAGATTAACACAGCTAATGAATACAGGAGCTAAGACAGTGGAATATGTAATTTGAGCAGTTTGCTTTATGTCCCATTCTGTTAACTATCTTCCTGGTGTGCTTAGAAACGTGTCTAATGCTGCAATTTTTAATTAAGTTTAGCTTCTGTGTTGATACTAGAAAACAATTTTTTCTCCCTTGTACGAGGAAGTGAGTCAGTGTTACCTCTGGGTTCCTTACACATAGTGTGAATCTGTAGGTTTATATTCTATGAAAGGAGAGAATATTTTTGTAAGCTAAAAATATTTCTTCTCACCAAACAGTGACCAACACATACCCTGAGAAATGGAGGGTAGCCCTGTCCGTAGTAGCCCACTGCAAAGTAGTCTGGCTTTGGCCTCAAGATCTTCATAATGTTCTCATAGAACTTGGCTTGTTTCTCCTGCAGGGAGAGAGAGAGAGAGAGAGAAAGACAGAGACAGAGGTTGTGTTCAGGGGAAAGTTTCAGATGTGTGCAGCCATAGCAGTTTTATCAGCTGGTGCCAATGACAAAGCTACCCTCAGCAGAATGCTAGGCCTTTGAGGGTGATAGATGTAGAAAAAAATAAAGCATCCAAGGGCAATGTCTGTCATTTATATAACCACATAAATTCAGTATAAGCTGAGAGAGCCACTGCTGCAGTCATATAAAGGGAGAGAGAGAGACAGTTTTTCCCATTGTTAGGAAAAACTTAATTCTCTGTGGGGAGGGGAAATGAAAAGCTGAATGAAGGGGAGACAGAGGAGACAGTGGTGCTAGAGAACAAGTTAGGATTTGGGTACGGAGGGAATCACTTCTGCTGAGGTGCCAAAGTAAGAGATGAAAGAAACAGATGAGAGGAGAGAGGACAAAGTAAGAAGGGTTAAGATGGGATTGAAGTTGCTGATGACTGGCAATGAAGAATCACGCTTCTGCGGTCATATGGTCTATGAGAAAGCTCAAACCAGAGCTCTTCAGAAAAAGATTGATTCTAAAGGAGAATTTGAAATGTCAAGGAAGTATAAGTAAGTCAGTAAATTCATTTTTAAACATGGTAAATCATTATGCTGAGTCGTTCGCAGTGTTTGAGAGTCAGATGACTGATTTAATGTGGAAACTACTTATTGTGAGCAATATGCACTGAGGTTAGGTCAACTTATTACTTATGCAACTTAGAGACTGGCTACTGGATAATTTGAGGTTCAGTTTGATCAGTACATACAGTACATATCTTCACATCACTCACATTCAATTTAACAAGGTTTCGGTACACAGCAGCTGCACATGCAGTGACCTAAGTTACTTAGGTTAGGTAAGTTAACTTGAATACATTGCCTGAATTTTTTCAAAGACCCTCTTATATCCAAGAAAAACCTATAAAGGGAATTCAGAGTAGAAAGCTGAAAGAAGGAAATGCAGAGAGAAAAAAAGCGAAATCATGATTATTGCGCAGAAGATGCAATATGAAGGTTTGACACAGTCATGTATTACCAGTCTCTTGCTGAGTAATTCGTAGTCAAAGATCTCGTTTTCGTACTGCTCAGCTAGTTCCTTACACAGAGTGATGGCCTCTTCCCACATCTGAACACACACACACAAGGAAAGAAAGAAATGTCCTTCATTACGCCATCTGTTAATAAATCGGCAGCAGCTGTCGTGGTGGGAATTCATCTTGTGAAAATCTGTTTCCAGGTCTCAGGAGAGTGGAGGGAAATATCTCTATCACTGCTTCAGAGAACATAAAGCACTCGTGGAGAATACAAAACGAATGCGACACCAACACACCCATCGGAGACCATGACTGCAAGATTGTAATACTGTTTCATCCTCAAAGGATGCTGAATACATGATGCAGGAATGGAAGATTTTCCAAAATAAAAGTCTGTGGACTGAATTTTGATTTTATGAGCTTTTGTGTATCCCAAGGTAAAGTAAAAATTAAAAATTAAATGAATTTTGTCAAGTATTGTGATTCAGGAATTCAGTTACTTTTTTTTTTTAAAGGTAACACTTTGTGAATTATCTATCTATAACTGATTTTGGAGCATTGATCACTGTTTTTCAAATTGTCATGTTACTGTACGAGAGAGAGAAACATGCTGTAGTCTAAAACAGTTCTGACCTTGCCCTTGTCAAAGTAGTCAATGATGGTGTCGTAGAGCGTTTCTTTGAGCTGACGTTGGGTTTGGCAGTGGAACTCAAACTGCGGGCTACACATCTCATCCAACCACTGAGGGAGGAGGAAAGGACAGAGACAAAAAGTGAGACACAGTATGCATATTTTCATTGCTGAGACTAAAGGAAAAAAGTCAAATCAACCCTGTTTTTACTGTCCCATTTATCATGATGTTGAGACAAGAGAGAAGAACTTAAAGCTTAGTGTTTCTTTGTTGTAATAAATCAATATTAGTCTTGAGCAGAGCGCACAAAAACAGGCAGTGCAATGCTCATTTATTATGAGACAAAAACTTAACTTCTATTACACAAATTTCTCTGAAATTAATATAGATAACCAAACAAAACGTGAATGATGATCTCCAAATCTGACATATATTATTGGAACTGTTGAGAAGAAGAGGACTGCTGTATGTTAGTATGCTGTACATTACAGCTCACTCTTGCAATAACGTGAGAAAGGCATGACAGGACTGGCAGGGGCGATGAATGGAGATTATAAAAAACATAGAGTTCAACTGCTTTGATGTAATGATGATAGACAGAGAGAGAAGTGGAACAAGAGAAAGAGACGTCTTTCTCTTCCTCTGTCCCTCTCTGAGAGCCCCAACTGTCTCATAAAAGAGATGAAGAGACAAAAGAGGTCAAACACGCACAGACACATGCATGCACTCACACACAAACCTGCACACACACATACACACGTACTTACTGCATCAATCACCATAGTGATGAAGCCACAGTGGCCAATGCCATGCCATAAACTAACCTAAGAGCTTTTTTTGGAGGCCAGAGACGTAACAACCATTTATCAGCTAATAAAACGCTGTCTCACTCGTGGCAGACAGACAAGTCATTAGGCAGACTAAGACACTGGATCCAGAATTAAATGACATTAAATGACATAATGTCTCGTTATATGTGTAGGTGTATGCGTGTGTGTCTTACCTTGAGCAGGCGAGAGTGGAGCAGCAGTGTGTATGCTGCCTCAGTGAAGTTTTCACCCTCCAGGTGAAGGTCCCGCAACTTGTAAAGGTACCTGAAAACCACGTGCGTGCAAACACACACACACACACACACACACACACACACACACAGAGTCACAGAGTCACAGAGGTTAAGTGACATTTAAAATGCAATTTATAACCCAATCCACTAGATGCCACTGTTGGGCAACTTGAAAACCTGCATTAATCATTTGTGTGTTACTGTTACATTTTATCTCTTTCACATTCACACGCACACCCTAAAAATATGTGCACCACATACAAGGTCATTGAAGACAACATGCATGAGTAAACACAAAAGCACAAAATTCAGCGTATGTCTGTTCAATGGCCTGACTGGGTTGCTAGTGAACCAACTTACTATTTCACTGCTTCCGTTTTTAGTTTTGATCCTTTTATATATCCGTCTCACTCTGTCTGGAGGAAACATTTTGCCACTTGGTCAGAGGCTGGAGGCTGACAAAGCCAGAAAGCAGTGGCTTCTTATAAGTGAACAATCCCGCGTATGCTTAAGCAGTATGGATGAGGTCATTTGTTCATTCCATCTGACTAAATGCTGAAGGGTCTTGTTTTCAGTTTTATAAATTCTGTTAGTTAGGACATTCAGTCCTGCTTTCCCAAGTCAATCTGCACCTTTATGTACTTGCTGAAGGTGTTAATTTGACAAACTCCTCACAAACTGGATGCTACAGTGACTCACTATTGCTCCTGAGATATAAAGTTGTATTACAAGACAGTAGGGTCCAAGGCTGGCTGGTTAGCATGTTATTGTCAACAGACATCTTTTACATGATGTAGTTGATGCTTGAATGTTTTAAACTAAAATTCTGGCTAGATCTTATAAATTGGACCCTTAAGCTGTTACCCAGTTCCACACTACATTTGATTACTGAAGATTGTTAATATTTAATATGCTCACATTAAAAAAGGTGCCAAAAAGTTCAGTCAAAAAGTTAGTATACAAACAAAAAAAACAACCAACAAACAAAAAAAAACCCCAAATAAAATTGTATTTAGTTTATTGAGCAAAGGTATCCTAAAGTATCCTTTTAGTGCATTCGTTTGCACTAAAAGGAATGTTGAATTCTTGTAAAATGCAAAAAACAATATACTATAAAGACTATGAAGATTAGTATATGGTACATGTGGCATATAATTAGTACAATATGTACAATAGTATGGAATCTGGAACAGAACAACAGTACAGCAGCTGGAGTTTTTTTCACCATTTACAAAAATTTTGAGAAATGATTTCACTAAATGGAGCCAACGATACAAACAAGACCGGAGTGAGTTCTATGCACTAAGGTTCTTTGAATGAGTGACTAAACATTGCACAATGGAGTTTCATCACATACTGAAAAGTTAGTGTTGGATTCTGTTGAGGATGATACCAAAAAGGGAATTCTGAATGAGTGAGCAATGAAAATCATGTTTTCTCATTCAATATTAGGTTTATTTCAAAGTGTTTAGCTTCTACAAATACTGGCAACATCTAAGATGAGGTAATAGTCAGTAGTCACGTTAGCATTGATTGCTAAGTATCAGTCTCAGGATAAATGTGAATGTGCAAATGTAATGTTCCATAATTTACACACCAGGCTTTAACATAATATTTGGGTTTTATTATCCATGCATGGCCTGCAGTAACTAGGTCTTTGAGTAAGATAACATTCTGGCTTTTTATATAACACACTCATAGTGGTTAAATATGTATTGGCATTAAATCATGTTTGTTTGCCAACAATAACTAGTGAGCTGGCCAAATATTACCATGTTCTCCACAGGGTAGATGGAAGCTGCTGATCAACCACAGAGTTGAGATCACATTCACACATACAGATGACTAATTATGTCTATAAGCCATAGCCAGAAATGCATCATGGGACCTGACAGGACCTATATTCCCCCCCTCCCACTCTCTCTCTCGCTCTCTCTCTCTCTCTCCTGCCACCATCCTATCTTCCTCCGTCTCTCTCCCTCCCTCATGCCCATCATGTCTCTCTTTCTCTCTGCTCTCCCCCCAGTCAGACCAAGAGCTGATCCTGTGGATTTTGACATTAATTCAGTGGGACTCATATAATCCCTTGTCAGATTATGGAGACACACACTGACATGTACACACATTGAGACACACACATGCATGCACATACAGCACAGACATGGACCACAGGAAAGTACATCATGTCAAATTCAACACGTAAATACCTGATATACATCTCTTCACGATTGATGTCCTTGTAAAAGTTCTGCAAAATCAAAAGGAGAGGTCAGATTAGTGTCAGTCTGTGTGTGTTTGTGTGTGGTGTGTGTGTACATATACTGTATACTGAACATGTGTGTGTGACAGAGAGTGATTTTCAAAATCATTCTGAGGCACTGCACTGACTGTATGTTTGTAATTTTGTATTTGGATGGCCAAGTGTTTGTCTAAATGGCTGTACTGTAAGCGTATGTTATGTTTGTCATGCTGTAAAATCCTGATTTTAAAATCCTGCCTGTGTGCGTGTTAATGTGTGGATGTGGAAGTGTGTGCATGCGCATTTGTTAGTTAAGCAGCACTAACTCCCAGTTTAATGAAGTTTAATGACATCTACAGAGAACAGAGGAGTGGAACGAACTGATATAACCCCAAGTCCTATCACAAGTATGAGCCGGCAGAACCCACACACACACACGCACGCACACGCACACGCACACATGCACACACACGCACACAGATAATCACAAAAATGCGAAAAAAAGAGCTCAATTACTGTGAGATTCACTGTGAAGCCAAAGCATACTGTTTGCATATTTATATCTAGGTGCTTTATTTCTGCAAAGGTCAAACACATCATTGTTTGCATCAATGCATTTTAACTTCAATAAACAAATTTCCTGCTGGAGGTTGCCCATCTACATGAAGGTCAGATGTTTTTAAGCGCTGCAGTCGCCTTTGACGAATCCTCTGAACATACGACACAATCTTCAGTCGAACAACAGTCTCATCTTCTGTGCATCTTTCCTACCTGACAACATACCAAGTGGCTGCTTCTTAAAAATCTATCGACATGCATTTATTGTATATGGAGGAAATGACTGCAATAACAATGTAAGCGGCTTAAAATATCCCTGAAAAGTTATGCTGGAAATTCTTTAGCATGAATTAACAGAGGCTACTTTAGCCTTTAGTTTAGGGTGGCGTGTGTATGTTTCTGCATGTGTACAAGTGTATTTGTGTTTCTTTGAAAGTGCATCTGCATGAGTTAGTATAGCAAATACTGTATCTATGTGATTGTGTGTGTACTTCCTAAGTGAAGTTAGCCTGGGGGGGCATGGATAGGAGAGTGCACTAGTGCCTGGTAACCTGCAGAAAGGATTTTCTTAGCTGGCCAAACAAATGAAAGAGAATAGCTAATAGGCAGCTGCCACAGGCTACCAGTTAAACACCTCTGCCATGTGCCTTCTCAAGGAAATAAAATAACACATTGAAAGATACAAACCGCCTCACAACCATTTATCATTAACTGATCCTCCTAAATGCTGTCATTGTCTTCAAAAATGAAAAGAGGCAAGACAAAGTATAGAGGGGGAATTATATGATTTAATCTGCTGTGGAGATGATCATGTGGTGGGTGGATGGGACCCGTTACTAAACCAGAGAATACTGTAGGGGAGAATCTGATTACGAGATCACATAAGAGAAAGGATGTGGAACAGACAGGAGCTGATGCAACCCTCTGCAAACTGTCAGAGACCAGACACAGAGATGAATCTTTTCCTTTAGATCAATCAGCACACAAATTAAAAGTGGAAAAGGAATAAAGAGATCTTGGCATGAAAGACAAAACAAAAAAATCAGTGTTTGATAATGAAGTCTTCAATCAGTGTGGCTCTTTTGTTATGGAGGAGATTATTGACTGAGGTCTATATGGAACAAAGTCACTTACCAACCCTTACATTAGTCTTTCAATTAATAATGAGTTTATTGATTTTTCTATATGTGTGTCGGTGTGTGCATTTGACATCAGCATCTCTTTGCTGCAAAGTTCGATACAACAGCTACAAAGTCCAGTACCTGAATCACAAAGTTAGTGTTAATAAATGCAAATCCATTGTGATGTATGCCAGATTTACAACACATGGTGATTTTTCAGAGATTCACAGAGCATCAGTGAAACATGAACAAAACAAAAAACTGATGAAATTCTTATGGAGGAAAGGCTCACAGCAACATGGTGAAATTCTCAGACCAAACTTCCTACTTATTCCTGTATCCATGTTGGTTAGTGCCCTTTAAGAAAGTACACTTAATGTAGAGGAGGAATTTATGAAGCAGATCAAACCCCCAGAAATTTAAAGGACAAGGCTAGGACAACTCAGCTAGCTAAACTTCAAAGACGGTGGGACTCACCAGAAGATTGACGGTGCAGCTCATGCGGTTGTTGCGGCTGTCATCACTCATCACGGTGCGGTAGTCAAGGAGACGAATGAGGAGTCCCTTTACTAAGGCGACAAAATGCTGCACCTGTGGCCTCAGTGTGAGTTTCTCTGTAGCACAATCCAGCAGGCTGGCAGACAAACATCCACAGGTTAGTCATCAGAGGATTTTGCCTTGATATTCAGTGTTCAAGTGCAGCAAGTTTTGTGAATGTGTTGCTGAAGGTCCAGTGACATGTCAAAATTCAACTTTTTGAAGGTTAACAGGAAATCCATGGTCTAAAGTAATTATGACAGAAATGTCAGTCAAGATTTGAACCATTTATGTATTGTCCCACATTTTAGCAGCACTATCACTTTAATCTGCACATTTCTGTTTTTAGTAAGTATAACTGATAAGTATAACTTATCAGGCATTATTCTTAGTTGTACTTGTAGTGTACTCTAATGCTCAGGCCTACATGGTCTCCAGTAGTTGCATGTATCGCTCATCTCCTCCTCCACCCTCCACCTCATGGTCCAACTTCAGAATGATCTCATTCTCAAACTGCAGAAAAAAAGGGAGAGAGATGGAGGGGGAGAGAAAGCAAAGAGGGAGACCAAAGGGAGATAAGAAAGCAAATGTGATGAGTAAAAGGAGAAGAAAACAGTTATGCAAGATTAATTCTCTTTTACTTTTATGCGCAATGTCACAGGAAACCAATAGAGGAGCACAATGCAATGCAAGTACAGATTTTTACGCTTTTAAATCTCCTGATGTTTTGCATGAACATTTCTGCAAACATATATACATGTTCACACATTTGTGTTGAAGATTCAAACATGATTGTTGCATGATTCATACAGAAGTGTTCACTGTATGTATTGGGTGTACATGTGTGATCGTCAGTCATACAGAATACGTCTGTATGACTGATGCTCACACATTTCTGCATGTATGTGGGCTTTTACCTTGTGGAAGTTTCCAGAGTGTGCATTTTCACAAGTGATCATGTCGAAGAAAATGGGAATGGTGGCCCTTCTCAACTCCTCCTCTGGGATCAAAGTCATCTCCAGGATGGGACCCACCATGCCAGGGATGAAACAGATCTTGTGACTGCCTAAAAGATACACCCACAAAATCAGAAGGAAAGATAAAACCATGTCTGACCCATCTCCCCATGCTCACCACCTTATCCTGCATTTGCCCTCAGGTGGACTCCACAGGTCTCTGTCCACAAATACACCCAAATTCAAGTTTTTCCATCCGATATTACGACTTTGAACCCTTCATCACTCTGCCACATTCTATGCATGTAGCTTTCTCTGACTACCAAGGGAAAAAAATATCTATAGTGAAACCTTATGTTATATTGATGTCTGTCTATGTGAAATGGGACTGACATTGTGAGGCCTCATTATCATGCTGTACCAAAAACAAACTCCACTGATGCTTGGTTGTGTCATTATATGAAGTGAAAGTGGACCTACACAAACATTGACACACACAGACACACACACAGTCTTGATATGAGAGTAACCACACTTTTGCATACCCAGAAGCAGCAAGGCAGTCATACTTATATAAAAAAAGATTTTCTTACCTAGTTTGTACCAGATATCCCGTATAGAAAAGCCAATAAGTCTTCTCATATCTCCATATCTGAAATAAAGTGTGAGAGTAAGAATATAGACAAATATAGACAAACAGAGACAGAAATCAGCCCTTTAGTTTATAAACAATTTCTTGATCAATACTGTTATTTTCACCTTCACAAACTGATCAGCCAAGAGGGAAAGATAACACTGCACTAATCTACCCCAACATGAGCTAAACTGAATGTCTATCTTCTGGCACCACATGGTTTTAATAGGCAGTGGGAGTGTAAACAGTAAATGCAGACTCCAAAATAGATCACAAATCACCAAGTGTTTCATTAGAGCAGGGAGAGTAGATGTGGTAACTAAGGAAATTGGCCCTTCTCTTACTTGGCCAGGATCTTGTTTCTCTTAGTTGGAGAGAAATGCTGAAGCTGCAGAGACTCTTGGGTAATAAATGCCACCGCCAAGTGGAAGTAGTTGTTCCATAACTAGACAGGGAGGAAAAGTGATGAAGAAGAGGAATGTAGAGAGAGACAATAGAGATCAATGTTTAAAGCAGTACAGGCAAAAGATACTGTCAGTATAAGACAATGCTTGTAAATACACACTAACACACTTACCTGTACTTCAAAGTCGTCGTTATTGAGGAACTTTTTATTCATGGTGTCTGCATAGGTATTGATGGCTCTCAGGAACACTCTAATGAACAGAAACACACACATTTCTTGTACGCAAACAAACAAAATATACAAAAAAAAGTAGAACTGTCTCTGTGCTGCAAAAAACTACTTCCTCAAATAAAACAAATATAAAATAATCTTAAGGAAAATGTATGCCTAAGAATAAATAGATGACAATCTTTCAATGATCACAAATGTGACTTATGTATTGTTGATTAAAAAACTATGAGTTGGAACTGCTGTCAAGGCTGAAATGTTTTGATGTTTCAGACAAGACTGTGATATTGCTTCAGATTCAAGACTTCTGTCAAAATGATAGATCATGAACTTAACACTGTGCGCAGGTGTATCAGTGAGTTGTGACTTTGTGCATTTCTAAAGTTAAACAGCAAATCTGCTCCCAGTCTTTAGGCCCCTACACTATCTATTCATCATCATTATTCAGAGCCAGCTGCCACTCTCTCCCTCCTCCTTTCATTTTCTTTTAAGTGAGAATTTCTCTACCTGCACATGTCTTCCCTAACCCCAGTCTACAAAATCCTTATCAACCTGTCTTTTCCTCTATCTCACTCTCACCTACTTGCCTCTTCTCTTCCTCTGAGCTGTAGCCTCCCGTCTAGCTTATATCACAAAATATACACCAATGGCTTTCTCTCCATCAGCTCACACACACAAACACATTTGTCACATCAGCCTTTTTTATCATCACAGGCCTGATCCCAGCTTTACTATCTCTAACTTATCCCTGTGTGAGTTTGTGTGGATGCACAAGTTACTGTGGATGTCGACGATCCTTTGAAATTCACACACACCACGCTTCAATGTCACAACAGCAGGATGTGCTGGAGCAGCTGTGGCGCATTCAGTTAGAGAAGCAGAAAACTGGGACAAGTAGGTGGATGGATCAAATCTTGGGTTTGTGTAGGAGTTTGCTTGTTGTATGGTACCTGTTTTGTACCATGATCATGGCCATCCAGTCAGAGGGATACACGTGTTTCCGAATCAGGTCCCTGAAAAGTAGGAAGGACTCCATCAGGAAGTCCTGCAGTGAGAGAGAGAATGTGTTCAGGTATTTCTTCATTCAATACAGTTTGAGGTTTTTTTTGCATTCAATAGACTGTGAATGTGTGTGTGTGTGTGTGTGTGTGTGTGTGTACTTACCACGAGATCAGAGGTTCCAGTGAAGGTGTCTATGTATGTAGCATAGTGAAGATCATCCATCTGACTGAGGATAGCTGTCATGCAGGCTACCACCCTGGACTACAAAGGTAAAGTGTGTGAGAGAGAAAGGGATGCACCATTACGGTTTGGCATAGATTTTATAAAAGCAGTGGATGTAGCCACCATTACGCCACCAATTAGTTTTTGGACTGCAGATTTTAAGCTTCGGGTCTGGGTGTCGCCATCTTGATTTTTTGGAGCCAGGCGTGATAACTCTAATTGGTAAGTCAGCTAGTAAAAAAAAAAAAAAAACTGAAACTAGCAATTGAGACCATAAACTCATACAGAGAGTGTACATTGAGGTATAAATCAACTGAGAAAGAAGGTAATTGTCACCCCTATTGGCCATTAGAAAGAATACAGGTTTATGGCACTTTCGCATTGGCTTCATTTTTTTAGACCCTGAAGCTACGTCTACTTCTTTTGTACAGTCGATGCTTTTTGGGCACCGTGCAGCTGCTCTTAAACTGAGTGCTATACATCTAAATCCAAAGACATTTAAATCTCCTAAAGTAAGATTTGCTGCTGTACTGTAAGTCTGTTTCAAGAGGATTTCAAAGAAAACGTCAGACCAGTTCTGTCAATTACTAATTAAAGCCATCTTCACATGCTGCCTGCAGGCCCTTGAAAAGGGGAAGTACTCTGAGCAATCTGATGTTATTGTTTTTGATTTTTTATGCATCAACGTGTTACCCCTGTTTTATTCACAAATTAGCATAATTTCTATAAACAAACATAACCACTGCCAGAAAGACTGGCACACTCAGCGGTTTCTAAATTGTATTCTACAGTTTACATTGTGGCCCTCTGCCACTAGGTAAGATTTCGAAAACATATTCTGAATCGCAATATAAACACAATTAAAAAAAAAAAAATAGAATGTGCAATGCAAGATGTGGTGAATTTCAATGTCATCACAATAGTAAAAACGTTATATTAAAAAAAATGTATCGTATAAAATCATGACAAAACACAACATATAAAAGGTCCTGATTTCACAAAGCAAGGCAGGTAATAACTAAACACAATGACTACACACTGCAGGTTTTTACTGTTGCAATTTTTAATGAGGTGTTAACACTCTGGAAAACACAGAGAGAGTTAGAGATGGAAGATGAAAGTGAAGGAGAGTCAAGAAACAAGTGGAGGGAGAGGGACCCGAACACTGCTGTGTCTGTGAAAGACAGACATGAAAGATGAGGACAGGCAAAAAAAAGTTTTAACAAGTTTCAAGTTTTAAGTGTGTGTGAAAACTACTTATGCAGAGAAAAACTCCTTGAGCTGGATTAAAGCACAAAATTCATGGAAAATTTAGCGCAAACTTTTCCACAACCAGAGGCTGAGAGGGGGAGACACTGAGAGGGGCAGCGGGCAACAGAGGAGACGAAAACAGAGAAAAAGACGACAAAAACTGAACTGCACTGACCAGAGGAGAACAGAAATAACAAATGGCATAAATGTTAAAATATCTTGCATATATTACATACATATGATCACTTAGAGTGCTAAAATATTTGTTGGTTAGTCGAGCTAAATTCTCGTCACCTTCAACTTCCTTCTACTCCAACTGTCTGATGTTACTTTCTTAATCATTTCTGCCTTTTAGAATGTTTATACAGACAATAAAATGTCCTCCTGCGAACCTGTTACTCCTGTAAGTGGCCCTGTCCCTTTTCTTATTTTTCTTTTTCATTTAATCTCTTTCTCTCTTGCATCTGCAATCTTAATTTTCATTTCTTGAGCTTAAAACAGCAGGCATGATGCTCCCACCAATGAAAGCCAGTATGATGAGCCTGAAAGGAGTTGTGTGCAGGCTCCTCGTGGACACCAGGAGCAGTCTGATTTGTAAAGAGCACAGTCAATGTCCAGTGTGGTTTATTCCCTGCTTAAAGTCCTGTCCTGTTTGTTTTGTTTTACTTTTACATTAGTGTCTTCTGAGCCTCCCCTCTGATGTGTTTAATTGCTGAAATGAGGTTCACAAGCATTTTCCAGAAACATGGCAGATGTACAGGTACGGCTGCCAGGGTTTGGGTGAAATTATCCTCCAGAGTTGGTGGCAGAAAAGGGAAACATGAGACAGAGATGAAGGATGATGGATGGCTAATTGAAGATGAAAGATGAAAGGCGTCTAATGTGGTGACAGCTTTCATCTGATAAACATGGACAGGTTATGTTTGTGCTTGCCTGCATCCTAATAAAAAAAAAAAATCAAGAATGCAAACAAAAGCCTATTTCAACCGGGTACAGTTTTAGCAAACACAAATGCAGACACACACGCAAATTTAAAAGGACGTGTTTTCAGTTGGACTCAAAAGTTCACTACATAAATGTTTAAATGGGGATGAGTACTGAATGTTCTTGGATGTGTGTGAGTTTGTACTCAGTGCATAACCACCCCCATCCTCCACCCAACTTAATTCTTGTAGTGCTGTGACACCAGAGAGCCTGTCAGTACACTTCCCTCTTTAATCTGTCTTCCCTTCTTTCCCATTCCCCCCCCCCCCCCCTCTCATGTTCCTGTCACATGTTTCACCCATAAAAGCACTGGGAGATCAATTTGGATGATACTGGAGTAGTAAGTAAGTACTGCTAATATCAGTTACTAAAATGAGGGAAGATGGTTTGGATTGAATTTAAATGTCTTTTTTGTCTTAGAGTCAGTAAAGGTTATCCCTGTCAGTGAAGGTAAAACTCATCATGTTATGTAATAATACTTCAATTATATTACAACAGTCAGGGGCAAATAGCAAAACTAACTCTGAATCTTTCTACTTATTTCACTCTCCCACCCTCTCTCCTCCTTCTTTTCCTCCTTAGCGTATAATGGATGATCAGTAATAGGATTAAGAACACACAAACTCACCAAAACTACTCTACAGTTCAGTACTTCAGTACTCTGGTTTCATGTTCACGGTGTATGTGTGTGTCTGTGTGTGTGTTTGTGTGTTGAAGTGTAGGTCACGTATCGTATTGCCCTACTTCAGTGTAATTGGTCTTCTCTGAGGACTTACTGTATGCTCTTAATCTCTTTAAACATCATCTAAAACACACAAACAAACAAACACAACTGCTCAAGGGCCAAATAATCAACCATCAGCGGTCTGTGTTCTCACACATCAATGTGTTTCATCAACACATTGCATGGCATGCAAAGACATATGAGAGGAATACTGTATGAGCCTTGTGTACATTAATAAAACTACTGACAACTACAGTGTGTGTGTGTGACAGAGAGAGAGAGAGAGAGAGAGAGAGAGAGAGAGAGAGAGAGAGAGAGAGAGCGAGCGAGCTCAGGGCTTGTTGAGGCAAAGGCCTTACGCAACAGTGAAGAGATTACTGACAAAACAGGACACAGATGCTGGCGAGGTCTGGGATTTCTCTCTCTTCCTCCTCCTCCGCCTCCTTCACTTTCCCTCCATTTATCTATCCATCCTCTCACTCTGGTCACTCTCGTTAATAATGTATTAACGGCTGTAATTTCAGAGTTGCATCAAATTACAGTTACCTGGAAATGCACCTGCATGACATGGAATAAATCTAACCAAACCTTGCAAGGAACCGCTAAAAGCTGCAATATTCATCACACTCCACAGTAATAAAGTGTCCAACTAAACAAGTGACACATCATTAATTTCACTTTTTCTACTCACTTATCAGAAATGGTATTAAAAAAAAATGAAAGTTTTTCCATCTGAAATTACCAGTTTGAAATTGTTTATGTCAGCTTTGGGGAAAAAGCTTCTATCTGACCTCCACAGTATGAATGTGAAAGTTCTGTGTAGTAATTAAACCAAGCTGGTATTAATGTACCTACCAGTCTATGATTATAAAAAACATATTTGCAATCTTTGGTTGTAATATAATCAGATGAAATACATACATTTAATAAAAATTGTAAAGGGGATATTTCATTCTGCAAATACATAAAGCGAGCACCCAGCTGAGCTGGTGAGAGTGGCTCACCACTGGCCATCCTTGGTCTATTTGTTGTCAGCATCAGGCTCAAGCGGCAAATGTAGGGTTTAATGGAGATTTATTAATGAGAAATTCATTTTAAGTAACAGAGGCGTGTGGATTTTGCCTTGGGTGACAACAGCAATGAACAGTGTGGTTTTGATCATTTGCATGTAAAAAGAGTTGTATTTGTGTATTAAAACTGGACTTTTATGTTTAAAGTGTTTAAGATTTTTCTCATTTCAATCGGCTCTATAGGATCCCCTGGACACATTTCTTGACAAAAAGAGTTCCGAGGGGAAATTCTTTCTTGCATGTTGTAGCCCTCCCATTGTCTTGAAGGCTGTCCTGGCCAACGTCAGAGGGCAACAGGCTGACATGAGAGGGTGATGAGCCTATCATGTTCACCTGGGCCTGACAGACTATGATAGCTGTATCACTCTGTTTCTCCCCTCCTACAGCTGACATCCACCCAGCATCACCTTCTTTTGCTTTTGCACCTTCAACTCCCACACAGCACACATACCACGAATCCACGCATTGCTTGCATTGCTGATACTGCTGAAAACCAGTGAATTTTTATCTGTGACATGCTACAACATACTCTAACAGTATCACAAACACAGAGTCATAATTTCTGCTAACTAAATCATGGCTAAGCTATCACAAGCTACTGGTCAAAGTCAAGCTGTAGCAGCAAATGTCCTGAGTGTAGTGAACAGACTGAGAGAAGATTTAATTTCTTGCAGATTTCTCTTTTTTCTTGTGAGAGACAGATTGTGCCATTTCTTCTTTCACAAGTTATAAAGACTTATTTTATGTCACCAAGTTTGAATTCTCTCTTAAAAGTTCATCATCCCTAATAGATGCCCAGTGGGATAAACACTGAAACACAATTGATGCAATTAAATATAATTAACATACAATTCATTTCAAATTAAGACAGAGCATTAAAGCATTAACTTTGACAGCCCTAATTTAAATACTTTGAAGCGTTAGGGTTTAATCTGTTAAAGGAACACACAACTAGTCACAACTGTCACTCAGTAGTGTGGAACAGTGGAGCAAGAAATCCACCAAGTACAAGAGGATAATTTTTGCATCTACTTATAGGTTCTCACCTATTAAATTGCAAATATCTTCAACATTTAGCATATTTTGAGGATAAGTGGATTGACACAAAGTCATTCACAGCAAAATAGAACCAATTAGATGTTTAAATGAGTTTAAATTTGAAGCTCAGGGGGGATAACATCCATCCATTCAAATAAATCCATATTAGGCCCATTGATGCCTTTCCCAGCCCTTCATTTAGGTCCATAACCTGCCTGTGCCCCTCCTCATCACCCTTTCCTTTTTACTTCTCCTCTTCTCTTTTTTGCCATTCCTTTTGTGGTGTGCCCCCAGGTGGGAAGTCATTACACTGCTCTCAACTTTTCATCTTCATTTTTCAAAATAGAACAACCAAAAACACAGTCTCACTGGAGGCCTGAAGCCTTCCTCACTGTACCTTCACAGACACATGCTCATCTCTGACCCCCCTCCATTACACCCAAACACACACACGCACATTTTTCTGACACCTGGGGGCCGAGGTGGAAAGTAGAGGGGAGATGACAGAGAGAGATGGATTGTGCTGAGGTGTAATTAGAGTTGTTGTGTTTGTCTGAGGCAGAGAAAGAGAAAGGGATAACATGGGTGTCTATGTGGGTGCATGGGTGTTTGCATTTCAGTGTGTATGTGAACATGTCCGCTAGTTCACTGTTCAGAAAACCGATCAATGTGTCCTCAGAGTCCCATTCCCTAGTAAAGTACAAAGACACACACAATCAGTTGATAAAAATAAGGAAGAGGAAGCAAAGGGAGGGACAGAGGTCAAGGGGAAAGGAATAATGAGAAGAGAAGAGACAATGACATGCTTCTCCTCTCATCCTCCACTCCAAATAAAATTACTTAGACCTCAGAGCTTTAGCATTACTATCTCATGCATTGTCAACCTTGTATGTTTTTGTGCACACGTGTATCATTCTTAAAGGCCCCACGTGTTGCACTGGACCCGGGCTGCTTATGTAATGTGCACAAACACATTCACATGGTTACACACACACACACACACACACACACATACACACACACGAACACGAACATGAACACGAACACGAACACGAACACACACACACACACACACACACACGAACATGAACACAAGCGCGCGCACACACACACAAACACAAACACAAACACAAACACGAACACGAACACGAACACGAACACGAACACGAACACACACACACACACACACACACACACACACACACACACACACACAAACACACAAACATGAACACGCACACACACACACTGTTCGTTTCACCAGAGGTCAATTGAAACACAATACAAGGTGAGTCAAGCACTTTGCGGTGGTGCATACATCACCAGCTATTTTCAGATGGAGGAGGGGTCAGGAGGGACATTCACATGGACATTGCATCAAGGCACTACTCAGGGAACACATACACACACACACACACACACACACACACACACACACAGACACACACACATGTACACACACTTACAGGTAATAATTCAATGCCCATACACACACAAACAAATCACTGACAGTCATAACTCAAAACACAGTTACATGAGCCATCAGATACAAAAGAAACACAACAGTTTTATTATATTTGTGAAAACATCTGCCTCATTATGTACATTTATTTGTTGACACTACATTCAACCTTACCTTAACTGAATGAAATGCAGCTAAACCTACTCCAGACTCATAAAACTCAAAATCTTAAGCAAATACCAGCTAAACATTCTAGTCTTTCCTGATGCATGACGAATGAGGAAATTAATTTGAAAATACACATTTCCTGCTGTGTTTCAGAGACAAAGCATAATTAGAACCTGATGTCATATGGCGTTTAATCTGACTTTTATTCAATTTATCTTGTTTTTTTTGTCTTGTTTGCCTCGAGAAAGAAAGCATACTCAGCCAGTATGAATAAGAGCAGAGAAAGAAAGGGAATGAGATGTAGAGGGAGTTGGTACAGTCATACACAGAGGATGAGGTGAGTGTGAGAGATGAAGATAAAAGAAGAGGAAAGAACAGTGTGAGGAGGCTAAAGTGGGGCAAAGAAGGGGGGGGAGGCGACAAAACAGCTCAGAGAGGAGAGTGAGGTGAAGCTATTTGGGAGAGAAAGCGACAGACAGAATAATACACAGAGAGAGAAGGGGAGAGGGGGGGAGAGAGAGAGAGAGAGAGAGAGAGAGAGAGAGAGGGCAATAGTAGTGTGTATTCACACAGAAAAGCTAGAGATATAAATAAAGTGACTGATAGAAGCAGTGTGTGTTTGTGTGTGAGTGAGTGCATGTTTGTTTGTGTCCTGGCTCGACTCCCGGGAGCAGACACTTCTCTGCTGCCAAAGTTTCTCTGGGTCTACCACCATGCCAGGGTCAATACAGGAACGCACACACATACACACGCAAAAAACCAGGGCATGGCATGGGATTAGCCACCAATCATAGGACAGAAATGAGGAGATAGACAGAGACAGTGAGAGAAAGAGAGACGGTGGAGGAATTAATAACAGTGATGGTATTTGAAAAATAGGTGAGAGCTGAAGAGAAAGAATGGGAACTGCAGTAGGTATAGAAAAAAGATGGTGAGATCAGAGAAAGGCAGTAAAGGAGGGAGACAGAGATAGAGAGGGAGAGGGAGAGACAGAGGGAGAGAGAGAGGGACAGAGGGAAGGAGGGAGGGAGGGAGGATCATTGGGCTCCGCGAGCATGCGAGGCTCAGCAGCAACAGAATGAGACGGAGAGAGAGATAGAGCGTGGTAAAGAGTCTGAAGACGGAGGTACTGAGGACTAAAGGACTATCAGAGACAAGAGAGAGAGAGAGAAATCGAGAACAAGGGAGAGGAGGAGCATGCCGACCAAAGAGGAGGATAAAAAAAGGTAAGTGACTGAGAAAACAATGAAAGACAGTTTTGGGAAAAGACTAGTCAGTGCGTGTACAGTAAGTGTGCTTGTGTCAGTGATAGCAGATGAGCCTAAAATGTTTTCTTTTCTTGGTAAAGATGCTCCATTATGAGCCTCTGAGGAGTCTCACCAGTCACGTAGCCCAAGGATAGCACTTTATTTTCGAAACAGCTCATTCAAGATTTAAGACACTGGGCAGAATTTGAATGGAGGTACTATTGATTGTATGGAAGCAAGCGTCAATGAGCCAACTGGACTAAAAGACAAAATCCTGTGCGTGTGTTTGTCCATGTTCTCCAGAGGTTAAACCTCAGTCTCTGGCTTTGGCTGGACAACTTGTTTCCTACAGACAAGTGTACACATTTCTATTTCTAGAAAGATTGTTTATAGCAACTGTACAATATGTGTTTTTTTTTTTTTGTTTGAAGAAGAAGTGTGATCGCAAGAATGAAGCTGTATGTGGATATATGTCTATGAATGGGTGTGTGTGCCTGTGTCTGTGTGGCAGGTGAGTAATCCTATCCATCTGTCACAGTAGGATTTGATGCATATGATTACGTCTGTCTGAGTCTGTGTGCAGTACATGTGCATGTGTAGTCCTTATTTTGTGTGTGTTGCCTTGCAACGTGAATAACAACTTTTGCTTTCAACAAGGATTCAAAGTGCTTCTGTCGATTTATGTGTGTGTGTGTGTTGCTATTGCTATTAAAAGCCTCTGAACCAATGGTCAGAACTGCTAACGTAGCTTTAATATGGGATTATATTGCAATAACCCTTCTCTTATACACTAATGCTGCCCCTGTTCATCAGTGTATGTGTTTGTGTGTGTGTGTGTGTGTGTGTGCGAGGGAGAGCAAGCAAATGTGTTCAGGCATCTACAACTGAGACACTGTGGATAAATGTAACCTGTGCACTTAACATTTATATAACCTCAGTCAGTCAGTTAAGAACATAATTTAAAATCACAGTTTGTGTGTGTGTGTGTGTGTGTGTACTTGTGTATCTGTGTTATTCTATCAAAGTCTTTCACTGGCTCAGACAAACACAATAAACTGAGTAAGGAAAAAGTCTTAATCAAAGAGCAAGTTCAAAATTCTGATAGGTTTGCCTGAACACAATAACAGTGATAAATATTGAACCCATAGCAATGGAAGCACATATGTTGAATAAAGGATGTCATAATGCTTGAATGTGCAGGAAGCCTGTTGAGGGTATGTTATCATTGTTATGAGTGATGCATCTGAATATTGCTGGGCACATTCTCTGTTTTCATCCTTAGATGAAAGAATGATGCATAGCCAACATATGCTGGTGGGAATTTGATTCAGTACTAATCAAATCTCTCAAGATTCCTCCCTTTGGTAATTTTCCATTTTCTTTTCCAATATTAAGGTGTATGTATGTTTGTTTTAAGTCAACTAGGAGAAACAAAACAAAACCTGAATTCTTTTGGTACCATTTCAAATTTCAACGTAGTGTAAGTTATTTTCAAGGCCTGTAACAAATGCATGGAGGCACAGATGACAGTGTGAATATTGAAAACAACTGCAGCACAGAAAGAGAGTGTTTGAAGGGTGACAATGCAAATTACAGACTTGGGAAACCTAATCAATAGGTTACGCCATTACTGTATTGACTTCAATTACATCCCTTTTCTCCAGAGAATGACAGCTGATGGAGAGAATGAGAAATAAAGGTTAAGGGAGATTGACAGCAAGACAGAGTTAAAAGAAATGTGTGTGTGTGTGTATTTTCACATGCATCCTTGAGTGTGCGTACGTGTCACTAACACTTCGGGCGCTCTGCTAACCAGACGGACTGTGAACAAGCAATGAGATGGGGTGAAAGAGAAACGAACCTGAAAGTCAGAAGGGCAGGAAGATGGATGAGGGAGAGGGACTGAGGGCAGCAGGGGCAACAGGATGGAGAGGTGAGAGATAGATTGGGGGTTAATGATGGAGAGATTGGACGGGACGTGCAGACAGGATGAGTGATATGGCAGAGAGAAGAAAGATGAGATGACAGAAGAGGATAGAGAGAAGAGGGGGTAATAAAAGGGTGAGGACAGGTGAAAAGAGGGGAAAAAAGATGAGGTGACAGGAAGAAAAGGCTAAAAGTGAGAGGAGGACAGAATGCTATTTGAGCAAAAATGCAAATCCCAGACTAGATCACACTCTATTAGCCATGCTGATAAGATATGTGTGGGTCTGTGTGTGTATTTGTTGTGCATCTGCAGCTTCTCCTCTGACACTCTGTTTTGCCCTGTTGGCTTACAGGATCTAATCTCTGATGATCAAATATTTGGTGGCAAATATCTCATAAATATTCCTTTTTTCAGTGGTTTCTCTGCTCTGCTGCTCAGCTAACACGCATTCCTCTAGCCAGCAACAACAAATGAATTACATTGGCAGATGGGTTTGTCAATGATATGCTCTTTGCCTATATTTCATACTTTTTCTTGTTAGAGGTACCTAACTGGCTGTAAATAAGCTTACACTATAAAACCAAACAGAATTCAATGTTTATTTCTCTGGGGGCCCCCTTACTAGAACAGGACCAGGACCTTGCTGTAAATTATGTCCTGTTCCCTCATAAAAAAGTAGCCTCAGACATGTTTAAACACATCTTCAATTAAATAATTCATATGTGAGGAAGTTTAATTTGTATTCTCAAATGTCCTCTAAAATAGTCAGTGATCACTGACTCAGATGGAATACCTTAAATGACTTATGATGTTAACTGACAATGTTCATGCATGTAAAGTGCAACTGAAAACCTTATAAATTACTTCAAATTAATATCATTGTTATAATTATCTGGGGATTTCTCAGAGAAAAGGTTAACAAGTTCAGGTTTGTTTTCTCAGACGTCTAATGAAGAATTAGGTCATTTCTGGCAAAATTCACTTTCCTCTTTTGTCTAATAAATGCTTAGCTGATTCCAAACATGCACACACATAGACATGGTAAAGTACACATAGTCAGAGGTGTTGTCCAGGGACCAAACTGACAGTGTTGCCTCACAACTTATATCTTTGAAGGTTTCTTTTGCTTTAACCAGGAACATTAAGCCTCATTATCTACCTCACTGTGAGCTGCAGGAAATTAACACATGATGGCAAAACTCAGAGTCCTGATCATCATTCATGTTCAGCGCAAAATTAAATCCTGGGCATAACAAAGATGGTGAGCCAGATTGAAACATAAATTTATCAGGAACACACAGTACACATTGTGCTGTACAACAGTGGCTCCCAAAGTTGAGCTTTGAGAAGGGCCAAGGGCGCTGCAAGATTGTATTATTTTTCATTTATGGTGCTTTTTGATAATCATTTTAAAAATTGACAACATTTACATTAACTACATTTCATAGTGGTCTAAATTATACAGAACAAACAGAAGAAAAAAAGCAATCGATATTAAAACCACAATTTTAAAAAGCTAATACACTTATAATAATGAAAAAACATAGTAATACAACACTTTCTGGCTCCATGTTTTTCAGGAGCTCAGCAGTCTGAACAATAGTGACAACCAGAGAAGGGATGGAAAGAAGTGACACAGTAAATAGATCTCAAAGAAACACTGATACAGCTCAGTCCTCAACACAGTCTGAGACAACTGAATCCGAACCCTCCCAATGAAACTAAAATCAGACTTCTACCTGGCTAACAGCTTAACAGACTGCTTGTGGAAGACAGATGTCTGTCCTCATCATCATTGCATTCTCTGTGATATTGTGTGTTGCAAACCCTATATTCGTACATGGCTCTCTCACCTATATGATATCTAAAACTGTTAAAAATAATGATAAAAAAAATGTATTCACATTATATTGGGGTTTGGGTGGCTCAGTGTACCATGACAGAAAACATTTACCTTGAACAGGTGCCGTAGTCTGTAAAAAGTTTGCACTCTACAGCTGTGTGGTTCCCAGCTATTATCTGTTCCTCATAAAACTGATGGTATGTGAGTGGGTTTGGGAAACATACATTATATTTTCATGTTACATGTTTCTCGGACAACAATAGTTTCCATAGTTTGCACTAGCTCCCATGTAGAAACACTTGGGTGTCCTACTATCACTGAGGCACACACAATGTGCCCCAAACAATGCTTCAATGAAAACCAAACTTGGATTATGCTGGGTTGGCTGAGATGCTTGGCATTTGTGATATAAACATTAGCCTTTGTGGCCTCTGGCTCTTCAGTTGAAATGCTGATTAAAGTGCACTGTCCCTGAAAAATACAGTTGCACCCAATTAAAATGCAGAACAAAACAGGCTGCAGAAAGCTGAGCAGGTTTCCTGTTGTTTTGATGATCATTACTGCATTTTTCTTTCTGTGTGAAGTGCAGGGATAAATACAATAGATGACACTTAAGAAAAGATGAAACCAGTGACCAATTAAGGCAACAAAAGAAAAATGGATAAAGCACATGCATGTCTGTGCATTGCAGCATGGAAATATTGGACATCTGCAGACATGCAATATCAATTTACAAGCAGAAATGCCAATACTAGTATTTGTTACAGCGACAAAGACTGCCCTTTGCAGTCTCTTCACTGTATTTATTACACACGTGTCTTCATTTCACATTAGAGGTCAAACATAAGCTGCCTTTTATTTCTAAAAAGTCGAGGAAGGATTGTCAGTGCTGAGTCTCTTTTTTAGTATCATGTTCGTTCAGGTGAAGCAATGAAATCGCATCTGTAATGAGCTGATTAGTCCAGCTGACCTGTATGGCAGCTCATCTGCTGACCATATCAGCAGTTTTTCTCTACCAACAATCATGTTAAAACAAGTCAGAGAGGAGGAATGAATAATCTAACACCTCACACTCTTACTAAGCAGATCATTGTGGCTTCCTGTGCTGACATCAGCCCAACTTCTTCCTACAATTATTCATTGACAAATGTCTGTGCAAGCCATCTTGAAATTCTGTTTATGATTTTGTGCTATGGAAATATGAAATGTATGAATTTCCATTGTGCAACATTGCAACAACTCTAGCATACTTATTCAAATTGATTTTGGGAGTGCCTTCAAGAGCAGAGCATTTTCCTGCCAATTTCAATTGCTGTAATAAATGGTCCTAAATTCTTTGACATAAGTGTCCTTGATGGCATAAAGTATTAGATAGAAGACATTTGCAGTTCCAAAGGCTTGTATAACCAGAGAAATTGTGGTAATAAAACATAAAGCTCCCTGATATACAAGAATCAAATGCTAAAATAGAAAAGTTTTCTTTTGTTGCTTTGAAACTTGACAGCCGAGGAAGAAATAGCAACTACACTACCCAAAATGCAGCGTGTGCCCTGTCTCAAAGGGCCAATAAAGTGCTGCGTTTGTTCTGTTCTGGTGGTGAGTGGGTGAGAGACAGTGAGCGAGAGAAGCAGTGTGATTACAGGGCAGTAAAGCGAGTCTTAGTCTCCCTAAAACACACACACAGGGCCCGTCAATCGGCAATTGAAAAATGAGGCTCACCTTGAAACGCCAGGGGACTCGATTCGCTGGAGCATTCAGTGCTGTTACCACTGCAAAGGCGTGGGTGCACACTTATTCACACATGTACATACTCATTCACACATGTACATACACACACACACGCACACGCACGCACACGCACGCACACACACACACACACACACACACACACACACACACACACACACAGGGCCTCACTGTGACTGCCTGCATTGTAGACAATTCTTGAACAGCCCAAACCCACCAACTGGCAAATTAAACTCTTTGCATGTATAAACAGATTTCATAAAAAACTGCACCCTGTCAAGAAACTCCCTGTTGTGTTTAAAGGCTGTGTGTGTTTGTGTGGTGACAGATGCTCAAACACACTTGCAGTGCGTATTGATTACTGGCAAGCAGTGTGAGCGGCTTCCCAGATCTCCTTCTTCCTCTCTTTTAATGTCTCTCTACACGCATCTCTCTTTTCTGTGCTTCTCTCTTTATTCTTTAACAAACTCCATCAGACACGTTTGGAGATTTCAACTTAGGAAAATGGGCCTTTACATCTCATTCTCTGACAAATACACATACACATACACACACACACGCATCGCTTTCATCCCCTCCGTGATCCCTCTCCTTCATCTGTTCTCTCCCCCTTATCCCTCCACCAGCCGCTCTGCACCTCGCTGTGCTGCCGTCTTCCATGTTCTCCTCTTTCGTTGCCCCCCCCTTCATCGCCCCTGGCCGACAGCATTACCTCCCCTTCTCCCTCCTATTCATTTTGCACAGCCAGGGGTGTGATGTGGGTGAGAGACATAGATTAAATATAGAGACAAGAGGGAAAGAGAGAGAAAGACACAGCAAATCAAAGACAGCATGACAGAGATTGAAAAGGGGGTGGTGAGTGGAAAAGTGCAACAACAAACACGTGTAATGATGAAAGACAGGAGTGACGAGATGAGAGTGGTATCCAATAAGTTTAAAGAGAGGGACAGCCAGAGAGAGCAAGCGTGTGATGGGAAGATGTAGAGAGGCAATTGTGCGAGTCTGAGAGACTGATATCCGAGGATATTGTGTCCCTTTCTCACTAACAGTCTGCAGGTCAAGGGTGAAGAGCGTGATTTAAGATGGTAGGCAAACACATAAAGACGCAATCACACACACATAGATAGGTGGTGGCAGCAATCAGAGAGAGAGAGAGAGAAAGAGAGGAAGTCTATTGCAGCAGGTGCTCTAATGTCTGGTATGGCTTCTGGTAGAAAGACAAATGCTTGAAAATGAGCTGCAGTGAAATTACCTTCAACTGACTTAGCCTAAATCCCAAGGCAAACTGCTTGACAACACACGTACACACTGAAACACACACACTTGTCCATTTGCATACATATCTGCGGTGTCCGTTACACACACAAAAACATCATCATCATCTGCAATGTCTTGTTGCAAACAACAGACCTCCACACAGTCCATTTCCTATCCACCCGGTGGCTGCAGCCTTTTTTGCAAATAGATTTCACATACACACTTACACACGCAGAGTACAGACACCACAATAACGCAGCAAAAAAAAAAAAAAAAACACACAAACTTGTGAGTTGTGAACTCAGAGTCAAGACCTCTGTGGTCCACTCCAGGACAATAGTTACCAATGTTACCATGGTAACCAATCATAAACAATCTGGGCTGTCAATTATATGTGACCCCCTGCGAGCTCCCAGGCAATGTAACAGCCCTTGAGCCAAACACACTGTCAAGATATTCATATAAATAGCAGCAACATGACACTGGAGCAGAAGTCCTTTGATCTATAGTGTCTTACGTAAAGACCTTACATGTCAAAGCTCTGCTGTTTGCCAGCGAAGCTCTTGAGCACAATTGTGTGTCAGGAACTTTGTCATGAGCAATAACAGCACAGTACCTTGTGATGTTGACTGTTGTCTCAGCACAGATGTAGAAAAGTTTCATAAAGTAGGGATAGAGGCTGAAAACAGTCTAAATTTAAACAGCTCCCATTCGTATACTGTGGCCCATGGGCAGGCCCACCAGCATAATAAACTATATTCACCCAGTTTTAATATTTAATGACCTTAAATGAAATCTGAAATTCCAAAGACTCTGACAATATTAATTACACTTGCTGTCAGGGAAAAGAGAATAAAAGGGATAAAATGCCATATTTTAATTCTGCCCATGCAGTCAAAACAGCATGTGACATCAGGCTTCAAAAGGAGTCAATATATGTCACACAAAGCATCATTATAAGTGAATGTGTGCATGACTGTGATCCTAAACACATATGAACTATTAGTACATCACTCAGTCTTAATAGTCAGTATAAATTAATAGCTGTCCACTGATGAGAACAGATTTTAACTGCTACAGGGCCACTGCTGACAGGCAGAACTCCTTTTAAAAATCCTTGAGGATGAATCTGACGTTTGCCTTTGCTTTTGAGACAAACTTCCGAATGAAAACTAAACTAAACTAATAGGTGAGCAAGGCCATATTTCATTTATTTTGAAAAATAATGCACTGTTCCAACCTTGACCATATACAGCAAGTATCTGTGTTGTGATATTGGACCAGTTGGCATAGAATAAGCTTGCTCCTTATGTGTATGTGTGTGTGTGTGTGTGTGTGTGTGTGTGACTATGCCAGCCAGTGGTTTAACATCACATGCTGACAGGAGAACAAACAAAATATTGGCTAGGCCAAGGTTTCAGTCTGGTGACTGATGCCTTGGTCTATCCTAATTTCATGGACACATTATCATTTGTGACCAGTTCTTTTGTTGTTTGCATCTGTTGGAAAGCAACAATTTGCAGGGATTAACAGCATACTGGGTCGCTGAGTGGCACTGAGGCATCACAGTCAGGCAGCGGCACCTAAATGTGTGTGATTAGACAATTCCATTATTTTATTGTTAACCTGACAAATATAAATGAAATACTTATTACAGTATAAATTGCAATTGTATATTAAATAACCTCCATGCACTCTGTACCATATGTGCTTCTGCAATGACCCAGTTTCATTGGATATAATATTATCCTGCCCCAATTTCATCAGCTAATATGGTGTCATAGTGTACCGGTAAAGCATTCTGAGTCATTCAGTGATTTGATTAAGATTGAATGACTAACATTGCTTCCACCTCAAACAATCCAAAAAGTTTGACCAAGCTTATTAATACTAAACCCGATAAGGCTGTAACATAATCTAGCTATGCATTGAAATTAATTAGCTGACTCTGATTTTTTTTTCTTAAAAAAGTAAAAGATATATTACCACTGACTTTAGGCAACATTTCTGTTTAGCCCAGTGAAAAACAGGAAGATGGGCAGAAACAATGTTGCAGAACTTTACATTATGCTGAGCTCATTACACAGATTCCCAAACTGCTTCCATGAGAGATGTCAAGGCAAAATGCATCATCAGTTTACATACTGCTGTGGGAGGCAAACATAACATCACATGAAATGTGTCACAATGTGTCATCATGTAATAAAAGACTGCAACGATATCTGCAGTCTTAAATTTCTTAAGATCTATTGACATAGCTTTTGGGGTGTGTGTTCACCTTGCAACTTCATAGAGACGTGCTATTACCCTTAAGGTATCTCTAGTCTTTTCTGTTCCTTCAAGAGAAACAGCTTGATGGGATTTAGAGTTTTGTCTCTTTAACTCCCACCCACCTGCTGGTCTAATAAGAGGTTGATAGAGTTCTATCGATCTGGTCAGTGTGTGCATTCAGTCGAACTCAAAGCTTTTATATGGTGCTTTACGTGCCTAATGTCTGTGTCGTCTTGCCAATCTGACCATTTATTCCATGTCTCCCTTCTGTTGTTTCTTCCATTCATTGCCTTTCTCTTTCTCTCTCTGTTTTTCTCTCTCCAGAATGAACCTGCAATGCCGAAAGAACCCATCCAACTCATCATCAGCAGGCCACTGGTTAGAGACTGAGAGAAGCCTTGACAGTGATGTCCAATCAGAGGTAGCTAAAGCAGCAAGGAGGTCATTAATGGAAGGACATTATAGCCTTATTGGATATTGAATTCCCGTCACCAGCTTCCACATACAAACTCTCTCACACTGTCTCACAAACACACAAATTCATTTGGTTAAACAAAAGCTGGAACCATTCCCACTTTGTATTGGATATAATCCTGCTGACGCTGGCTGATGTCACTGCTTGCCACCAACCCGTTCAGCTCCTCAGGGGGCTGAGCCAGCCTGCAAGGGAGTATGGGCAGGAGGGTGGCTGACCCAACCAATCCCGTGCCTGCGCTGGGGGTTCCCCTGGCAGGGGGGCGATGGGGCCCGCTGTGCAGTGTCGGGGTGCAAACATCTCCCGGACTGCGGACTCTCCCTTCCATCAAACGACACGGCAACCAACCAACCAACACACATCGGCCACTCACCATGGCAACAGACAAAACATCGACAGCAGAGACAGCAAGAGTTATCAGAAGTGACAGCAACAGTCTGCCAGTGTCCAAGGAGACATCTCAGAACGAGATCAACAGCCTGACACAGGACGACATGGGGTCACAGGGATCTGGCGGCGGAGTTTATTGCCAGATAAAAACTATACGGACAAACCCCAAGGACACAAGCTGTAAAAGGACAGCTCGGTATACAAATGGCAGTGTGGTAGCCTCCGATGTGGTGGGAGGGGTTTGCACTGAGGCCACAGAGGGTAAGGAGCCAGCCCTTGAGAGGAGGAGGGTGCAGTCACTACGAGGGGAGGGCCATCGCTCGGCATTGAAAACGGGGAGTGTTTGTACAACTGTTCACGCCACCCCACCAAGGCCCTGTCGAGTGATGACTACTTCTCCACCACGTCTTTGTGGGACATGTGGGAGGAGACGATCACAGATTACACCATGCACGGGTGCATGTCGCAGGAGGGCTGCCAATCAAATAACAGTCAGTCAAACTTTACCTAATCCACCACGGAAACCGTCTGTGGCTCCTAACCAGTCGAGAAAAGAAACTGCTCTGGACTCACAGTCTTACTCCAAAAACACAGACCCAGCAAACACCTCCACACACCCCTCAGTAAAGATTACTCAAATACCACAGCTGTCACACACTATACCAAAAACACACAGCTCACATTCCAACCACACATCACACACGCACAACAAAACAAAATTTTCAAAGCAGCAGACAAGGCCACATTCTGCTGACTTTACTCATTACAAGGACTCAGCAACACAAACGGCAGACACACACAGAGACAATAACACAGACAGGACCACAGCTACCACGCAGACACAAGAGGCACACACACCATCTGCAGACGCAACAGAACAACATTCAACTGACAAACAAAAACATGACTTGGCTAAGATTCAGAACACTGATGAACACCAACACACATTAGGCTGCGCCACTTCTAAACCTCCAGCTTCTTCCCTTCACAGTGACCCAAAATCTACCAACACCCCACCTCTCCCACCAAAAAACTCTCCTAAGCCCACTCATTCCAAACCAGCCACACCTGTAGCGCAAAATACCCAGGAGACCACAGATATTCCCAAACAAACACCCTCAGCACGGATGAAACTCAAGGACTACACAAAACAAAAGAGCAAATCATTTGACGACCACACTCTGCCTTGTAAGACTCATATGAAAGCACAATGTAACGGGGCTCCAGGAGGATTGTTGGGTGGGCATGCAGGGAACGCACCACGCGGGCTAGAGAGGCAGTTGCAGAGTGTGGAGGAGAACCTGGTGTCCAATCAGGAGAAGATTAAGGTGCTTCTCAACGTCATTCAAGACCTGGAGAAGAGCAAGGCCCTCAGCGAAGGGTGAGAAAAGGCATTATGGGGGGTGATAGGTGGATGGAAGAATATAAGAAGGTGATGAAAAGAAGGAGTGGAGAATGGCGTTTGAAAAAAAAGAGGGTTAGACACCAAGACAGCGAGTGAAAAGAGGGAGAGATGAAGAAAAGGATGAAAACAGAGATAAGAGAGATGAAGAAGAGCGAGAGATATTCATTGCAATAGCAAGTGCTTAAATAAGAGTGTGAGAAAGTGAGGTAAAGTGACGAAGAGAGGGAGAAGAAGAGGGTGTCAAGGGACTGCACAAGATTAAGAAGAGAGTATATTTGAGTTTTTATAGCAATATATACCGACAGGCTTTCAAGTCCGTGTAATAGATTTTAAATGTCAGGCAGGCCTGTGGAGAATTGCTGTAGTGTGTGTGTGTGTGTGTGTGTGTGTGTGTGTGTGTGTGTGTGTGTGCGTGTGTGTGATCAAATCCTATAGGAATATATGATACCTGCCAGCCTGTAGTAAATGCTAGCAGATCCTTCTCCTGTCCTTTTATCTTATACCTTATAGGGCATGTGCTCTCCACAGTAACAGTATCCCTAAGACACATCATACTGCCCACCAAATTAAACTAATCAGTTCTTCTTGCTCTGTCCTGCTAATTCTTTTATTCATATATCATCCTCTCCTCCTACATATCTCAGTTGGCTTTTGGTACTCACTTTATTTCAATCAATGCCATCCCCCCTCTTAGAGGCCCTTTAAAACGCTTCAAGCTATTCATCTCTTTCTATACCTTTGCCCTCGCACTTCTTCCCCCTGTTCTTAATTAATACCCTTTCTCTCTCCCAGTTGTTCTGTCTTTCTGCACCTCCACGTATAAACCGTGTCCGCAACTAAACACTGTGAATCCATCCTTTGCCCTCTCACCATTTCGTAATCCTCCCCCTTCTCTCTGCCCCGACAACCTGTCCATCACTCTCCCCTGCTGTCATGTGTTAGCCCTCACTCTTTTTGTTTCCCCCTTCCTCTATCACTTCCCATTCTTTAACTCCTCACCGTTTCACCTTAACTGTCTCGCCTTCCTAATTTCTCATACCAACCAGTTCCTCCTGTCCTCCCAAACCAATTCTTTAGCCATTTGCCTCAACTTCTCAAAAATGATATTTCTAACTCCACCCAAACTTCCTCTTTAGCCAACATGTTTTTGCTCCCTCCTTCCCTCTTTCAATCCCACCCCTTCTTTCTGTTCAGGGTTAACAGATGTCTCTGGCTCCACACTAATGCCTATCAGATTACATTTGAGAAATGCAATTCATGTTTAAGCTGCCGAACAAGGCTCCTAAACTCAGTGTACATGCTGTTCTGTCTTGTGTGTGACTGTATAAGATTATGTATTCATATCCTTCAGTGTGTGTGTGTGTGTGCTTGTTGTGAGGATGCTGTCTCATGCTAAGAGTGTGAAAATTAGGGTGAAAAGGGGGAGAAAAAAATAAAAACAGGCAGAAGAAAAGGGACACAAAGAGAGAGCAATTGAGAGATAAAAAGACATAAAATTAAAGAGAAAAATAAGAGAACCAGCTAGTAAGAGGGACTACAAGTATCTGATGCTGGACCAGCAATGAAAGTACTCTAAGTGGGCTGCTGTGATAAAAGTGTCGGCTGGGCTGCTGTGCTCAGCTTCTTGTTTTCTTTTTTCTCCTGAAGCAAATACTTGTCTTCTCTTGCTGTTGTTGTCTTTGATAAAGATTGGTAGGGGAGGAAAAATGATTATCTATGTTATCAACATAAATCAGCTACACCCTCTCCTACACAGTTCAGTACAGGGACAGCCAAAATATCTTGGCAAAATAAAGCTTTTTAATTACATGGCAGTCAGCGTGAGCTTGTCAGATTTTTTTTTTTTAATCTGACTTTATTTTTCAACAGCTCTGTAGTCTTGTTCAACCTTTTTGCATGTGTAATAATATTTTTGTGATGCACAACAATTTTCGACAGCTATTTTCTCAAATGAAATGACAATAAGACCGGCAATAAAGTAATTTTTACTGAACACTGCTTTTATAATGGTGTCATATGTTTGGCCCCTAACTAGGCTTGCCTTGACAGTCACTGCAAACTAAATTTAGCGTTTTTTTTTTCATTTAAATAAGGCAGTCTTTAACCCACCAGGACTATCCAGTTGATGTCCTGAATACCTCTGGTGGAGTAAATCACATGCACTAAACATCACAAGCTATTTTGTGCCCTTTGACAACCCTCCAGGGAACACGCCTGATGTTGCTGCATTGAGTATGTGCAGGTGGAGAAAGCAATAACAACTGTCATACCGGCAGTCAAGAGAGCAAGTCATGTTCCAGTGAAGAAAAGCTCGGCCTGTTAGTGTAAAATTGCTATTCCAAAAATTTCTTCCACTGCTGTTGAAAATCAGTGTATAATTTTAAGTCTACAAAGAGTTTAGTTTCCACTGGCTGATACATAATCTGATATTTATCAATTTAGAAATCATTGCTCTTGATAAATTCATTTCTAAGATGACAAAATGGACGTTGTTCTTAAAGCAGACTAAAACAAATTGTATACATAATTACAATACAACTGAAATAACAACACAATATCTAATAAGCAGTATTTGTAGCATTAAATGTAAAAGTGCCATCTCAATTAAACTCCTTTTGCGAGGGTGTGTGAATGTTTTAAATCTGTTGTTTCTCCAGTCGCAGCTCATACAGAACTGGCCAGGACATTAACAACTGCCCCACCTGCCAAAAGACAGCCTGCATCATCTACAGGTAAACTGATCTAGATAATGAGCTTACTGCATTACATAACCCAACCGATGACAACTCATTTTTTCCTGCAGCGTCATAAACAGCCCTAAAACCTCTCCTAGAGAACTGTATGCCTTTTGTAGCCTTGAAAATGTTCCATTTTCCATTGTTTTTAACAGCTTTTCCAGGTTTTATCACTTATTCAGCATATCTTTCTCTTTTTTTGTTTTATTTTTCATTAGCCTCTCTTCCTGGTATCCTGCTGTCTCTGCCCTTTTCTCCAATCTGATAATTGAACTACTCATAAAATATATCCCTATTATATGAAAAATGCGAGACAGTGAGTAATCCCCCTCAACAATATTGAAATAAATACATGCTGTATTCTAGAGATTAAAGAGGATGCTCTCTCCAGGAAAGTTATTTACGCACAAAAGAGTGTTCTATGCAAACAAGCACATTAATTCAGCACCTAAATGATGTCTTTTCTGTTTCAGTTATCCCTTGTGTGTGTGACCTAAATAAATAATTGCATTCTTAGATCCTGTGCAACTTACAGAGCTGCATCCACACAATCTGATACCACATACTGTGGTTAAATCCTCCCATCACTTCCACCCCATCCTTTTCCTATTCTCACCTTTTCATTATGTAAATCACTCCACCTTTTCATCCCGTGCCTGCTCAGTCTCCCTTTCTTTCATCTCTAACTTTCAATCAAACTGGTTTCCTTTGCACATCCTTGGCTCATTCCATCTGTCAATTGACAAAAGCTATAATCACTTGTGCCCCACTCCCACCCATCCTCTAAGACTCTGATCTTTCTCTGCTCTGCTGGAAATATGGGTTTTCACATGTACAGTAGCTTCAACACACAAACAGACTAGAAGAGAAATATTTACATACTGTAACTGGAATAATCTGGCATCAAAACCTCCTTTTAGTCCAAAATTTTTTGTGCACATGCATCCGAAGCTCAGCCTGAAGCCACCTCTGCTTGTTTACAATCGTATATAAATGCCCCTTGCAGGCCACAAGGGATAAAGGCACATTTTACAGGGTCTTTATCTCTCCACTTCTACCTAATTCGCAAAAACACTCACCTCCCAGCAGCCCCACATTTGCATTCCTCCTCTAGTTTTACTTTGCATTTCTCTGTTTTTTCATCTCTCCATCTCTTCACACACTTCTTCAACTCCCTGTTCCTCTCCTCCCCTTGATGTTAATTAACACAGCAGGATCCTTGGCCCAGTAAGTTTCAAGGAATACCAAGGGGAAAGAACAGCCACATGCTAACGTACTCATCCACCGATATATCCATACATATATAAACAGATGTAAATGAACACACACAAATCTGTCCTCAAGCAAATGTATGCAAACATATAATCACAAAAATGCAGACAATCTGGCAAAAAAGTTTGCTCAGTGCTCAGTGGAATATAACCTTACAACCAGCAAGAGATGAAATGATTATTGGTTAGAGAATGAACAATTTTGATAATCATTTGTGTGATTTTTTTTATGCAGACATGTTAAAAATTCTCTGGTTACAGTATGCCAAATGTGAGGATTTGCTGCTTTTCCCCGTTTTGTAATTTAGCAAACTAAACATGTTAGATTTTTGACTGTTTGTCAGACAAAACAAGGCATACAAATGTGTCCACTCAGCTTTGGATAGCAGTCATTTTGGAAAGCAGGCATTTTTTGCAATTTTCAGCTATACAACTATACAATGAATCAATTAATCGATAAAATATTTGGCAGATTCATTCATAAAGAAAACTATCATGAGCCGCAGCCCAACAACTTCCATTACAGAACCACTCACTTAAGCAGGAAAACACAATTGCTCACAAAAAGCTTTTTTTCTGGTCACTCTACAATTAATCTGCACCTCCAAATGTCGTCACATGAATTTGACAAACAAAAAAATATGTTTAGGAAATTGGAAATTAGTGGAAATTGATGTTTACAGGACATAACCTACAATTATTTTATCTGCTGCTACTACTACCTACTGTCTAATGTAAGGTAAAACAGGCAATGCAAAGAAATGTGTTATTAAAGAGTTACAAAAAAAAAAAAAACAGCAGTAATTTAGATATTACAATAATTTTCAAAGTTTTGAAGTTAGCCATCTTCAGACATCTTGGGGCCCTGAGGCTACCAATGATATCAAGTTGCTACCTCTCACGTCATTATCATCCCTCTTTTCTCTCTTCTCAGTTTCACAGATTTTCTTTCCTGCTCCACTTTCCCTTTCCTTTTTTTTTTTGTACAAATGCTAATTAATCCAACAAAAGCTTTTGTTTGATATGTCTTTGCATGGATTTCATAGGCATACTTGCATGCAGAGACTCATACATACTGACAAACAAAGAACTGAATATATTTCACGCTGCGAGATAATGACTTGGACAGAAATGCAGAATTTGCTTCCTAATCAGTTTTTCTCATATTTCAGTATACATTTCTGACGAAAAAAAAGTGCACATTAAACATATGCACATTTTACACATGCAGGGTCAACACACACAAACACATACACAAAAGTAAAAAGTACAAGAGCTTTGATTGGACAGTAATGGCCTTATCAAATTCTCAGAGAGGATTCTGGGTAAAGAGGATGGGCGAAAGAGAGATATAGGATGAATTATGCGTGGGACTGGAACTAGGCCTGTCGCGATAATCAATAAATCAATTAATTGCACGATAATTAAAAATCAGCTCGATAAGTTTGCCGGGCTCGATAATTTTTCATTTACCAAAGACACTGGATAATGAGTTAACTTCGCTGCATCCGTCTCAACTGACTCCTCTTGGTTCCTTAGCGTAATGAGGAGTGAACCCTCCTGTCAGTCACTCTGTCTCTGTGTGGGGAGGCGGGGCACGTGGCGCACCACAGAGTACAGCATGAGAGCCCCGTGAGGAGTAGAGGGAGAGATTTGGAGGAAAAATGGAATTGGTCTCTAAGCCGAAAGCAACAGCTGACGTGTGGGAACACTGTGGATTTAAACCAAATGACCGCGTTGAAATACAAAACATAAATGAGCCGGTATGTCGCATTCGTTTTAAAACAGTTCATGCTAAACGCGGCAACACAACAAACATGCACCTTCACCTCAAACACAACCACCCGTTGCAGTTTTCCTAACTGGGAAAAAAAACGTCTACGAAAGAGGCAGAGGGGCCGTCAACATCTTCCCGACAGTCCACCATCACTGGGGCGTTTATGAAGCAAACAAAATATAAACGTGACAGTGCCAAATGGTGCGCACTCACAGACGGTGTAGTTCGCTACATCGCCAAAGAGATGCAGCCCTTTAACACCGTCGAAAAGCCGGCATACAACAACATGAAAGATGACATACTGAAGGAGATCACAGACATCCCATTTTACTCTGCCACTACGATATGTGGTCAAGCTCAAACATGACCCCCTATATGAGCTTGACCATACCATACCATTGACCATCAGTTGTGAGTGGTTTTTATTCAAGTGCATTTTTTGTTAACAGAGACTGACAGTCCATTTTATTTATTGTTTTTGGTTGTTTTGATTATTTATTTTGGATATTTACAATGTCTTTTTTCATAATATAATTCCAATTTTAAATATTCTTAAGAAATATTTCATCTTTAAAAGGGTCTACTTGCATTATTATACCATTATTATTATATTAGTTGAAAAATGGTATCAAAACGGCAATATTATCGTTTATCGCAATAATTTCTGGGACAATTTATCGTCCAGCAAAATTTGTTATCGTGACAGGCCTAACTGGAACATCCATCCAAATGATCTGTGGTGAAAAAAGGGGTTTTGATGTGGGCTGGCTGCCTGAAGACACATTCATACAAACCTGATTCTGAACCCTGAACATGACTAACCTTCACCCTTAACCAACCCACTGAAGATTTAAACATTTAACAGCGTCACACAAGGACAAAGGCAACCAGAACACAGACTCACATAAGAGGCTGAAGATGCAGAATGAACTTCTGTGCCATAATCCCATGAACAATAGTGAGAGAGAGGTATATATGGGTGGAGAGGTATTTAGAGAAGACTAAAACCTGTTGAAGTTTGTGGGTATAGACAGACCTGATAACAGAAAGTCCTCCATTCTAAAACAAAATATCCTATAAATTGAGTGAATGTGGGACAGGTGCACCACTTTATCTTTTCTTATACAGTACAGGCCAAAAGTTTGGACACACCTTCTCATTCAATGCGTTTTCTTTATTTTCATGACTATTTACATCAGGGGTGTCAAACTCAATCAAAGAAAGGGACAAAATTTAAAACACGGTCTAAGTCGTGGGCCAAACGGGCTCAACATTTAGTGAAGACTCTAATAGTGACTCTTTTATTATAGTATATCATATTATATATATATATATATATATATATATATATATATATATATATATATATATATATATATATATATATATATTGTCCAGAAATATGAATGTAAACAGCCAAACTTCAACAACTTTTCCTCAATAAAATAAATAGAATTTTAAATTATTTTTTTATTTTCTGTACTATCCTGATGTTTTGTCTCATAGTGTCGTCTTATATTTCTATTCTTTAATTATGGCCACATTAGCTCCACAAACAAGACACACAGGTTCACCTCCGACAGACAAACAGGTAAAATTCTGCCCCCCACCTGCTTTGAAAGTCTCTGTTTTCAAAGTCCACTTTTCGTTTAGCCATTTATTTTGGGGGGGCTAGCTTAATGGCGCATTTCCACTAGTACCTACTCCGTACCTACGCCGAGTAGAGCTGAGTAGGTACTAGTGGAAACGCGCCATAAGTGTCGCTATAACAGCGCTGATCGATGCATTGATCCGCTGATCGGTGTGTCATTATACCTGCGGGAGGAGGGGCTGCTGCACGGGTCCTGACTAGCGCGGCAGCTGTTCAGTGCATTGTGGGATTTGTAGTATTAGAGGTGGGAGTGCTGTTTACAGACGGGCCATTCTTAATAGTCACATGAAATTATCTCGCGGGCCGTATATAATTGTATCGCGGGCCTGATGTGGCCCGCGGGCCTTGAGTTTGACATACGTGATTTACATTGTAGATTCTCATCAAAACTATGAGAATGCCAAGAGTGTGCAAAACAGTAATCAGAGCAAAGGGTGGCTACTTTGAAGAAACTAGAATATAAGACATGTTTTCAGTTATTTCACACTTTTTTGTTAAGTACATAATTCCACATGTGTTCATTCATAGTTTTGATGCCTTCAGTGAGAATCTACAATGTAAATAGTCATGAAAATAAAGAAAACGCATTGAATGAGAAGGTGTGCCCAAACTTTTGGCCTGTACTGTATATATGTGGGTGTGTGGGTGTAGTCATAGTACATTTCATTTATCATTTATTCATGACAGCCATCTCCCTTCCTCTGTGTCCACCAGAGCTTTTACTTTCTCATTGATTTACTTTTTCCCACACTCCCTCCATCCCTGTGCTCTATCTTGGGGAGCAGAGACCTTTCTGCCCTCCTCTCTCCTTGTCTCTGGTGGCACTCATCCTCTCCTCCTTTACCTCTTCCCTCTGTTTTTTTTGTCTTCTGCCTTTATTCTACAGTGACCTCTCTGCCTTGTATTATTAAAGCTTGCCTTTCTTTCATTTATCCATCCCCCCATCTCCCAGAGGAGCCAGTATATTCCCTTTCCCCTCCTCACTCAACTGTGGGCTTCTTGTGGAAGATGCGCAGGTTGGATGTCAGGGGAGCACATATGTGTTTTTATAGCATGTGTGTGTATATGTGCTTATGTTGGGATGTTGAGATGTTGGGATGCTGGAGGAGAGGAGGGTGGGTAGTTGTCTCTGCTCTCCTTACCTCATCATATGGCTCATTAACTCCAGATGCCAGGCCCTATGCAGCTCCACCCATATAATCCAACTCAAAATATACATGCACACGCACACACACATATATTCTCGGACACACGAAAACACAGTAACCAAGAGGAGAGGGAGACTCAAAGTCGACTACACTATGACCCAGAGCAATGGACACTTCAGAGAGATGGTGAGAAAAAGAGCGCAAGAGAGAAGAGAGGGGGGAGGGGGAATGAGAGAAGCATAGAAAAAGAAAGTCAAGAGGGTCTGCTTTGAACACATCAGAAGAGCAGAAAAAAGTTCCTCCTTTACTCCCTCCTTTAGCTCCTCCATTTTACAAACCCTCCTGTCCTCTCCTTTCCTGCTCTCCTTTTCCATTCTCCTCCCACTCCTCTCATCTCACCAGCCTGTGATCTATCGGTGCATGAAGCGCAGAAGAATACTATGGACGTGAAATGAGTGCTGAGTTGAGTCCTGTGTGAAAGTGTGCGTGATTGTGTGCTGAAGGTGCTTATATCTGAGTTAAGAACACAACATGATTTTACATCTCAGTATAAAAAAGTACCACTTCCCTTTAAGGTGTTGTCAGCATTTACAACACACACACACACACACACACACACACACACACACACACACATCTAATCTCTTTTTGTGAACAATTAGCTATATAAATAAATTTGACTTGATGTGACACTACCCCAACCTCTAAATCGTACTCCCACTGCATCTCCCTCATCCCTGTTTCGGTCCCCTTGAACTGCTCTGTCTTTCTCTTCTCTCCAGTGTGGAGCACGATTTCCGACAGCAGGAGGGGCGCTTCCAGGGGGTTATTGAGGCCCTTGAGGGGGAATATGATGTGCCTGCACCCACTCTGACCAAGCCTACGCCAGCCCCTTCCTCCTCCAGCCGCCCCAGCACCAAGGCCCGTGTCAAGAAACTCCGCAAGAAGTGTTTCTGGTGGCTTTGAAAAAAAAAAAAAAAAAAATACAATGGTATATGGGTGATGATTATGATTCAGGACACCCAGGCCCTAAAGTTGTGGAGTAAAGCATCTCTCTCATGGTCCTGAGGGTGTGTGGTGTGTTTAAGTGTCATTAAAATCAGTGGGGGGCTTTTCCAAGCTGTATCCCTGTAAATGGCACTTATTACACAGCAATCCATCCTCAGCTCTGAAAATATACACCAGGGGACCAGGTAGAGAAAGAGGAAAAGCGCTAAAGAAGGAAAAGAGGACCAAAGGAGCTGCTGAACCCTCCCCTCGGATCTGTCAAAGAGGGAGATCGAGAACAAGATCATAATGATCTTCTCTCTGCGGTAACTGGACTTCACCGGCTAATTTGTGATTAACTTTTGACTTGAAGTGGGGATACTGTTTTCCCACACCAATTCTGTAACAGGAAGATGAAGCACTGACACTTCTGATGACAGATGGGTGTACTGTTTGTCACTTAGCTGAGTGGCTGTCTAGACAGATGGACAGATGTATGAAAGGATTTATGCCAAGACTGATTCACGCCTACAGCTGGGAATGAATCCTCACAACAGTTATGGCTAAATTGAAGCAATAAGCAGGGGAATAAAAATGTTTTTGAAAATCCCAGGAATTTAACAACTAATCAGAATACTGTGTCTTTGGAGGGCTTGACAGCCAAAATTTGAATGTAGCGACAACTGAAGAGCTAAGACGATAAGAGTGGAAAACAAGCTGCTGAGCTCTCTGAAAACAAAGAGACAGACAGATTGGATATCAAGGTTTTGGAGAGAATGGTGGAGACTGTATTAAGAATACATCAAGAGACAATGTGATAGGCAGCTGATCACAGACTGACAGGCCGTGTCAGATAATTAAAAATTCTGTCAACTATGTCTGACAGAGTGATTCATTCTCTCCTTTATTACCATTCAAAATGGAAGTGTTTTGATGTAAGCTCAGTCTTGTTTCAAGGTTTTTCCACACATACACAAACACACAGAGGCATATACTTACAAGCACACACATGCAGTATACTCCCTGAAACACAAGCAAGTACTCAACCCACACAAACATACATACAGTTGTGAACCAATGCAATCAATCTAGGGGTAGACTAGTGATCAGTTCACAGTTAGTTGTTGGCCTGTGTTCATGTTTCAAAGGTGTATCAATATTTACAAAAGCTGAGATAATAAGGCACCTATAAAATTCTGTATGAGTTGCAGTGAAACTGTCTGGGGGACATGCAACAGTTTCATGTGATTTAACACCCACCAACTGTGACTATCTGCAATTATGTACCAAGTAAATTAAACAGAAAAACCAAAATATGTCCAGTCCTTTTTGAAAGGCTATTCCCAATAATGGACATCACCTTGTCCATATTAAATATACCGTAGATGATAATTTTCATATCTATATACTTGTCGTATTGTTCAGGCCACACTGCCACTGCTGGCTGATTCATTAAGCCACAATAGAGAAGCAAAAATCAATGATGAGAACATACATTACATAGATGATTTACACATCTTGTGTACACAAAAAAAAAAAAGAAATCACCATACTTTATCAGGTCAAGGTACCTTATCTCATCCAAAAGTGAAACTTTAACCAATAAACAATGTCTTTGTAAACTCATAACAATTAGTAGAGGAATATTATATTTTACAGCAAACATTTTGGCAGATATATTGGCAGACTTGTCAGAAATTAAATCTGTAAAAATGATGTATGGGTCTATCCCTGTTGCACTCACATACCCTCACCATTATTTTGGACACATGTAGACACACACCATTTGCACACTACTTTGTTCACAGCAGTTTAGAGCATAACCACTAATCTCACAAGAGCCTACTTCAGCTGCTTCTGGGTGACAAATTGCCACAAATTAGAATCCTGGATGACACCACACTTACTAATTAACCATAACAGTCTGTGAGCTCCCACAATGCCCCTCTCTTCCTGATCTTCCTCTTGTATGTACAATAAAAGTGTGTATTTTAAACTACATGTGGTGTTGTTGACATACTTTGTATTTAAGAATGAAACTACATCGCAGAGAAGAGTGTATAGAGGATTGGGCTTTTTTACTACTTCACTTGTCTACAACAACAGTAGACAAAGTGAGAAAAGGACAGAAGAAGGTTGTTGAAGGTTCAACAATGCTTGACAAATCCATTTATAGAAAGTCATGCATGTACTTACAATCAAGGCATGCTCTCGACCCATTGTGATGACGGTGCCGTTGATGATCCTCAGCAGAGATGCCACAATGTCCTGGATATGTTGAAATGTTTCACCCTGAAAAAAGACAGAGACAGAGAGTAGAGTAAAAGAAATAAAATAACAATGAAATTTGGTGAGGAAAAACAGACAAAGAAACAAAAGACTGTTAGATATCTTTTAGATGTAAACATACAAAAAAAAAAAAACCCACACAGAAGCAGAGCAGTTTCTGTTCTGTTCAAGCAGCATCCACTCGGGCATAACGCTAGCGCTGCTTCGAGGAACACCTCAGAACTTTTTCCTCCACAAAACTTTTGAGATTCATCAGGTTTTTTTTATGCAGCTATTCGCCCCTTTCATGAACTCTCCTCAATCTGAAGACAACCAACTCTTCACACATACTCAGGCTCTGAATGGATGGATGGCAGATCAAATGAAACAAGAAAGAGAATAAAGTTTTTCGGACTCTAAAATTTAAAGTCTGTTCACTTTTCAGAAAATGAGCTTCACCAGCACATTCAGTTAATCAACTTCAGTGTGGACACTTGAACTGCAAAGGCTTTTGACTCAAGAATGGGGACTGCTTTCCTATCCATATCTTTCCCTTCCCTTTGAAGCCACTTTTCTGTCATTTTTTGTTCCTTCATCTGCTCAGACGGGAACAAAGGAGGTGAGATGTATCTAAGAGTCTGTCTGTCTTCATGGCCAAGCGCTGTTAGACAGCAAGACTGGCATATTAACTATGGTTGGACCTGCTGTCTATGCTGTGTTGGTGCACTCACTTGGGTTGATAGCAAAAGGAAACTACAAAGTGCAGGTAATATAACTAATAACTTTTGCAATGGTCAGGCCTTAAACAGCAGCAAATGTAAATATAATTACCAACGCTCTTAAGATAAACGAACATAGGAGTAGGTGATATAGAAATATAGAATAGAACGTGGGGATTATTATTAATGCTCTAAAAAACACTATTTTTGAATCTGAATATGGTAACCAAACAAGAATGATTCAGTCTTCCTCTCATTGAGCTGGAACATTAAAATACTGTAATACAGTCTATGCTAAATCCTTTGTCACAATGCCATTATCATTCAGATACATTGTCCTGACATTACCCTTTTTACTTACCATTATCTGTATAATCAAATAAATTTTACATTGAACATACAATATTGTTTATGATGAAAGAAAATACTTTAATAACATAAAAGATTTGAAATTTTTGAAAAAATACTGAAAATGTTTTGTTGATCCGTGAAGACTGGATGCTAAGAGACTTGAGTCTGACTAATGCCACAAACATAAAAATAGGTCAAATCCTTCCCTCAAAGGTAAGTATGCATATGTAAAATATGGACCTTTACGGAGGTATGGCTCCATGGACACAGGACAAAACACAGACACACACGATGCTACAGTGAAGCTGGGCAATGGAAGATGACTCAGACTTGCCTGGGAGCAGTAACTCACTAGTGAAGCATCTGCTCCATCTAAAAACATCTTAGCATTAATGCTGCATGGTGCATCTGTGTGTGTGTGTGTGTGTGTGTGTGTGTGTGTGTGTGTGTGTGTGTGTGTGCGTGTGCGTGTGTGTGTGCGTGTGCGCACACCCTTGTTAGCGTAATCTGACCCAAATACTTGTGTGTGCACTTTTTGTGAATATGTCCTTGTAAAAGCTGATCAACAATACTGAAAAACAAAGACGGTATGTCCAAAAATAACAGAAATAGGTAAAAAGGCCTCAAGTTCAAAGTTTCACTCTACCTTTCACTGTGCAATTGTAAGTGTGAGTACATGTGTGTGTGCGTATGCTGGGCTGATGGCAGATGATTTGAAGGGCCATGATGAGAAACAGATAGGCACTACACAGAAAACATAAACAACTGTAAGTGTGCGTGTGTCTTCTCGCATTTCCATTTCAGACCAAGTCAAACTCACACACTGCGACACACACACACACACACACTCACGTAGTTAGGCTGAGGCGCAGCTGTTGATCCTAAATAAGCCTAAATCTCTCTGGCTCACTGTAGGTATTTTGGTCTCCTGGAAAGAGTCTCTCAGACAGTCGTCTCAGAGCAGGAAGCAAGAGACGAGACACAATGCTCCTTCTCTCCTGCAGAACGCAAACGTGTGGAAGTTGTTCATTTATTCCAAGCTTTAGCCACACTGGTTTTATAATCTCTACTGACAATATGATGTAAAAAAGAAAAGCAGATAACATTGTTTTGGGGTTGGGGAAAAGAAAAAAGCGAGAAAGCTCTGGTGAGCCATGTGTCTTTCTGTATCCTCCCTTTAGCACACACCCACACGCACTAAAGTAACAAAGTTACTTATACATTCAACACAAACTCTCCCACAGACATGTGCATCTGTCTATTGTGTTGCTTTCTCTTCAATCTCTGTCTATCTTTCTGCATCTCTTACTAGTTTGGAGACATCTGTGGTGTAACAAGTTAATCAGGTACCACCCAGAGCGAGGAAGAGAGAGATGAAGAGATGGGTGAAAAACAAAGGCAAGAAGATGCAGAAAATAAAAAGGTGGAAAGTGAGGACGTAAGAGTCTTTCTTATCACCTCTTTTCACCTGTACTTCTGTTGTTTTTCTTCCATCTGTTTTCTCTCTCTCACCCTCCAATTTCAGACTGCCATCTCTCTAGATCTTTTTGGTTTTCTTGTAAAATCCTACCACCTTATTGTCTATGAAATAAACATTTTCACCTTTACAAAAAGATGTGCAACATAAAAGCCGGAGTTATGTGGAAACGTTTTGGTCAAGGTTCTTAATTAACCATAGTAGGTGCAGTCTACCAACAGGCATGAACTACACGGTGCAGGTAAGTATGTGTTTTTCTTAGAATAAGTACATTTATATTCATCAAAGCCAGCATTAATTCTGAAAGTGTCCTTAATGTGTCTTGCAAGGACTAAATAGCAATACAGTGAGTGTGTGAATGCGTGTGTAAATTTCAGAGAATACTTTAATATGAAGTCTGGCGCTTCTATGTTATCCAACAGCTTTCATAGCTTTTCATGTGGTTGTGCGTCTCTGGTTTTGTATTCATTCACGTTGTACTGGGACCTGTACGTGTTCTTTTGACACTCTGCCACCGCCTGCTTTTGTTGTTATACCTTAACCGACACAAAGTGATCTCACCAAATTCATTCCACTCCATTCATTACTTCTCTCTCTCCTCTCACTGTCTCTTTCTCTTGGCTCATGCTTCATTAGTGTTTCCAAATAAATAGAGATGAGAAAGCCATAACTTCCCTTCAAAGACTCAGCAGGCTGTCAACTATTTGCAGGAGCAATTAAAAAGATCTCGACTGGATACTGGTGATGTATTTGTTCTGTGTGTGTGTGTGTGTGTCAAAGGTGTTGAGTTCGGGAGCTAACTGTATTTTGTTTCAGCAGACTAACATGCAGCAACATGGGTGAAACGAAATCAATTAGATTCTAATTGGTCAAGGCCTGCTTCATTGCACGACTGGATGACTTAAGACAAAATAGCTTAAGGCTATTTACTTTACTCTTTAAGAGACAAGTTTCACTTGGGTGGCACGGAGCTCAGGGGTAGTTCAAATTCATGCAACAACTCTAAGAAGATAAGGAAATGTTTTCTAATCCTTGGGCCCTACCATTTCCCCAATAATAATGCTTTGTAAGAAGGTGGTATTGTGTGGTTCCAAAGCAAATAAGGTCTGGCCTGAACTGTCAGCATCTGGTATTAGTTGTTTGGTTGTTTTTTTATATTTTACCAGACCTGTTCATCTTTTTACAAATGCAGATTGTGCCCAGATGAAGTCTAAACTGGTGTTGTTGCTGCTCACTCCCGATATCAGGATGAGTCACTTGGGCTGCACGTCAAGTGACCACTTGGGCTGTAATTTTGTTTCCCACTGGCATTTGATTATATCTGTAAAAACTAAAATCATACACAGCCACTGAGGGAAGCTACATGATTGGGACTGCCATTTGCACACTGGGAAAAAAACCTCAAAATGAAACAAGTTGTAAACAAATATAAGAAAGTTAAGAGAAAGAAATAAGAATTTAGCATCTTGCCTCAAACAGAAGCTGTGATCAGCTGTTTGTTATGCTAGCCATTACCAAATGTGGCCTGAGTAATCAAAGGCCAACATGTTCTCAGTGTGTATCTACTTTGAAATCCAGAATGCAGTTTAGTGCCAAGTGAGAACAGGGCATTGTGTGTTCTTTATTACAAAATGGCTGTGTTTCTCACCACACTGTCCCTGCTGAGGACCTCCAGGATGTTGTTGAGCAGCTCCAGACTGTTTCTCCTCTCATCATGAGGCCCGTCAGCCATACTGGCCAGTGCCCCACTCAGCTCCCGCAGCATCATGGGTAACAACACATCACGGCACTCTGTGAAAAAACAAAACCATGCAGACTTAATAAGTAGAGACACAATAATAAAGGCGGACACACATACACACATGGTGAAGATTTTTTATTTCCCCATCACACATAAAACTTCCCAGTCAGTAAGAAATTTGGTAATGTGAGACAGTTTATGCAAGAGTGATGGTTTATTTAGTTCTTTTAGGCAAAGCCCAAAGAATTTTAAAAACCAACATCAAGTCACAACATCAAGAATTACTTTAATGTGATTCCCCCCAGAAAAAACCCTTCAAAACCTAAACCTCAGACCCTCACATCAATTGATGCAGCACCTGTGGAGACAGCTGCTCCCACACATCTATGAGTAATGATGCCAATGCACCCTGAAGAAGAAATTCAACCCTAACCCCAGACTGCACAATGGAGTGATATCAATCAAGTGTCTATTTACAGTTTCATGCATGTCTGCTGCTCTGTCAGCCACACAGGCAACACATCAATCACCATGGCCTAATGTTTTCCCGTTTATGCTTTTTTATCTCTCTGATTAATCCTAATCTTAAATTAATTCATGTGTTAATTTGGTCACACGTGCAATGCATCATCAGTAATTACTTCCACAAAAGATAACGTCAAAGTCGTGAACACAAAGGTGATAAATTACTTCAATAATGTTAAAGTATATATAGATTAAGCTACTGTACATGACGGCATCTATTATGTTTTATACCACTTACACCTGGTGCTTAACTACTCAATAAATTCTTTTTTAGGTGTTAAATGGTCACAGCTCCTCTCTGGGGGTTGCCCAAAGTCATCCTAGGAATTACAGGCGGACGAAGGGAGCAAAAGTACTGTAGTGGAAACTGAAGTAAAAGTAGACCTAAGTAAATTACAGGATGTAGGTGAGACTTTCGCACCTGTCCTAAGGCTGTGAACACTACAATTTCTTGTAGTTTTTCTTTATGTTTTCTTAAGCTTTCAGAATGATAAATGTGTCTATTTGTATGTATATAATGTCCCACAATATCCAAAATGCGCGGTCAAGGAAGAGTCTTTGCTCTCGGCTACAAACACAAATAGTGTTATTTCAAATTTAAAATGATTCAAGTTCCTGTAATATTATTTTCATGCCAAACTAGGAAACTAGGAAAGCTATGGCTCCTCCTGTGGCTGAAAAAAGTCCAAATTCAGGGCTAAATCTTGTATCTGCATCGTAAAATAGTAGTGGATGTGAAGATGCCTTCCTACACATTTCACTTCATTGACACAAAACTAGGCGTCTAAAACATCACACTGTTTTGGAAACAATAACATTTGATTAGATTTAATGATGGGTAATTTGACTAGGCACTGTCTGACAGATAATTAAAATAATTGATCTTTTTAAGGACGCTATTTTACTCAAACGCTTTGGCCAAATTGCCAAAAAAGCCAGAGTCAAGGGCTACAGTTAATCGATTAAAATAGACAGTATTAAAGACAGGTCAAATTATTTAACTCAAGGTCAGATATAAATGTTAAACTTTCATTACAAATGATGAACTATGGAGTTATAAATGTATAATGTAAGAAAAACTGTGAGTGCACTGTGATCCTTCTTATATTTCCCACTTGTCTACCTTGACCTTTCCTTTTCTTATCTTCTTTTTGCTCCATCTTTCTGCCCCCCGCCCTTGTAGCCGCAGGTAGACAGAGCACATTAAAAGCTCATTTGGGCTGATGCTCGTTAGTTCCATTATTAACTGAGCCAAGCCTGTACGCCTGCTGAGTGGACCCTCATCACAACACTCACTCCATCACACAAACATGGGGAGAGGGGGAAATGCATGAGTCACTGAATGCCCTCAATGACTCAAAGAAATGGAGGGAAGAGATGGAGAAGTAGCCGGGACTGGTTGAGGAAATCCAACAGGATGGGGCAGTTAAAGTGAGACACTGAGAAGCTACTTTTGTTTGTCATCCAGTCTTTCCCAATCTATTTAACATGATATAAAACATCAAATAAAAATGTCCCTTTGTCAGATTTAATGAACATGAAACAGGGAGGACTCCTTGACTGTGCCCTTTAAATAGAGCATGGTGTTTTAGATGCTGCCAGCTTTGTATTTGAGTAGAAACCCTACTAAATCTGTTTAATCCATCAAAGCAGGAACTCATCAGCTTTTGTCCTTCCAGATACAGAAAACAATGGGTTATGTTTTATAGCAGCATTGTTGTGTGCGCAAGCTCTAGAATTAATCCAACTGCCTTCTGTGGAGTGGATGTACCATTAAACCTGTGGAGAACTCCATTCCCTGGTGAAATGACCCCAAAGCCACCTGCTTCTTTATTTCTATTGATCTAAGAAAGAAACCCAGCCGATATTTTTAGGTGTACCATGGTCAGGGGAGAGAAAGTGAAATTGAGAGCAGATGGGGGGGTTGAAAGGGTATCCTGTTGTATGATACATTGTGTACTTTTTGTTTTTACTGTGTCAGGAAAGCAGGCATAATGAAAAAGTAACGACGATAGCAAGTTTCAAGGTCTACTCCTAGCCTAACCCCTATGTGAATACACAGGAAGACAGCAAGAATAAATTTACAGAAGCTCCACACATAACATTACTGCACTTCGACTGTCACATTTAGAAAATTAACACTGATGCACACAAATACTGTACAGGCTAGAGAGGCGGTCGGGAATAAAGTTCTTAACTCCCTTTCGCAAGCTGCCGTTTCTTTGCAGGCACACTATTTTGTCTTGGGTTATTTGTAATCTGTCTACAAACAAAGGGCTGCCACAGTTGAAAAAATGAGGTAGTGCAGGTAAAGTGACAAAAAAAGAAACTGAAACTTGATTATTTTCCTTTTATATTGGGGTGATTTTCTAAATCAAAAACAACTTTCAGCAACAGTCAGATAGGCGGCACACTTTTATGTACTTTACTATAGACTACTGCAGTTCATTTTCCACAGTTGCACAATCTGATCAACTCTGATCAGCCTTTCTACTGGGCCTGCTGACACTAGAGTATATATTTTCACCAGTTTGAATAATTTGGGGAAAAACATGTTTTTTGAAGACTCTCTGTATAACCTTTGCTCTTCTGAGAGCTTTTGTATGCAGAATAAAACACCTCTAGCAGCCGCTCCTCAGAAAACACCGTCATAGTTTGTTCATCTCCAGCATCAAACTGTGACAGATCTCTCAGGGTGTGTTTTGCCTGTTTTGATTTTACTTAGGTTTCCCTTCAAAACACTAATGCTCCTCCAGACTCTTCAGTCACTAACACAGAACAGAACCTTTAACATTGCAGATATTTTCTTGCGCCTGGCCTGGCCTGAAATAACATCAGGAATGTAAATATCTGCTGCGTCAGCCTGAATGGTGGCTTTCTCAGAGACTTCTTTGAACTGCACTGTGGTCCTCCGGGCTTTCAGCCTTGTAAGAACACCCGCTACAATAGTGTGCAGCTCCCAGGTGTGGGTCATTCATAAAGAGGGCATTTGAAATGATTGCTATTTCAAGGAACACAAGCTCTGCAGCACTGCACTGTGGCTGACCGTACACTCTGACCTGAAGAACTATCTGTGTTTGTACAACAGAGGGAAAACTTTTTTTAAATCAAATGACAGTGGATCACATCAATGATCCAATCAAACATAATGGAAGTTTCCTGCATTTCTTCTGGGACTTTTCTAAACAGATATTGAAAGAGCTCATGCTGCAAATGGAACCGCATGAGCCTATTTTAGTGAGTTTATTTCTTGACTGAGTCAAAATAAACTTTAAGTGCACTAACGCATTGGCTGAGCAGTTTAACCACCTGTACAAATTTGCCCTTATTTGAGCTACAGGGACTCATAGTGACTGAAAAACATTTGCTTACTTATAAAATGCAATTAATTCCTTGGCACAAATGCTCATTCTGTTGGGTTCTTAAATGCAAAAAGCTTGAAAATTTAGCTTCCCCATACAATCTGCTGCTTCAGCCAGCAAGTTCTCCTCTTGCTCCTCCTGGTGGCTATCTTCCCTCTTGTGTGTGTCTCACTTTCTTTAACTTTATATTTCTATTCAATGTGTTCCCTAGTCCTCTGTGAATAATGCACTCTCCATCTTCTCCATCTCAATCTCTTGCCTGTAGTTTTCCATGTTGTTTTTTTACTCTCTCTGCTGACCCCCCCACACGTCCTTTCACAACTTTCTGTATCATTTCTTGTCCTTTCTACACATCAGCGTACTATTCTGTTTATTATAATTCTGATTTTCCACATCAGCATTTCAGGTAAAATTAATTTCACTACAAACTTTATTTTGTAATTTGCTACCTATGAACACCAGTTCCATGCTGCCACAAGCTATGTACCTGGTCTTTTCAACGAATATAGAACAGTTGTAAATGTGATAAGTTCTTCATCTCTGCTCTGGTTTGAATCTCATAGAACTTCCTTTTGGGCTGCACACAAATCCAGCATCCTTTGCTAGGATTGGCAGAGTCTAACCCAGTCATGGCCCTAATCCAATAACCTGAAACCATTTTTGCAGTGGTCTATTTGGTGGAGCATGCTTGCAGCTGCTTTGAAGCAAAGACACCCAAAAAGAGATGCTGCCTCAGAGGCTCAACTAAAGGTGAGGGGGGTGGGGGATGCCAAAGTTGAGGAACTGTGCTATATAAAAAAAAAAGCTAAGCATACAATTTGCTTTTTACTCATATTTGAAGAGATTTTATGTGACATATGTAAAAAAGCAAACATAAAATTTACAAGCTATTTTGTAATGGAAAAGGTGTGTGTGCTCGTGTGCCTGTGGTTACATGCTCCACTTTCCCATGTGATTTAGTTGCATGTTATGTGTTTTAGCCTGCAGTGGACCGATGCAGTAAATCAATTCAGCCATGCTGTGGAAAGAAAGTAAGTAAGAAAGCTTTGCCAACAGGCATTGACAGACAAATGGAAATCAAGGTCTTGGGGAAAACATTGGGATGCATTTGGACTTTTTCTCTTCTAGCTTTCACTGTGTGCAGGTAAACACACTTTTTCAAAGAAACAGAAATACACACAGGTGTTGACACACAATACACAACATTTTCAGAACACGCACCAAGTTTTGAGTACTCATCTAATCAATTGGAAATGTCTGTTTATTCTAGCTGTAATCTCAGCCTTTGATTATTAATACCAATGTGTGCCCAAGTGTGAATCGTCCTTTTTGTGTCTGATTTGGTGCTTCACCACTATTTGATGTGTAATAGCTGGAATCTCTTTGTGCCTGTGTGAGAGCCTGGTTATGTGTTTGGGTTACCAAGTTTTGTGAGAGCAGACAGCCGTGGGTGCTGGCAGGCCACCACACAGAGAGTAGCTTTGATGGCTCAGCAGCCAGCTCATCTTTTCTCTACTCCATTTTTGCATTTGACAGCCAAACACAATAAACTATAGCACATGATAATGAGATGCAATCTCAGTTTCTAAGAGGCATGTAAATCAGAGGTGTCTTCTCGTTTTTCTCCATCCCTCTCTTTTCCCTCCATTTGGGTTGTCATGCCTTGCTTTCGGGAAGATAGAGTGATAGAAAAGATTATAATGAGGAGGTTTGGAGGCACTACAACAAGTAAATCGTCTATGTTGAGAAGGTGTTGGGACTACGCCAACTGTCTTCCTGCATGGTGATGACTAAATGTCTCTCTCAGCAGGTTTTTCATCTCTCTGTGTCACTGTGGGTGTCCCCTCTCATCCGCTCTCCCTCCATCTTTCATTTGTCTTCCTCCCTCTTTTTTCCTTGCTCCATCTTTAAACCGAATCAGAAATTTAAAGCTCTGCATTTTCTCTGTTCGTATTTTGGTTGAGCCTGTCTGTACACATTACTCTATTTCTTCAATCACTAGTTCGGTATGGTGTGGTGGTAAAATCTGTTTGACATGTACGTATGATTTGTAGAAGTAAAAAAGCTGTCTAAAAATGGTTTAAGGGGATCATATTTTTTTCATAGAAACGCATAAAGTTGTCTTGCCTATGTGAAAGAGTGCTCTCCCAAAAGTATAGGCCAATAAGTTATAGATGACAGAGTGCGCTCCTGAATGATGGTGATATACAGTGGATATGATGCCTGAAAGTGCATTTCTCACTGTGATTTTTGTGATGAGCTTGATAAGACCTGACACAGAACAAATACTGTCAGCAAAACCAAGGTAAACACAATCATGGAGAAGGGTGCTATTGCGAGTGCAATTGGTTTCCCTCGTGTTTTCTCCCTAGTGTAAATACACACAAAAAAAGTTGACCAGAAACTTACAAACATAACAACAAACATAACAATAGATAACAATGTAGATGCATTGCACCATGTATGTGTTGAAACTTGATCATTGGTCCAGAAGGAACTGGGCATCTTTGTCATGTTTACCACTAAAACAAAGATTTGTTGGAAGGATAACAAGTAACAACTGGATACTGTTGTTACTGTTCAGATAATCCCTTGAGTATTGCTTTTAGAAGCAGCTTTTATTTATTTTACCCTGTGCTTCAAACAGCATGTAAATTATCTCTCTGTTTCTTCCCACTTGTCTTTCTCACTGTCTATGAGTCACCCACTAATTGCCATCCCTCATCTCTGCCTTCCTCCTCTGCTCTGTCTTCCATATGGCTATTAAATTGATCGACCAATTAGTCTGTTGGTAACATTAGTTGCTACAGCGTTTTTTGATCAATTTAACCAAGGCAATCTATGGTAGATGAATGCCTTGCGGTGAACCATCTCACTGCTTTGACTGATGGACAGGCTTATTCCCAGTGCCCTCTAATAGGAGAGTAATATATCACGTAGCTGCTGGCTCTGGTTAAGCCTATATCTGATTTCAGTTCTTAAATCCTGCTATGTATTTGTTCGAATTGGATAATAGAGTGAGCACAATTGTGATACATGCGCTCAATCTGTAAGTCTTTATTCATTTTATCTTTATATCATCTCCAATTTACTACAGAGTTTGAAATAATTCCTTCACTTCAACCATTATTGCTGCAGCTGTATAATGACCCAGAGTCTCGGCGGGGATCATTAAGCTTTAAGGAGTCCCAGAAATGTTATTTTGCTGTAACCTGAGAAACATAACCCCCACTTGTGCAGTGGAAAGCCGGCTATTGACAGTACCAAGCTGTTCTCTGTCAGGTTGCTTGTGTCTCTGGTTAACATTAAAGCAAACCCCATCTGTGCTAAATGAACTAAAGAAAGTGTGCTAATACACTGACCGTGTACCTCTGCTGTCCTTGCTTGCATTCAATTTCCAGTGACATCAACCCACAGACACAAGAATGGATCTGAATATAAATTAGACAGAGGAAGATTGTGAAACAGAGGCATTTCCCAAAATGATTAAACTCCATTCACTTTGCTCCATTAGTCTCATCCATCCCTCTTTTCTGCCACTGTTTCATCTACAACCTCCCAAACTAGAGTCTCTACAGACTCTGAATGAATGATAGTAACTATCTCTCTTTCTCATTAAACTTCGCAGCCATCAGCCCCACAGCTCTACATTAAGTATAGCTATTTCTGGTCAGCCTGTACAACGAAATCAAAAATCACCTATGGCACATTGCTCCTCTGCTGTCAAACATATTAACAAACACACACACGCCACCTCTTGTACCCAATTCATATTCTTGTACCCAATTTATATTCATAATTCTCTGGCAGGTGTGGCAGGCAGTTTTTGCTGGTTGTTTGTGAGAGTGATCTCGATGCAGTTACTGTAAAGCGTGACACAAACCTTAATGTGATGTAACAGAAGCTAATGTAATGTAACACAGCATAAAACAATATCTTAGAGCAAGACACAGTAGGAGGTAAGAGAACAGAAGAGGACAGAGAGAGAGAGGGTGAGAGAAGAAAGATGAGAAGAGCAGAGAAGAGAAGAGTGCAGTAAACGCCTCGTTCATAAGGAGCAAAGTGAGAGAGAAGCACTTCTGAAACAGCCTGAGGGGACACAGCAGCCATATGACGATTATGTTTTTTATGATGTCTGTCTCTTAATATGTCTATATAACTAAACATTCAGCATATGGGCGCATGGGGGCTTACTGGACCACCAAGCAACCTGTTTCATACACATAGACGCTCACATCCCCTGAGCAGCAGTAAAGCTGACAGCTTTGAAATTACAGCTCAAGCAGCTGCTTTGAAAAAGGCTAGGAGAAATACATAACAATAAATACAGGTCCCTTCTGATGCATGCAAACACTTGCTTACCCTCAGGGTAACCCTCACACACATACCATCCTTCTTCTACTAACACCAGCTGGAGATTTAGTTAAGGTAAGCTATTAGCACAGCCTAATCTTACTTTTGACCACAGTCAGGGAGTAAAGAAGATCACTCTAGATTTATAGCCAGATCCTGCATGTTAACATGGTAGTATCTTTGTCATCTAAAGCTCTCTTAGAGGTTAGATGTAGAAAACTACATTCAGTATTATCATAACTGTTGCCTAAAGTGGCCTGTCACTAATGCTGATTGGTAGAGAATGTGGAGACAACCGAGGTCACTCAGCGTTGATTAAATCCTGACGATAATAACTGAACAACACATCACTCATCCATATTCATCAAGCACTGACATGCATCCGTTAAGTAATCACAGCAGGGGAAATATAGACATGGGTGTGAACAATGTCAACAACACTGTATAATGCGCTGCCATAAAATGCAAACAATTTAAGTAATGAGATTGCTGCTGTTCATATGGACTATGAATATGATAAATTAAAATTAATTAATTTTTTTATTAATTAAAATAAAATACGTTGACACTAGACACACATGCAGCTTTCTGTATTAGTTGATTTTCTGTATTATGGGTTATTTTTATGTTATGTTATAGAGAGACTTCGCTATAACAATTCACCCTTCAAGAGCATTATATCAAAACGCATTGGGATTCCTTTAATCTGTTTAATATGTGCTACAAGACGGGTGACATGACTGCAGTCTCTCCTCCAGCTGTAGAGATGGAGGAGGGGAAATGGCGGCCTGGCTGAGAAAATACAGAGGGTTAGTGGTTTGTATCAGGGACTTTGACCAGCTTTTGGAAATGAGTGGGCAAACAAAATGACAGACTCATCCCTCTGTCCCTCTGCACTTTGCTCTCCCTGATCTCTCGTCCTTTTTTTCCCCTTTATCAGTGCTGATGCTCTCAATCTGTCGCAGTGATTGCCTGACAGCATTATAATTTGCCTAAATTGAGCCATAATGCGCCTCGTAAATTTAATTTTGTCTCAAAACCAGATTAACCCGTATGACAGGATGCACATGTGTATCTGTGCGTGTGTGTCAGTGTGTGTATGTGTGCATTGTGTGTGTATACAGTATGTGCTTGCCAAGACCCTTAATCCCAGGAGCGTATGCTGAATAAATCAGAGGAGTATTTTTGAGCAGGAGAAAAAAAACATCCAATCCCTTCAAACACTGCCCATGGATGCAACCAGTCATGAGAAAGCCAAGCACATGGACAGGCAAAATCTGGAAGTTGGACACAAACACAAAACCATGCTCACACGTGCGCACATGCACACGTGCACTCACACACACACAGCAAACCAGGTTGGGGAAAAAGGAATACATGTGACCATGTGAGAGAACCTCATTACACAAATAGCAACTGCTTTCCTATTGCAAAAAAAAGATTCTTACATAAATGATTATCATTCTTTGTCCAAAATGTACCCAGCAGATTCATTTAAACAAAATTTCATCCAGGCTTTAGTCCCTACACACCCAAAAGTTCTTGTGTTTTCTACTGAAAGAAGAAGATGCTGACCAACATAGTTTACAATAAACAATGTCCTCTTGCAATGAGGACAGCTCCCAAAAATCTTTCAGTAGAAGTATGTGAGAGAAAAACTGGGCCAAAAGCAAATGTGCTGTTCATTATGTACATCCAAGTAAGTAAAAAATAAATCAAGCAAACAAAGAATATTTAAAAAATATATTTGCAAATGGTACATTTATAATCCAATTACCAACTAGATTACCTACTAGATTTTGAATGATTAACTTTAATGATCATTTTATATCATAAATAAATCTACAGTAAAAAACAAAAATAACTATACCTAAGATAATTCATTTTCACTCTGTCAAACATAAGCAAGCAAGTGATCTCCCGTCTCACCCTGACACACATACACTCACACACACCAGCCCCTTCCATCATCTAACCTCTCCTACACTGTCAGTGGCCTGACATTTTTCCCTGGAGAGTGAGCTTGGCAGACCTGCTCAGACAGACAGCCACACAGACAGGTAGGGTTATTAAATATGTATTGCAGTGCAGTGATAGGACACCAGGCCATTAACTATTATAAATATATAATTTAGCTCTGCTGCATATTTCAGCCTCCTGGGCGAATAGCAGCCTAGCATACAAGCCCTCTGATTAGCATCCCAATGCCAAAATGCATCTCAATTAGACTGAGTGTCAGCCCTCATTTGGTGAGGCAGGGATCGAGATGGAATGGACCAATGTATAAATGAACGAATAAATAAATAAGCATTGTGCCGGAGGATGAGGGGAGAAAAAAGAGCAGAGGAGGGGCTTGGCACCGCTGACCAGCAACATGCAGGTTTGCTGATAGACTGCGTGTGAGCAGACCTTAAACTTTAAATCACTTTTGGACTGTTACATAGCAAAACAAGGCCAGTACCTCTCTCTTTCTCACACAAACTTTTGCTCTCCCAAAGCTATTTTGTTTTCTCTTAACACCATCATCTACGTATTCTCTCTTTATCAATCTCAAATCCCTTGTTCCCTCTTTATCAACCAGCCTGTGTCTCTTCGCCACTCCTTTGTTATCCATCTTTCCCATCCCTTTACGTATCCCTCTGCTCCACCTTCACAAATAATCATGTGATCTTGTGATTTTTCCTCTTTCCGGTCTCAATTCCTTTTTCTCCCAGAGATTCTTCCCTTCCCCTCCTTCTCTCTCCCTTCTTTGCAAATTAACTTATCTACTTCACTATTATCCATCCCTTTCTCCTCTATTTATTCTTGGCTCCTTGGTCTCTCTGGCACCCCTGCCTGCCTCCATCTCCAGCACACTACGACTGGAGGTAAAAGTAATTTCCAAATCTTTGCCTCAAAAATAGTTGCAGGACAGTCATCTGTTTTTTCCACATTGACTGAAAACTCAGAGGTCTTTCTTTGCCAAAATTGATATGTAGCATTTTGGCATGATGCCCTACATTCCTTTGATTATTTTTTTCTTTATCTTGCTCTCTCCTTCTCTACCTGTCATCCCCATCGCTCCCATTCCTGCTACTTTCATCACTTTCTCCCCTCTCTCCCTACTTTCCTGGTGACAGAGTGTGACTCTGAGTGTGTTGACATCTAGCCAGAGGGCTAGACGACAGGCCCTAGGGGATCAATCATCGGGGCCAGGATCAATACCAAAGCACCGTATCCCGGACGAGCTACTGGCTTGGCTGGCAGCAACTGACTGATGAGCGCACCCACTGCCATACCGGGCAAAAACAACATTAAAGGCAGTGCACACACCCATTTAGCATGCACCACTGCACAAACACTGAAATGCACAAATACACTCACACCCAGATATAGTGTCATCAGTCACTCTGAAAGAAATACATACAAATGTGTTTGCAGGTTGCGTACGAGAATGCATTCATGCAAACATGGAGCAATGTCCATGATGTGACTGAATCTGTCTAGTGCAGCCCAGCACGTATTCTATCATGGTCCCGCTCACACTGATTTCTGTCTCAAACCAAATTTTTCTCTCCCACAATCACTTACAGGCTACTTCCAATTCTTCAATTTCAACTTCAGAGGCCCGATTTGGACCCCCTTATCGAGTTTGTATAATACAGCAGCACAACAGTAGCCCACTCTATCCATCAGAATGTGTTCCTCTACAGGGGAAAACACCACTTATCAGCCCACTACAAGCAAATTAGACAGATGTAATTGGGCTGAACAGAGGTAGGGGGTGGAAATTGGTGCAGTGTGTGATCATTGATGTGTGGTGCACTTTAAAGGTATAATACAAACATAATTATATGTCCCTGACAATTATGGCAGATCTAGTGAAAATTACTTTTCACCACATTCACCATATTTTATGTGGGTAAGAAATCAGTTTCGATAATAAATGTACTTAATTGGAGCAAAAAATACCTCAGTGTATGCTGTATTGACTGAGAAAGCAGAGTTCTCTTGCTGCAAAATCTGTTGCTCCTCCAGGCCACCAGTACCATCATGTGAAGCCGTTGGTGGCCTGAAAGAACCACAGGCTATGTTAGCTTGGGCTTCTCTGCATCTGGGTAGGTGTGCTCTCGATGCCGCTCAAAAACAAACCTTCCGTGTTGTTTTTCCTTATACTGCAAACTGACAGCAAAAAAGGCATCCCAAAATATAAGTGCAGAGGATGTTATGGACAAGGATACATTCTACAGTGTTTTGGCTGAATAGGATATTCAGTCTTATTTAGCCAGAGCATGCAGCCGAAGAAATGCAGTCAAGACATGCATTGGCTGCAGATGCATTAGACAATAGTCGGCATGGACCATCCAGAACCCGAGCTGCCAAGAACACACAGCAAATGGTGGTTCCGTTGCAGCAGAATGACTTATTCATGACTTATTGTTATTGTTGGCATGGGAGAGCAATTAAAGCAATTAATTTTAGCCTAAGTAGAGACAGCTTCAGAAGCTTGCACACAAGGCATCCTAGTACATGTAGGCACTTGTGGCATGGCTTCAAAAGCAGCAGAACTCAGCTTTCTCAGTCAATATGGCACACACTGGGCCATTTATAGCTTTAATTAACTATGTTTAACATCACCACTCATTGGTCATCCACATAAAATGTGGACAAATTTCCCCTCAACAGTAGAGTTGATATGGTGTGAAAAGTGACATTAATGACAGTAAAATTGCAGTGTTTTGAGAGCCGTTCCAGTCATATCCTTTCGTCTCCTTTGGCAGACAGCAGGTATCACCTGTCATATTAATAAGGATAACACTTATCTTTCTCTGTATTCGCCACCAATACCTACTGAGGCATGAACAGTGTACTCATTTTCTGCTTGCAATAAGGTTCATGGACATTTTCAGTCTGGGTGGAGAGGGAATATCAATGCCGCAAGGACAAAAGAAAACCATCAAATACTGCAGATGACTAACAAATATGTGTTTAGGTCAATGTTAATTTAGCCTCAAGACTGTTTAATCTCAGCAAGCATGACTTGAAGTGACCTTTACCATCAGTGGAGGAGTACATTAATCGGTGCCACTTGAGCTGATTGTAATAAGATGGTATCTGACTGGCGTCCATTCAACTGATTGTTATGTCAGTACAGGTGAACATAAAATTGTTTATTACAGCATCAGCATCAAATATCCATATTGTTTTCTCTATCTAAACAGGAAAAGCAACTCGAATATCCACGTCTTCTTTATGTACATGCTATTTGGAAAAAACAGATCATTTTAAGGTAGGTTTATTCTTCATGTTTATGTAATAACAAAAAAATAAAACAAATGAGGTAAATATTCAAAATTCAAAAGATTGTGATTGAATGGTGTAATTTGTCGAGTCCACTCGTGTATGTTGCAATAAAATATAACTACATAAACACCAGTATTCCCTTTCACCATTTGGCTGATGCTTTTATCCACAATGCTTTACTGGATTGCCCTACAAGGGATGGAACATTACCCTTCCAGTATAAACACCACACTTTTATCCAATGTACTTTATCAAGATAAAACCTTTCAAGCAAAGACCACCCTAACTGGTCATCAAGTACAGTGGGAACAGCTGTCTGCCCAGTCCTGTTGCTGAGCTAGAATTACTCACTGTATAATAGACCTTTTAATGTGACTTCAACCTTTAACTGAGAAACAACTAATGCTCTGTTGGATTTCATGCAGAATGGCTTGGCAGTTGTTTGCTACTGTGCACATCTGTGATTGGTTTTTTACACAACCGTTAAGTCCGTCATTGGTTAGTGGCTCAGTGCTCTGGCCTATTATTATTGGAAAAAATGACATACCTTGTCTCTGGAAGAGTTTGCTGCTGACAATTTCAGTCATGGAGGCCACCTTCTGTTTCTGGAGTTTCTCAGGTGGGATGCAGGAATAGAAGTCATGCAGCAACTGACTGGGGAGAGAAAGCAACAGTCGGTGGAGTAAATAATCACCAAGATCATTATGCAGGAAGAGTGTTTTTCTTGAAAATAAGAAATAGAAATATTCAAGAATCATTGTCTACAGGCAGGTCCAAATTGCCTGTTTGACCTATCTGCCAATAGCTGGTAAACCTAAAAAAATTACCAGCCAAAATATTTTTCAACTGGCCATAAATCTGCATAAGATACAATGTCATTAAAACAATGCTAACAGCTATTTCGAGTTTTCGAGTTTCCATTGTCTTTAATAGATTCAATTTTCATTCAACGATGCCTCCACCACAAACAAGTTGGTCCTATTTGTTGAATACCTGCGGCAAATGCTGCAGCTCATTGTATTGGCATTGCTGTCATCACTCCTCATCACCTAATCTGTAAAGTACCACTTCTCTGTAAATTTTCCATCCTTATGTTCGATCTATATCCGCTCTCCAGTGTTGGAATTGCTTGTGTACATTTACTCAAGTACTGTTCTGTAAATTTGAGGTGCGTGTTCTTTACTAGTCTTTTCTTCTCATGTCATTTTCTACTTCTACTCCATTACAATTTACTTTAATGTAAATATTGTGCATTTCAGAGTGATAAATGATAATATATAATGGTATAACAATTACGGGGTCATATTTCTGCTTTGACTACTTTTAATACTTTAACAGTCCTGGAATTAAGTCATTTTTAGGCCAAGGCCACTAAGGTCTTTATTGGGGCATTGCGGCCAAAATGTACACCAGCTAGGCCAAAAACAATGGTAAATAAAGTATCTAAACACAATGAACAATGAAATCAATCAGTTCAGTATATCGAAATTATAGCAGTCTGCCCAGATGAAATTGTGACCTGATGTGCTGACATGCTGCGGTCAGCATATTGTCTCATTTTTGGTTGCCAGTGTTTCTGTTACTGGTAACATTTTTCCTGCTCTCAACCCAGTTACTTTTGCTAAATTCATTATCACAGCATCTAATTATCTGTTATGCATTTACACTTACAGTAGTTATGCTCAAGCACTCATAGTGCTCTCCTCTTTCCCTCTCCTACTCTCTTTTCGGTAGAATTCCTGCCCTGTAAGTATAATCAGGAAAATGCACTTAAAGCAGCGCAGGAATACAACTAAACGAACCACAGAAAGCTGGTGATGGTGTTATCAGGGCAGCATAGAGCAGAGCAATGAATGCTGGATGAAAACAAATGAGCCAAAGCCTAAACACACTTTAATGAAGACACAGGTGAGCCATCCTCCACCCCAAATTCAATTTTAGAATAATTAAACAGGCTGGTTGCAAGCCCTGATGCCACTTAGAAAGATTGAATGCTCAGAGCATGGCAAACCCTCTGTCTCCATTTTTTTGTCTGTCTCTCACTTTGTCTCCGTCTCCTTAAATTATGCCACACAGGTTGCAGAGGCACTTTCGGTAATAGCATAAAAGAATGAAATGCACCACTTCATCTCCCAAACCCAAATACAACAAAAAGATTTGTATGACTTTTGATGTGCATAAACTGGCACGAAGACTCGCTGGGGCACAGAGGCTCAGTGCAGACTTATCAGGCCCACTAATCAGCTGAGCTGAATTTAATTAAAACCCAAAATGTCAGCCTGTTTCTACTTGGGCATGCAAAGGACACAGAGACCAAACAGAACACACGAATAGCTGATAATGATGTGCTTGTACCACTTCCTGGATCACACTACAGGTGAGTTTACAAGGTGTAAGAATGTGGCTATTCGGAAAATGAGACAAAGCTTTGATGTCCAACCCATGCACAGTGATTGTAATTCAAACAGCTTGCTTTTGGAAACTCTGCCTGAGGCAATTCTGATCAGGAATGCAATGGGGACCTTACTTTTAAGTTTAGATGGCTCGGGTATGTTTGTGTGTGCATGTGAAAAAAAGTGCAGAAGACAGACACGAAGGGTGAGTGTGTGGAGGGGAGAGAAAGTATGACAGAAAGTGAGAATATGTGCGCTGATTTTTAACTCTCTGCCCTTCATCACTTTTTTACCTTTATGTGTGTGTATTTGCTTGTGTGTGTCAGTGTGGCTGGTGTTAAAGGTAGCACCTCTGTGATGCTGTGTTGACATCAAGCCACTCGAGGGACTGAAGTGGAAGATGAGGATAATCCACAAACAAATATGTGGACACACAAAAGCACACACAGATGACAGAAAGGTGAAAAGACAAGTGTGTTTGAAATTGAACATGGCGGGTCAAGAATGCATCACTTAACATTTTCTTTCCATAAAGTAATAAGATTATGCCAAGACAATAGATCCATGGTTGTTGTAGAATTGCTAGATGATAAATTAAGTGCCTGAATTTTGTTGTTTGAAAAAAAGGGTAATTCTCTGGGCTAAACAGTATTTTGTAAAGTTTATTCTGGGTCAAAGACAGGTTAAACAAGTCATTCCAAGTAATTTTGCTCTCCAAGAGGCTGAGAATAAACGTAAGAGAAGAGGTTCAAATGGGTTTTGTTTGATGGTTTCACTGAAATTGTCAATTCACTCAGGGGCACATGGAGGAGGTGCGGAGAGTGTGTGTCCTTATACGTCAGTTTGATGAGATTTTTATCACCTGATAAAGAAAGTAAGGCTCAAGCAGGACTGAATGTGTGGGGGACAGAAGGATGGGGGTCAATGAACAAAGCCAAGAGGAAAACTTGAGTTGAGCGGAAAGCTCCCATATATCCTCTCTGTCACTGTCTCTGGATGAGACCAAAAGATAAGGTGCTTGTGTGTGTGTGTGTCATATACTGAAAGGTAAGCTTACCTGAGGAGCTTGGCGTCAAATACTTTCTCAACATCATGCAGGACTGTTGGCAGGTACTTCAGAGCAGCAACCTGATGGCACACACAAGTAAACACAGTCCTGTAGAAGATGTTTGTTAATAGAAGGTAACTTTGCCTTCTCTCATCACATGTGTGAGAAAACATCAGTTCTATTTTTCACAGGGCCACTTGTCTGTCTGCCAAACTTTTTGTGACTCGATGTGTTTGCAGGGCAGGAAGACATTAATGAGCAGAACAGTGATGTAGTCAGAATTAGATTGAGAGATCACTTCAGAGTTGGAGGATGAGGAGGAGCAGGAAGACAAAGCAGGAAAGTGCAGAAAAACAGAAGAAGAAACAAGAGATACAGAAAAGGAGTGAGGGGAAGAGATGGATGTAAAGAGGTGGTGAAGTATGAGTACAGGGTGAGTGTACGTGATTACCCTGAGCAGCAGAGTGGTGGTGTAGTCTGTTCTCATCAGGCTGTTGATGGACTCAAAAAGCCTTCTCAGTGACTCCTCAAACTCTGCCTGCTCCTTCCCCTCGTACAGCCTGGGAGGGCAGGAGGAAATTCATGGAAATGCAATGAGAAAAACAGAAAAGGGGAGAAAGAGAGAAAGCATGAGACGAATGTCAGAAACATGACGTGACATGATTAACAAGGGAGATGGTGGGGAGGATGATGGAAGCAAAACAGATTGAGGAGGGACCTAAAGGTGAAAGAAAACAATATAGGGGTTGAATAATCAGTGAGAGTAGGGCATGGAGAGAGAAAATAGGACACAAAATGTCAAAATAACTATACATGACAAGAAGCTCAAGTTAGATGTAACTACTGTCCGAAAGAGCTTTGTCTACATTTCTTCTTGTGCAGCAGAAATATGAAAAGACTACTGAGTGTAGGGCAAAAAACCTAGATGGTAAGTTTATTAACTTAAATATAATAAAATTAAAATTGTATCTTTGGTGTACACTTATAGATGAACTATGCAGTTTGAGTTTAGTTCACAATATATGTTGATTCTCATATCTAGTCAAATTAAGTGCATAATCCATGGGATCATCATGCACAATGAGCTGATGCTTGATTTTACATAGGAGCTTAAGTTGTTTTTCTTTTACTAAAGCATGTACTTATGGAAGCCGCGTCTGTAATAATCAGGTCAGGCTATGTGTTGTAGTCTTTAAGCCAAGCCCTCACATCCATACCTTTTGAGTGCAACATGGATGTGTTTTGTATTTAACACATCCCTGTTGCACTCAACCTATTTTGTTTTACATTGAAGGTCAGAGAGGGTTTTGTAGGCTATAATACGTGATAATGCAATATGATGATTTTGTACATAATAAGTCACATTTTACCTTGGAAATCTACATTTATTGCAACTCCATAACAAGCCTGTGTCCATAACTTGACATGTTTATCCCCTTGACAGCTTTTATTTTGCAGTTACAGTCAATCATTTCTAAGAACCACAGGTGACTCCAGATGTACATTATTCTGCAGTGTTTTGTTTTTTTTATATATAACAGTTTAATTGCTTCCAAGCTGGATATCATGTTTTTGATGTATTGTTTCTCTGTGCTAACTCAGAGAAATCTATAAACAAGTGAAACTACACCTGAATTCTTGTGTTTTTATGGAAATGGGCCATTCACTGAATTGGTTACAGTTTCTCACCTTCTTTTAAAGACATAGTTGAAAAAATATTCAACGTGATAGTGCTGTACTGCACTTTAACCCTTAAGTCAATATTTCATTTTACATAGGAAGCTGTAAGACCATTACACCAAATTATTATACTGCCTATGACTGCATACACTTGTAATTTAATGCCCTGTAGTTAATTATAGTTATGCAGCAAAACAATGTAGTGTCATGCTGACAAAAAAAACATCAATAACACTAACTGCTGTGATTATAACAATCCTCCCCTGACTTAACAAAAAAAGAATTATCTTTGCTGCTGCTATTTAAAATCACGCGCAAGGACCTACAGATTACTCTTCCATCCCTTCAGTCCTACTTCCTCCACCCCTTGCAAACTTTGCTCTCATCCATCTCACTGCCCCTCTCCTTCCCGCATCTTCTCACTACCTCTGTGTGATTCAGTGGAGCTGTACAGTTGTTGCATGTGGGGGGAAGGATTAGGCGGTAACACACAGAGGTATTATCACGGGGCTCTTTGCAGAGTAGAGTTACAGACGCATTGCCCTGCTTAATCCACCAGGCCTGACTGTGCATGAATGTATGTGTGTGTGTGTGTGTTCATGTGTGTAGAGAGAAAGAGAGAGATGATATCTAGATGTGTTAGGGTAAGTGTTGGTGTGACAACATCGGGTTATGCACTCACACCACACACACTTCACTAAAATAATTGTGTCCCATTAGTACAGTATAGCATATCACAGCCTGTTGAGTACCACTTTAATCCAACTCCACACTGTATGTGGAATTTAAAACTGCTACAACTGTCTGCACTCAGACACACACACTTACATAAAAACACAGGCACTAAATACCCTCACAGGAGTACAACACCACCAATATGTCACAGGAGCTCAACAAATTAATGCTGGAGATAGATGGAGAGGGAGAGGGATGGGGCGAAGGCATTTGACAGGGGGAAAGGAAAGGAGTGAGGGACAAAGGAGTAGTTGTGGATGAGATAAACAATAAACCTGTCCCCCATGAGTAATGAAATCCCTGCCTAAGCAAATCAGTTGCAAATATCACTTTGTTGTGGTCCATAATTGCAGTTTCCCCTGGTCCAATCAGTAAAAATGTTAAATGCTGTAATTAAGTAGTGAGATACAAGATTTTTGCAAGACACGTGGATGAGCAAATAAGTGGTGGAGTGACTCATATTGCATTGAAAAAGTATAATAAAAAGTACTTTGCTCCTACAAGACTGATAAATGAAATTTTAGTGTAAGTTTGTAAAGAAAAGTGTACAAATTGCAAAGTCCCCTAGGGCATACTGTCATTTGTGATTTCTGGTTATATAAATAGTATCTGATTTGACCTGAAAATGTGACATTGTAGACCCCTTAGGTCAATCAGTGTAATTGTGAAAAGGCTAGCATTGATCAAAATATTGTTTGCTCTGTCAAACTTGGTATTTCTGTATCTGATAGATGAAATTGCAGCTCTTCAAGGTGATGAATGCTATTATGAACTATTTCTCATTATTTTAAGATGTGCTTTTTTAATTATCGTTGCTAGATATTCTGTCTTCCTATTACAAGAAATTATCTGATGACAAGAGTAAGATAAGAGTAAGATAGCTTGTAAAGACTCAATAGATTCAAAGTCATGATAATTAAATGAATGCAATGTGCTTCAATAGGAAAAGGAGAGAGAAAATTTAAAGAGGTGGAATGAAGGAAAGGGAGTATTTAAAGATGAGGGGAGGAATGGAGAAAAAGAGGACGAGGGGAGGATAACACAAAGGAGAAATGTAGAACATAGCAGGTGCTCAGGGGAAGGAAATAGAAACAGATACAACTGATGAGCTAGACTACAGGGAAGTAATGAAAACTATAGGGCGTGAAGGACAGAAAGAAGGTGAAGGAAAGAGCAAAATCTGGTACAGCGTGCCTTACATATTTTCGAAGTAAACATCACACACTTCTAATAGACTTTGCATGAACACAAAGCCGTTTGACAAGCTAATAAATCTTCAGTCCACCTATTTAACTATTAATGACTGCTTGTCTTGATGCTGATAATGATGGGCTCTTACAGATGCACCTAAAGCGCCAGTGGCTCCCTTGAATACCTGATTTTCTGTCTGCATGACATATCCTTATAGGAGGAGAAATAAGATGGGAAAACTTTAGATGCAGAGCAAGCTGAAGTCTGCAGGTAGTTGGGGGACGACAGATAGAGAAGGAAAGAAAGTCAGAAGGAGGGTGAGATTTATCAGTTCAGAGATACCCAGAGGATGTTGGCAACTGGGACTCGGTCAATCCAGGAGCAGTGGAGCAATAATGTGATGCACGTGCACATAAACGCGCACACACACACACATGCGCGCCCACATAAAGATATCTATTTAGACATATGATTGAATGTATACTGTATGTGTTGGCCTGTGTACAACAACATGCTTTCTCATGCACATTAACACACACATATACACACACACTAACTTGCGAAACTACACTAATGCATCAACACAAATCCACACACAGCCTATGAATAAATAAAACATCCACCACAGCGATAAACAAACACACCAATTTTAACAAATAAAGCCCACAATGCCCTCTGGAAGAGTAAAAAGACAGACTTTCATTGGCCACTGTACTTCGGTTGACAAACACATACACATAACAGCACATGCACACACATATGCCTACACAGAGGTCCACTCCCAAGTCATTTAAACAGTGACAGCAGCTTCTAACAAAGGCACACAACCCAAAACAACTGAGACAATAACATTGCATTATTATGTGAACAAACACTCAATTATGCACATGATTGTGTCTTATATACAGTGGGTACGGAAAGTATTCAGACCCTTTTTTTTCCTCATCAATCTACACACAATACCCCATAATAACAAAGTGAAAAATGTTTTTTAGAAATTTTTGCAAATGTATTAAAAATAAAAAACTGAAATATCACATGTGCATAAGTATTCACACCCGTGCATCCTGTTTCCACTGATCGTCCTTGAGATGTTTCTACAACTTGACTGGAGTCCACTTGTGGTAAATTCAATTGATTGGACTTGATTTGGAAAGGCACACACCTGTCTATATAAGGTCCCACAGCTGACAGTGCATGTCAGAGCAGAAACCAAGCCATGAAGTCAAAGGAATTGTCTGTAGACCTCCGAGACAGGATTGTATCGAGGCACAGATCTGGGGAAGGGTACAGAAAAATTTCTGCAGCATTGAAGCTCCCGAAGAGCACAGTGGCCTCCATCATTCGTAAATGGAAGAAGTTCAGAACCACCAGGACTCTTCCTAGAGCTGGTCGCCTGTCCAAAGTGAGCAATCGGGGGAGAAGGGCCTTGGTCAGGGAGGTGACCAAGAACCCGAGTGGCCAGACGGAAGCCTCTCCTCAGTAAAAGGCACATGACAGCCCGCTTGGAGTTTGCCAAAATGCACCTAAACGACTCTCAGACCATGAGAAACAAGATTCTCTGGTCTGATGAAACCAAGATAGAACTATTTGGCCTGAATGCCAAGCGTCACGTCTGGAGGAAACCAGGCACCGCTCATCACCTTGCAAATACCATCCCTACGGTGAAGCATGGTGGTGGCAGCATCATGCTGTGGGGATGTTTTTCAGCGGCAGGAACTGGGAGACTAGTCAGGATAGAGGGAAAGATGAATGCAGCAAAGTACAGAGACACCCTGGATGAAAACCTGCTCTAGAGCGCTCAGGATCTCAGACTGGGGCAACGGTTCACCTTCCAACAGGACAACGACCCGAAGCACACAGCCAAGATAACGAAGGAGTTGCTTCGGGACAAGTCTGTGAATGTCCTTGAGTGGCCCAGCCAGAGCCCAGACTTGAACCCCATTGAACATCTCTGGAAAGACCTGAAAATAGCTGTGCAGCAACACTCCCCATCTAACCTGACAGAGCTTGAGAGGATCTGCAGAGAAGAATGGGGAAAAACACCCCAAATGCAGGTGTGCCAAGCTTGTAGCATCATACCCAAGAAGACTTGAGGCTGTAATTGCTACCAAAGGTGCCTCAACAAAGTACTGAATAAAGGGTGTGAATACTTATGTACATGTGATATTTCAGGTTTTTATTTTTAATACATTTGCAAAAATTTCTAAAAAACTTTTTTCACTTTGTCATTATGGGGTATTGTGTGTAGGTTGATGAGGAAAAAAAAGAATTTAATCAATTTCAGGCTGTAACATAACAAAATGTGGAAAAAGTGAAGGGGTCTGAATACTTTCCGTACCCACTGTACCTGCAAACAAACACACATAGGTACTCAAGTCGCCCACAGGCAAGGCACGTCACACAGTTGTGGATCATGTGTTCTGATCTGTCAGCCTCTACTTCTGCGCTGTAGTTATAAATGATGTTTACACTTATCGTATGGAGCAGCTCTCGCCTCAGCACAGTAGGTGTCATAAGTCTCTCCTGCTGGAATTTTGTCTGTCTGGTTCTGTAGGCTGCCCATTCAGCAGCTCTGCCTGGTCATTAGCTCTCATTTGGACTCTGCACTTCATCATCAATGCTTATTAGCAACGTTAGTGCTGTAATCAGCAGCCTTTTCTCACAGAGCTGTCAAAAACGATTACCCCGACAATCCAGTGTCACTGGACTGTGTGTGTGTGTGTGTGTGTAAGGCTTCAGGAATCTCTATTTGCATTAGTGTCCAAAAAGAAATCACTATGATTAGAAATCATTAAGAGGAAATCATTGTCACAAAGATCAGTTCATAATAAGGTAAAGAAACACTCACTGGGAGTAGAGCATGCGCGAGCGGACAATGAACTTGAAGATGTATTCAAGGGCTTTGAGGGTTCGAAGGATGGGCTCACACCGTTCCCCTCGGCTGGACACGTCCAGATACCTCTTCAGCACCAACATCAGCTTTCTGGGAGAGAATGATACGAAAAAGTGAGAGAGAGAAAAGAAGAAAAGAAAACAAAATGAAGAGATAAAGAAAGAAAAGTGAAAAAGGAGGACAGAAATAAAAATCATTCAGTCAGAACTGTCATTGCATTTCTGATGTTCCACAGGTTGGAAAGTTAATCACCAACTCCATTTTTCACTTCCATAGAGCAGAAAGACAAGGTGCAACAGAGGGACAGTGAAAGAACGAGAGAGAGAGAGGAAGACTGGCAAGGAGGTAGAGGTGGAAACATGGCAAAATAGTATTTCACACCTCAACAGATGTACCTTTCACACTGCTCACATTTTTATTTGCCCTCAGATGCTTGGTGAAAAAAAAAAATCATTCTCCAACACACGCACACCCCACAGGCGTCTTTAGACACACACATAAATATTCCGGTGTATCAAAGCAGTTTGTGAGAGGTGTGGGTGGGACAGAGTTCACTCTAGGTTTATGACCTATCAGCATTTCTCTGCCTAGTCCCCCAATGGTATATGCAATACTAGCATATTCAGAACACATAAAACAATACTGTATGTCTACAGAGGGCTGGCTTTGCGATCGCTCTATTTCCATGAAATGGCAACAGGGGATCACCCTCTAACTGGTTTAAAACTACCCAATCCTCTTAAACAATAAAAGTCCCCTTAAAAAGTGAGCGCTAATCTGGCCTCTCTGCCGTCAGGGTGGCCTTGAAAATATTACCAGTGTTATTACCATTCAGTCTTCCCTGGTTTTGTTTTGGTGCATGGCTTAAAGGCAAGCACAGGAGGATTTATTCTTTTTTAAGAGCAAGAGATAGGGAGTTTAAATGTAGTGAGAGGGAGTTAGAGAGTTTTACATAACAGCCTCTGGACTGACAGGCGTTAAGCTCCACTGACCCTCTTAAAGAGGGTGAACACCAACACAGTGGCAGGGGAGGGAGGGGAGACAGATGAATGGATGGAGTGAAGAACAGAGAGGAAGAAAGAAAAGCGGTTAAGAGAGGAGTCGCTGGGATAATTGGACAAAAGGAGGCTGAGAGGAGGAGGAGCTGTTGGGGAAAAAGAGAGCAGGAGGAGTCAGGCATGTTTTTAATTTCCTAACTGAAGCTTTGGCAGTGCAAACAAATGTTTTCTCTAGTGCCCACTGAATCAAGTGAAGTGAATTAAGAGAGAGTAAGCAGCAGATAGAAGTGTTTGAGGAGCATGCCTGAGTGCTTTGGCTGCTACTCCACAAAGAGGCTGGGTTAAAACTCTGAATAGATGCGTGTACAGCAAAGTAGCATACTCTAATCCTGTTCAGTCAAGTGCTCAAAAGGCCAAAATACACACTGACCTCCAGTGGCAGCTGGATACAGTGCAGTATTTAATCATTTAACATTAGATCTTCAGGTGACTTTTAAATTGCCACAATAGGTTAAGCACATGTGTACCTTTGGCATGGATTATAATTTACCTTATACATTTGATTTCAACTTGGACAACCTACACTGATGCTGTATGTATTTTCTAATACTGCACTTTAAGCTGCTCTGTCCCAACCTTCTAGGAACCACAAAACAGTCTGTGTTTTTGGCTTGATGACAAAGCATTATTCAGATTATCTGATGGGATTTAAAAGATTTCATAATTCCCAAGTGGTGGGAGAATTACCTCATGAAAGATCATGTAATCCCTCATTTGAATTGCAAACAAGAACATTGCAAAACTTGCAGATACACTGTATGCATGTTTTCACACAAGAGTAGCACTGTATGTTTACATGTCCCTAAGGTCATACCTAAATTAAGGACTCAGCTGGCCCATATTAAAATTACTTAAATAGCCAATCGTGCTCAGTGAGTTTAAGTGGTATTCACTAAAGGGAACTGAACATTTTACTTTTTGGAGAGCAAACTTATGTAGAACAAATCCTCTTTTTCTAGTATCTATGTGACTTTTGTCATATTTTGCTCTCATACATGTTACATGTTGCTTGCCTGCAATGTTTATATTTGTCTTGTTGCTTCTTTCTCAGTCTGAATGCCTCAAATGTTGATTTAAATTTACCTATCTTTGTCAGATTTATGAAGGCGTTGAAACTTTGTTTGCCATTTGTTAGAATCTGATGGAAGACATACATGGAGGTGAGAACAATGCCTTCTGTCATTCAGAAACTCACAAAAGAAACATAACAGATTCAGATGACAGAAAGTGGGTTGTGATCCAGGAAATAACCTACTTGTAGGCCAATGTAGCGCTGAAATGCTGCTTGATGTAGGCCTCCAACACAGTGTTGAAGTGCTGGAACTTTCTGTCAGCGATCAGACCTATGATGTATATCTAGCAGACATGTGCGAAATAGAACGACAGTTACATATTTACAAAGCAGTAGACATTTATAAGACAGATGAGAAGTTATGTACAATCATCTGATAGACGTGTTTATTTGGAAAAAGATGGACAGGTAGACACAAAAATGTCAGTCTCGATACACAAAGAATCAGCCTGTCAGGAAAGCTGCATCTGTTGACGACACACACACACACACACACACACACACACACACACACACACACACTCAGAAATATTTGTTGGGAAAACACAAACACACCATAAACTCACCAAGGCATCAAACACGAGGATGTCGTAGTCGTCAGTCTGAGAGTGTTCCATCATGATGTTGAACAAGGCATCCAGAGTGTCCTGCAGAAACTACACACATATGTAACGACAAAGCAGAGGTCCAGTGAGAGCACACTCACAGCAAAATACACACTTATGCAAAGACACACCCGCATCCATATCACTGACCTTGACCACCTCCTCTCCGTCAATGATTTTGAGTTTCTCCAGGTTTTCTTTCAGGAGTTCAGGTCGAGTCCTCCACTTGAGCAGCCCCAGCAGGCCCACTGGAGAGGATACACACACAGAACATTTTCTGTTCAGCTGTCTGAACGTGTCCATTCATACACATGATGTTTTGCTAACGCCTGAATGCTGATCAAAGCTCTTGTAATTGAAACATCTTAGTTGACAGTGTAACGTTCCACTCTCTGTCCTTCAACATTTAACGATGCATGTCATCTTATGTATTGCACAGAATACATAAAAACTGTTGCCCTGAGTTTTAGTTGGTGACTTGTCACTTTTTAATATAATACAAAAGATGTGATGTGTAATTTGATTACTGTATTAAAATTGGAGCTGAAATAATTCCTCAATTTATCAATTACTCAACAGAAAATGAATGGGCAACAATTCTGATAATCTGCAATTTGCTGCTTTTCTCTGCTTTAGATCACTGTAAATGTAATAGTTTGGGTTTTGAATACACATTATATCAGTTGACCTCTGCATTTTTGTTCTTCTGTGTCCCAAACACATTTGTATTTATTCTATATTCAGTTATGTGTTCTCAAGTTTATCTCTGACTGATAAGCAACAATTTGTTAAGTGATGATTTGTAATGTGGACAGTCCCTGTTCCTCTGTTCAGTGAGACCTTCAGCTGAACAAGTCCACAGTTTCTGTCATTAATTTGGGTACAGTTTGACATGGGGCAGATTTCCATGTCTCTGTAGGGCTGCCCGCTTGAAGCTCACTGCTTTCCCTGTCCAATAATTTCTGACACACCATGCCAAGCCGCACATCTGGTGGGTGGCCCCAAACAACATTGTGTGCCTGCATGCCTAAAAGCTTGTGTGTGTGTGTGTGTGTGTGTGTGTGTGTGTGTGTGTGTGGTACAGGTGATTAATACTGCAGGATAATGTTCATTATAGTGATGGACTGGCTTCCTCAGTAACAGCTGTTGCACTGCACCTGTGTCTGATGCACCTTATTGTCTAGAGTGTCCGTGTGTGCATGCATTTATAGATGTGCACTTCAGCGTGTGTCTGCTTGTGTGGCTGCCTGCCAGAGCGTGTAGGACAAAATGACGATACTTGCTACAAATAAAACCTATGTATACACATATTTTCTCCATCCTTTGCTCAGTATCCCATGACTATACCACACACCAGACACACTTGCAGTTCTGGCACCATTAACCTAATTAACATACTGTTGACTCACTGTTAATTGGTTAGACGTCTCCTTTACCCTAACCCAAACCTCCCCTCACCCTTCGGCTTCTGTCATGCTGACTCAACTTTTAGCCCTAAACCTGGTGAGGTCAGACAAATGTTACCTACATTTCATTACAAATATGGGTTTTATGGGTTTTCTAAGAAAAAATCACCCATTTAGCTCCAGTATGAGCACTGGACCAGTAGTGTTTTCAGGCTTAAAGAGACCTTCTAAGCAGTGGATTTGTCCTCTCCCAATTTCACAGCCAGCCGATAATTCATTGTCTTGGTCTGGCCTTATTACTCTGTTGAAAGAAGATGTTAATTAATGTTTTTTTGACGTGTCAGGTTTAATTTCAAACACCCTCCTCCTCATAATTTATGCCCAAACCTTTCTTCAACTCTTGTGTGTATGTGTGTATGTGTGAATGTTTTGCCCTGCCAAGTCTCCCAAGAGTAGCTTAATGTCAACACAATGTCACAAAGGAGCTGCTTGAACATCGCAACACCTGCACCACACACACATGCAAACAAAAACACAGATACACCTACCATTCTGGGTGAGTTTGGTGGAGCAGACCAGGGTGGAGATACAGAAGCTGTCTCTAGAGCTGACTGACAGTCCTCCACTCCCGGACACGCTGCTGGAGCTGCGGCTCAGCGATGCCACCTTGTGGGGGTCACCATGGTTTTGGCGGGTAGAGGGTAATGACAAGTAGCAGTTCACATCCTCCATGCGCTTGCTGTCACCCTGAGAGGACAACATGAGGGAGTCATTTTTAACCCGATAATGTTGACACACCAGTAATGTTGCAACATCATTAATGATGGCACAGATGTTTGGTGGGTGGCACACCAGCATTGGGAAAAGAATTAGATTTCCTTTGTTTAGTCAAAATGTCTCGATGCAAATATGGCAGAAGAAGACAGACACACTGGGGTTTGTACACTTGCAGTGATTTATCAGGTCTGCCCTGAAGGAAACAAATGACAAACAGTGACTGAAGTTGCCAGTTACGCGGCAGTAATCCTCAGTGGTGACTATGCCATATCTACTTCTGCCAAACTGTAAACTTTGGAAACAGTAGAGCCAGGACAGTTTAGAAAAATAAAAGCACAAGCAAAAACAACACCAACTATTATTACAGCTTTTGCTCTTAGCTAGAAGGTGGAGATAAGCTAGAGTGAAAGGAAAGTGATTGGCATATTGATGCATTGATGTCTTTTATCTGTTTTGTTTATGTGATCGTACTTAACATACTGTATATTCTTCCACACATAAAATATCCATCCTCAGGTCATAGATTCAGTCAGACCTCAAAGCTCAGCACTGTACCCTTTAATGCCAAACCAGTAAGTAATAAAGAGTGAGTGGGTGAAAAAGCAGGGAGTAAGAGATTGAAGCCATGAGTGGCACAGAGATGGAGAGGAATGTAGGGATAACGAGAGATAATCGAGAGAGAGGGCACAGAGAGACTATTCATTTGGTCTTTGAGTGAATCATGAGTAATTAATCTTCATTGCGTTTGGCATTTAATCAATAAGGGGATTCAATCTTAGCTCTGGCTCATTTGGCAGGAAATCTATTTGGCTTATTCAACCTGTCTGGCCATAATCTCTCGTCCAGACTCACTATATGTTTGGGTCTGCTCTGATGATGGTTGCAGCTGGATAGACTGAAAGGTCAGAAATAAAGGGATACACTGCATAGATCTAAGTCTTCAGAAACCTTCTTTATCAGTTTGCATTTTTTGTTGCTTCAAGCACCTTAGCAAAGATCTAGTCATGTGGAGCTGTGGTCATCCTGCATTACATATAACTGAAACTTTGAAATTCTTTCTCTGCTAAATAAAGTATAAACATTATGAACTTTCCTCAAAGAAACAGTCTATCTGCCTTTTTCAATCATGTTTTAGTCAAATAATCCGTCGTGCTTCAATGACTTGTAAAGTCCCCCATTTACTTCACACCATTATATATACACATGTAGATGAAAATTAAGTGGGAAATGGCATTGAGCTTTAGTGCAGTTTAGAATAAACACCCCAGTCATTCATGTCTGACTGTGATTTATGAATCAAAATAATCCTGTAAAGTGGATGTGATATTAACCATCAGTATTTCAGATTTATTGTAGTTGGGCTGTCCAAAAGAGTAATGAGCTATGACCCTTTCTCGTCATAACAGACATACTATTGCATTTGTTACTCTCAGTGGAGCGTTTACATCTGTATAAGTCAGAGAGCTTTGTGTGTTGATCTGCTATTCAGTTGCATAATGGTGTTATTCTCTAAATTGGTGGTCAAAGATGATAGGATTTGGGTGACAATAAAGACGTTATATATCCACTTTTGAGTATATCACACATTCAGCAAATTGAAATGTGTCTACTTTATTCTTTATTTGATTTGTTTGTTCTTTAGAGGAGACACTAAGCCCGTTCATGAGTTCATCTGTTTTCTTTCTGTAAGTGATCTGTTGTGATTCTGACCTTGAACACTACAAGGTCATGCTGCCCATCTTGTAGAACTGTCCCATCCTCCTTCATCAGGCGCACAAAGGCCATGGCAAAGTTCTTTTCACTCTTGTCCTTCGCTGGAGACAAAGTAGAATGATTTGTAAACAGAAGGAGGGAGAGTCAGGAGAGAAACACATCAGGGAAAATAGAAAAGGAGAAGGGAGGGTGACAATTCAGGCATTCGAGGAGGAAAGACCATTGATTTGTATAATCAAGTGTGTGTAATGAGGCCTTGGGTCATTTGCCAAATTGCCCCTAATCATTCACCCTTTTCAGCATCACATTATGCTCAGGAGACCAGAGGAGAGTAGTTAAGAGTGTGGATGTATGGAGACAACAGGGAGGCAGAGAACGAGAGGCTGGTACTCACACTCCTGGGAAGAGCGGTGCCTGAACATAAAGCGTAAATGAATTCGGTGCATTTCTTCCAGAGGGACTGCCACCTGGGGGACACCTCATGTTATTGTAGAATATAAAATAACACATTACTTTAAATTTTAAACATATACCATGATACTGACTTTGGAAGAATGCAAATGCTATATAAACACCTGTGGCGTAGGTGTAAGTAATATTATACAACTAAATTGTTAGCTCTGCAACTCGCACATACACACAAATGCACACATACCTTAATTGTCTCCATCCAGCGCGGCTGTTTCACTTGGTAGTAGATGACAGATCTGTACTCACTCACCACCTTATCCCCTGCTCCCAGACAGATTGAGTTCTGGGAAAGAGGGAGGGAGAGAAGAATATTTGTCATATTGAGCTGAAGGAGTTTATGTTTGTGTGTGCATGTGTATATATATGTGTGTGTGTGTGTGTGTGTGTGTGTGTGTGTGTGTGTGTGTGTGTGTGTGTGTGTGTGTCTGTGTGTGCGTCCATGTATGCCCAAGACGGATTTTCATTCTGGGATCAAGCCATGTCTATGTGCCCTCTGAATATGAGAGGGTGAGTAAACGCTTCATCAGTGCCATGCTTGCTCACTGGCCCATACCACCTCAATCTCTTAAACACCACACATACGGTAGACGTACATACACACTTTAGCACCTGCACACTCTACCTCAAACGCCACACATACACAAGCCAATCCTTATCCTCTCTCCAAAATAGATACACCGTCACCGAACATGCTTAACCTCATCTCTTCACGTTGCTCACCTGTATGACCTTTCCCTCCATATCACAGACCCACATGATGACTTCCACGTTTTTCTGCGTCGTCTTGTTGTATTTGTCAAAGTCGCCGCCCTGTAAGGTGAGGTAGATGTCATTGCGAACATCTCCCGGCATGATGATCTCTGGGAAGCCCAGCTTGCGGGCCACCACGGTGCTGCGGTCCACTAGGTGAGGATATTCCTTCCTGATCTGAACTATGTCCCCTACCAGAGCCTTCATGGTCACCCACAGACCTGTAAGGAGGAGAAGAGAGAAGGCTTTGTATTAATGTTTGTCGTGGTTGCATTTTCAGGTCCGCAATTAATAAGAAGACCATCATAGGACTCTCAAGAAGATGTGAAATTTAGACATATTGCATAGCACATATTGTCTGAGATACATTACTAAATTGACATGGGTTCTTAATGTAAAGATTAATAGTTTAACAAGTTGATGATACATTATATAAGTAGAGAAACTGCATTTCATTCTGGGATTTCATATAAAGATGTCCATGACAAGTAAAGAACCTTCATCAGGCCTGTAAGAGACAAAATTTAATAGTGACCAAGGGTGATCACCCGAAAACAACTTAGGAAAGCACAGGGTCACAGGGTATGTGTAGATGTCAGGGAGTCATGTTTAATACTTCACAGAAGTTTGTTTGACCAAATATCAAATTAAATTTCTCTAGACAAATAGGTCCCTATTTTAAATCAGGGATCCAGAGGGTGTTTTCATTTTCCTCCTCAGGTAAGCAAATTCAAATTAAGGCCAAATGAATGAATAAGGAGGTTCAAGGCTCTGTAGAATTCAAACTGAATTTAAAACATTTTAAAATGTTTTAGGGACAACAGAAACCCTGAAACATTAGGCCTAAGAGCTGAACTTAAAGTGAGATCCACTTTATGAAACATTTTAGTGTAACATAATGTTAAAGTGTTCCAAGGTGAACTAGGGATGTGAAAATGTGCTGTTGTTGCAGGCTAGACTGTAATCAATACTATAAAATTTCTATCTCCTGTTAGTGGAGGGGGTGTGAGAGAGGGAAGCAAAAGAGACAAAGAAAGGACGAAGGTGTTATCATAACAGGCAGAAATTTAGTGCCTAACAATAAAGGCTTTCACAACTTTCTGACAAATTATGTGAGAAAGCACTGACAAAGAATGGACAGAGTAGGGGAAAAGGGTGAGCTATTTTAGGGAAATACATGGTTGGTGAAATCTAGACTATGTCACAAACCCACATTTTCAAGGCTAACCACATGCCTACAGGGAATGCATGTCAGCATGAGTGTGTGTGCGTGTGTGTGCGTGTGTGTGTGCGCGCGCACTGTAGCAGAAACTGCTCAAAATGAGAGTAAGGAGAGATTGAGGGTAAGTAATGTTAAGAACAGACATCTGGTAGCCTCAGGTGCTCCTTCCATATCTGCTCATCCAGGTCCTCCTTTCATATCTAGGTTATACCCAGGGACTTCAGGAGCAGGAGAGAAGATAAAAGCTGAGTGATATGACAGTGCTGTCCAGTGCAGTCCAGTGGGTACTCTATGTGGAACAAGCCAGTGCCACACATGTGGGCTGCCATAGCCAGCCATAAACATGAGGTAGTGGGCAGTGAGACTGGAGGCTAGTGAGGGAGAGATAAAGGGTAAGTAATACGAAAACATCGGCTCAAGGGCACACACTATCCATCAGGATAATGTCTTTCGTTCTCACCCACGGAGCAGAGAGAAGAGGTGAGGATGCGTTGAGAAATGGCCATTTTGTATGACCACAAATAACTGAAGTGTACACAGCCCAATGGGAACCTTCAGTGCATACAAGTTTGGTGGAATAGTCACATGGCCTGCAAACTAGAAGAAAACAGAGCAAAGCCTGTAAATGCAAAACAGTACCTTGGCCACCACTGTCTCCTCGCAATGCCGTCACTTTGTTCAGCAAGGAGTGGAGAAAGTCATTCTCAGCAACTACCCTGGAAACAAACACACACGTGCACACTTGAAAACACACAGAAACCTTTTAATCTTAAAATCGTGCAGATGCTCAAAACTTAACAGACATAAAATTGCAATACAGCTATTTTAATTACAGGGAGGATCTGTGACCAGAGATTTAAGTTTTTTAGAGAAGAAAAGGCAGAAAATGGGACATACGGGAAGAAGGGGATGAAAAACTGCTTCTCCTCATCGCATTCCATCTTCCCTTTGATGATATCACTAATGTCCATCACTGTCGAAAAGAGAAAACAAATGCGTCTGTGATGACAGAATCAAAGAAAAATGCTATACAATCATTTCTGATGGTGGATTCACATCAGTCAACGATGACAGCCTCTGTGAACATTTTGTGTATAAAGCTCTCATCACACGCTAGTGAAAAACAGGCCTTACTACACAACCTGATATCTGTTTTCTAAGGTTATATGAGGATACATGCAACTTTTTCGAGGAACAATAAACCTGTGGACTATGGTTGTGCAGGGTAGCTCCCAGGTGTAAATATGGACAATAATACCTGCAGCAGATAAAAGAAATAAATAAAAGAAGATTAGTCTGACCTTTAGGGAATAAAAGTAAAAATTACCCAAGAAACTACCAAAGGCCATTATTGTTTATTAAACAAACTAAAATTTTCCATTGGAACGAGGCAAAACTGCCTTTCTCTGTCACCAAATATAACACGGCTTTAGTAGAGAGGCTCCTTAAAGCGACACTGGTAAATATTGAGGATACATAGAAATCTTTCTGATTATTAGACTTGGTAAGTCTAATAACTACAATCAATACTTTGCTAATTGTTTGATCATTTGGAATTTGCAACCTAGCAGCACCTTCAACTAAAATAAAACGGGTTGCCACTAAAGTACCTGCCACTCCAAACGGCCGTCTCAGGCCCAGAGTGTACTTCCTGTTATTCGCCTCTTTCAGGTCCATCCTGCCAACTCGCACTATTTGACAAATGAGATAAATCTTCTCTCTGCTGAGGTCCTTGTTCCCCAGGTCCTGATAAAGTACAACAGGGGAAAGAGAACAGAGAGAAAATAAAGCAAAAGAAGAAGTGGGATTGAGTGGGAATAAGAGATATAAGGGTGAAAAGATAGAGGAGAGAGAAGTTTGGGGACCGAGGGTTAGTGGGACAGAATGAAGCTCCTGAGAGGGAATAAATACATTCACTGGTATAATATGCAGTGTCTGTAGTGCTCAGAAACAATGTGACAGTGCCCTCCTGTGGTCACTTACTGTAAAGACAACCTTCAGATTGTTAAGCATGTCAATCTCCATGGGGAATCCTTTGCTACCCCAGCGTACCAAGTAGTTCTCACTGCAGCAAGCATGGAAATCAGACACACAGCATATCTGTTACATAACTGCTATATATTATACCGTGTAATGTTTAAATGTACAACCACACATAGTATCAGAAACTGCAGTTGCAATAAAGATCATCTCACATCTCATTCCCTTTGAGTGAAAATATATACACTTACTGATGTGCCATTACATTCTGAGAAAATTAAGTTCAAATGTTACAGTTATCCCCTGATTGGTGTGTGAATGCACTAATGTAACGCAATTCAGCCACATGAGAATTTGCACTGAAGTGCTAAACGTGCAATCCCTCTATTCCCGATAGCATTTTCCTGACATATAGGCATGTACTAGGTACTGGCAGAGAGAAGAACAGAAAGAGAGCAAGAAAGACACACAGGTGATGTCTATAAGTATAGATACAGAGGGGTAGATCAAAGGTGAGAAAAATTTCACACCCTCCTAAAACAGTCCTGTCAAAAAAAAAGTATTTTTTCAGAGAGACAGACTGAATGGATAGTACAAAGCAAAAACGCGAAGCATTTCACTAATCAAACTTAAAAATCTTAACAAGTGCAGATGAGACAGAAGAGAATTAGACATCAGGACAAATGGTAAGAACATAAGAGACAATCAAATGGTGAAGAATGCATGTATATATATGTTGAGAAAAAGATAATCAATCCAACTCTATCTTAATACTCCCGACTGCAGAGGCTGAGACATAGATATACCCAGTATGACAGTGAGTGACAGGGCTTAGCATCAGCACTGTCAGGCACCACATAGTGCTGCCAGTCAGTATCTGGTGCTCTATAATTTGTGTTTCTGTATTCAAATTTATGGCATACCATTGTTCTAATTTAGGATTAACAATGGAGGAGAGAGGACAAATGAGGAAAGAAGAGAATGAGAGGTATATAGACGTGTCGAAAATGAAGAGAAAATCAGAGAGTGTGTGTGGGCTGGAGTGTGTGTGTGCGTGCATGCATGCACATTTTAGACAGCTGAGGGATGGACGAAATGTATTAAAAAATTTGCACATGAATTCTAACTCTAATTCAATTCTACATAATTTCAATTCATTTTTAGACTGTAAATGGTACTAAGAGGGGTACAGTGGAGGGTGGATCCACTCAACCCAAATTTTGCCATATTTTTATTTTATTCAATGGATAGAGTTTACTTAAGTCATGATCTAAGTCCTTCACATACAATATTCAGAGTCATAAGCAATGTCACATCAATATAAGCTTTCAAGAAACAGCACTAGCTGTTTATATTCATGCACCTTGTTTTCTATCATGTGACTCAATTTTAAAGTAATGAAAGGGGAGTTAAATTAAATCTTCCTTAACATCAGTTTATTACTTGAAGCCTAAACAGACACATTTAAACTTAATTGTGAATCCTGATCATCCTGAAAAGAATACACTGCCACTCTCTAAAATACCAATGGAGGCTCACTGTATGAGGCCAGGGACTAAGAGAGAAGGGCAAGTGACACCTGATAATGGTCTGTTTGATGGGGTCATAGAGGGACATGAAGAGCTCCGAGTCCTCTCCGATGCGACACACAAAATTCCTGACAAACACGTAGAGGCTGTGGGTGGGGGAGGACTGGATCCGCGCTGAGATCCCACTGTGGTCTGTCTGGATGTTGGACTGCAGGAGAGGACATTAGTTATTGGAGGTTAACTATGGACAAGGGTTTAACAGGATAAAATATCAGCCAAAAGCCTCAACTTCAAGATCCTAAAAATCTTGTTGGCTGGTATTCCAATTAATAAAAGCTGGTTACTTCATTCTGGGATGTACAAGCTGCAGCATCCAGATTGTGGGTTTTTCAGAAAGAACAAAAGTCACTGAATAAAAAAAAGAAATCGTAATAGAGTGCACTCCAATGAATCAGTGTTGAAATGTAAAATAGGCTTTATGGAGTTGAAGTTAAGTCTAGCCAATTTATGAGGAAGTGAATTCTTAATAAGTCTTCGTTGGCAGACATGATTGGCAAGCCGAATCTATTATTCATGGCATTGTCATGCAGATGAATCTTCATTTTAACTAAATGAAATGACAAAATTGTGATCCCACCCATAGAGTATCTTCACAATAGCTTCTACATTTTCCAATATTCCCAGGAAAATCTCTTGGTAAACAGGTCTCTGGACAGTCTAGCACAGTCAAATCACAGCTGTTGCCAAATAAATTAAATAAAAAAAATAAACTTAAATAAATTGATTTAAAAATGGTATCCCGTCCACCAAAGATATTCTGTCTCTTGCCCATTAAACATGTGGCCCTCTCCCTACTGGGTTCACTGCCTTCTTATCCTTACCTGCTCCTCTTTGATGCGTTCATTGATCTTAACAGTGGCATTCTCGTGGGCCCGAAACAGATTGATGACACTAGTGCGCTCCGGCTCCAAAATGTTCCCGTCCTCATCCCGAACCACCAGGTCCAGCTCCAGGATCCTGTAGTATAAGGAGGCAGGAGAGGTGAGGATTGATGAGATTATTGGAAGGTGAACAAAGGACAGAGAACAATGAAAGGGCAACAAGTGTAGGTGGAAATAGGCGAGGAAAGCAGACAAAGGGGAGACAGAATGGAGGAGGGAGCAGAGAGAAAAGAGAGATAAGGGAGGAAGATACTGAAAGAATAGTGCTTCAAAAGGTGTGAACAGGTAGATGAGATGGGAGGAAATTAGCTGGTGTGACAGACTGACATTAGTTAGAAAAATTGCAATCCAGTGATATTGTTTTTGAGCAGGCATACTTGTTTCCATAGTCAATCTTGGAGGTGACTTTCTGCTTAAGCTCCTTGAATTCATCACTGGGCAAAGTGCCAGACAGGAGCTGTGAACGCCACTCCATCAGCTCCCACATCAGTCTCTGGACCTGCTTCACACGAACCTGTTTATTGGCCTGGACAGGTAGATGTATGGTGTTACACTCGCACAGACACACACACATTCGCATACACTGTTTTTGCCTTTTTGCTTTTTTTTTTTACCACAAAGAGCTGTTTCCATATGCTTCCCCATTCCCTCAATGTGGTGGTCACTTCCTTCACCAAGGGCATCTCTGCAGACATCACTACCTCCTCATCTCTGTAGTAACACACATACATGAAAACAGAACAACTGCAAACAAAAAAAAAAACTTGGAGACAGATAAGAGTGTTTACTCCCACTCACCCTCGTCTCTCAACGATGACCTCTTTAAGATGGACAAAACTGGCAGGGAACACTCCCTGGAGAGGAATATGTGTGAGGAAGATGAAGACGAGAGACAAAACTTGAAAAGAAGGTATCCCAATTGCATATAGCAGTTAAATGTCCCGCATTATGTCTTTTTATCACCTTTCTGTCAAAGTGATGCACAATGTGGTGTAAAAACTAGGTTCTGTGTGTGTGTGTGTGTGTGTGTGTGTGTGTGTGTGTGTGTGAGCTCTTACCTGCTGGGCTTTGTTCCTAGCCAAGTAGCCCCTGTACCATCCTAAAAGACAAACTGACTGTCATCTTACTGCCATCATACCACACTGACATCTCTACAGGCTCTAAGGCTTTTGGTGTTTTGTGAAATTTCCAAAGGTGTTTAGATTGTGGGAAGACAAACCTAAAGGGAAACTAAAATGCATTCAATCTTGAACTGGTATAACATTGACCTAATATTTGTCAACTATCCTACTTGTAGTTCTTGGCATTCTTATCCTGTTTTATTCTATTTCACAATCTGTAAGTGCTAACTTGTCTCATTTGTCATTGTGTTTGATGCAGCTGGTTTATAATCAGGGAAAATATGTCTGTATTAGGACATGCCACACGTAATATCACAGATGCAAAATATTAGCATATCTCACAGTAGGACATGCTAAAATCAAATTAAAATGGTTATTTAGGAGCACCATGCAACAGAAGTGATGTTCAATTTAATTTAACAATGTTTATGTTTCAAGATATTCTTACCATCACAGACCTCCTGGATGTGGACCATATCTCCTACCTCGAGGGAGAGCTGCTTCTCTCCTTTCCCGACAAAATTCCATTTTACTAAAAAAAGGAATTGTTACAATATGATGAGGGATACATTTGATAGACCCTTGTTTAATGGAAAAGCAATGAAAAAAACTCTCCAAGAACACAAACACCAACTCCTCTCATGTTATGAATGCTAGCAGTAAACTAGCTTGAATGGTGTGCAGCAGATCCTTGGTAACCGTGGCAACAGGTGTCCTTGGCTTCAGGCTGTCGCTGGAGTAGCTATGGAGAAACACTTTCAGACTAGCTACAAGTATTATGATGGAAGAAAGCCTTGAATGCCTTGAAAATAGTTAATCTCATGTAGAAACGCAGGACCAGTCAAACTGTAAGACCAACCAATGAATGAACAACAATGGAGCCAACAAACCTCTTCTTTTTTTTTTTTTCATGCTTCTGCATCAAAAATGTGTTTACATGGGCAACATGATGCCAATTCACCTTGCCTATAAAATCATTTACCCTACATAGAGCTGAAAATGATCTGATTAATCAATTAAGACAATTTTATCAGTTCTAGTCAACTGAAAGAAAGTTATTCTGAAACCATTTTGATAACAAATACATCAGGCTCTGGAATTTCTAAATATTTTCGGATATTTTAAAGACTAAATGATTAATTGATTAATTTAGAAATTAATCAGCAAGCACCAGGAATAAACACTGCAAAAGAGAAGGCAGAGCACTAGCAGCAGCTTCTGTAAACAGCCTCACCATCATTCATCATCACCATTTGCTGCAAAAAGTCAACTCCAAATTTTGCTCCATTTGTGTTTAACGCAGCAGTTGTAACTTTTATAAAGAAAGACTTAAATAATATTTGATGAAACTGTGGCTATATCCTGACAGTAGTAAATTTCATTTCACCTTACTCAACAACCATATCAATATGCTGCACACCGTGTGCGTTTACATAGTGTACATAGTGTAAATATTTATTATCATTATAATATACATTTATCTACTATTGCTTATTTTTTCTATTTGCTGCTACATGCGAATTTCAGTAAAGTCTCATCTCCCATCTCATGAGACAGGCAAATTGTGAAAAAAAAAATCTGCTTCCTTTGACCCCTCTCAGTGCTCCTGATGTCAAATCACCGCGCCTGAATGAAAACAACCAATCAGAGCAGGAAGACTCTCTAGCTGAGTGTCAGTCACTGCTCTTGTACACACTGTGGAGCCCCGCTCTCCCACGCATGCTCTCACCTAATCAAGCTCAACATCTTCAACGACAGCAATGAAAAAACATGTTATTTCTAGCTATGTGGAGAATACTTCATGTTTCTTTTTTACTCCGGGCACACACAGGAAGGGGAGGCTCAGTGAAGCGCCATGATATATCAAGTGTCGGGCAAGTGTCATTATGGCTGTTCACACCAGTAGTGCATTACTCCGTGCAGGTCAACAAGCGATTCTATACCTCTGTTCTTTTCCAATCACATGTAGATCAATAATGTCAATGCAGTGTTACTGTTGTGTACCTATTATGGACGTTATTGTACACCTGGCCTCTTCAGTTGCCGTAGTTAGCCTGAGTGTGCATGACAGCTTCCTCTGCTGGGAGGGGCTTTGGAGGCAGAACTGAAGCACGCTGGGGAGGGAGCTGGAAACTGTACTCTTTCAAAGTCTAAGAGAGGCTAAGTCCACTCTCTTAATCCTACCAACTGCTGCTTTAATGGTTTGGGCACTAAACAAGCAGTGACAGAAATGACTGATAAACTAAGTAGCTCTGTATTTAGACTGTATATTTAAAAAAGTGGCACACTATTTTAAGACCAGTACATTAATGAAGATAGATAATACTTCCAAAATGAAAGTATAGAGTATATACAATTCATAACACTATGTGGTTTTAATTAAGTCTTTCTGCAGTATTGAGCTGTAGGGCTTCAAACTCAAACTAACTTTCTTCCTTCTTCCTCCACTTCCTGTGTTGTAGTCTTACACAGACCAGGAAGACAGTCAGTGTAGATACAATAGATATACACCACTTCATTAAGTAGGCAAATCATATAAGTAACAGATTTAAAGTGGCTTTTATAAATTCATTGTTATTTTCTCTATCGATCTTAAGATATAAGAATTATATAAAAATGTAACATTGCCCTCACTCACTGTCTACAGTACAAAATATATACCTAACTTATTGCAAGTGATTGATAAATCATTGCATCGTCTACTGCAGGCCAGGGTAACTCTGCCATTACAATCTGTATTAAAACTCAGAAATCTGTATTTTTGATTGTGTCCATCTTGCATATTATCTAACGGTAACACATGCTGATCAGCTCGGCTATATTCAACCCACATATCAGTTTAACTACAGATTGTACAGAGAAGTTTTGATTTCAGTCTAGGATTTGTTCCTGTTGCTTATATCAAATGTTTTCACTTCAAAAATTTAAACTTTTAATCATTTCTCTTCTTCGTGCATAATGCGTAATGCATGGAGACTACCTACTAACTGCTGCTCATTTCTCCATCAGCTTAGGATGGGAGGTAATTTTGCTTGTAATTTAAATATTTTAATGTGAATATGATACTAAATTTTAAGTTTTTGGAGGGACTACATCTGATGTGTACATCCTAAAGCACCTGTTCAGATCCTGTTGAGCAGGAAATGCGAAGCATTCAGTGTTCTCATTATCGTTCACAACATGACTAGTTTACCATCACCCCCAAAGAGACAGACACTAAAGCAACATGTATGTCCATGTACACACACACACACGCACAAGTGAGCACATACTGACGTACCTACACCATACCGCTCCGAGATGGTCCTTGTCCAAGGAGCCATGATTGCATGTCCTTCGCCTACTTCACCTACTTTCTACTCGTCTTTCTGATTCTCTCTCTCTCTCTCTCTGCTGAGTCTGTTAAACTTCTCACTTCTCTATTTTTTTTTACTTTAAATGAAAACAATAAGCCCATCCCCCCTTGTTTCTCTTCCTCTTCTGTCTCTCCTCTCTGCAGTCTGGCGGTTACAGGAAGTGGGTGAATACAACATGGTGGAGGCCTACATTGCCCACAGGCCTGTGCGGAGTGTGCTTTGCTCATTTGGACATAGTGGATTACCTTATCTGATTATAATTGACTGTAAAACATCAGCAGCATGTGTCGCATGTTTCAAAAGGATTACAGATGCTGAGGAGAGTTCACAAAATTATCCACAATGTCAAAACTGATAGTTTTGCACTTCTCATTAGAGCAAAGCTGGGCCTAAACATGTCCCTCTTTAAGATGCAGATTTAAAGCGACAGAAAGTAACTTATATTTGTGATAGATTCTCAAATCTGAAGAAAATGTGTCGTGGATACCATACAGTGTGCAAAGTGCCTGAACCATGGAGGACTTCACTCGATCACCTGCCAGCTCACACGGTCAGCATGCTCTCGCCTCTTCTCTATGTGCATCATCCTTCAAGCTTGTGAAAATAAATGTGTTATAAGTTACAAGAAGCAGCTCCACTGGTTGTGTTCATTTATAGATCACCTCAGATCACACCAGCTTTGTTCTCATCTCCTCTCTCCTTCAGCCACAACAAAAAAAAAGATAAGACTTGAAAAAATCCCTGTAATCAGACTCGATGGGGAAACACTACACCATTAATAATTTTGTGTTTTTCAAAGAGGAAATCAGCAGGATGTTTTAAAATTAGTATCACTTCTTATAAATACACATAATATAGCTAATTGTAAAATTCAGCTTTAGAAATGTGATTTGGATGTCTCTGTGGGCAATACAACAAAAATCCTGAATCTCAAATACAGCGTGTTTGTCTTCTGTTTATCAATCTGACTGACTCCGACTAGGTGAAAGGCAAATGGAGAGCTGCAGCTGTGATCCTGCACGCTGTAAATTGCCATCAGTTTGAAAGGATTTGTGTCTGGTTAAAGTTAGTCTCTTTGGTATAATCAGAAACACAGAAGCAGCTCAAGCAGCATCTGAACTCCAGCTGTAGATAGAGATGATATGTAAAATAAGGTAGGTGTTTATTTGTGTCCGAGTTGCCTTTTTTAAGAAACTCTTTATCAAGCTGAAGTTTATGTCTGGAATTTCAAATACACGTCTTCATCAAATGTTTATTTCCCCTGTACCCCCTTCAGATGACGTTGTCAGGGTAAACATATATTTCCCATTTTGAAAACATCCTCAACACAATAACAACAAGCAACAACCATCCATAACAGGATGTTTTTGAATATTATTGAGCACTCTCTTGACTTAAATTGCGGATTACACTCATTGCAGATGAATACAGTTTAACTGGAAAAACAGGAAAATAGTTTTCTTTTACTACATTTTGGATCCCAGAGTAACTCTTGCCATCCAAAAACTATTTCTAATCTAAAAATCATCCTTCACTTCTGACAGATTTTATGATCAACATGACAGTCCAAATGGTCCCAAATCCTAAATTAAAGGTTCACTATGGAGTTTTTTGACCAGGTATAGTGCTGTTTTTCGAAGAGCAGAACCTTTTTTAATTTATCTTCTTTTGTTTATCTTTGTTTATCACCTGCACATGGGTGATATGATGCACAATCCTGCAAACTATTCCGTATTTTCCATTGATCCAACAGCAATGTATCAGCAAAGACACAGAAGACTGCTATCAAGTCAATGTAACAATGCAGGATTTAAATAGCCTACAATGCATCCAGCTTTGCAGATGTTTTATGAGGAAAGAAAAGCATTCAGCTTGTTAGAGCTCAAAGATGCACACAATGCATTTTGGTGAGCAATAATGAATACAAACATAACTTGTGTTTGTTTACATGAGAACTCCACACCGCACCTTTATTGACTATTTTATTAAAGCTGTCCATTTTAATCTCTTATCTTCTTAAGTGAATTCTGTACATTTATTTTAAGTGTAAAGTAATAGTACCAAGAACAGTAAATGTAATTTATTATAAGTGTAAAGTAATGGTACCAAGAACAGTAAATATCCTGTTTTCCTGCAGGTCCTTAGCATTTCACTATTATTTAATGGTCAAAGTCAAAGTAGCATTTAGAATATAAAAAGGTGCTTTGCAGGTTGGCTCTCAACCAATTTGGATGTCAAAATTTAACAGATACACAACAGAGCTGATTTACTAGTATTATCAGCATTTGACTGTTAGTGTGGGTGATGTGTTTGAGTTTTATTATGCTGATGATTGAAGAGAGTAACTTTCATCACATTCCCCTCTTAGCTATCCTTTAAAACATGAAGAAAAATGTGCTGTATTATCTAGTTTTATTTATGTAATTCTATTATTACGTAAATACTTTTATTAGTTTTTTTGGCAAATTCAGTTCTGTGTATACATCGATCAGCTGTGTATAGAATATCAAGTATCAAGGTCTTTTTACAACACTGGGTTGTACAATGGAATGTAAGTCATAGCCCTTTCATGCTGCACATAAATAAACATATATACACATTAAATTAATTATTAGAACAGAATTGGTTAAAGACTAAAGAAAATAGAATAAAACAATATATACAATTATTTATATACATATAGCCCCAGAAAGCAATTCTGTAGTGCATTTTTTGAAGGTTAAAACACATTTTCAAATTTCACAGCAAGGCATTCATGAATATTACCAAAAGGCATGTTTGTACTGATATCTGTCAGTAGTTGAACCTACTATAAATAGACAAAGTAGGTCTAATGGAACACCCAGCTAGCTAAGCGATCAGTGTGCAACTAGCTTAAAACTATTCTGCTAAGTCATATCAAAGTTATAAAGTAACCAGTAGGAATCTCTTCTATCAGCTGGCAAAAGTGGTCGTGAGTACGAGGCTACTAACGAGTGGAACTGTTGGCTGAGATGCCATAAGAGGATGATGAAAAATGAGGATGATATTTGTTGTTACTGACCAACTGAACAAAAAAAAAAAACTATGAAAGTTTAGCTTCCAAAAGAATCACAGAGAGAGAGAGATATAAGAAAGCTCATATTACAAACCACCACTCATTGAGATTTATAACAATTGGCTTAATGCTTTTGACAATTCTTAAAATGTCTACTGTTTCATTCAGTTTGGGGGAGGTTTAAGTTATTGTATCATTCAAATGAATTTCAATTGCTTCTGTGGACACAAATATTAGCAGTTTATTCGAAAGTACATTTTCCTTTACTTATCTAAGAGGCGTTTGTTTGTTTTTTCAGTCTGATTGGTGAGGCTGAATTAGCCTGTTTGCCTGTGGCTAACACTAACAAATGACTTCCTTAGAAATTATGTCATTACTTTGCAATTCCAAAAGAGGGTGGTAGAGCTCTAAATCATTTTTTGTTTTATTCCCCTGGCATTACCTCATCTTATCTTATCACGATCTGGCATATTTTAAACACACTATTGACCTAAACTGGGAGCTGCAGTTTAACTTCCCATAATAAAAAAGTATGTTACAATGCTAATGGAATTTGAGATACCACTGCCAAATGCCTTTTTCACACTACCAGTTTAAATAAATGGTCTCTTTCCTTACTCTAACTTGCATGGGAACACCGCGGCCCAAATACATCAACTCCAAGGAACTCCCAGCTATGGTCTTCATTATAAATCACATCACATGACTCGCTAAATGGCTGATGACACTGTTGATTCAGAGATGGGAATGCCAATCAGGTATCCTCCCCCATCTGTGCAGTGAAAATCTTGTTGTTGTGGAAACATGAGGGGCGAAAGACCCGGTCAACACACTATGAAATTGACAATGACAGACAGGTGAGCTTAGAAACATTAACAAGTATGTGTGTGCGAGGAGGTGACACTTAGTAATGAGTGACAGAAATTGTGTGCTTTAGAGAGCAAGACCGAAAGAAAGACAGGCAGATAGATGAAGAAAGAAGGAGAGAGGGACAAAAATAAAAAGATAAAGAAAGATATGTTATCGCATAGTTCTGCAGTGGAACAAAACTGGAACCTTGCTGCTGTGACTCACAAGGAGAAATAAGGGTGGAGCTTAAAGGTGTGTGGAAAGAAAGGAAGAAAAACGTGACAAATGTAAGATGGATACAGTCAGAAATGAAGTGATATAGAGATGAAGGAATAAAAAGAGACAGCAGCCAAAAAAGAAGCAAAAAAAAGAGACAAAGAAAGATTAATTTCAGCACCAGCTAAGACATGAACAAGGCCACGGAAGCTGAGACAGGGCCAAAGACAGACAGATATGAGACAGATAAGGGAAGATGGAGGCAAAAATGGACAAATGTTATTAAAAAAGAAGCAATAATGACTTGTGAATATTAGCCTGTAGGCTGGCAGATGAACTGACATTGGAAAGCCAAGAGAAGCTACATCAGGGACCGAAGCAGCTGAAAAATAGATACAGAGGCTGAGTAAAAGGCTACACCAGAAATAGAGAGATTGATTTAGATTTTTTTGTGACCTAACAGGTCATTGACATCACTCCAGTCCAACTGGTGCCAGTTCTCAGAGATTTACCCAAAAGCCCTCCATCCATGAAGCTCTAAAGAATCCCTAAATTGCCAAATTGTATAAAGTTTACATAGCAGTGGCATTTGTGTCGGCTTGAGACATGGATAGGAAGAAAAATCTTAAAGACAAGAAATGATGCATACATGAGTACCATGCATCTCTCCCCACTACAAAGTGGACTTATGTGCCAACGATTCCATTAGGGCTCGATGCAACAGGTTGTATTATTCCTTGTATTACACAGGTGATACTGGCCAGTATCCAAAGGTAACAGTTTGCTAAGTAGAACCAACTTAATCGCAGCTGCTGGCACATGCAAGTTAGAAGGGACAATAAGAGAATGGAGGAGCTATTAAAATAATTTCAAAGGCAAATTACCCTAAAGAGAGAAAGAGAGGAATAATAGGAGGAGACACAGAGAGTGAAAAAAAAAAGAGAGAGAGAGCTCTGTGAGTTACTGGTGCTCCCTCACTTTCCCTCTCTCCTCTCTTTCCCACATACACTTACACACTCACTCCACGCACACACACACACACACACACACACACACACACACACACGAGCAAGACCGTGGTTCTCTCAGAGAGCAGAGCAGAGAAGCGGGTGCAGGCGTCACAGAGAGGGAAGAGCAGCACTGAGGTGAGTTGATATGTTCCTGCTTTATATGCTCTAAAATATATTTAACATGTCATCAAACTTGAAGATATCAGATTTCGGAGCATTTCTGCTCTTTATAGTTCAAATTTCACTCACAGCAGAAGAGGTACCTGCTCTGAGCCTTTGTCAGCTCGGCTGTAGGGAAACTCTTTCTTATTTACTATGGAATTGTGTTATGATTTAAATTCAAATTCATAGATTTGTGGTTGTGAAGAGTTCAACAGAGCCAGTCCTGAGTTTGGTGTGAGCATGTGAACTCTGCACAATGACAAACATACAGAGGGGTCATTTAATCAGTCCCAAAAATGAGGAAGTGTGATTATTCTGTGTGCATGTGTGTGTGAGAGTGTGTGTAATAAAACCAAGGAACTAATTTCAAATTTCCCCCTATCATACTCTAAAACAGTGTGAATTTCCATAGCAACACATCAGAAGACACATTGATAGACAGATCAATACAGATGCATAGATCTTTTCCATGGCCTTTATGTTGACAAAGGTTGAGTTTCTAAAGCCGGTACTTTATGTTTTTTATGTACAGAAATTGTGGTTCTGACTGCGAATGGTAACCATCTTGTTTTTCTTTGCTTTAACATGAGCCAGTAAAGATTTACCTGCAGGAAATAGAACAAGAAATGTGTGAGAAAGTGTGAACTGACACTGAGCTATATTATTATTGTAGCAGTGGGAGGGTTAACCCAAATGAGCAGCCACCAGCATTGTGAGAGGATGTGGTTAAGTGTCATACGTGGTGCTGAGCAGGTCAGAAGAAGGTTCTCCGTTTATTTGGTAGGAAGTGCGACTATGAGATATGATCTGACATTTGTTGATTCTGGACCTGTGTCAATGTAATTTCCACACAAATGTCTCTGCGTGTGTGTTTGCACTTACATAGGCATTATTAAGTTGAAGCACTATATACAGTAGCTGTAATGTTGACATAACAGAGGTGTGGTAATAAAGACTGACACATTACAAGTGATCAATTATCCCTCCGTGACCTGAGCTTGTTTGTGTTTGCATGTCTGTGCCATAGCAATGCATGCTGTTAGTATTTATACATATTTAATGTGTCTGATCCCCCTGTCAGTGTACCTGTCTGCAGTCTCGTCTGACACTCTGTGTGTTAGGTTTTCACGCTTCGTCAAGATTCCACCGCTTCCTCCACTGGTCAGGGCATACAACTGTTACCAAGCAACCCATCATCCCAGGCCACTTCTCTCTCTCTCCAGTCTCTCTCTGGGTCTCTATGTCAAGGACAAAAATAAAGACAAACAGTAAGGCAGACTGTGTGTACACACTCACACACATTCAGTACATACACATACATTTAGTACACACATATACACATACAGTACATGGATAGTACACACACAGGCAATGGCAAATTCACAAAAATGCAGACAGCTATAGCTTGTTTTGCAAAAGCAGGGGAAGTGAGTGAGCCAAGTATTTGGTGCTGAATTGAATTATATTAGGATAAATGAAGCATTCAGATGTCTGATTACATTATGAGGCTCTTATGGATGCTGCGTGCAGGGACAAAAGTTGATCTCACATCTTTTCAGTATTACACACCCCACTAATTAAATGATTATTGACCTGCTACAAAATTCAGAAGACTGTAGAATCAACACCAGTTACTGCCAGTTTCCACTGTCAGGTCTGTCTCTGCCGTTGACGAACCATTACCAGACAACCATGTTACTGTGAAGTACTGTGACTGGAGTCACTAGGTGCACTTGTACTTCACTATTTGTACTTGTTCTGTGCAGCACCACAGACACAAAGCTCTCCACACATTTCACCTGCAATATAGAGAGAAGGCAAATGATTTGATTCAGTGCGTCACCTTAAGATGATGCCATACCTCCTACCAGCCATTAGGTGGCATATACACTAACTGTGATTGAGTTTTAATGGGTTGACTGAACGAAAAAGTGAATGAATGAATGAATGAGTTATTTCCTGTATCTATGACTAGTCTGAAGCAACTGAATTAAAAAAAGGTTCATTTTACACCCTGCCAATCATACAGAGCTTATCTCACTATTGCAATGATATGAGAAGGCTCTATGTAAACAAATTCAAAGTCATTACTTTGAATTTGTGACAATACATGTGATTACTTTGGTAGCTCATTGGGCCAAAGAAGAGCAGATACTCATTATGTGTTTATTTCTAAAAGGACGCATCTGGCTGGTAAAAAAAGGTTGCAGAATGGTATTGGGAGAATTTCACAAATCAGGCAGCAAGTCCCAGCTGAGAGGTAAATAACCTCATTACTCATCTCTGAGCTCAGATCATGTCTGGTGCAGAGACACTGTTCCAAGTTTTTTCTGCCTGCCTTTCATCTCAATACCCAAATTGGGCTCTTTTCACCAAACCACTCACTGAGTAAGGGAAGGTCTAGATGGGGCAGAATGAAGCCTTTCCAGCTCATTTGCATCTTTCTTAAGCTGGAAGATCGTAATCATGGATAGGAAGCTGTCTAGGAGCTCCTAAAAGTTTATCACTTTGTTATGTCCACAAGCTGTTGGGCGTCACCGCAATATATACAATACACAGACTGACCTGTCCTGGGATGAACCCATCGTGCACTATCACAAAACCCATGCAATCCTTTGTTGTCTCTTGAGAACAGGACACAGCATTCTCCTGTAGAAAAAAACTGAAAGTAGGGCAGCCTTTACATTCTGTGGAAAACACAGCACTCAGCTGTCATTACAATCCATTACAGTCCTCAAAATCCATTACTAAGACATGTTTTGGGTTGTGTGTTACTGAGTGCATGAAGGCCTACATGCATGTGTCTGTGATTATATATACAGATGTAGTAACACTCATCATTGTTTTCCATTAGGGACAACTAATGAGACGTTTGAGAAAGAAAACAGATGGTCAGTAATAAAGTAGTGCACTGTCTGAATGAGTAATTCTTTATTTACTATGGGGGCCATCATAATTCTCAATGACTTTGACTGACTTTCTACTGACTACGAGTAACTTGGAATCGATCAAATACAAATGCATGCACGTTGCTTGCATCTTACTTTTATTAAATAAGTCTTGTGCTTAGTTGTTGATGAGTGAGTGGGGAGGATTGTATATTAATATGGTTTTATTAAAACACAAATGTTTATGTAAAAATAAACACAGGAAACAAATATGCTTAAGCTCTCATACGCATGCACTGTAAGATGGGAAAAGGAACTAATGCATTAAACTGAGGGCAAATAAGTATGCCTGGGTGAACACACACACACACACACACAAAATTCCAAAATTCATTCCATCTGTTTTTGTGTGTGTGTGGCAAAGCAAGAAAGTGACTGCATGAGAGACAGATTTTCTGTCTCTCATGCATGTTTTGTGAAAATGTGTGGTCTCAGGGAGTCAGTCTGTGGTTCTGTCAGGCATAAACGCCGAGATGTCATGTGCAATTGAGAGCTGCACTTCATAGGTTAGTGGCTGTGTTATCAGTGTTTACTCTGGATGAAGTTCAAAGCTGTGAGACTATGACAGAAATGTGTCCGTGGAACAAAGAAATGAAGATTAGAAGAGTTCAAAGATTAGAGATGGTGTTCTGGTGTCCTTAGACTCAGATTCAATCAAAACCTTTCTTTCTGTGTTCTTTTCATTATGTCGACTAGTGCCCTTTCTTCTCACCTTCATGTGAAGCCAGCATGTGCACCTCTTGACGCGTCTCTCTCTCTCTCTCTCTCTCTCTCTCACACACACACTCTGAGGTGATAAGTAAGTGGTTCTGGACCGAGTCTGGCAAATGTCCAAATATCCATTACAGTGTTAGAAAATAGACGAGCAAACATTACCCACCACCCAATGACGCAAACACATGTACTGCACACACACACACACACACACACACACACACACACACACACACACACACACACACACGCACGCACACACACACACACCCTCACTTATCAAGTAGTTACCCTCATTCCACCAAGCAAACATTAAAAACTAATGCCCACATGCCAATAATGAGTTCACAGAGGACAAATAACACTGTGTAACTCTCTCAACAAGGAAGTATGTAAAAACAAAGCATAATAATAATAATGGTGTTTGTCAAAAGTGCTTAATGTAAAATTACTTGCTTTGCTAATTAGCAGAAATTATGTTTGTCATTTTACTATTTCTGGCTATTACTTGTTAACTATGGTTAGCATACTTAAATCATATATTCATTAGTGGCTCTCAACAGTCAGAACAAACCTTCTATAACTTGATTTGAGACACATGAGACCTAACAGGGTTTTACTCTGATGTATTGCCTCATCACTGCATCAAAAATGTTAATCATATTCAACAATATTGAAACAAAACAAGTCTTAACATCATCTTAGCTGCAGCAGACTGTGCAGAGACACTTAGCTATGCTGGATGTTTACACAGTTGTGCATGTGGTACTGAACACATACTGTGCCCACAATAAGCATGCTCATCTGTCTTAGGCCATGGTTTTATTGTAGATAGATTGGAATTCCCATTAGTGACTGTCTAAAATCGCAGCTTTATTTTGCTTGTTTTATCAGGAGAATGATCACTATGGAATAAGTCAACATTAAAAGTAACAAATACCTTTACATTTGACAGCAACACACATTAAAAAAAACAAACACCACAGTCATAATAAATAATGTTGTGACTGTATTAATTATTACTATGGCAGTCCCACACAGAATTATTTACCATCATAAATCACACAAGTAACGTTGAAGGGTTTAAATTCAGAATCACACAAACTATGTAGACTTCTTGTTTCACAGATCATGCAGGCCAGAACTAAGTTTAGCTTTAGTGTGTGTGTGTGTGTGTGTGTGTGTGTGTGTGTGTGTGAATCTGTGATTCATCTTTTAATGTGATTACACACTTCATTGGAAACTCATCAGAGAATAAAAACAGTGTTTAAACAACAAGTTTACTTGTTTCAAAGGCAGATTTTGTGTACATTTTCCAACAAACTGTGAGTCACGATGCCAAAAATGTATCTTTCTTATCAGCTCCCACAAACCTGGTACCAAATTAGTACTGTGACTTAAGTTTGGTTGTACTTGATTTCTTTTTATTTTCTAGTTCATGTCTCTGCTCATCCAAGAATATTTTGGATATACACTACATGAGTGCATTTCATTGTTTAGTGTCCATATTGATCCATAGATAGAAAAATGGAGGCTCAGAGGGCATGTTTACCAAAAGATATGAATAGCTGTAATCATAAGTGGCTTTTAATTTTTTTCATTCAGTTACAGTTGTCATACTTTAATAGTTTAATGCATGTAAGTGTGGTTAATCTAATATATCACAGGGATTGTAAGAAATCATCTATCAACAATCAGTAAGTTATATATGATAAGTTACAGTTATAACCAAATAAAAGAAAGTAAGTGCTCTTGGCTGTGTAACATGTGAAACTCCTGATTGCCAACTGTGTTTCTCATCTCTGTCCACTAGGTGACACCACAGTGATACAAGATGGTGTTGAAGCCAAGGTGATGAAATGGACCACCAGGGATCAGATACGCAGACAGAGAGCTGTTCAACAGCCATCACAGACATTTCAAAAGCCAGGCATAATGCTGATTTGCAGTTCTCAGTAGCAGCATTTTTCAAGAGACAAACATTCTTCAACCAACTTCTTGCAAGACCTTTTTGATGCATATTTTTGCGTGTGGATGGGAAAGCTGGTTTGGACAAGTCACAGGAGAGTTGTAAGCTGTGGCAAACAGCTAACAGCAAACAGTCAAGTAAATTATCACCCAAAACAGAGGAGATATTGGGAGAGAGAGGGAGACAGGGATCACATGTGGCCATGATCTTAAGTAACATCTGACCATGGACATATTGAGATTAGATTGTATGCATCTTAATAAATGGGAGCACTCAAACTGAGTGAACATATTTGATAACATATATATATATATATATATGTATATATATATATGAGCCCACAGCTCATAATGTGAATGACTTATTTGCAAAAAGCGAGACCTCTCATCTAGTTTAAGTCTGAGTCTGAGACTTAAGAAAACATAACAATGGTTCACATAGAGCTCCAATGATGTCATCAGCCTGTCTGCAGTGAAGCACCAGCAATAATGTTGTCAAACGTGATGCTGGGTGTCCTCCTGTCCCTCCTCATCCTTCTGACTGTCGGTGGTAATGTGCTGGTGTGCCTGGCTGTCTGCGCCTCTCGACGCCTCCGCTGCCTTACTAACTGCTTCATCGTGTCGCTAGCTGTCACAGACTTGCTGCTCGGCGTCTTGGTCCTCCCTTTCTCCGCCCTCCTTCAGCTAAACAATGAGTGGCCGCTTGGCCCGGTCTTCTGCAACTTCTACATCTCCATGGATGTCATGCTGTGTACTGCCTCCATCCTCACCCTGCTGGCCATCAGTGTGGACCGCTACCTGGCAGTGACTATGCCTCTGAGATACACCTCACTGGTGTTGCCATGGAGGGTTGCTGTGGCCATGGCTAGTGTTTGGACAGTGTCTGTGGCCGTGTCTTTCTTGCCCATCCAAATGGGTTGGAACACTGTTAATGGGACAGTGCAGAACCACGGGCCTTGGGCTCCAAAGGGGAAATGTCGTTTCGAGCTGAACAGACCATACGTACTGACCGACTCCCTTCTTACTTTCTACCTGCCTCTGGTGGCAATGTGCTGGACCTACCTCCGAATACTTCGCATTGCACGGGCACAGGCCAAGCGCATTATCAGTGCCCGACCCACTTGCATCACTAGCTACAACTGCAGGGACAATCCTTCCACCAGCACCACTGTTGTCTCCAGTGTTACAGCAGTGGCTCTGCGGGAGCACAAAGCCACAGTTACACTGGCAGCAGTGATAGGAGCTTTTGTGGTGTGCTGGCTGCCGTATTTCCTCTTGTTCACAGTGTTGGGCCTGAAGGAGCATCCAGACCCTAGCACAGTACCAGAGTATCCCATTGTGTTGTGGCTGGGTTATGCAAACTCAGCCCTAAACCCTATTCTCTATGGAGCCCTCAACAGGGATTTCAGGTCAGCATACACTCATCTATTGAGATGTCGATGCCCTTCTTACAGTGGCTGGAGGAGCCGACAGCCATCTCTCACTGTAACAGCAGGTAAAGCATAGAAACAGCTTTAAGTGTGCAGGTAAAACTGTATAGTTTCTGTCTCTTAAGTTTCAGAATCAGCTTCATTTAAGAGTGGATATTTATTTTTGACCAATGAAATGCAACCAGTGCAAATATATTATATGTTTTCCTCAGTTTCTCCTGTCTCCTGTAAATCTTCCTGTCCTCAGCCAGAGAGACGCTTACAGAGGTGACACTGCTGTGTGGCCACACCCCCGACACCTGCAGGGCAGGACTAACAGATCAAAACTTCATGCTTCAAGAAATGAACAGCGGCACATCCACAGCAACTATCCAATTTGCAAATGGCACTGTTTCCACAGATGTTAATGGTAACGAAAGGTAAATTATTATTCAGCATATACTCATCTTATGCTTCAGGAAAATAAACACAAAATGTCATGGGTTGACATGATGTAAAGAAGTCACCAACATCAGCTACGCAGTAAGCTGTAACACGCAGTAACAACATTAAAAAGGAGTGATACTTCACATCCAAATTGGGCTGAAAATGCAACAACACTCACATTCACTCACAATGAGACAAATACGGGGTTAGTGTTTCACCAAGAAAGGACCTTGCAGTGCATCAGTGTGTGTGACACCCTGCTCTCAGTATGTAATTGCACTGGATCGTATATTCTGTCTCTGTCTTACTTTAAAACACAAAATCAGATCAGTGACACAGCCACACAAATGTGCCGTACTCCTCTCATCTCTCATTGCCTTCTATGAGCCCAGGTCGTGCTGAGCCTGTGCTGGTGAGGAGGGGGCACTGTTCACTATACTGTGGTTGCAACCAAGAACCAGAATTCATCAGCGTAAGGAGAGAGAGAGACAAGAAGACTGACAGATTTACAGTCCCTCTATTTGGAAGCCTTCAGTGCCACAGAAGAAGCACCCATAATACACCATGTAAGTAGATATGCATGACATCCCTATAGCTCCCACAGACCATGTCAGGGCCAGAGCAAATGAACTGTGACACAGATCCTAGCTGTGTCATCCACGGAGCATCACGCCATATGGCAATGTGCTTATTAGGCCAAGAAATCTGCTTTCAGCACAGAGGAGAGACATTATCCAGTTTCACATCCTGCTTTCATTTCTTTGTTTGCACTTTTGCAAACAACATTGACTAAGTGGTTTGCTCTTTCTTTGTACATACTTGTAAAGTGTGTATTAGTTAAAGACAAAAAGACAAAAGTAGCTTTTTCTTCAAGGTTACCAACAGTACAATACTGTAGCATTCAGCACACAGACAGAAAATCCCATACAGAAGAGCTATCTATGTATGTCTGTCTATGCAAAGTAAATGTGTGTATGTATTAATACTGTCCTCAGATTTGCTGCCTAGTACTTACTGTATTCAACTGTGAGAACAGTAAAGCATTTTAAATACATCAAATTAATTAAAAGCAACATCATATAACACTTCCCAAAATTCGCTGTGTCTGCCCACATAAACACATTCTTATAAACTGAGAGTAAAAGATGTTTAATATGGCCAGATAGGGTGAAAAAAGACTTACTAATTATGCTTAGTCGTGTAAAAATCATGTCATATAACTAATTATATATAACTAATTTTCTACTGATATTATTCCACTTAGTGTAATATAGTGTATGTTCTGGTGCAAAATTGTTACAAGTGTAATTATTTGCAGTTTTTGTTTGGAAAAATAGACTATGAACTGTACATTCATGGAAATTCATGCTCTTTTTTCCAGGTGATACAATAGTTTTGTATGTGCACACCACTTTTAACCTCTCCAGCATCTGTACTACCTTCTAAAAATGTATGTGCAATCCTGTATTGTAAGTGATTACTGATACAGCAAACTGATAAATCACCAAACCAAGAGTAGGAGCTAATTCACACTCGCCACAGCAGCCAAGTGAATGATTCTTTCCTCCCTGCATATTGTGCACCCAAAATGATTGAATAGAATGTACCTTATGATCCTCTTCATTTGTGTGTCTTCTCAGCCTCTTAGCAATCACTGTACCCATAATTTAACTAACAAAAATGGGAGCAAATGGGACCTCCGCACCTCATCAGCAAGAACCAACAGTGTGCACACAGCCAGCCTCTATCCGTTCAGGACCGAACAAATGATGACGCTTCTTCGTGGACGAAGCAAAGAGTCTAGTTGACTGACAAAATCCTTCCACTACATCCAGCCATCACATGGGACAACATGTGGCCCTGATATGCTCTTGAACTAACTGTGGAGAGTGTTGAAGCCCTAGAGGACTAAATGAGAAGAGCCGATTAATTTGTTATTAGTTCTTTTATGCTGACTCAAGAGTGCTCTCCAGTGGAAACACGGAGAATCACATATTTAACCTGGACAAAGTAAAAGGAACTTAATGTTTCACAAAATCAGGGAACGAAGGAGAGAAATTGATAAAACAGACTTTTTTACACTTATCGTTTGATTTAGAAAACATTGAAATGTGTTACATTTGAATGTGTAACATGTAAATTAATGTTATGTGTATATTTTGAGGAATTCCTCCAGATTTTGTCTTTACTGTTGCTCATTCAGTGGCATAAAGCTGGAAAATGTATCTATTGTATCATAATGTAAAAGTAACTGAGGACTGAAAAATAATGGCATGTACTGTTCCTCCAAAATAGAAAATTACAACCATGCTGCGCCAATAAAGAGTAGCTTGAATAAAGAATAGAATATATACTACCATTTTGGAGGCGATACAGATGGGCTGTAGTCAAGTATGGATTGGGATTATCATGTGGGATGATACGGAAAACACTGTATGGAAACAATTCATCACAGCTGTCAGCACACATCCCCTCAAACTATTGCCACATTAACACTTAACCTTCTCCATACTTCAAGCTATTTCCTTTGAGGGCTGACACAAGTGTACATAATATCCATCTGCATGTCAGATACCAGCTGGAAACAAATGATGGAGGGGATTTTACAACCCATTCAACCATATGGAAACACTCATTTGGCATTTATAGCAATCTGAATCGTCATTTTTTTCAATTCAGCTCCACAGATTTTGTTTTTTCTGTTATTCATTTGGGGAACATTAGCTGAGCTTTACTAAAGGAACTTCCTGCTCCACCCTCATTCACACCAACATCCATATCTGTTGACTGATGAGTAACTCTACCGGAGGTTTAGGGATAAGTTCTGAATTTAATAGTCTATCAATCTGTCAATCAATAGTCACATGTCATATGTATTTATATACAAATATAAATAACAAAATACACAGTCCTCATTCAGTCATGCACTTTAACGCCTTCCTGCGAAGATGTATTTTTGGGAGCACTCAAAGGATTAGAGGAGTTACTCCCAAAAAATACATAGTAAATAAATGTAAACCACCATTAACATTAAAGCTTAGCAAAACAACTGCACCAAATCCAAACTCATATAAGGAGGAAGCTCCATAGTGGAGAGAGTAGTGTTGGAATTAGGAGTCAGCAGTGTAAAAAAACTCCTTAGTCCTCTCATATGAATGTGACTGGATGTTACTAGTTAGCTGGTAGTTGAGATGAAGCATCAATAAGCCAGTGATACTGAGCATGAATGAAACAGCTGAAGCCAAACTGTGCTGAGTGTTTTGCCTAAACGAGTGAGTGGACGTGCTCAGTCGGCCAATAAAGACCCCGGTGCACTGTGTTTGAAAATGTAGAAATTATTATTCCATCATGTTCTATCACTATCAGCAACTACACACACACACACACACACACAATACATAACACACATCCTCATATGACCAGACAACAAATAGTAGCATAGTTCTCAAACACAGTTTTCAGTTTGTGATCACTCTACTTATTCATTACCCACATCAGAAACATGACATCATGTCCTTTTTGGGGCTGCACATGGGGCAATTTAGTTTATCAGAAGGGTAATGTTACCATATCTTTAGCCTGATAGTTTGTAGCTTTATTGCCGGTGTTGGGAAAAATAACAGAGCATATCCCTCCAATGTGGCCCAGCAAAAAGACATTGTTCATGAAAACACAGAGAAGAATTTCATACTTAATAAACTGTAACTTTGACAGCTACCCAGCTGACTTGACTTTGGCCATGCAGACTGCAGAAGCTTTTCATCAGTCTTGGCTGAACGTTAGAATACATTTTTGCACTGAAGTGGGAAAGGATTTTGGCCCCCCCATTTCTTACAGAGGAGCGCTAGACAGGACCACAGTGAACAACTCTTTCCATAAACTTTGCCATTTAAACTATAAATTATTAGCATGATAACAAACTATACCAAATCCAAATGTATAATTTAAGCTTTAAAAAGGCTTTGAAAACAATCTGACTCACACTGTGATGAAAATGACAAGCAGATGCAGTTTTTTCATGGCTGAAAACCAGGATAGTTAATAGGCTGGTTTTATCTGTAGTCTCTTCTCTCTAACTGAAAGACATTCATTATGCTTTCATGTCTTTGAGTCGATCTGTTCCTACATGAACATCGTACATCCTTTGGGAGTTATGGTCACTTGCCACCCATTTGGATCCCTCTCTCTTTTTCAGAGTGACCACTGACAGCTCAAACTACATGAAAACCATTCATCATTGCTTCTTTAACATCATATTAATGTGGGGTAAAACAGAAAATATAGACTCTTTCTGTCACTCTGACACACAGATCCACACACACACAGCGCACACATCCGACAAGCTCTGTATAAGCTATCAATCATAGATATTGTCATTATTCAACTGTGTCATGGACAAGCTCCTCTCTCTCTCTCTCTCTCTCCATCTCTTTTGTCTCCTCTTCTCTCTCTTTCTCTCTCTCCCTCTCTCTCTCTGTCACACACATAGACAGACGAGAGAATCATGAATCATAAATCTTATGAATGCCATCTAAAGACTGCTCAGCGCTATGAGAAAGAGAGATGATTGATAGATCTGAGTGACTGTGGCGAAAGCAAAGAAGATGGACAGAAGGTTGTAACCAGCAACACCGACGTCTGAAACTGCAGTTCAAGGGTCAAACACATCGGAGGAGGCACAATATGGCCAAGAAGGAAGGAGAAAACGGGGGGGAAGAGGGGAGGGAGTAAATGGTTGAAGGGGAAGGGAGAGAGGAGGGAGAGAGAAGGGAGGAGGAGGGTGTGGGGGGATGCTGCCACAGTGAGGCTAAAGCCATAACTCATCTTTTATTAAAAATAATGAAAAAAACTTAATGAGTTAATAATATCATGGAGAAAGAGATAGGGAGTGAGACAGAGATGGAGGAAGGGACAGGAGGAAGGAGGAAAGAGAGGAAAAGAAGAAAGGAAAATGAGAGAGAAAACAGAAGAGGCAGAAAACAGAACAAGGTCAATGTGTGTCTCTTTTCACCCTTTGGTCATTTATTCCTGTTTTCAAAGTTCACGCAAGAACCATTACAGCGGCAGGGAAAATCATAGCGATCTCCGTCTTTCTGCCGACATAAATCCCAAAGCGTGCTTGGTAATTAAAGGTACTTAACAACCAATTAACAGTGATGAGCTAAATTAGCAGGATATTGTCTCCTTTGACTAGGCTACTGCATTATCAGTGTATTGAAACAGCAATGAACAAACCTCAGTGGCCCGTGTTTGCATGTAGGCAAATGACGGATTAATTACTATTAAAACATCAGCATCTTAATGAGCTTGGAAACAATTAGAGAGGTCGTTAGCATGTGGAGAACGGCTGTGAACAGGAGATGGGGGGAGTGAGCACAAAACAAGAGAGAAATCTTCATTGGGAAGCAATACTGATTAAATGGACGTACGGTCGCACTCATCGCCCAATATCCATGGACCTATTAAATACATGACATCACCATTTGTCTTTTCTACCATTGAGCTACTTTTCTCCTGCCATCATCTTCCCCCTTTTTCACTGGCTTCCCCAACTCTCTGCCTTCGTTTCGCCTCTCATAAAAAGCCTTTTTCTTGCTCTTCCATTCCCTTCTCCACTTTCTGCTTTTTCACTCCCATTTCTTCCTTCCCTCCTTCATGCTTGGGGGGCACAGTCCTGTGAAGGAATTTAATATGCAACTTTTATATGAGAAACCAATCGCATACGTCTGGGTCTATTGGGCTCGCAATCTATCGGCCCGGACGGCTAATGCAATAGAGAAAGCTGGGGCTATTTATCACACAGGGAGCTATCTTTTCCTCTCTCTCTCCCACTCTGCCCTCGCTCTCTCTGTCTTTATTCAAGCCCAGATTCCTGGCTGCCACTAAATCAGGCCAACTATGAGCTATGGCTGCCCAGAGGGCATCTCCTTCTTTATAGGGGGATTTGGATTTTGTATCTACTGGTTCCTCAGTGGTCGTTGAGACTGTACTAACGGAAGCTATAAACATTCAACAAACAAAGGCAACAACTTAAATGTCCCTCCATCCCAACTGTAATGATCATGAACGTGTAGAGATATATGGAAGGAGGAGGGTACATAAACCTGATGAATAAGATATCATGGCATTTACAGTGATGCTGCAGAGATTTGTTTCTGTGCGTGTCTTCAGATAGAGAGGCAGAAACACATATGAAGACTACGCCCGCATGGACACGGGTATACATGCTATACTGTTATAGTGAGCAAATATGTTATAATTCACATAACAGTATAAACATTAGTCGTACTCAGCAGCAGCACCACTTCAAAAGTGTCCTGCTGAACAACAAAAGCCACAGTGCGTGGAGCACGCTGCCCACCTGCAGCAATTAAAATGACTCAGAAAACCAAATTCATTTCAACAAATTAGCCACATTACCGGCCACTGTGTAATCGCTGATGGCAATTAATAAGAAATTAGTCACAATCAGCCCTATATTAACATCTCACCCAGGGGCCGCGGCTGGAAATTAATAACCGGAGATTCATCTCTCTTACTGTCTTTCTGGCTCTCTCACTCTGACACACACACACACACACACACACACACACACACACACACACACACACACACCTATGCCCACCTATATTGCTCATGAATCTCCTCTAAGACACTGATTTTTTCTGTGTGGATCGTCTCATATGATCCGCAATCTGCTCGTGTCAGCTAGCCAGCTTCCTCTTTACTGGGGTGTGAAAACCCCCTGAAAGAGTTGAGTGTGTGTGTGTGTGTGTGTGTGTGTGTGTGTGTGTGTGTGTGTGTGTGTATCTTCTCACCAGAAGCTGTACTGTCAACACATGTGCTATGAACAGTTCATGGGCATGTGGACATACAGTATATATATATAGAGAGAGATATATACCATACACTGTATATCTGTGTGGTGTGTACTGTATGTGTATATGTGTGTGTGTGAGAAAGGTGCTACACAAATGGGGAGGGGGCATAGGTGGAGACTGGGCCCGCCTCTAGGGGTCCTCACACCAATCAGCACAGCGCACCAAGAATCAATTAACACCAGTGGGAGGGGGCAGAGGGTAAGGCATCACACACACTTAAACACACACACACTGTACACACGCACACTGCCCACACACATGGTACTGTCTGAGGAGATATCCATCAGATCGCACATTGCGCGATATGCCAATGTGTGTGTGCGTCTATCTGTGTGTGTCTTTGAACGTGTGTGTCCCCATCCCAGTGTGCCCCGGTCTCTCATGGTGTGAGGTTGGGGAACAGATTGGGGGTCAGCAGGGGGGTCAGGCCAGGGTCACCCCCATCTGAGCCGTGTGTGTGTGTGTGTGTGTGTCAGTTCTACATGTGTGTGTAGCACAGCCTGACCACCACTTCCAGGGCTCACTGGCAGGCAGAAGTGAATAAGATGGATGATGTTGATTCATACTACGAATTCATTGCTCCCCCTGAATCCATAGAGAATAAATACATCCACAGAAATTATGAAGCAAGGGACCAAAATGAGCATCTCACATTTTATATTCCTTTTTCACTTTTTCTCTCTATGTCTCTCTCTCTCTTTTTCTCTCTCTCTTTGTCTCTCTCTGATGTGGGGACAGCTGCCAGGTACATGAAAGCCATTCATCATTGCATCTTTACCATAAAATTATTGACAGAGAGGAGTGCGAGGAGCTTTATTGGCAACATTTTACAAGGTTGGACAAAGAGAAAAGTCAGCAGGAAGGTGAAAACTTGGATTGAAGAATAAGAAAAGGCACCCAAGGACGATTTTTAGGATAGTGTGGCTGCTTAGCTACGGAGGAGAGCAGAGAAGAGAGACCAAGAAAGCAAGACAAGACATTTCCGCTGCAACAGACAAAACAGAACGGCCAAATAAAGTGATCAAAGAGTGTCTACCATTTGCCCATGAACGTTCCACTGCGAAACCCCACCTCTTTCCTCTTCCTCTCTCTCTCTCTCTACACATTGCCGTCTCCATCTGTTAGCCCGTTGCACTCGTCCGTCCACTACCCCCCCTCCCTCGTTTCCTCTCCTCCTCTGCTCCTCTCTGGCCTTCCTACCCTGAGGGAGGTAAGGTGATCTCCCTGTGCTGGTGTAAGTGACTGGTATTAGTCTCCTTCTCTGTCTGTCTGTTTGATCCCGGCACTAATGACTCCACAGGGACTGGGGTCTGATAATGGGAAATCAATATAGAGAATAGCGCTCTGGAGTGGCCTCACTTAGCTCTCGCTCTTTCACGCCTCACAGCAAAGTGCCTCTGTGTGTGTGTGTGTGTGTGTGTGTGTGTGAGGAGGGGCGTAGTGCAGTGCAAGCATGTGTATCAAGGAAATCTGTGTAAGTGAGCAGACTTTAAATATAGGCCCCCTGGTGCATATAAGTGCACAAAATATTCTTTAGTTTCATGTTTTTCCAATCAAATGACGGATTATTTGCACTTCTTTGGGCTGAAAAAAATTCTGCAATAAATGCAGACATTCTGGGGTCATCCGGCACTAATATGCATGTGTGGCTGTGTATATCTGAGCGTGTGTGTCTAATCGGTCACACTCCTGCGCCTGGGGCCAGACAGGTGGGGCTGGTGGCATGAGGCTGGTGCCCCCCCTCCACCCTGAGGGGCCAGAAGGCCCAGCAAAGCAGGGGGCTGGAGTAGCTCCCTCTGCCAGGCACCAGAGCACTATGGCTGGTGGCAGCTGGTCCTCTGTCCCTCCCTCCCCTCCTCCCCTGCATCAGCGCCCCGCGGGCAGGCAACAGGAGGGGTGAGGAGGTCAAGAGGCAGGAGAGAATGGGTGGAACGGCAGCGACATTCAGGATAATCGGCTTTTATGAAGCAGAGAGGACACAGACAGAGAGAGACGGGAAACACGGCTCTGACACAATGCAACTGACTACAAGCAGTAATGAATTAACACATTAGCGCCACGACCAGGGGCGTTCAGGAGCACTCAGCTGCTCTTAAACACAAATCCACACTGGCACACCCTCTCTCACACACACATAAATCAGTCATAAGTCATTAAAGCAATAGCAAACACACTCGCTTATTAATTACATCAGTCATTTTGTGAATGGCAGATCCCTGTGAAAGCCAGTGACTATAATCAGGGACAAAAAATGTCTCTTACTTTTATTTGGCACTAGATAAGACAGAGATTAACTCTTAAAAGTACAACCAAGACGAGACAATGCCATGGGAATCCTCTTATCCAAACTCAAGCCATGTGTTCAATTATCATCAGCCCCAAATGATCCCCATTAATGCTTTAACTCTTTCTCTCACATCTCAATCTTAGCCATCCATCCATCCATCCTGTCTTTGCTCTCCGCTCTCCGTCCATCCCTATAATTCACGTCTGTGCGGTTACTTACTTCCCTTTCTCACTCTCTTCCTCTCCATCCTCCTCTCCCTCCCTCCCCGACTTTTAACCAGCGTGAAGAGGCAGCCATGCATTCAACCATCAGACAGGCTAACATGGTCCGCCCTCACACACGCACACACAGAGTCAAAGCATATTTTTCCTCAAGTGTAACGAGAATGCAATGTTCATTGAAACAAATATCTACTATATCAGGACATCTTTATGTGGTTAAATGTGCATCCTGATACTTGCAGAGAAAAAAGCTTACATGACTGATTTGTATACAAGAAAATCACACTGAAAATCCCTCTATTGGTTGCCGTTCTCCAAGTGAAGAGTATATCAAATAATCCACCACAACATTTTCATAATCAGCTGCTGCAACATTTTAAAAGCAACATTTTTGCTGGCATGACTTATCTGTCCTCAAATAAAGAGAACCTTTTGGGATGACAGCTTTCATATGTGGTAATTAAAATCCTTTCATATCTACAAAGCAATATATTTGACATTTACGGTGACATTTTACATGGTTTATCTGCTTTTTAAGTGCCTGGCAGATAAATTGTGTCTACACAGTGCACAGAGCAATGGTCCAGTGACAGCCAGGGGATGATGATGGCCCTGACCTGGTCCCTGATGGGGGATCCCATTCCTCTCTTCTCATCCAACAATCCCACTGAGCATGTCAATATGAAACACAATCCCGCCCCCCCCCCCTCCCCACACTGGGGCCATGCTAGGCTCCCCCTCAGTTATAGACAAGACAAGCTTATATTGACAGGGTGAGTCCGTAAACCGCTGCATCTGTGTGTGCTTGTGTGACAAGGTGTGACAAGATGCACGGCGTGCTATGGAGAAAAGTGTAAATTAGACCAAATCAAGTCAACAAACACTAAAACACATTTTCACTATATTGCACTCAATGTGAGCGTGATTTGCTACAAGGCTTTTGTTGTATGTGGGTTGAAGGAAAGCGGGCCGTAAAGCTTTGTTTACCAAACTTTAAAAAATCCACAGCCTTGTAAATGTTGTCAGATGGCCGATGCCAGTGTCTTTCAGCTTAATACTACCTATATTAAATAGTTTAAATATTTCATAAGGGCGGTTTTTAGAGCGAGGGAGGGGAAATCGTTATCTGCGGTAAAGTTTCATTAACTGGTCCCCATTTCGCTGCGAGGCAAACTCATCTCCTCTTATTGTAATAAAACAATCTCTCTCTCTCTCTGGGTGCCGCTATCCACTCAACTCTCTCCACCGCCTCTCTCCTTCTCTTTTACATCATAATAATACACTACATCCCCTTTAAATGCACTATTACTTACCGCTGCCTTTTCATATTGTAACATCACGGGCACTTTAGCGACAATATAAAAGCGTGTCATTCATTATTCAGAAGCAGCCGGCCTCGTCCCCCTTTTAAAAAGTCAGGCGCGCTGCTGAAATTGATAACGGCGCAGAGACGCGCAATAAAAACGCAGCCCCCGGGTACCGAGCTGCAGCCCAGACCCCCGATTATGCAGATCAAGTGGTAATTTCTCAAACAAATCGCACTCTTTCACTCTTTTGTTGTCGTTTCTTTTTGGACTTTTGGAATCAGGGTGTCAGCATTTATATTGCCAGTGGGGGGGGAAACGAGGATTGATGTGCGTCTTAATTGTTGGTGCGGGCTGTAGGCTCCTCAGAAACACTTTCTAAATATTTTGGCCTAAACGAAATCACCTCAAGGCTGCTGTTTAAAAGGGGGGTTGTGTGTGTGTGTGTGTGTGTGTGTGTGTGTGTGTGTGTGTGTGTGTGTGTGTGTGTGTGTGTGTGTGTGTGTGTGTGTGTGTGTGTGTGTGTTTAAATTGACTCTTGGTGTCAATTATTTTTTGCCTTTTCTGCTGTAATCATGATGCAATGAAATGATCCGACATGTCCACGTCCAGAACATCAATAAATTCATAAAGGCTGGAAGGAGGCGGGCTGGGGCTTCTCCTGGTGTGTTTTGGATAACCGGTGTCACGGTGGTATCCCGACAGGTCAGAGCTAATGTGTCATAATCACTCATAATCATTGGATTACACCGGATTACCAACACCCAACATCTGCAACCAGTGGGACCCCGTCTGCTCCGTACAGGCTGGAGCTAGGGGACTGCCTTCACTCTGTGGAGGATTCAGGATAAACGCAATAATTATTAACTTTCATAAAGCACTTGTAGCCCAAGCGTCCGTTTCACTGTAAGTGGCAATGTTATAAAGCAATTAAATTCATTTTAATGTGCGATAGATGCACAATCTTCGCCATAATTACTGGCGGGGAATTGTTTTTGCAAATGTCATCAAGAGAAACATGAAAATGTCCACAAAGATGACAGCTATAACAGACCAATTCTCCCCCATCAAAAGCCACCGGTGAGCTCACATATGGCAGGGTGGACCGGCCAACACTCAGAGTCTGTCCATATTGCCAAACAAACACCTCGGGCCTTGTCCAATCTCATATTGCTTCATAAGACTTTATTGTGAAGGGCGAGATGCGGATCCTTTTTAAAATATACATTAGCCACTATCTTTGCATTTCTGTTTGATTCTGTGGTGTATAAGCTCACAAATTACATTTTAACCGATTATATTTTATTCTATTATATGGATTATTTTATGCAGTTTAACACAGACTAGCAGATAAAGAATTTTCTTAAATAATGGATTGTGATGACAAAAACACTAATGGACTGAAAGGACATAAAATTTAGCAGAGAATAACCCAAATACTAAAACTGAATTATTAACAAAGCTCAGACATTAAACTACATGCCTGCAAAATAATGATTAATGGACATGTTAAATAGATCTTTTAAAAGCCTACAAATACACGCCCCATTGTCAGTAAATGAATATGTTGGGCATTAGTTGGTTAAAGTACTGTAACGTGATAGCTTAAAAAGCCACCTGCCGCATCCAAACCCGATGCGCATTTGTCTGTCCCTGAGACAAGTTAGTGAAAATGTGATTATCCGGTCACTTTGGGCGCCTGTTACATTGAATCTGAGCGGTTAGCAGCTTCTAGAGCCCGGATACTTTATCTGAAGTAGCCCATGGCCTTCCCTTGTCAGGTCATTTAATGTGACACTGGCTACCAGGAACAAATAAAGCCACGGACTGCTTTGCCATGCTCAATGGGTGCTGGGGATTCACTGCCAATGTTCAATTAGGATGTCTTCTTATTTAAAAACCAAAAAAAAGGGACGTGGTGGGTTTCATGTGCGTAATTACGCACCGGTAAAATGATAACTCTGTCTTTATCGTTTTTAATTCTACTTAAATGATCTCCCAGTACACACCATATCTAATAAAAGCTGTTGAAATTCATTAAAAGAAAATGTTTTTTCAGTGATTTTACATAATTTAGACAGCAAACCAAAGCGAATAAACACGAGCATAACTGTTCTGCATTTGCTTTCAAGGTGGAAACAATTCAGTGTTTTTAGTTGCAGCTTAAAAGGAGTTGAAAACATTAAACGCCACAGTGCTGGCGAGTATCAAAGAAATATAAAAATAACATTTGATTATGAGGTGTGGACGATGTAAAAGGATTTACATTAAAAATGAATATAAATTGAACCCAATATTTCTTCATCTTCTTCTCTTCTTTATAATGTAGCCATGATAAATAGTCTCTGGGTTATAAAGCATCTCCAGCTTCCAACCAGTGAACTGTGAACTGATTATTCCCACATATTCCACATGTGTCAGATGATACAGGCTGAGGAGATGGCGCAGACAGCAAGAGGACCAATGAAGCGTACTTTGTCTAATCTGAAAAGTGTTAATGAGCAGAAGCATCAATTCATCAGATCCTAAGGTGTGTAAAAAGTTTTCCATCTGATATCATTCGTCAGCAAAACTTAGACACCCGTTCACGGCGACTACATTTATGGGGACAAGCAGAAAACTGAGGGATGACTGACAAAACACGATTTGGTTGAAACGATAAAATATTACACGTTTGTCGACATGAACCTTGAAGAAATCCATGTTTTGTTTTGTTTTTTTAATTTAATTTAATTTTTTTACATATCCCCTATAAATTCCCATGAAGTTGTCGCTTGCTCTTGACTCTCCCTCTCTCTCTCTCTCTCTGCTTTATAATGATAAAAAACGACAACATCAAATAGTGACTCACTAAAAAGGCACGAAGATGCCATATCTTGCCATAACAAGCTGACGCCCGTGGTTATGGGAAATCTTGGTTATTGTGCCAAATCGTGGGCCTACCCCCATTAACATTCAATCAGTCATTGTGGTGCGAGCCAATGAATGGTGGAGAGGGATGGAGGAGGACGGAGCTGCTAGACGGAGCGTTTTGACGCGCTGAGAGGAGGACAGAGCGTCACATCTCTCCAAACGCCCATCAAACTTTCAGCACAGCCTGTAGAGAGGACCCAGTCCTCTGGAAGAGGCCTGTTAGAGACAACAAGGACACGCTGGATTCTGGACAGGCAGCTGGACAGCGATGGAGACACTACTGGCGACGACTTTTGGTGCAGTTTGACCCTGCTGTGAATCCCCCTGAAAACATCCTGTTCAGTTTTTCTCGTCCTTTTTGCGGCAGAGCGACGAGGATGGAGCAAGCACCCAGCGCGCCGAGCCCTCCTCCCAAACCGGCCCATCACGAGCCCATCAGCTTCGGCATCGACCAGATCCTGGGAGCTGGTACGGAGCCAGAAAACGGGCGCACGGCTGGAAGACAAAGTGGATCCGATCTGAGCAACGGGGACGGTTATTACAGTTTAGGAAGCCCGACCGGGGCCAGCGCGCCCTCTTACACCGCGCTGTCCATCTCCCTCTCCGGTATAATGCCTCCGGTGGAGGCTTCAGGTTCATACGGGGAGAGCAGGAGTCTGGGCAGCCGAGGAGTGATTCGAGTCCCGGCCCACAGACCCATGACAGCACCGGGACCCCCGGCCTCCGTCCAGAGCGGCGTCCCTGGGTTTGGAGGGCTGTGCTTCCCATGGATAGGAAACAGGTTCGCCAAGGACAGAATATCAGGTAGGCCAGCTGTTAGACCTAATGGGCTCCCCTCATTAATATTTCATTATGTTTAAAATGTCAGTAATGCTGCTGAACCGACTTAAAAACACAAACACCTTTGCCAAATATTTGTGAAGCCTGTGGACAGCCAGCTGGAACACTTTAATTATTCAAATGGCTTAAAACAAAGGAGATATACAACAGGAAGCAAGTTTAAACGTCCTTTTAAATAATAGAGTATATTACATTTACAGATTATTAAGAAACACCTTGCCTCTGCGTTACTGACCTCACTCTTGTTTCAGGAGCTCAATAGTTCATTTCTACATGATGTGGATGAGAAAAACAAATGTAGTAGTGCACAATCACAATGCCACTTTTGGTTTTAAGCAACCAAACAGCACCAACATGGTCTGTCATTATTTATTGTTGTGAGGAAAATTAATTTTAATGTTTTTAATAGGTTAGGGAAAAAAGAGAAATAAGAATAAACAAACCAATTGGGCAGTCAAATAACTAACTTCTTAAATTATAGTGAAAAGAAAATAATAAACCCTAAATCTAAATAAAAGAATAAATGATGTAAGATTTTTTTTGTATTTAACAAAAAGGTAAGGAAAGTTGAGGTGTAGCCGCTCACTCCGTTTATTTGAATATTGACTAGAGCCTTTATTAGCAAAGGCCTGTGATAGATAATGTAAAGTAAGATAAACAGGCCAACAGGCCGTTGTCCTCTTTAACCCAAAACAACTTTAAGATGAGTATTTATCTATTATTTATAATTGCATTGTTTCCAATCCTTTGGCCAGACTCATGTTTCACAATAAATCCCTGCTCATATATTTCACACAAGGCTTACACAGTCTAAATAGGGAATTGTTGTCAAACAGGGCTGATATCTGTGATATATGGCCTTGGATTTCCATACAGAGTGGGGAGTGAATTAGTCTGTTGTAGAAAATCTCATCTTCCACTCACCGTGGCTCTCTCTCTCTCTCTCTCTCTCTCTCTCTCTCTCTCTCTCTCTCTCTCTGTCTCTCTCTCTCTCTCTGGTCCCTGCAGCGGCTCTGGTGCCGTTCGCCGTAACCAGGCGGATAGGACACCCGTACCAGAACCGGACGCCTCCCAAACGGAAAAAGCCTCGCACGTCCTTCTCCAGAGTTCAGATCTGCGAGCTGGAGAAGCGTTTCCACCGGCAGAAGTACCTGGCCAGCGCCGAGCGGGCAGCTCTGGCCAAGAGTCTGAAGATGACTGACGCACAGGTGAAAACCTGGTTCCAGAACCGCAGGACCAAGTGGAGGTTGGTGGGACGTTTCTACTCGACTCTTTGCTCTCTGCACTCACACTTGTAGCCGCGTTTGATCAGACTTCAGCCGTAGAAGGGTGAAGTCTGTGTCAGGTGTCCCGTTCAAAAATTCAACTTTCCGCATTTAGCAGTTGACCCCCCCGCCCAAAGCAACTTCCTGTGAATTGACCCCGTTGACACGGAAGACAAAAAAAGAAAAAAACAGACAAAAAACATACATAAATAACATAAACAGCAAAAAATAAAAATAAGTATAATAATAATCTGTTTTACATACTTTTGTCCGCAAGTTTTCTTTTTCCTCATCTTGTTCATCAATTTCAAATCTAAATCTAATCTAAAATTGTTTTTTAATTACAGGTTATTACAGGAAATCTGTTTTAAAAGTCTGTTTAAATCAAATTGTATTAAATCATGTCTTCATGGCGTCGCCTGAGACATCATTTTATTTTTATACTAAGAACTTACCACTTCTGCTCTTTGTGCAGCGTGTGGATATTTTCATACTTCTTGACCCTTTCTTGCTGTCCCGTAATCTTATATGTATAACCCCACTTTTTTATGTATCTATTTATTTATTAATGATTATGTTTTTTTTTTCTCCTGTCTTCTTTCAGGAGACAGACAGCCGAAGAGAGGGAGGCGGAGCGTCAGCAGGCCAATCGCCTCATCCTGCAGCTGCAGCAGTCCGCCCTCCAGAAGTCTCTCAGCGAATCAGCGGTGTCAGATCCACTGTGCGCCCATAACTCCTCCCTGTACGCCCTGCAGAACCTCCAGCCCTGGGCCGAGGAGAGGGAATAGGGACCAGACTGCACGCTGTAATCAATAAGCATCATCTACTATCCCTGGGAGGATAAATACATTCAATTAGACCTACGTGAGGACAGTGGGACTTACTTTGATCCATGCAATGGAGAAAAAAAAAATGTTGGACCAGAAAAACTGAGGAACTGGTCGCAGCCATTTGAGTGGGTGGCTGTGAAAACGGACCTGAGATGATGGTGAGTGATGCCTGTCTAGAAGCAAAAACTTTTCTTGGAATAAATCTTGCAAGTCTGTACGTGGGAATGAACAGTGAGACTTTTTTCAAATCCAAAAAGGAAACAGAACTTGTCTTTAAAATGTCTAGTCACCCTGTGATCGTCCATGTTATGCTTGTACTTATTCTTTTCAGCAGAATAAGACCAGAAAGACATTTACCATTTAGACCTGGAGGAAATTAATTCTCTGCAGTGACACACAACATAACCAACTTCTTATTCTGAAACAAACAGACTTTTGTAAAGATTGGCTCTGTGAACACCAGCTAAATATGAGTACATGCATAAAAATGTGATGAGTTTTAAATAAATTCCCTGCTCTAGTTTATCAAAACAAAAAATCCAGATAAAAGCTGGTTCCGATAATGTTCTTTCATTGTTCTGGTGCTTAATCTTTAATCTGATCTCATTTATAAATGTACCCCCTCCAACCACAACGCGCCACCTCCATCACCTGCACACACAGGTGTGGTGCATCACCTTAGCCTAAGAAAATGATGCCTAAAATGTTACATTATAGGGAAAATGCTTTTGCGAGCAGTAATAAAAAGAAAATAGATGTCAGGATAAGAGGAAAGAGAAGTGAAGAAAATATGAAAGAGGCTGTAAGTTGGGTAATAAAGGGAGTGATGCATGTTCAGTTATGGTGGTGACGTTTTTTCATATGCACATTATCATGCTTTATTTGTGGGCTGTGTCCTTTGGGACTGAGGCACAAAGGAACAACTCTTTTTGTACTTTCATTGTATATGTGTAAATAACAGTATAAACCCTTCTTGTGACCCTGTTTGCTCATGCTTTTTATGGTGCACCTTAAAAATTATTTTAAGGTTTTAATAATTATAAGCTACAAAAAAGAAAAACGTGTCGAGCAACAAGGTAAAAAAAAAAAATAGCAGACATAAATTGATTATTTCTTGAAAAGTTTATTGATAAATATAATGATTTTATACAATATTTGAATACACACATGAATTCGCTCTGACAGTTCTAAGCTGTCTATCTGTTTGTCTTTCTGTCTGTCAGTCTATCTTGAAGTATGTCTGGGAACATTTGAGATGAGCCGCAACACATCTCAGCAAGGTTTTTATTTCACTATTGGTAGCACAGTGAGTGGGCATGACAGTAAATCATTTATAAATCTGTGTTTTTTTTGTCCTGCTCAATCTTTAAAATGATGGCTCTTGTTTGAAACATGGCTTCCATTCCTTCAAATTCAGTGAAAAGGTCTCTCTCGTCTTTTGTCTTATTCTCCGTCTTGTTCCTTCTCCACGCTGCCTCCTTCTAGCTCCCCTCTTCAGTCTCTCCCTCACAGTGAAATGTTGGTCGCTCTGAGTCGACGTTTTTAACAGACAAAACTGAAGACGAAGCTCTCCTCTCTAGCATAAACACGGTCTGTTCAGCTGGACTAATAGTGGTGACCACAAGATGAAGCTACATGCTCGAAAAATGACATTAATTTTTATTCAGGCAAACAGAAACTTTACATCAGGACACACACACACACACACACACACACACACACACACACACACACACATAAATACATGCATGTCCTTGTGTCACTTGTGCCAGTAAACCTCTAAACGGACTCTTTATTTAACAATGAGTGTCAGGTAGAATAATTACAGTTAGATCCAATTTGACAGAAAGATAGACAGATAGTCAGAATCAGAAACACGCAGACAGACACAAATGGTTCAAACAGTAAGAGGAAGCCACAAATACAACAGTTAAATATCTACAGTCGAGTCGTTACAACATTGAAACACTGACTGACACCACTGGAACACACAGAGAGCGTAAAGAGGGTTTTTGAAGTGTTGCACGCTGTCACGAGATGTTGAGACTGCCGCACACTGGCTGAGGTCAAATTCAGCTCTGCTAAGCTTTTCAGCCCTGTCTGAATTCATGAGACGTCTGAAAAGAGATGAGGTGGTTCTGTGAGATGTTGGCTTCCCCAAATTTATGCAACTGCCAAGAATATATCACCGCCAAGTTTTTTTTATGGCACATATATGGTAAATATGCAGTAGTCCTGTCTTGCATGCTTCACAATGTTGCTCACATTTGTTGGATTTACACAGAAATTCAGGATGAAAACAGCCGTTATTTAAGCATCTAATGCACAAGGTCTGCATTGTTTGATCTTCACTGCTAAGCTGCTTTTAGGAATTCCAGTCCTGCCTGATAATGTGGTTCATTTTACACATTTCTGAAAAGTATTCACCCAAATGTGAGAGAATCAGTATTTACACAACGTCCAAGACAACAGTAACTGCGACGACATCAACAAACGAGGGAGATGGAGACGAGGTGAATGGTCACAGAAAGGTCAAATGAAAGGTTTAAGTCTCAAGGACATTTTCTGAAAGCAGTTTGTCGCCATGAATTTGTTACAGCAAGACGCCTTCGATGGAGCTCTGTGGCAACCGTCCCATACAGAGTGACCACATCCTTGTTTTGTTTAAACTGCAAGCTGTGTTCTTCCTATTCTCTTGCACGTTCATCCCTCCTCCTTTTCTTGTTCTTTTCTCTTATCCCACTCTGTGCTTTCGGCTGTTGCACTGTCTCCCTCTTCTTTGTTGTCTAGATGACATTTTCAAAGAGCTGTAGAGATCTCATGATGTTTTCATCCTGTGTGAAGACGATGGAATATTAGGAAGCTGACTGTGAGGAGACAGGCACCCAACAATCACCATTTAATTCAGTTTACTGGCCACTAGGGGACAGTAAAAGCCTGTAAAATGTTAGTCAGTGGTTTCTCTGCAGACAAATACTGATATAAAAGGTAGCAGAGACCATAATTAATAGCCAGTATAGTGAAAAAGGAAAAAGAAGAAGGGTAAGCAATCTGAGGAGCATTTTGCAAAGTAAAATTACTTTAGACTTTTTAAGCAAAAAGCTTCAATAGGCTTAATTCTCAGCATATTTTCTCATTCTCATGTTGACTTGACTTGTTGCAGTAGGAAAAGCACAGATGTTCCTAACAATGTTAACAATGGCTCTGTAATATAAATGGAAATCAGATCCATCACTAAAATCATTTTCAATTTTATCATTTACACCTTTTCCTTCTGTGACATGCCAAAATGTCTGCTGTGATAACAACCTTTTGCAAAGTTAAAGGGATCCTCAGGATTATGTAAGACAGAGGAGAACTTAAAGAACAAGGTGAGTACCTCTTGACAAGAAAGGATGAACTCATCAAGAGTGACCACGCCGTCTCTGTTTTTGTCCATTTTCTGTGGAGAGAAATGCACATACTGTCAAGGTGTGTCAGGGAAGATATCAATCAAAGATACCAAAGTTTGTAAGTAAAAACTAAAACACTAAACTCAGTAGCCTGTTCTGGTAGATCACCGTTACTGTCTCATTTTGGTGTCTTCATTGCTCGTTGCTCTTTGCTGTATCATTTCTGCATGTCTCAATAATCACCTGCCACGATCACCATGCACCACGTATTTTCCCTGGATTTTATTTCATTGCATGTTTGCATGCAAGTTTGTTTTCCACTCTTATTTGCTCTTAAGCCTTGGTGGATATCTCCCCTCATCCTGACTACCCTTTTTTTTCTGCTGTTGCTGCTCATTCATCCTCATTTGGTCGACCGTCAGTGTTTGTTTGTTGGGTTTTTATTAGACTTCAGTTAAGATGTTACCTGAAAGAAGGCATCCACATGCTGTTTGGGTGCATCATTTTTCAAGACAGGGTAAGTGTACTTCCCCATCATGTCATAGATCGCTCTGACGATGTCTGTCATCTCCTGTGAGACGGAAGCACACGCACGCACACAAATAAGATGTCAAGTGTGAGACTAACATAAAAATACAAACACAATGTCCATTTAACACCATTGGAATAATAATGAGGTTTAGGGAAACACAAGCCTCTTTGTTGATGTAGCCATCTCTGTTGATATCGTAAAGGTTGAAGGTCCACTGTAGCTTCTCAGTGACGGTGCCCCTCAGCAGGATGGACAGAGCTGTGACAAAGTCCTGAAGCAGAGAAAAAGGACAGGCTGAAAAAAAAAGGGCTTGTTGGGAGATAAAAACAAGACTACCATTCGAAAAGGAACTTTTCAAAATCTGAGCATTAGTGTGCAAAAATGTGGAAATGCATGAATCTAAAAGACCTCAAACTTTATGGAGCCGGTATGTGCTGAGTCAAATGCATTGAAAAGGTAGTGTGCATAAGTGCTGGCATCTGCAGGAGAAGAAGAAAAAACACTTTTCAATACACTGGGTAGAAAAAACAGAGACAAAGAAGAAGCAAACAACTCAACACACACTCTCTTTACCTCCATGTGGGAAGAACTGGGAGTATATTTGCTTGAAAGTTTCCTCATTTACGACACCACTTGGACACTCCTGAAAAGAGAGAGGGAGACAGAAAGAGATGGTGAAGAAGTGGGAGGTGTAAGTTGTAGATACCAACCCAAGAAATTCAAACAGAGGTGGACAGTGACTGATGAGGGTTCAACAGATGGAGTCTAATTAAATAAAGGATTATACACGTGTTGATGAGAATGTAGCTATTGGTTAAACCTCTATGTGATTAAAAACTGAAATTTAAAATTATATTTTATCATTGAAATTATAATGATAAAATATAGTTTTAAATTTCACCAGTTTTTAATTTGTATAAAGTCTAATATCAAAAGTATAACAGACTGCAGTTACATATTCTGACCTTCTGTCCAAGGTGTCACTATTGAGTCTGGTTTTTACATAGAGCTTTTTATGTAGCTGTGAGTCAGCCAACGGACACCAAAATCATTCATTTGCTCCAGGGGTGACACCTGAGTCTACTATAATATTTTAGCATTTATTACAACATAGAATTAAACAACTTGAAGGACAATAGAGCCAAAACCAAACACAACTATAGTTATAAGCAAATGGCAGCCCCAAAACAAAGTCTGGTCCTCAACCTAGATATTTCATCTCCTGATAAAATAGGAATATTTTTCCCTTTCGGCATACATAAAGCCTTTACAGAATGCGGACAAACAGATCTACTGTAGCTAAACATGAAAACACATGATGTCATTTTCAATTCATGCAAACTAATGCTGATTCTCATTCTGCACCGGACTGTGTCTGTCTGGACTTTAACCCTTACAGTATATCAGGGCTGCTATAGGTATGAGATGGGTTAATGCATAAGCCAGCATGTGACTGAAGGATTCATGGTGTTTAGTGAATCTTTTTTTATCTACAAATGAATAAAAATATATTCAAACATAATTCAGAATTGTTGGGTAAAGAGGTCTTTATTCTTTTATGCCACTCTTGGTTTGCTTGCTCACAAGAAAAATGTAAAAAATATATATAAATCATAAGTTAATTGCGCAAGAGCAAAGAATCTACCAATCAATGCATTTTTGGTATCTATTGTATGTATCTACAAGGTGGATAAATCTCTAAAAACTAAACCTCTGTTCCTCTGAGGTGCACCTGTGCAGCCACTTACATTCTTAAAGCCGCGGTAGAGCACTTGGAGCTCCCTTTTGCTGAAGTTGGTTTGAGCCTCTAGCTGGTCGAGGCCCTCAGGTCGATGGCACACCATGGTCATCTCCAGGTCATCGTCAGCTTTGTCTGGAGAAACAGATGCAGGAAAAAGAAATAAAGCAATGTTCCCTGACATAACTCATATACAACAGCAAGAGAAATGATGAAATCTAGAAAAGAAGAAAGTGGATTAATGGCCCAGAAAGGGGATACAGTACAGTGAATCTGCACACGTCAAGCTTGAAATATTTTCTGTTTATTCTATTGAAAGTCTTTTTTTAAAAAGGAAAGAGAGAAGAGGATGAAAGATGGAGATGCTCAAAGGTAGAGGTCAGTCTAACAGCTCCATGTTCCTCCTCTCACCGGCCCTATCATTAACAACTCATTACTCTCCTCGCTGCAGGGGAGGGGAAAGAGGACAAACCACTGACTCTGAGACAATACACACACACACACACACACACACACACACACACACACACACACACACACACACACACACACACACACACACACACACACACACACACACACACACACACACACACACACACACACACACACGGGCTCATAGTGCCTATATGTGAACATGACCGTATAAAACACCCTCCTCTCTCCATCTCAGACACTCATCTTCCATTTGCACCAGTGCACACATACTCCCTGAAGCAATCTACAATGTAATAATTATGCATACTGTTATAACTGTGCATAATTTAATAGAAATAGTAATAAAAATTCAGAATATGATAAAGTGGTCATAATGTGCCGTAGTAAAATGGTAGACCTAAAAAAAAAAACTTGCTGGTGGTTAAGTAATAAGATGGTACATTTTATGAAGGTCATTTCAAAACAAATGTATGATTGTCCATCACGGACCTGCCTTAACCTGTCCAGCTGTGAGCACATGAGAAAGACTTTATCATCGTCTCCTGCTTCATTACACTGTAGTTAAAAATCAGAGTGATGAATAGGTGCATTGCTCCAATACAACCTTATAATATGAACATTGTGGAGGATAGACTGTTGGACTCTATGCAAACGTTCAGTCTAGTATCAGTCTAGATTGCTGTGTGTGTATCCCTCTAGTTATTTGTAAGCGCAGACTTCCCGTCCACAGCACAGCATGGTGATCAAGTACAGTTTCCTCCGTCACTACAGCAGTCCACAAAACTGCCAGTGTCTGATTTACAGATACAACGGGTGAGCTAAAACACTTTTAAGGGCTCCTGTTCTGCTTTAATGAAGTGTCACAGAGTGCAACGTTCACACTGTCCTTGGCAATCCAGATTTTGAAACATCAACACTCTTGAAATAGAAACGTTTTTATCGGTGCAGTGAGACCATTAGTGCTTTGTAAAGCTTCATTACACCAACACCTCTTCAGATCTATTTTCTCAGTGAATCATGGCTACCAGGTCGGCATTTTTACCATGCCAGGCGAAGACAATTTCATCTCACTGCTAAATGAAGCCTCAGTCAACAGCCTAGCCTTATTAGATTCAGTATCCAGTGTTTCCATTTAATAATTGAACACAGACTATCATGTAAATAATTGCAAAGAAGTGCTGCCATCATGGTTCATGTTATGTTACAACCTTTTGAACCACTGATCTTAATTGATCTAGACTCAAATATACGTAATGATGACATTGTATATTTTGATATGATTATAAAGAAAATACAACTAATTTTAACATAAAATACAATACATTATGTTATCTAGCAATAGCTTATTACACTGTGCCCACTGATTTTCTACATTATCTTTGCATTATTACATTGTGACTTTGTATACCTTCTGTTGAGTTGCTGAGCAGTCTCTCTTTATATAGCTCCTTTTCCCCTGCCCCCCACCCACACACCCAAACACACACCCACACACACACACACACACACACACACACACACACACAGGCAGTTGTTTCATCAGGCAGGCAGTTCAGTCTTTCTCAGTGTCACATTAAGGTGAAGGTTCACACTCATGCCCAAGGTGAGATTATTCACACCCAGCTCCCAGTGGTCTTCAGGTAAAGCCTACTGTACATGGCACACATACACAGACATGAATAAATACAACATGAATAACAAATATGTGCGTCCTGCACATATTCTTGTAAATACATTTGAAACACACCTCCTGATGTGACTCTGACATACAGGACATGGTAAATGTAAATCACCATCACCTGCTTTAATCTTTTTGGTTTGCTCTAACATTTTTATGATTCATGCACCTACTGTATGGAGTTAAAGAGTATGCACTTTTCTGAAAGGCTTCACTGCAACTCTATTGTCCATGCTAAAACCTTGATGGCTCTGGCACAGTCACCGTCACACTGCATGCTTAACTATAAAAACTCCCACAACAGAGGACGTCCCAACTCAAAGCACTATGTATAGAAATGCCTTCCAAAGAGAAAAGAAAAAGTAACACAAATCACTTAATGTGTTTTTTATAGCATCTACTAAGGTCCTGTGACACAAACAGAATATATGAACAATTAGATAAACTTCATTATACTTCTGTAGGTGTTGTATGTTACAGACTATAAAGCCCTTTTTTTTTTGGATTTTGGGTTGTATAAATAAAACTAACTTGACTTACAAGAGTGAGAGTCACAATCAATCAGTGTTCTGGTTTAAAAATGGTTTCTACAACTTAACTCAGTTTTTCTCTAATACCAAACACCGAGCTTATGATCATAGAGAAGGTGATCACATACAGTAAAACTATTTGTGGACAGTGCGATGACTTTCTCTGACTGGTCGCATATGTCTTCTTGTATCAAATAAAAAACAACACATCACCAGGGAAAGGAAGTTACAGATACACTGTATATGTATGCATGAAGAAAACAAATAGGCCTATGAATACACAGTTAATTAATATCACTGCTATGAAAGTATCCATACATGGAGACAAGCTGTGGTCATCCAGTAACGGTATAGTATGATTGTAATAAGCTTTCAGTTAGCTGTAGTTGTATTAGGCTCAGCAAAATTATTATCAGTAGACAAACCAGTGTGGGACAGCCGGCCACAGCAGATTTAGAATATGAAACGCAGCAGAGTAGCAAATACACAAACCCTCTACAGGAACCCTATACTGAATGAATAATGGCAATAGTTCAGGGTTCATTACTACAGTATATACAGTTGAGAGTGCAAGTCTCCACCAATGACAAATTCAGCAGTCTGCAGCTTCTAACAGTTAGTTACGGTTTGTTTATTTATGTACTTTTACTCCCTTTTGATTTTCTGAAAAAGCAGCAGTTGAAAACCACACGTCTACCATTCCCACATGAATAATCCAGATGTTTCTTTCTCACAAACTGCAACGAAAACACAACCTCACTCCAATTTTTTCTGGTTGGGTTCATGCTGGACGACAGTGATAGTAGATGTGGTACTGACTCACCCTCTACAGTGATGACTCCCAGTAGGTGCAGCATTTTGACGGCCCCACAGCACAGCAGAATGATGGCTATAGTGTGTAAGCTGTTCTCACTCTGCTGCTCTCTTTCCATTTTGATAACTTCTTTATTTCCACTGGCCTCTGGAAGCTTTCTGTCTCCAGCTCACCTCCTATTCCTGGATTTTTTAAATTCTTAGACTTTAACTATATTGTACTGTGCAAAAACAAACATGTTCTAAACTTTTAAATATTGTTTCTGTATATGTCTCTCTCTCTCATGCCTATAAACTTTCTGCCCATCCTGCTTCCACCTACAGTGAGAGCAGCACTCACCTGCCTCTCTCTCTGTCTCTGTCTTTTTATCCCCCTGTCTCTCTGCTCCCTGGGGCATCTCCCTCTCTTATCCTGACCTTCGCTCCATCCCACTAACTCACTCTCTCCCCCTTCACTCCCCCCTGAAACATGCTCCCCCTCATTCCCACTTCCCCCTCTGTTACAGTCACTGTGTCCTTCACTCTTTGGAAACTGAGCTTAAACTTGAGGGTCCCACCTGAGTGCACTGTAACAATAATAAACTCCCCTCTACTGTATGACCGTGTGTGCTTGTTTTGACTGTGTGCTTGCGTGCGTGTGTGTGTTCACGGGCAGATCAGCACTTGATTAATTGGCCCCATTAAGACACACAGTCATCCCCGAACAACATAAGGCTTAATTTACTGCAAAGTGACTTTTCCTACTAAACATGCTTAAGTCATTTTAATACAGCTTACTATGCAATGTAAACAACACTTTATCTCAATCAGCCATTATGAATACACCCGGTGAGATAACATGATCCATCTGCATCATGGACTTCATATGAAGAGTCTGAGAGAGCGGAGAACAGGAACAATTAAACATGCTTTAACCTGACTGTATCAGCAGGGGGCAGCAGACACTAACACAGAGGACGACGGGTTTTAAACCTTCTAATCAAGATCAGTAGTATGTTTCATTATATGTTTTATCTGGTTTGTTTAATCATATAGTGATAATACTCAGAATCATGACAAATATCTTAATTATGAAATAAAATGTGCTGTATCTCAAAATATAAAGCAAAAACCTCAGACAATCACAATGATATAAACATAAAATATTTCTAGTAGTATCTCTGTAGTGTGACCAGCTGGCACTCATTTTTAGTCTTGAATGTAAAAAGGATCTGTGACTGTCCAACAACCTGAAGTGCAGACTGCAGGGGGCTCTGCTGTATCAAGAGGTTTCCCACAGAGATGTCAATTGAACGTTTGCTTTATTTACTGTTCAGTTTACTGTTGAGGAATTGCTGGGTAAAATTAAATTTAGTGCAGAGAGTAGCATTTTAATTTCATTTGCAACACATTTAAAATATGCTCCATAGTGTAAACATCACTGAGGATGATAAGGATGATTGAGTGTATATTGTGTTCGTTCACTTAATCAACCTTCAGCTGTCTTTCACTGTGACCAATCAGCAGCATTTCTGTCATGGTATAACACACAGGCACAGTGAACCCAGACAGCTTCCTGCCACACTTTATCCACACGGACACACCTCTCCACAGATACTAGACAAGTCCTGTACACCAAAGAATTATAGAAAACCAGCAAAGGAGAGATGTGGCACATGTTATATGTTCTTAAAGCAGACCTTTAAAACTAGGCATTAATAAATCCATACTAAATCCAGAAAAAGCACCTGTGAAAATAGCTTGTGAATTTATCACATGCAAAACACATTTCACATGTTTATCACATACCAGTACAAAAATGGACAGCATATTTCATACAAAAACATGCCCTGCAATGCACAATGGCAAAATACACACACACAAGACATTCTAAGAAATATAATTATAGAAACAGAAAAGACATGTGGAAAGCCATTTCATGTTATTAATTCACGCAGAGGCACATGTCATTTTTTTTAAACATTTCACATGTAAAATGCAGACATCACACATAATAGCTTTCATTTCCCATGACAACACGTGAAACATATTTCATTTGTGATGAATTCACATATATGCACATGTGGCTTCAGACCGTCTCCATGTGATGACATGAATTTTACATTTTGTTTTGTAATCAACATGGTAGTGGCAAACACATATTCCAGGTTGGAGTTTGGGATCAGGTCATTCCTGCTTTTGATCAAGCTATTTGACAGTGGGGTTCCTGCTTTGGGACCTGCTGACCCACTGGGCCTGGAACTGCTTTTGCAAGCAGAAGTCTAAATGCAAAAGTCTGAGTAAAGATAACTTTTATGAAAGAATAAAGTGAATAAGCTCAGTAACAAGTTCTGGGGCAGTCTACTACTGCAAACTTTTTATTGCAAACAGGTGAGAGCTAGAGACCTGCGTGTTTTGTGTTCTAAAACTGGATGTGCAAACTTAGCAGGTTAGGAAAACCTAGATAAACCCAACCTAGAAAGCCACCTCTAGAGCCTCTCTTCCATCTTTTACACAAGCTATTATAAGCCGTGGAGTTTGACAATGACCAAAAGCCTGAACCCTTTTCTTTCAGAGCTTGTTTGGAGTATTAAGCGGTGGCCTGAACTGTCAGCAAAGAAAGACTGCCTGCCACTCTCCCCCAGCCAGCACCCTGTCACAAAGAATACCTCTTACATCGACACACACACTTCCTCAAGCCCAGAAACAGTTATTTAACTCCTATCTTCCCTCTAACTGCTGCTGGCTCTGGTATTTAATGTTAGCTCCCATTTCTCCTCCATCTCTTCCTTTCTTCTGTTGCCCACTGAATCCTCCTTTCCTCCTTTCTTATCTCTCTCACTCTGCCAAGCTCTATTCTCACTCTGCCACTCTATCTCTGCCATGCTCTCTCTTTCCTTTTTGTGTCCTGTAATCCTTGCCACCAAAGAGTGTCATTTGCATAATCGGAATTATCTTAATCTGTCGTCTAGGTAGCGTTGGACAGGCCTCGCTCTCACCGGCCTCTTCAATGGTGGAGAGCGTTCTTCAAGACAGTAGCAGCTCTACTGGCCATGGGATCCCTGGAGGTATGGAGGAAGTATCTTAAAAATAGATTTCAGCTACAGTCCTATTTACACCATGTGAAAGCTGCACAACATAATCATGTTCAACGGTGTGAATTCAAGCCCTCGTTCTGAGACACACTGTTTTCCCCAGTCAGCATCCAAGCCAGTGGACGCTGGGCCAATCCCTGCCTGGCCTTTGGGTGGTTCACTGAAAGTCCAATGAAATGTTGTGGCTGAAAACACACACAGACACACACACAGCACGTGGAGGGCCATATGTATGTAGTCATACACCCTCGAACAAGACAAACATGAAAACATTATTTCAAGGGTCACAGATAAAATAACAAGCACCCGTGTGAATAAAACAATATACACTCTCATGCTTGCATACTCTCACACACACACACACACACACACACACACACACACACACACACACACACACACACACACACACACACACACACACACACACACACACACACACACACACACACACACACACACACACACACACACACACACACACACACACACACACACACACAGATCTGTTTGCTTACTAATCCTCAGCCTGTGAAGGAGGACTGAAGAGCTGGAGGGTGTTTGTAGTGTTGTGTGCTAGTGTGTACGTGAGGCGGATACATACACGTGCACACACAGAGAAATCCACCCAATGTCACTTCCTCAAATGCCACTGTTAATCATGTTTGGGAAGAGTGAATCAAAAACAGCTCATTTACACACACACATAGTAGCATGCCAATATTGATTTTTGAGTAAATACATGTCTAGACTCAGAATCTGCAGAAATACACACAAACACATGCACACACAAAGGCACATACACACACGCTGCTGGATGCCAAGAGAGGAGAATGACGAGATGACTTAATAAGCACTCACACCAGCTAATGGGAGCCTGGGTGATGGAGAAAGGAAGCAAATGAGAGAAAGAGCGGTGACATAAAAGAGAGAGGAGAGGGAGAGAGGTATGGAGATGAGGGTGCCAGGAGCAGATTGTGGTGGTGGCATGGGAGAGCGTGGCGGGGAAAATTAGAGGTAAGATAAAGAGAAACAAGCGTGGAAAAGGAGTGAGAGAGAGAAAAGGGGGAAACAACAGGGAGAGGAGAAAGCAGCAGGGTAAAATGGAAGAGAAAAAGATGGGAAACGATGGAATATTACAACTAAAAGACAAGGTTGAGGGGTGGGGAGGGAGGCAGCAGAAAGCAAAAAAAAATAAGATAAGAGGAGGAGCAGAGGAGTGACAGAAAAGGAAAGGAGAGAAGGAGAGAAGAAGAAGACTGAGAGAACGCCTGCAGGGAGTAAGTGAGGGAGACAGAGATACAGGGGCTGAGAAGAGATGAAAAATTCACCACAGAGGGGAGGAAAAATGCCAGGTGGAAAAATGAGTTGTCAGAGGCCACCCAAACAGATGAGGAGGAAAACAACCTGCCAGACAAAACCAGGCAGACAAGACAACAGGTAGGAGGAAACTACAGCAAAGGAGAGGCTGTCAGGAAAAAGGCAAGAACACTTGACAGAAAACAAAGCAAGTTGAGAACTGCAAGCAGCCTTGATGAAAACAGACAAGCACACATGCAAATATTCAGGAAGGCACAGGACACAAACACGGTGAGGGATTTATTTTTTATTTTTTTCAGAACACAGTGATGAGCTCGTGCTCAGAGGATCAATCATGTAGGAATCTAATCTTGCAATATTACAGCCGCACACTGTCTCCCTCTCGGTGTTGCTGTCAGTGACACGATCCCGGATAACAAGTTATCTGCAACACCACAGAATAGTCGGCTGCACACATACAAGCCCTGCTGCACTAATCCTGTATACAGCAAACATGTTAAAGCAGGAGAGGGAGAGACACTGAAGTACCACAACACAACAGCAGAATTACAAACAACCTCTAAATAGCTCCAGCTCTACATCCCATTATTTCATGTTTTTGTAGGGGCTTTTATGGAGGTAAAAAAAAAGCCTTGTTTTCATCTGAGTCAGATTTCACACGTTTCCACAATGTGAGAGCATCTACAATCATCCCATTATTCAAAATAGCAACAAATTTACGCCTTGCCTTTTTAACAACCCATGGGAAAAGGTGTTTGTTTGGGCTTGTGGGGAATAAAAAGAGAAAGATGAAACGAGCCATATGCACTCACTTGGAAAATGTCCTGTATGGTGTAATTTGCACTGAAAAACCGATAATAGCCTGCCTCAACAAATAACTTTAAATGACTGCACACTATTAATAGGGGATATTTTCACTCTGGCACTGATCTCCAGTTCGGTGTGCCTATTCATTGGAACAGTCAGTTTGAATTTTGTTAGATTTATATAAATGAGGTTTACAGGGTTTTATTAGAATGAGAAACAAGGAAGTGAAACATTTCTCACAGGCAACAGGTCTTCATAAAAGCATCTCCCTGCCTGCCTTATCTGCACATTTGCATTTCTCACTATCTCATTCTCTTTCACATGGCCTTGACTTACTTAGGAGTACCCCAATCTCATCAACACCCCCCCTCACCCTACACCCCACAACCCCTCCCACCCCAAAACTGACATCTTTTGTTGCCATGGCTACCGTGCTTCCAAGGTAACAGCAAGACGGAAAAGCAGTGTGTGAGCAGAGTGACAAATACCTTCAACATGTGTGTGTTTACCAGCATCGATGCCTGAATCTGCACACACAGCCAGCAGACGGGGCGACACACACATTCTCAAGCCCACACAGACACACATGCAGAGTGAAACACAGCCAAAGAAGCTCTCTCTTACTCTGCTCCCTCGGTTTTCTCTGTCAAAAAAGATAAGCTCAACCAGAATCACATGGTTGCACACATGCTGTCGCATTACAACTTTGTTGTAGAATAAAAAGATACTCTTTTTCCTCCGGGAACACCTGTTGGTCGCTCTGCCTCTTTCTCTCTCACACACACACATACACTACAAACCATATGCCCCGTTTCTTTCACTGCATCTTAAGTGAAATGCCAGCAGTTATTAATCTTTGGTCTGCAGCTTGCGTACGTGTGCTGTATATTTATACTGGAGTGTGTGTGTGTGTGTGTGTGTGTGTGTGTGCGCGTGTGTGTCTAGACTCTAGAGGATACAATAAAAACACACTGTTAAAGTTTCACTGTCCATATGTGTGCATGCATGTGTTAGTCAGAAACACGTTTGTATATGAGTTTATAAGGCATGTGCATATGTGTGTGTTTATGTTTGTGTGTGTATTCCCTCACCCCTGGACGGCCTCCTTTGCTTGGTCTGCATGGTCAGCGTACCCACCACAGCCCCCATGTTTGCTGTCGTCGTCGTGGAAACAAGCCCGTCTGTATGCTGAAGTCTGAGTCTCTTTGTCACGTGTTTGGACGGCTAGAACGCATACACACACTCCCTCGCCCTCTTTCCTCTTCTCATCCTCCTCTCTCTCTCTCTCTCCTCCTCCGCGCTCGACAGAAACCCTCTTCCCATCATTCCTCCTTTCATGCTTTCTCACTCCATCTAACAGCGCTCCTCCTCCCTTTCTCTCCCTCTCTCTCCCCTTTTTTTCCCCCACATGCTCTCCCACTCTCTATCTTCCACCCTCCCATTTCCTTGTTTTTCATTATGGGTTGTGGCCTCCCTCCTTCGCTCCCTCCCACCTTCACCCGCAAGCCAAGAGCCTGAGCATCAGTGATTCGGTATGAAATCGCAAGGATGTTGATTCACTAAATTATAAATTAATATGAGTGTACCCATTGATTTGTAAATGATCACACTCCGTGAATCACTCTGGAAAAAAAACAACAAACATGCTCTGTTACATTTCACACCTAAATGCATCTGTTTTCTTCTGATGCAGAACAAATATGCAAACAGATTCAGGCTGAAATATTGACTAGAGAGGTATGAACTGAAATATGAATTATGGAGGGAAGGGAAAACATGTGCATGGCAAGAAAAATTAGGAAGAGCCCAGTGCATTACCTCAGTTTTTCCTCAATGTCAGGGTTTGTTCATGAAAAGGCCACTTCAATCCATCAACGCCTTCATTCACTCCATCCATCATTCCTGTTCATCCATCCATAATACCCCAACATACATGTACACACAGACACTCTAACACACTATAAAGGGACGAGTGTGTGCGTGGTGGCGGATTGGCTCCCAGGGCAGGAAGAAAAGGGAGGGAAAGAGACAGGCAGGCCGCAAGAAAGCAGAAAGGAGGAGAAAGGCTTAAAGTCAAGGATGTAAGAGGAGAGAGAGAGGGAGAGATTAAAAGCAGGAAAAGGAAAGGGATGAGAAGAATGAGATATTTAATAGGGTGGAAGTTGAGGGATCAAGACAAGTGTCAGATAATACTGCAGGAGTGTGTGCTCTTGCCTATGAGAACTGCACACACACACCAGATGAAATAAAAGTTTGATAACAGCCTGATCAACACAAACAAGGTATACTATCTTTCATGATAAAAGTACAAACAGACAAATTGACAGACAGGTACAGAAGAAAAAACAACACGTGCTGCGCTTGTACACCCACATACAGAACATGTTTCAAGGATTCAGCGGTGTAAGAAGTATTGCGTTGTGCTGAAATAAATGTGCATTTGTAAGTATTCACATCAAAATCAACTTAAGTCATAAAAAGTGAATGCAGAATAGCTGTTGGCAAAATGTTATATTACTACATACACTCTGTGGCCACTTAATTCAGTACAACAGTGCGATCTAATGCAACCCAGTTCTGTTCTGCCCTAAAATCTACTTTCATGATGACTTAAATCAGTTTTTGTTGACACTGTCATAGATGTTTTAATTCAATTACGTTTTAGCATCAAGGTCATAGTTTTGATGTGTTGTGCTGCATTATACTCACAGATTCAGAAGTGTTTATAGTATTTTTACTGCCCTTATGTATGTAAAAAGGACAAAAAAAAATCTGTCCACCTCTCAATATAATGCCATGCAATACAACAACCACCTTTTACTATGACCACAGTAATAATTCATTTACACACTTCCGACAATGTCAACAAAAACTGAACATTATGAACTTTGTAAAAGTACCAATAATGGCAGAGCTGTAGAGCTGTTGATTCTTTTGCAATACAGTGTACAGGTGTACTTAATAAAATGAACACTGATGAAATTCTTATGCGTTTGTGTGTTAATCTGAATCTGCAAAGTAGATTAAGATGTCAAATAAATGTATAGTAGTGGGGTTAGCAGTAATAGTGTCACACATTAATATCAACACTCATCACTGGCCTGGCTGCTGCCCCAGCTTTGAGACATAAAAGCCACCAGCCTGAGGACACAACATGTAAAAATGTCATTGTCAACTAAGATCAAAGTAACAGTTTGCTTCAAAGATGAAAACATTTCAAATCATCTTTTTGACATTAAGTGAGCAAAAAAATAATGATTAGACTTATAGAGTTGCAACTGCCTCTGCAAATGATGCATATGTCAGGTTTTACAGCCAAGTTGTCAGCAGTCGATTCGGAGAAGAAACACATTGTCCTTTTATATCAAGCCAGCCGTCCGTAATAATGCTTCTGCAAATGTGGCAACTGCTCCGAATATGGGCCACTTTTTGTCTGCTGATGGTGAATAATGAACAAGGCGTGATTGTTAGGAAGCCATATGGGAAGATTAAGCTGGAAAGATTTAGTTTGGTGAGTAAAAAATCTGCAATCTGCTTCTGTGAAAATGAGCTCATGAATGCTCGGATGTGTGTGTAGTTTTTTTTTTTTTTTCTCAACAGCGAGAGAGACAGAATGGGCAGCAGTGGGGAGTAATGCTTTCACCCTGCCTACACACACACGTGGTTACACACACAGAGAAGCACACATATGTACGCACATACAATTTGCACATGCACCAACCGTGGGGAGAAAGAATGGCTGATCATAGGATGAGGTCTCTGTGGACTCAAGTGGCATCCACACAGTACACAGTACTGTGGAGCATAACCATTTCCTGCCACACGCACACCCGCTGCTCTTCCTCTCTGCTTGCTCTGCTATATACCACACTGCCTGTACAGTATTGAGCCTATAGGAATTTACAAGCTATTAAAGTGATTTTGCCCTATCTTCACTGCTCCCTACTTCATCTCTAGCCTTAAACCATATCCATCCATCCCTCTCTCTCTCTCTCTTATCTTTGAATTTGTCTCCGGGCATACAGCTTTCGCCAATACACCTTTATCAGGCCATCTCTCCCTATAAATCTCTGCAAACGTATCAGAATAGTGTTCTTGTCGTTTCAAACACTGTTCTCAGCTTGTTCCAATCTCCCATCTCCATCCCTTTCTATCTCCCTCTGGTCTCTGACAGGACCATTTCTACACAGTGACAGAAATGTTTCTCCTTCAAGTAATCATTTCAAAGTCTGTCTGTAGAGCAGAGCGAAAGAACGAGAGTTTGGAGTGAGTGTGTGTGTTGTTTTGTGTTTGTGTGTACAACATTGCTGCTGAATTGCCTGGTGTTTCCCTGTAGGCATGTGAGGGAAAGGCTGCAGGCTGTTTTAAAAGACCTCTATCACACTTTTAAGAAAAGAGAGGATAAGAGAAGAAGAGAGGAGAAAACAGCCAGAGAGAGAGAGGACAGCAGCACATAAGGAGGAAGGAAAAACCGAAAAGCGAAGGCGTATATGGAAACATATTTCACAATGAAAGAAGACGAAGAAGGAGGAAACACACCAAGAAAGCTTCCAGCTGGAGATTATAGTGCGATGCAGAGAGCGAGAGAAAGAGAAAGAAGTGGGTAACAAGAGCCAGGAGAGTGGGCGAGTGGCAACACAAGAAAGAAAAAGCAGAGGAGAGAGCGAGTGGGGCATGCAAACACAAAATTTCCGGAAAAGCAAATGGGAGTAGAAAGAAAATGGGGGAGAAAAATGGGAGAATAAGCGTGAGAGAAAATTAAACTCTAAAAGATCTTGATTAAGATTAAACCGCCGACTCAAAGCTTCAGAAAATCAGCTCAGCTCCTCGAAGCAGCACTTTCAGACCAACATCAGTGCTAAGCTGCAGGCCTGCAACGTAAAAACGCACCTCCTAAAGGATTCCTTCTAACAGTTAAATCTATCATGTTGTTGCATGACGTTGTCTTGTCAGCACACAAAGCTTTAGCAATTATTCATCAGTGGCTTTGCACGGGGGAAGAACATGTCTATTAGGAAAATCAATACAAATATCTACCGCTGTCCAAATGACTTTTCACACAGACGTTCCTCTGTATCTTTATTAGTGGATGCATGCTGAGCCTCTTGCCGGCTCCCATCACATTATGAAAAAAGGGAATAATTAAAGGAGCCTCCATTATTGATCTGTCATCATCTAGGGAGAGGAAGAAAAGAGAAAAAGAGTGATGGGAGGGGGTAAATAGAGACATAGATAAATGGAGAGAGTGAGAAATAGAGATAGAGAGGAGGGGGAAAAAAGGACCCCAGCACTAAGAAGGAAGAAATGTGGAGGCAGAGAAAGCAGGAGATATAGTTTGAATGGGAGATGGAGAGTGATTAAAGAGAGAATCGATGAGAGAAACTAAAGAGAGACAGGGACAGAGAAAGACTAGGCTAAGGGAACAGAGTCATATTCCTCTTCGACAAGGGTTCTGCTCTGTCGTTATTCTCACTAGCAGGAAGACACTCTTCCTCATTCAATAGGATGTTTATAGAGGGTTTTTCCTACCAGATTGAAAGAGGTCAGAGTGACAGTCAGTCTATTGTACACGCAAGTCCTGTGAGGGCTGAGTTCCAGTGTTGGGTAGTTTCAGTCCAACAGAGTTAAAATAAATTGTCAATTAATAGTAAATTAGTAGTCAGTTGACAGAAAATTAATTGTCAACCATTTTGATAATTGATAAATGGTTTAAAATATTTTACATTTAAAGTACCAAACATTTCACTTGTTCCAGCTTCTCAAATGTGTCTGCAGAACAGAAGTACGATCCATAAATTGTCACACAACTTGTGTTAGGGATGTGTGAAAAATTATTGCCCTGACAAAAACAATTGATACTGAATGAAAATGATCAGGTCTACGGTGAAACAACTGTAAAAAAAAAAAATTCATTGTAAACATTAAAAAAAAATTGTGTATTGTATTGAAATTGTGTATTTCTTTCTCTTTTGGCTACATTTTACATACAGAGATGAAAATATTCAGCAACCACATGACAACCGTGAACCATGAGTCACTGACCTGTTGCTTATGAGGGCACAAAGATACACCATGCATTATTTACACACACACACACACACACACACAAACCCACATTCTTAGAGTCAGATGACACTTATTTTCAGCTGAACAGACATTGTGTTTTTCCCAGTGTCAGATTGTTGTGTAACACAAACAGCAGTACAATGAAACAAACAAAAACACTGCATACTGCAGAGCGTTTGAATGTCAGGAGAATGATAAATGTCCTTCATTTCTTATTTTTTCTCACAGATGCACTTGACTTTTTTTATTTAGCGGATAATTGAAGCAGTTCATCTTCCGTCTGTCCTTCCTTCACACTACGACAGACTTTTATTTCTCAGGGGTCACAAACCAAGCTGAGAGGTGTAGATTTACTTGATGACACGCAGTCCCTTCATTAATAGCTTGTTTGTTAATAATTAAGAAAAGAACACTGATTGGTCTGTGTGACAATAGATAAGTTATTTTTATGTTATTCTGCTGTCCCCTTTACAAGTTAAGATATAGATTTTTTATCAGGCATGAAATCATCCCTGTAGAGCTTGATTAGTGTAAATGAATATAAATGAATATGCAGATAGAAATAATTTGTTGAGTTTGCATAATGTCCAACCCCCATGTTTACATTACACAAATACTGTACAGGTTGGTATGGGAATGTAAGCTAAATAAAATTAAAATACAAAATTTAGACAAAAACAGCATACAGCATCATGTCTTTCCAATATGAAGCACATGTGTACGAAGAAGTGTTTGAAGTTTACAACTAACTCTATTCTCAATGGACATGTAGGCTGCTATTTATGTCCAGTAACTGCTGAAAAGAAAGCAGTTTTGATGTGAAATCAAATTGACTGAGATTGCTAGTTGCAGTGCTTGTAAAGTACCATGCTACACTGTCAACATCTACAGTTTACTCTATACGTGTCTCATTTCAGCTGTCACATTAATTTAGTTTGACAACTGACGTGCGTCACTGCTGTCATAACTGTGCGTACAACCCTAACCATATAGTCAGAGCTAAGTAGCTATCTATATTCATCATCTGCGTTTCTCTCATTGGCTCCAGTATTACAAAGGCCTGAAGGCAAGCACAGGGCTGAGCTGTCTACGGAGATAAATTGCATGGAAAATGTTGTTTATCTTTGAAGAACTGAGAAAAGCATTTGACTGCAAACATTATGCAAATAAAGTATCTTTATTTATATAGTATATTGATTTTTTATTTAATAAATTGCTCGAATGTGGGTTTAATTTACAACACAGAAAGATCAAACGCTGACAGAGGATCTTAAATGGCAGGCAGATTTTTAAAAATGGAAATGATGCTTCATGTGAAAAGCTACAGACTACAGACTAGGGTATAAAGGCATATGAGATATGAGGTTGTAATATCACAATTTCATCATTACATGTTCATACTCACAGTCGCACACAAACATACACATCCTTCGGGCATAGGATTAACCAGAAACCCGTTTTCATGTTGCCATGTGCCTAATAAAGCTCTTTTGCTGTCCTAATTGGCCCTTTTGGTGCACTTCTTTTGATGTGCAGGGATGAGATAGAGGGGTGGAAACTGTCAAGCCTATTAAAGAAACAGGGCTCCTCTCCTCTCAGCTCTTTGGCCCTGCAGCCGATGGAAACTCACACATACACAAACACACATCTATTTACATATACTTTGCCGGCCCCAAACTAAAACTCCACATGAAAGCATCAAGCAGCTGTAGTGATCTTCAGAGGAGAACAAGGCTATCTTCTGCACAAAACTCTGAAAACAAAGAGATGTGAGTGTTTGAAAGAGACGGAGACAGAAACCTAAGAGACAGAAACCTCTGAGATAAACAGCACCGACAGACGAAATAGCCATAGATCAAGAAGAGTGGGGTTCAGAAAGTAAAAGAGAAAAACCTGAAGGAAGAAACACATAAAAAGACTAAATGAGGGGGGTGAAATGAGGTGAGAGTGAGCAAGACAAAGAGAGGGAGAGTGAAAATTCACTTGACAGAGTGAGAGAGTACAAAGAAATGAAAGTAGAGGCAAAACCAAATGGAGCGAACGGACAGGGAGATGAATGTGTTGGCGAGGTGCAGGTTTTGTAGTTTATAACATACCTGCTGGGAAATATTTCAGAGGGGCAGAGTAGTTTGTGCACAGTGACAGTGGATACATTTATTTATTTTTTTCCCCCAGGTGAAGACAGATACATATAGATAAATTCCTTAACACCAACCTATGGCCATACAAGCTGGCCAGGACACTGGCTAATAACTCTGCTTTGTAGCTTCTCTGGAGGAAAAGCTATGGCTTTATGTAGGCCACAGCATCAGCTGGGCTTTATTTAGCAAGCCACAGCAAAAACAAAAACACCTGCTTCAGTTTGTTCAGCAACTCTCTTTACTTCGTTTCAGTCAATTAATCACTATAAAATGCTTTAGATAGGACTGTAAATGGACTGCATTTGTTTAGAGCTTTTATACCAAAGCACTACACAGCATGTCTCTCATTCACCAAACACAGCACAGGCTTTACCTTGGTAAACAACTGGAGTTAGTGCCTTACTCGAGGATACTTTGAAATGAAGACAATTGGCGCTAAGGATCAAACCACCAACCCTGCCATTAATAGCTGACCTGATCTGCCTCCATGGGAGGGTTAAATCATGGATGGATCATGTGTAAGATGCAAACTAGTCAATCTAAGGCGAATGTTCTACTATGCTCATTTCCAGAACTATATTGTTATTTTGGGTCTCCACTAATGTAGCTTTGCATGATTCATGGTCCAAAACATCCTTATTTATCTTATATTGGCACTTCATGCATCCCCTCAGTACATTGTCAACCTGAAACTCTTACCAGTGTGGAGGTTCCAAAATCAAACCATAAACCTACTAAGTAATATGATTTATCATTCTAGGTTGGAAATGGCAACTTTTCAAATCTATCCATACATGTTCAAGCCCGAATTTGATCCAGGATATGAAGATGGACAGCACAAACATCAGCAGCAGCAACAAAGACTACAGCGGGACTTCTCTGTTTGGTAAATTGCATTCATTACCTGCTTATTGTGTGACATAACAGCGGATTTAGTCTTTCAATCCCAAGTGGCTAAAAAGCCGGCTGAGGTGGAAAATGTCTGGTGTCGGGAAATAACAAAGGTAACGTAACTAGTAAAATGCTTTTCTGCTGTTGCAAAACAACTGTATAGTATCTCCCAGCACCATCAGTTGTTTGTATGCTTGGTTTGGGGCTGTGTCTGGAGCTGAGATCACCATGGGCCTGCTGCATAAAAATAGACCCGGTCTTTGACTTAAATATAAATTTAAATCAGACTTCTTATAGACATTTGAGTTTACCTGTTACATAAATGATGACTAAGGTAAGACTGACTTTGCCTGTCGTGCAATATGTTATCTGTGAAATAGGCACTTCATAATAGGTCCACTGTTTAAATAAAGCATTGTCTACCTGTAACCCCTTGTCATAGTTTTAATACAGTGTATCAACCACAAGTGATTTTCCTTTCTCAATTTGTTTTAGAGAACTGAAGGCATAAAACTATTTCATTCATTGCTTCTTTTTTTTTTTTTTTTAATATACAAAAAAGCAATGATTACGGGGCATCCTAGTGGTCTAGTTATTAAGATCCATTCATCCATCCATTATCTAAACCGCATACCAATTACAGGGCAGACACATAGAGACAGACAATCATTTACGCTTACATTCATACCTACTTGGGCTGTGGGAGGAAGCTGGAGTACCTGGAGAGAATCCACGTAAACACATGGAGAACATCCAAACATGCAACGTATTAAGATGCATACCATATAATCCCAACATAAAATATATATATATTTTTTTATATCTCATTAATCATTTCATGAAACTCAGGTATATTTTGAGACCTGTTTGGAGGGTCCTGATCCCCAGGTTGGGAACGCCTGCTCTAAAGAGCACTGCTTCTCCATCAGGTTATCATACTGGTTTGTTTACCAGAACAACTTGTGCCGCAGAACACCGTCCCAAAGATCTGAACACAGAAGCTTTGCAGTAGTCTGGGTAGGAGTCAGCTCTAGATGAAGAATCAAAAGACTTCAGAAGCTCTAAACCAGTTTATTGTGTGAAAATTCACTGCGCTAAATAATATGTAGACACAGTTCTAATAAGAGTTCTTAATGCACATTATTATTTGTAAAATATGGTCTTACAAAATTGTCAAACAGCTGATGAACCATCAGTCACAAAATTACATTAGAATATTTGACACTTTTTGTAAAGTCATTAACTGACAAAATGAAACGTTTGCCGTCTGCTCCTGGAAAATTATGACATTCTGTTAATGATCTCCAAACCTAAAATGTGACTATCCAGTACTTTTCTCATGTCTTAGCTATAAAGTCCTGACTCAAGTCTCAAGTCAAGCCAAGTCTTGAGTCCTAATCAAGTCATGATGCACCCTTCACCACTGCCATGTACAATTGTTTGACACGAGAGCTCAACATCTAAATGTGATAAACTGAGGTAATAAGATAACAATCTTTAATCTTAGGAGGATATCAAGTCACTCCAAATCAGGGATGGTGAGGTTAAAGCCCAAGTAAAGTCACAAGTCATAAAGTTGCAAGTCTTTTCACTCAAGTCCATGTCACATCTGAAGTCAGCAGACTTATGAGTTTGACTGGAGTCTATCACAAGTCCGCACCTCTGATTGTAAATATTTTTCATCCCTGAAAGTTCTGCATCCTCAACAAGTTAACTATGGGTCCATCCCAGCTGGTGGCCGTGTCATGTTGGGTTGTGATCAAGGATGGGCCAACCTTCCATATAAAATGAATCCTGCCCTGCTTTCATTAAGCCACTTTTTATAACACTGCAGCAGATGGTGAAACGCACACACATACACTGAAGCTCACACTGCAGCCCCCTGAGGAGTAACCTCGCCTCCTCTCTCAACTTTTCTCAATTTTTCTCTCCCACTTTTACTCATCTATCGCCTCCTTCCTCACACCCTAACAGTGCAAACTTCAAAGTGGCTGCTATTTAGAGGTTACTCTAACTAGAGTAGAGCTTTTCCCGCACAAAACCGTCTAAAAATACATTTTAGTTGCTTCATAAGCATTGTTGCCTTTCCCAACTAGTAAATGGGTTATGCTCAAAAAGGGAAGGGAACAACATGTGTTTTCTCTGTTGTCTCAGTAATCTTTCTATAGGCTTTCTATAAGCTTCAGGAAAAAAAACATCTTGAAAATGTGCTTCAAGTATCTGCTCAGCACAGATCTGAAGTATCTGCTGAGAGCTGTTGCCATGCAATGAAATGAGGCACAGTTCGGGAATTAAAATAAACAACCCACGCGGGATGCTATATATGCCTGTATTTCAGAAAACCATTTAGAGGGTCTCTAAAATGTTTTTAGAGCTATTTCAATTAATCTGTCTGGTCTGACTGTAGTGTTCGACAGGTATAAGTCAGAAAATATGGACAGCTGACAGACATTTACCTAAGCGACTTACACAACATTCACAGCACATAATTTACATCACTTACATTGCCTCCACAGTATTTGACACAGCATGTGTAACGCACAGCCTGTTTTTCATGATCTCACTGACTAAGTGATGGGTTAATGGAGCAATGAGGAATTTCTGCACCTTTTCCTACATGTGACAGTGTGTTGAAACATGATCCTGTTTTCTGTCTCCTCAGTCTGTGTGTCTGCTGGTGATAACCATCAGGTCTGAGGTCAACAGACGCAGAACAGACCACGGCCAAAGGCTGACGGATTGCACCACACTGATTTACTGAGCACATACACACATAGAGCTGCCATAACCGCCACACAGCATACTTAACATGTATGCCCCTAAACACACCCCTACATTTTAGGAGTGAAATAGGTGGATGAATATTTTCATGGACAAAGCTGCACACACTTATTTATGTCTATGAATACGCACAAACATTGGTATGTGTGTGTCAAGTGTCAGTGCCAGTTTCCTCCTGTCAAACAGTAGGAGGCAGACAGGAAGCAGGTTGGTTTGGAGAGCACACAGGGGTAAATACCTTTACCTTTTATAGACATGCCCAATGGAAAGGCTGCATAAACAAAACACCAACGCCCACACACACACACACACACACACACACACACACACACATATAGTCCTAAATCCACAGGACAGGTGGCCTGGAGATTGCATCACAAACCAATAATGAATGATGTTTTTTTGGCCAACTTTACATAGCTGCTCAGTATATATTCAGCTCATTCCCATAATGCACTTCTTGTGCAATATTCATGACTGAGTGCAAACATACATGACTCCATCATTAAGGCACAAACACGCAACATGACAGGTGCTTCTCTCATATGACAGCCACATGCATGCACTCACATTGAGGAAAACTCACACATCCTGACTGTGTTTCAGAGAGAAATTTGATGATAATTTAAAAAAAATCTTACCTTTGTGGTAGTTCACCTGCTTGGTTTGCATGGAAAAGGTTCCCATCACAAGACCCATGTTGACTTCTGGCTGCAGACAGGTTGAGTGTGCTTGTGTGTGTGTAGGTGCGTCTGCCTGCCTATAATCAAGGTGTGCTAGTGAGTGTTCGCACAATAGGTATGTGTGTTGTAATTAAGTTAGTCCATCAGCCAGCTGTATGTGTGGAAGTACAGATATCACTTCTCATGCTGCCTCACACCCACACAGCTCTCCTGCTTCTGCTCGAGGGTGTGTGCGTGTGTCTGTGTGAGTGAGAGAAAGGGGGGGGTGTGTGTGAGAGAGAGACTGAGTGAATGAAATAGAGGGCGCACATGCACTCTGAAGCTACCTTTGTCTACGCTGTCACTGAAGCTGCCTATTTTACATCCCCTCGATCTCTCTCTCTACCATGCACACCCTCTGTCTCTCTCTCTCCCTCTCTCTCTCTCTCTCTCTCTCACTCTCTCTCTCAGTGTGTCCCCTGCCACCAGACTGTCATTCCATCAATTCCTCTGTGCCTCTTTATGTATCTGCCTCTCTCTGTCTCCGCTTCTTTCTGCTCCCTCTTCCCCTCCAATTCGTCTCAGTCGCTCTCTTTGTCTGTCTAGTGGGGAAAGAGGGATTGCACACTGTTGCACAGGAAAAGATGGAGACAGAGAGAGAGAGAGGGAGAGGGGTGTGTGAGAGAGAAGAGGAGGACAAAACTCAAGGGAGAGTGAGCGAGAGAGGGGGAAAATGGAATGAGAAAATGACGGGAAGGGAAAGGAGAAAAAAGGGGGGAGAAGAGACAGAAGGGACAGAGACAAATTAGGATGATTCACAAATGGCACAGGAGGTGAGGGGGATGGGGGTGAAAGAAGAGATAGAGAGAAATGAAGAGTGCAAGAGGTGAGGGGAGATAAGGGAGGGCTAGACTGATCAGTCCCCCTTTGCTATTCAGCAGGCAAACTGTCTGACTGTGGAGAGTGTATTTGCTGCTTTATCTGTACATGCACAAGTCTGACAGGTTGTGTGTGTCTATGTGTGTGGGTATACGTGTGTGTAATTATTCCGCTAGCGGGGGGGTCACAGACAAAGCCCTGTACATTTGACACCAATACATTTGCAGAAACACCGCCTCGCATATGTCAGCGCTGTAGACGTCAGACGTGTTTTTGCTCTCTCCATTCTGCTGATGAATCCATCAGCAGCACACAGATACACAACCATGCCACACACCCTCCATGGTAATACAACCAGGGGAATGACGCCAGTCCACAACAGAGTCCCCCTCACACATATACTCCTCTGTCAGTCACACTTAACCCCTTGATGCCCCCCATGTAACACCCTGCTGTTGAGATTGGCAGGCTGCACCGACGCTATTGACTGCAGCCCCTACTGAAATTCCTCACGTGGCTTTACTTAAGAAAACAATTTACAGCCGAGCCATCACTGTGGCTGAGCTGAGACCATCAAGGCCAATGATAAAGCCATTAGGCCATGGCATTCATTAAAAGCTACTGGCTGCAGTTGTGTGCACGCAGCTGATCAATGCAGAGTAAAAACAAGAGAAGGAAAGAGGAGGTGTGAGAGACTGACTGGAAGAGAGAAAGAAAATGAAGGAAGAAAGGGAGGCAGAGAGAGGTAGATAGACAAAGAAAGTGGGAAGAGAAAAGAGAAAAGGGAGCACTGCAGGGCAGGTGTGTGCGCGCGAGTGTGTGTGTATAGTGGGGAGGGACATTTTTGGGTATGCAAGAGCTCACCCCAACACACACACAGACATCTCCTCTTTCTCCTTTTGTAGCACTGCAGAAAGAGACAGATCAGACAACACTTTCTAATCAAAATCAAACACATCTCACACACATACACTCATGCACAAACACCCACCGGTTACCACAAGTAAGCCTGGCAATATATCAACAGAGAGACACAGGTTTTTAAATACACACTACAGCAGCGACACACAGCATGCTGATTAAATTCTGAAAGCTCGGCTGAATAGACGAGATAAGGGAGCGTGATTTGCTGTAGTGATGATGTTTAACTTCAGTGGAGGGGTTGCACACACATCTTTCAGTGGAGAGAAAGCCTTTGGTTGATCAAACACTTTGAAAATCCACTGAATAAACTGAAAAACCCCACAATGGAAAAGCCAGAAAACAGGCTCTTTTGATCAGTCTCTGCAAAGCTGACATTTTCTAAATACCAAATTTTCAAACAACAGCCAGTGAACTTATTTGAAGGAACCAGAATGTAGAATACAATAGAGTAGAAAAACACAGCTTCTAAATGCCCCATGTGGTGAGATTGGTGTGCCAATTAATCTTTCCAAGGTCAAGAATGATTCTCAATCTCATAATTTACCCCAAAATGGGCAACAAATTCTTCACATGCTCAGAATAATGGAAATGTGATCATCCACAATTATATAAGAAATGGGCAAACACAGCCTTCTGGGGGGAGACAGTGTGATACGATCAAAAGCTCCACAACAACTACTAAATGAGCCTGGTGGTGCAATTGGTTTATCAACTAGAATAGAATAAAATAGAATAATGAATGAATGGTGAATGAAGCATTCAGTACTAATGTAAAACCTTGTGCGGAAATGGGAATCTCCGGAGTGTTGGTAAACAAGCTTTTGTTATCAACCTATAAGAAAGGAGCTTTTGCCTTTGCTTCCCTCTTAGCTTGTAGGATATTAGATTTAGATTGGAAATCCCCTAAGCCACCACAGCCATCACTTTGGCTTAGTGATCTGACGCTTTTCCTAAAATGAGAAAAAAAAGAAAAGAAAAAAAAACGTATTATAGTACTGACTAAAACATTCATAAAAAAAACTTGGAACCCATTGATTTTGAAGGACTCAAAACTCTCCCTACAAACTGTCTGTAGTGGTATTTACACAGTACATATACAGCCTGATTCTTTCACCCACTAAACAACTTCACTACAGCTGACAGCTCAAGCAGAGTGTATATGTTTGTCTTTTTATTTAATTTTTTTAAATTAATTTTCTATTTATCTATTATCATTATCAATATAATGGTCATGATTATTATTAGTAGTAGTAGTACTGGTAGTTTTAGTATGTTGTAATATTTTTCATTTTAGTTCTCTTCCTTTTGTAACAAGGCAGCACAGGTTGGGGTGGGAGGTGTTTGAAACAGAATGGTCTGAAAGCAAACATTTCAGACAGTTTGTACAAGGAGATTCATTCTTGAGTTTGGGAAGTCCAACAGCATCCTGCAAGCTTCTTCAGCAAATGTAGCTGTATTTAAGTAAAGAGCTTTGGTCAATTACAACAATTAATCACTTGGTTGCCATCTATTGAATAAGTCGCTTACTATTTTTTTTTGATAATCGATCGAATCAGTTTGAGTAATTCTTTAAGAAAAAAAAAATGCAATTCTTTGATTCCCACTTCTTAAATGTCGATATAGTAAACTGAACATCTTTGAGTTGTGGACAAAACAAGACATTTGAGGACATCATAACATTTTCTAGACCAAACAACTAGTCAATTAATCATGAAAATAATCAACAGATTCATCGACAATAAAAATAAGCATTAGTTGCAGCTCTCTGCGCACACTTACCAAGGGTACCAAGGGACCCTTGGTAACAGAGTGACAGAGCACTAGAAACAGACGACATCAGCTGTCAGTGAACATTAGACTTAAAGAGGTCACAGCATCAATTTGAAGGGGTTAAAGTCATCACCCAGGAGTCAGTGGACGAGTGAAGACAGATCAAGGAGGACATTCACATTCAAGGTCAGAGACTGTCACAGACAGTGTTTTCAATATCGCAGCTTATTGGAACCACCTGCTATCATGTGACCAAAACTCCTTACTTAAGTGATGTGATAACACCTGAATATGTTCCATTTTTGGAGAAAGTTGTGGGTTAATGCAATATTAAACAACAAAGTAAGTTCACACACTTTTTGACCGTATCAGCATTAATCATTACCTTCCAAAACAGTTACAAATCACTCAAGGTTATGCTAGTTTAGCATCTAGAAATAATTGGGACTAATTAATTATTCTCTATTTGAAGATGTTTTACCACATATATCCAGATCTACTGTAAAACCTCCCTAACACCTAATCATTTTCAAGGAATCTAATACATAAGTCCTTGAGACATCCTGTTGACAAACACAAATAGACAATGTAATTGATGCTTTAATTTCTCAGTGGTTTAAACAAGGAAACAAAAATAGCTTTGCAGACCTGTGCTTGCAGTGCAATAAGACAAACAGCAACAGGTTCATCACATTAGGCAGATCGCCAAACTCTTCCAAGACATTAAGCCTGACATCGTCTGTGCTGCTACTCAGTCCTGTTCGGGGTGCTGTGGATCATTCTGAGTGCCAGCCTTCCTCTCTCTCATCATTTATTAACCATTACACAATGAACCTTTTACTAGATTGAGATGGCTGCCTGGATGAATGGACGGAGGGTAAGGAAAGGATGGAGTTAGACTGTGGAGTAGTAAAAAGAGGTGAAGTGTTTGACAGCACAGAAAGAAGGTGTTGACAAGCACAGGAAATGCGGTGAGAAGGCAGTGAATAATAAACTGACTGGGTAGCTGCTGCCCGGTCTTATGAGACGAAGGCCGGATGGAAACTGTCATAGTGATGACCACGCAGAGGAGAGGAGTTGAGGGCAATGAGAGCAGAGGATTGGGAGGGCAGCATGGAGGGAGGGCAAGAGGGAGTGAGTGAAAGAAATGAGACAGGGGGGCAATAACAGCAGAGAGGGAGGAGAAGAGAGCAACACAGATGAGGGTGGAGAATTTGTAAGGCAAGATGGATGGGGGGAGTTTAGGGAGGGATAGGGAAAGGCGAATGAGAGCAGAAAATTGGGAGGACAAAGTAGATAGAGGGGATATAGGTGAGGAGGGAAGAAAGCAGGGAGGAGGTAGATGAAATGAGGGAGCGAGGGAGTAGAAAATTATAGAAACAAGATGGTGGGACAGAGCAGAATAAGGGGGAGGAAAAATAGGCACAAGAAAGAGAAAGAGTACAAGGAGGGAAAACTGCAGCTGGCCACTAACAGGCTAAAATGGGCTCGGTGCCGTCTGACTCATCCCAGCAAACATTTTTATTTAATGGAGTGGAGAGTGGACGAGACAAGCTCAACGATGCTGACAGACATGGGAATGAGGTGTAACGCCGCTGAGATCAGCCAATTCCTGCTGTAAAGAGTCAATCACATGTCTGTTTTCCTCTGGCAAAGCCAAACGTGTCAGCTGCTGCTACACAGAGTCCAAGCTTTGCAACATGGCCTGACTGTAATCAATGTGCAGCGAGTGAGTAAACACTGCCAAAACCATTTTGCCTCTAGAGTAACATAGAGCCACAAATACTGATGCATATCATCGTCATCAGTTAAAGGATCATTTCACTCAAATTACAAAATATAAATTACCTCTATTACTATCAAGCCCTCCAGATAGTCCTGCAAAACTGCAGTAATTTCACTGGTTCCAGCTACTCAAACATAAATAAATGCAGATTTCTCTGAGTGTAGACTGATTATCTGTGAGATTTAAACTGTAATCTGCAATCAATATTTGATGATCACATGACCACTTGTATGTGAATGGGGTCACTTGTAGTCCGTGGTGGCGTTGGTAATCCAGTTATTTGTTATAAAAGTCACAATACCACAGTGTAAAAATACTCAGTTGCAAATAAACGTCTCGCATTCAAAATTCTACTACCAGCAAAATGTACTAAAAGGTAGAAGTGTTCGCTACACAAAATGGCAGTGAGAGTCAGAGTGTCAAATTAGGAAGCCGTCAAGGTCATGAAAGATGATTTTTTTTTTATCTTATGCACATGTGAATAATTTGTATACACACATTATCATCCTAACTGTTTGATGTCCTGGCTTCACAATGGTGGAAAGAACTCACCACTGATATCAGGACAAGAAAAACCCTACACACCATCAGTCAAAGTCTGAAAATATCCCCTGGTCAGTCTGCACCTTGCCCCATTAGAAGAACATTATAAAAATAAAAATCTTCTCTACCTCCTGACGGTTTCTAAATGCTGCACTTGAAGCAGTTCAGTTTATGAGATGAATGCTATGCAGGGCACTCATTCTTGTAATTTTGAATGCACTTGTAAGTCACTTAGATAAAAGACTTAATAAATGTAATGCAATCATGTGCACAAGATTAAAAAGCTTTTTTCAGGTTATCCCCTCAGTTTTGTTGAATCACTAGTAGACTTTATCATTGTTATGAGTAAAAAGAAACAACTTAATCTCCAACCTGAGTATGTCTCATCAGCAACAAAGCCAAAAACACCTGTGAGGGTACATAGGGCCTTTACTCTTTAACAATTTAACAAATAAATGTAGCGAAGTAAAAAGTGCAGTGTTTCCCTCTGAAATGTGGTGGAGTAGAAGTATAAAGTTGCATAAACTGGTCATACTCTAAAACCCAGAGTACACTATCTGCACAGCGGCAAGGAGACTAAAAAAGACGTTTCCTTGCTCAGCAGCAAATAGCGAACAATCAAAGTCAGCGGCTAGCTGGTGAACATGGTGGAGCCAAAACGTTAGATATAAAATACAGACAGATATCCATCTCAAGAGTTGGTGAAAAGCAAAAAGACCTATTTGGAGGGAATATTGGACTTACACTCGCCAGGGCCCTGAACCAGGAGGCGAGCCTGGCAGGTTATCCAGCTATCTTTGGGCTTAACTCCGGTTCTCATGAAGCTAGCTAGTTTACTCCCAGGTCACCATAGTAACATGTGCTGCAAGGACTAACCTGCTCCGGTACTGACCAATCAGATGACAGGAAAATATGACCTTCCTACAGGAGCCCGACAGCGACAAAAGAGTTTACAATACAGTCTCAAGCAGCTTCATACACTTTTACATATTTAGGCAAACAATATTCTTCCAACAATTACTGGAATATTTACAGATATAAATGCACAGGTATAATTGTATTTTTATTGCTAGATGTCACATTTACGCTCTGCCTATTTTATCACTGATAACAGAAATTTGTGATGATAACTATACCCTCTGAAGTTCACACATTGTTCAACATTAATATTATAAACATTTCAGTCAAACAGACCTTATAAGACAGTGACTACTTGTCTTCTCTCTCAGAGTTTATTTGGAAATTATTTCTAATGTTAAGAGCAAAACATCAACATGTTGTCATTGTCAGTATGAGCCTGTCAACATGCTGATGTTAGCATTTAGCTCAAAGCACTGCTGTGCAGCCACACACTGTCAACTCTTAAGCCCCTTGTTAAATGTAATTTTTCAATTACAAACTAAAAGTGCCACAACTTAAATACTATTCATAGAAATCCTAATGCCTTTTTATTTAATCCATTTGATATAAATGATGCAATTTCCAACTGAGAGCATGAAACTGATGTGAGTGTTATAGCTACTGCTAATTTTCAGCTCTTGTCCCTAGTTGGGCTTTCACATGTAAAATGTAGTTAAAATATACACTTTAATAGATTCAAACCACAATGGCTTTTCTGTCTCTGTGCCCAGTTCTAACAGACTGATCAGTGGTAACAATGTTATATCTGGAGGAACAGGGGCCTGTATTGTGAATCAGTTCTGCCCTGAGCTTTCTCTCCATGACAACAGTCTATTTCTCTCCTCAAGGCCACGGCTGCTGTTTTTTCTATCCCACAGTGAATCTCTTAGAAAGATTCACTGCTGTAGGCCGCCCACATATTTTATGTCACCTGTCAAGATGTGAAAAACGCCACTTTGCGGGGACCATATAACCTACTCCCTCTGGTCGATAGACGACACATTTGGCAGAGCTCTTTAAAACCTGGTCAGCATGAGGTGTTATAAACCAGGAGGGCACACCCATACTAAGCTATTTATGCATTAATTTTTCAGCTTGGTTGCAATATTCACTGTTTTTTGTTGGGGGGGTTTTTGCTATCAATGTTAAGACAGCATCACCTTGCCTATGGGTGCTACTGTACTCGAGCCCTGTCACCCTCCACAACTATTCTTGGATACAAACAGTTAGCACATGACACACTAGGGTGATGCCTTATTCAAAAGTGCAATTTCCATTTTTGTTAACTGCAGCTAAATCTTATTTCTTTACGCAAAGCACCCTAGTGGTTTCTGTGAACTGAATACAAACACCTCTATTGATTCTCCCTCTCCCTGTCTCTCATTTCCTCCCTCCTTAGCAGATGATAGTGATGGAAGTGTTAATTGTATGCAGCTTGGGGATTGATTACAGCATTGGGGGATGAGGTGGTGGGGGACGGTGTCTCCTCCCCTCAGAGACTTTTCCATATGAATTATTATGCATTATATTTTCTATTAAACATGCACTCTGCCCCCTATGGCACATTAAAAGTGATATGACAGCATTTTGGAGTTAAGCTGCAGTACACACACACACACAGAGGTGCAGAGTGCACACACTGGGAAAAGCACACACTAATATCCACATCAAAGCTTGTGTGCACAGAAGACACACATGTGCTCACTCTCATGTGCAAAGAGTGAAGTCACGCGTGCACACACACACACACACACACACTTCCCTCCTCTCCTTTTTCTCTGTCCTCATTTAGACATCAATCCCTCCTTCTCTTCTTTGAATACAAAAGTACAGCCCAAGTCCCCCTGACTCAAAGTAGGGGGGACCTGAAGCGAATATCTGATGGAAAAAAGGGGCTGCTGAATATTTCATTAAGTACTTATGACAAACACCTCAGATCTGAGTCCTCCTAGCCAATGGTGAACGGTCAGTTTAAAAATCCACCTCCATATCTGTCATCATTCATCAACCATCAGAGTAAGAGCCGCTTCATCAGCAAGCACTTTGAGACGCTGCATATTTAATGCTTCATTTGGTTAAGACTCAACTTCACTTTTGTTCTCATCTGCCCTGACAATGTGGGATCACAGGAATGGTGTGAAGGGGAAAAGAGGAATCTGGCGCCATCTGCTGTGCAGTCTGAGAGACTCATAACTGGGAAGAAAAGGAATAAAATGTTGGGGGGAAAAAAAGAGTCAAACCTTTCCAATGAAAGACTTGGTATTTGAATAAAACATTTAAAATGATAATTAGTGAAGTTAATATACAGAAATTCTGAGCCCGTGCCTTCTTTTCTATTTTTTGCCTTTTGGAAATTTGCTCTTCCAGGCGGGTAAACAGACAGGAAGGTGGAGAAGGATGATTAAGATTGCATGTTCCTCCCATTCCCAACAGAAAAGTGCCTTGAAGACTGGAAGCAGTGGGAGATGTTTCCTCTGAAGGGGGTTTGTCAAAGAGCCTCCGGGGGCAAATGTATAAAAGTTTGAATAGATTTCTGAAGAAAAGGGTTCATTTATAAGATGGTTTTAAATACAATGAGGTGGTGAAACAGACAAACAATGGAGGCAATACAGGTCATGAGCTGGATTTAAACTAATTTAACATTGAAGTAGCTGGAGGCTTCCTTGTCTTAAATTCTAGCTGAAGAAAAGGAGGAGTTCAGATGTATTTTCTGTATTTTTGCAGCGGATGTCCAGCCAAAGGCTGTTTTGTTTGCTTCTGCCTTCAGGTGCCATCATACGTGTCCAGACCACCACAGAGGACACTGTTGAGCATCCAAGCAGGTTGGATCTGTATGCCAGTGGGAAGCGCCTGAAAGCAGGCTGTATGGATAGGATAAGTGAAATCATGCAGGCTGTTTACAGCCTGGCACAGCTTGACAGGATGTTTACAGGGTTTTCAGAGGTAACAGGAAGCTGAAGAGAAGTTTAGGGCTAAGGCAGTGCATAAAGTGACACCCTGACAGCCAGAGATGAACAGAGAGGAAAACCAAAACGTTGAAAGGGATTTTGTTTGATCAGTAGCAGCAGCTAAAAGATGGGAGCAGAGCTTAAAAGAGGTCTGGAAACCAGCCTGAGGTTTCTGTGAAGTAGAAGCAAACAAATCAGAAATTCATCCAGTGCAGTTGTGTTTTAAGATTGCTTACTGATATATTATTTGGCCTTAATGCATAGTTGATACTAGCGACTGACAGGAAACAGGGTGGATAAACAGCTCTCGCTACAAAGAAATTGGGGGCACTGCAGTTATATTTTAGTATCGCAGACTGTTAGACCGACCTAACTTAGGCAATTTCCACATAATATCTGAAATTAATTTTGGTGAGTAACTAATTACATTAAAAACTGATCATCAGTGAACAAAAATGGCACTTACCCCTAGAAAACAATATAAAATAGCAGTAAGATCTAAGCCACTGCTTATTACACTCGATGTAGCTTTTTTACAATACACAACCTATGTGAGGTCAAAAAGTAACATTAGACAAACTTTTACACCAGTGCTTCCCAATCCTGGTCCTGGCCCTGCATATTTGCACAGATGTTTCCCTGCTCCAACACAGGAGATTCAAATGAATGGGTCCGTGTCAGGCTTCTGCAGAGCTCGATGATGAGCTGTTCAGTTGATTCAGGTGTGTTGGAGCAGGGAAATGTCTAAAACGTGCAGTGGAGCCCAGGACTAGGTCTGGGAAACACTCTTTTAAACTATCCCTGACATGTGAATGCCAACAAGCTATGTTTTATACATGTTTATATTTGGCCATTAAATGAAAACCGTTTAAACATTTTTAAACTTGGAAAGTGTGCTACACATTATAAGTTCCTGTCTACATAAAAATGCCACCACTTTAACTCAATTGTAGTGATTTTTTTTTTCCTGAGCCTTTATTTCTTTACCTTGCAAATTCCTCTAAAATCATACTGATTATCTCTGATTTTAAACACCTCTTGGATGTCATTTGTTTTTTACTTTATACACCTGCAGACCTCATTGTGCTGTTTTAAGATAAAATCTGTCAGTGTGAAATACCAATATGTTGGTTTCTTTGGTATAGTGATAAGTGATAAGTAGTGTTTTTTTAGCTTTAGCCTAGATTATAAGTAATTTAGTCCCAGTTTGCTTGATACATCTGGGTCCAGTCTGATTAAACAAAAAAAAAGAAAACAAAAAAAAGATGGAAAAGAGAGAATTGTTAAGTTTCTTCTTTTGGGCTGCCTATCATGTTGAGATGTAAAGAATAGATAATCAAGAAGACTTTTATCAGACCTAATCATCTTCCTCATCCACTCTTTTTCTTAAAGGTTCTTGAGCAGAATAGTTCTATGAATGTCACAAGATGTGATGTGATATCAGAATCAAGTGCAAATCTTTTTCGAGTTTTCGAGAGCTGTACTGCCAGTGTTTGATAGTTTAAAATGATGAAGTTAGTTAGGCATCAGTTTAGCATGTATGATTTTGTTTCTGTTGAACTGTATTTTCTCAGTGCTACCAGCAGAGGTCAATGCTGCTCTGATAGTCATTCTACATGGAGCTCAATCCTTTGAGTGTACCTCTATTTACGTTGACTTTCAGTACACAAAATATGCAAAATCTCAGTTTTTTCATTTAACACACATGCCATTACTGTTTCAGTTTCAACTATTTCAGTCCCAGCGGTTAATTACTGTGGCTCTTAAACTGTCCTAAAAGGCTGACACTAACTTTCAGTGAAGTGTTGAAAAGGCAGCCAGGCCCGTTGGCTATAGAAAGTACTGGCTCTCTTTGCCCTTTAATGTCAGCAGCTTTCTGAAGAAAAAGAGTCAGTGGATGTGCAAGTGAATGGATGCATAAATGCATAGATGGACGGATGGACGGATGGACGGATCAATACCTTAAAACTTGCCATTATTGACTAATTTTACTTATAATAAATCTTTCATGAATTCCAAAGGCAAGCTTCATATTTAATTTTTGGAATGAAGCTACTGTACGTCAGCCACAAGTTCATGGTGTGGCCTTGGAATTTTTGCGTACAGCTGTTAAATAGAGTCACATCTAGTCTTTTTCAGTAGTGCATACCAAGCACAGGAAGACAAACTTCAAAGTCAGAGTAATGGCGTCAGAGGAAGCAGCAGTTGTTTTTGTAGTACTAGCTGTATTGTAAAGAACACATAGAAGAAGGGTTAAAGGGGCACTCCACCAATTTTAATAACTAAGGGTCAACGTACTCATCATGACTAGTAGTATACAGCCTATGGGAGTTTGTGGCTTCAAAGACGCAGGCATATAATTCTAATGAACATGTGTTAACCAGCTGCATTATGGGAAGTGTAGGATCTAAGGCTTTTGGGGGTATGGCTCATACTAAAAATCATGATATCTTGGCCTGTCTTGCTTTGAATTAATCTGTCTCTAGCAGGTTCTCAAGCAGTAGAGGGCATCTACTTTTAGGAGGACAATGTTCAAGTTATATTACTTAAACAAGCTCCTGCACACTCTCCTCACCTCCATCGACACATTAGTGATGCAGCATTTTGTCATTTGAACTTGATCAGCTGGATCTCGAAAAATGATCCTTAAAAACAACTAAATATTCATATATTAGACACCATTAGAAGCCATTACAGAACATAAAACCAAGGAAAACTACATTAAATGAGACTCTCATTCCATTTACTCCAAATGGCTTCATAACAAATCAGTTTACTACTATCTAGTTTCTGATGCAGATAGTATTTGAAATTCATTTAAAATGGACTGTTCTGGGTAAATATTTCAGCAAGAAAGTTCCAAACTCTCTATTTATCAAATCAACAAAGCAGAACTATACGTTATTCATTGTTTCCAGCTTTGGTATTGAATAGCAATAGGTAGTAAACACAATCTATAGGACTACAAAATTGTAATGGCCTTTTAAGGAGCTGGACTGTGTGTGTGTGCATGTGTGCCTGTGTGTGTGGGATACAGAGACAGAGAGTTAAGCTCATTTGCCTTTATGGCCGTTGTTTAATCTGATGTTGTTGCAGATGCTCTTGCTCCCATCGGAGCACAGAAAAAGAGCAGATGCAGACCTGTGAGTGCCTATGTATGTGTGTGTGTGTTTGTGTGAGTGCCTGTGTGTGTGTTTATTTGTGTTTATAAATTTGTGTGTGTGTGTCTGATATTTTGCAGACCCAGATCTCTTGTTCCTGCAGCTCATTTCCTTATTGTCTGCATGGGTGTTTTAATGGCAATGTATTAGTGGTCTGTGTGGGTGTTTGTGTATATGTGTGTGTGTGTGTGTGTGTGTGTGTGTGTGTGTGTTTGTATGTGTTCTGACACACGCATGCTTGTGTTAGTATGTGGGTAGTATATATTTTATTTTTTTGTGTGTGTGATGTAGGGATTTCATGTTCATGTTTACTGCTGCTTCATTTTTGACTATGAGTCTTTCTTCTGTGGAGTAATTTGTTACACAACCAAATCTCAGCAGCAGTTCCTTCCTGACGTAGTATGTGTGTGTGTGTGTGTATGTGTGTATGTGTGTGTGTGTGTGTGTGTGTGTATGTGTGTGTGTGTGTGTGTGTGAGAGAGAGAGAGAGAGACCTTGAGGGCAATTCTATCCACCGTGGTTGAATGCTTGAGCCATCCACAAACATGTGTGTGAGTGTGTGTGTTTTCATCTGAGTATGTCTTTGTGCATCTACTGTATGTTTGTGACTGACTTCTTTGATGTTTCCCAACCCTCCAGACAAAATGTCAATTGGCTCAAAGAGCATTATACTGTAAGTGTGCGTGTGTATGTGTGTGTTTGTGTGTGTGTGTCAGTGTGTCTCCAGGCTGCTGCTATGCTGCATACAGTTTCTGAAGCATGTCTTTGTGTTTATTTCCTGCACCTTTTCAACGATAAAAGCACCAAAATACAATTGAAAAGTACCACTTTGAGGTTACACGCACAAAAACTAACATAACCTTACATATGGGCACCAAACCATGGATGCACACACACACACCAAATAACAACTAACCCTCCCCTTCCTCTCAGCATCATGTGTGTACGGCTCCTCTTCCCTGTTGCCACACAAACACGTTTTATTACTCACATTTATCACAAGCGTGTGTGCGCGCACACGCACACACACACACACACAAACACACAAACACACACACACTCTGCTCTATATCAACTTTATCTCTCTTCTCTATTAGCTGCTTACTCCCTTCATCTCTGTCTCCTTCACTCCTCCCTCTGGAGAACATACTGAACAGAACGAGGTCAACTGCAGACAACAGTGGAGACAGAGGAGAGTAAAGAAAAGAGTTGTATGAGCTGATGATGAAAGATGACATCGATTGGACTTTTCATTTCTGCTTTTGTGATGCTAATGTTCATCTGTGGCCTTGGTGCAATAAAACACCACACTGAATGCACACTTAGAACTAGCGTCAGTGCTTGCAACTTATATGGAATAATATACAGGAACTGACACACATTAACACCAATTTGCTTGCACTTATAACATAAACCATAAGACATATTCACTTACATACCTTTAATGAGAGTCCCAGTGACCAGTTTGTGCAGGGACAAGGCAAACTTGACAAGTCCCTGTTTGCAGCGTTTTGCACACCCCGTCATCCTGACAGTGACCTGGGACACAGCAGGCTGAGCAGGGCCAGAGCAGGACAGGGGCTTCCAGGTCCAAATCAGCAGCAGCAGCTGTGGCAGCACTCTCAGATCGAAGTGGGAATCAATACAACTTATTCTGGTGGAGTGAATGAATCCAACAGAGTGACAGAAGCGGAGGAGAGTGCGTTCTTGCTGTGTCGCCTTGCGTCCTGCTGAGCTGCAGGGAGAGAAAAAAAAAAGAAACGGTGATCTCCCTCTATTACCCTCCCCCAGTCCTCCTCTGCCTTCGCCATCCCACCTCTGAATGTGTCCAAATTAGTGACTGCTTGAGAGTGAGGTATGCATGGATCAAGAGAGAGAGAGAGAGAGAGAGAGAGAGAGAGAGAGAGAGAAATGAAGTGAGTTAAAGAAATAAACTATTTTCAAGTAAGACAACTACAGCTTGTTAGAAGTGCTCTTACAATCCAAGTTTCCAGGAACTTCCTTCCAATCTGCTGTCAGCCTCTGGGGTTGTAGTAATGAAACAATCTCATGAGCTTTTCATGCTTTTCTCTCTCTCTTCTTTCTCTTCTTCTCTTTGTCCCTGCTGCTTGTCAAATTCATCCCCCCTTTTAAGTGAGGAAACAGTAATCCACTTTCAGCACTAGTGACAATGGACAGCTCCCTACAATGCAGCGCAAACACACTGAGCTTGTTCTTTTTTCCTCTCTAGGCAAACACACACACAGACACACACACACACACACACTCCTCCTTCAGCCCCTCCCACAGACCTAAACGCGTAAATACACTTCATCATTTTGTAAAAATGAGCTGTGTGTTTATTTATGACTGTTCTTCTTTTTTTTCTTTTTCAAACGAGAACACTATCAGTAGAAACACAATATACTAAACGACTACTATACTACTACACTACTCTATAAAATGTAAATACCTTGAAACAGATTCCAGTATATAATAGCTTTCAGTGATACATGTCTTTACTGATTTTATCAGTAATTTACATATTGATCAGTAAGTTACATATAAAATAAAATATAAAACATGTACTGTTTGCTGGTTTAATCTATTGCTATGCATCTTATTCTATAAAGCATTATATATTTGTTTGTATAATCAAGTAATTGTGGCTGTGAGAGAAATGTTGTGGAGTAAAAAGCATGAAGTTGCACAAAATGAAAATAATACCTCAAAATTGTAGTACAGTAATGTATTCAGTTACTCTCTGCCACAGCAGGTAAGTACTGCTAACCACAGTATTACACTAAATGTTGATATATTTACTGGTTATCCCAAGATCCTCTACTTTATTGATTTGCTTTACTTTTGACCCCAATCTCAATTTATCAATACACCTCCAGTCAGACAGCAGGACTACCAATCAATTGATCAAGTTGTATCTGACCAGCCTTGTAATGGATTACATGCTGTTAACCTTTACCAGGCCCCTGATCCATACTGACCAGGCTTTACACGCTATCATCATCATCTGAAGCTTGGACGTAACTGGAGAGAAATGTCAAGATTAAAGGAGGGGAGAGAAGATGGGAAAGAAAGAGGAGCACAGGAGAGAGGAGGAAGGAGAAAGAGGATGCCAGGCTAATCTTATAAAGTCCTTCTGGGCTATATTTAGTACTGAATCATATATGACTGCTGGACTGCGGGCAAGAACGCAAAATACAGGAAAAAAACCCAGCAATAACGGCAAAGTTAAGAGGAGAAATGAAAAAGCAGATGTAAAAGGACACTATGGAGGGAAGAGAGAGAGATAGAGAGAGAGAAGGCAAAAGCAATGAAACAATAAAAATGCAAATGAAAGGCATAAAAACAGAAGAAATAGAGAGAATTGATGGAGGAGAAGGGGAATGAGCTGTGGAGTCTGCCAAGACGAGGAGGAATGGTGTTAGCTGGAGGTGGGATGTAAAAGTCGAATTCCCACAGAGTCATGGTGTTATTTGAAATCAAAATGAAAGGTTCGACAGGGACTGGGATCAATACTTTTCCGCAGATTCTGAATGTTCTGGACATACTTCATGAAGGCAGAGGACGGTGGAATGAGGAAAACAGCAAGAGGGCAAGAAAAGCAAGAAAGCAAGAGGAGAGGCGGGGGAAATGAAAGCAAGTCAAACTGTGGAGCGGAGGAAAAGAAGGGGGAGGATTGTTTTCTGAGACGCCACCACTGTTTTGGCTATTAAGCATGAGGGAGATTACTGTGTGGGGGAATTTGCATAAACATGCTTCTCTATTACGCCCCCATTGTTCATGATTAATGAGATTAGGGTTGCTTTTGCGAACAGATTCAAGGATGTAATAGCAGCTAATTGCTTGTCTCTTCCCAAATTAGAAGTTGTGTTGTTTGATGTTTATTTCAACATGGATTTGCTCCAAATGATGAAGCTCTCATTTCTCTTCCTGGTAGGAAAGAGTGTACCTGATCTGCTGCTGTGGATGATAAAGATGTGCAGAAAATTGAAAGGGAACAAGAGTGGAGGAGAGGAGAGGAGCTTGAAGAGAGAGAGTTTCATGATGCACAACAGCAATAAAGCTTCAAATTGAACCGGAAAAGGGGCAAACTGGCAGAGGAAAAGCTTGAAGAAATGAGAAAAAAAGGAAGTAATATACTGTAAACTACTCGGTGAGAAGGAAAGAGAGGGGGTGGAGATAGGCAGACAAATCAACGAGACAAAAAGAGAGGAGGTTGCTTTGAATGCTGTAGATCTGTCAGAATTGAATCACAGGCAGCCAGCTGTAAGCTCTGATAGTGCTTTGCCTCTAAATATAACAGGCTGAGATGGACAGATACGGCCATAACAACAGACACAGAGATGGTGAGAATAAAAGAGGCATCACAACACTGAGGGGCAGGAAACAAAATGCCAAATCTGTAGACATAGAAAAAGTGGAAAAACCCAGCAGCTGGTAATTTTTATGACATTTTTAGCATGTTTGAATGTGTTGGTATAATATGTAAGTCCCACACACACATATACACACTCAGCAGGGATAGTGGCACAACCACGGCACTGCTGTCGGAGAACACAACAAAAGAAAACACAACAACCTTCCAGCATCAAGACCCATCTGCCCAGACACTGCAGTGGGAGAAACCCACTTTTAGAGCTCCTCTCTGGGTGTGAGCAGCAAACGTTACCCCGGAGGTCTGGAAGTTGACTCCAGACCGCCATCCCACTTGAGGCCACGGATGCTTAAGGTGTCAGTAGCAGTGATGGAGTGACAATGTCCCCTCTGGGTGAAATTAAAACCTCAACACACCATCCCTCCTCTCCTCTTTCTCATCTGCCGCTCCTTTTTTCAGCAAACCTCCCCAGCTCGAGACACCCCGCTGATGGCAACTGTCTGTCTGCACATGCACAGATGCCCAAACACACACACACACACACACTCCTGCAACAAGGAGATATCCCCTGCAGCGCTGATAGGCTACACTCACACACATAAAGACAAGGCTCCAGAAGTGTCTTTTAACGTCACAAATGAAAATTCTAGCAGGAAGCTCGAGCCCAGCTGTTGTTGTCACTGACACCTCTGTGACAAGTCATGCATACACACTTCATTTTATCCACACCTCCTGTTTTCTTCCTTCTCCCCAAACACTCTCTGACTCCCATGTTGGCCTAGACTCAGTCAGAGCTCTGAGTCTGACATCATTAACATCCAACACGGAAAATTAATTAACAACGAGGTCACTAACTCATGTAAACAAGACCTTCAGTGTGCACCACTGTACCAAGGCATACGCTTCATATGTGTTGGAGTGTGTGTGTGTTAATAATGAAGGTGAGTCTCCCTGGAGAGTGTAATGAGAGTCCTGTGGGTCCAGCTGAGCTTCTTTAGGCTGATTCAGTGGCGTCAAGCAGCTGCACTGCAGTTTTTATTGAAGCCTCTTCATTTGGTGCAGTGCAGGACTACAGAAGACCACCGATGTATCTAAAACTTGAGTCCACTTGAGATCCAACACACAGTGCAACTAAAAAGAGGCCCGTTGTTCCACATATATGAATTGGATTTGTAATGTAATGCAATGTTTGTCTCATATACAGTATAGAAAAACACTGGTTGAGTAATTTTCGCTTATGTAGCATTTGGACTATTATAGTGCAAATGAAAAATATACAGAACTACAAATTAGATAACATTTTATGATTAATATACAGTTTAATCAATATCATTATAAAATCCTGGAGTAGATACACTTGGGCCTTATGTGCCTGACCTTTCCTTCACTCATCCGTAGTGTGAGAATTTTTTAGTGCGTGTCTTAGTCTGTGTGTTGTTCACACAAGTATGATGCTGGTGGAAGAAGAATGTAAAATCTTTACTAAACTAGAAAGTATCGATACTAGTATCAATACTGTAATATGAAATATAAGTATAAGTATAAGCCCTGCATTAAATATGTCACTTAAAAGTACTTAAATATACTCATACTCATGCAGAACACTAGCTCCTGCGTGTATAGTGTTGTTGTTTGATAGTTCAATCTCCAACAGTGCATCATGTTTTCTAAAGTCATCATTACTTAGATGTGAAATCTTTATCAGTAGTTTGCAGTAGTTTATCATAAATCTGTCAAATCAAAACAGTAGAGTAAAAAGTGCAATACTTCTGTCTGAACTGAAGTGGAACAGAAGGATAAAATAACTATGTTTAAGAACAGTATTTGAGTAAATGTGGTTCCACCACTGCAAAATGACAGGTAAGGGCTAAGATGTCTCACCTTTCTTTTGGTAAATTTGGTTCATCTGAGATTTAATTTGTTTGTGTGCTCGTACAGTGTACTGTGAGAAGAAGAGGAATGAAGGTTTTTATGTTTGGTTACAGATGAGGTGTGCTTCCTATACACACACACACACACACACACACACACACACACTCTTCTGCCACCTGGTACTCTTTCTGCTGAGCATGAATGATGACGTTCTCAGAGGAGCTCCTAAAGCTGCTGAGCACAGCGGGGGATCATTAAGCTGCTGATGCTTCTTGTTCTTCTCCCACTTCAGTTTCTGGTGCTGTGCCTGGTTTGTATTGAATGGGAGAGGAGATGCACTAAGATGTTTTAGGCCACTTGAGCCCGTCTTTATATGCACGCCAGCATCATCCACTCCACTAAATCTCTGGTCAAAGCACGTCAGACGTAGCGAGGTACCTCTACTCAAGTATTCCCACTGTATGCAACTTTATACTTCTACTCCACTGCACCTCAGAGGCAAATACTGTACTTTTACATTTGTCTGAAAGCTTTAGTTACTAGTTACTTTTCAGATTACATTATTTCATACCCTGTGAAAATCATGCATCTGGGTGATTTACATTTTTCTGGATCACATGTTCCTCTGTGGGTTATGAGTGTTCCTTCTTAAATAAACAATTTATAGTACCAACAGTATATAAAATACTTAATCATAGCACAACCATAAACAACTACAGCAGTAAAAGGCAGCATACACATTAACGTTGCAGTAATATTCATCCAAAAACATCGTATATCTTTAACAGTAAAACACTGACAGCAACCATTTTTCTGCTGAGTGAGTTCTTTTACTTTTATAAGTAAACTTTGATGATACCTATTTCCAATATTTTTATTTAAATAAGGTTCTGAATTCAGGACTTTCACTTATGGTGGAGTATTTTCACAGTGTGGTATAGATACTTTTAACCATGAATGGCTGCCATCTAGTGTTCAATTAAAGGAGGTGTTTGAATTGAACAAAAAGGAGTTTCCTAATTATCTACAAAGCAATCAGACAAATGTTTTGTTGCTGTCCTATGAAAACCACAAATCTCCACAATATCAACCTTAATGACCTTTGTGACCATAATCAAAAGGGTTTTAAACCTCAGTTTATTGGACAATTCAAAGTCACCAAAATCTGGAGATACATGGTTTTCTCTAGACAGCAATTTTTCTCCAAATTGTCGAATCTCAACTCTGACTCCATTTTAACAAGAATATATAAACCAGAATTGCTAATGTTTAAAACTCAGTTTACATACACACAGAGACGCTACAGTGACAGTTAATATTATATAAACATTTATTCTCTGTACAGTCATAGGGAATCAATGGGAAATCAATATTTTTTTAATTACTGATAGAAAAATACCTTTGCTGCACCATGATAACTTCACACCCGTCATACAGTAAGTAGCAAAAGAACATCATATGTGTGTTGTGAATATTGTATAAAACAACAATGTGAGCGTGCAAACATAACATCTGTTAAGAAAAACAAAGTGCCACTCATACAAAAAGACGTACAGTTTGTGATACACTGGCATAATATAATTATAGTATTCTCTACAAAAAAATATCAGTGATAATCTCTTTTAAATTTCATCCTCTAGACATCAATAATGACTGTGTGCAAATTTCAGAACTTAAATATCACCTGACTTCTGTGTTTAAATGACGAGAGTGAGGAGAAGGGAACAGAGAAGAGTCTTTGGAGTGAATCACCTTTTCTCATATTTGGCTTAATGTGTGAAAATCAAGTAAGATGACCTTCAGGTACAAAGTTGCGTCTGCACATCAGGCAGCATGTGCTGCTTTAAAAAAGGCTTTTCTTACAGTTCAGACAGTGAATGTTCCTTTAACCAGCTGTCCATGTCACAGAGTCCAGAGAGGCAGATTTGGCCACATGGTCTCTCAGTGTTGAACACAGTGTTAAAATGTGCAGCAGATGCAGACGTCCCTCAAACTTTTTCTGTCTTGGTTGAATAATCTTGGTAAATGTTGGTGTCACAGGCAGCTTTTGACAGTAGGATTGATCTTGGCTTCATATAGTTTGCAGTGACTTTTGATCAGTTTGTAAGGATTTGTTTGATTGGCAGCCAGTCTGGCCTTTCACCACTTAAATGCAGCGTCCTATCCATTGGAGAGGTGAATCCAGTGGACGGGACTCTGAAACAGGAGGTTCTTCCAACGAGGATCGAGCTAATCCTCGCCTGCTTTTACACGCAGAATAACTCACAGAGGCAGCAATCTTACAAAATAAGATTTGTTTGACATCTTCAGTGAATTGTTTTGAGGCTTAGCGGGTGGCCACAGGTCACTACATGTTCATAGGCTGTTGACGACAAGGTGAGTGAGATGAGTTTTTCTGATTGGTTGACCTGAGCCTGAGGGTATCCCAGCAGTGTCACGGCTCCGCCCTTGCTGTAAGCTGAGGTCGAGGTTAGGACGGTCCCTTGGAGGGCTGCAGCTATAGATGGCTGTGCAGTGAAGGACGGACACACACACACACACACACACACACACACACACACACACAACGCACAGGACACACAGGACGCAGGGAAAAATAGATTGTCACAAGTGTTGGAATGAAAAAAGCATCTTAACCCCTTTTTAAATATCAATTAGATTAGATTGGTGTTCGCTGCAATGTCATAGTTATCACATATATGACAAAACATACATGACAAAATGGAAATATTCAACCACACATTGTGTACACTGATACATAAACTACCATTCAAACACTGGCCACTGGCAGTGAAGGTTGCTGTAATCCTCCAGAGATACTGACAAAATAGTAAAACACTTGCAGTACCAATTAAACATGTAAAAGCTAATATCACTAGACTTACGTGCTGACCTGTGCCACCACTCTGTTTGCTGTGAGTCAGTGGTGGCCTGCTGTGGCTGGAGTCCTGTACGTGGTGTGGACACTGTTTGAGCTGAGACCATTAGAGCCCAGCGTTTTTACACTGATGTGGACTGGGACACTCAGGTCGACATTCTCCAGAATACACTGTAGCAAGGGAAGCAAAATGCGAAGTATGTGAACTGCTGTTAATAAGTTTAACATGATGCAGTAATGCGCAGGTGCTAAGCATCAGATGACAGAGTGATACCTTGGTGCACGCTGAGCTCATGACAGATTTGTGGAAGTCGCCATCTACAAACACCTGAGAGGTGACAAGAAATAGTACAAGAAGGAGCTTTTGGACAAATAAATCTTCCAAAATCCAAAAACAGACATCAGAATCTGGCTGTCTATCTGTCTGTTCCTGTAGTTTGCTCTGCTTACCCTGTATCCGTACACAAATGTGCCGTTACTGCAGCCCAACTCGTCCAATGGCGGCCTCTCCCAGCCAATCATGAGGCTGCTCTGGCCCACTGTATTGATGACCTCAACAGAGCAAACCTCGGCTGGAGCCCCTGGAAGTGATGGGACAAAGAAAGATCAAACACAGCACCCTTTCTTGCTTTGTACAAAGTAATGCTTGTGATGCTGTAAATTCAATGACAAACAATGAAGTTTAAATGAGCACTAAGCAATTTATTTCTCTGTTAAATGACAGGTTACTGTTACCGTTCACCTTTTAACTTTGAAATTGTTCTCCCTCAACAAATAAACACAATGGGATTCGCTGCAAACTGAACTTGATAACGAATCCATGCAATTTAGTATTTGTTTATAGTCATGTCAGTGTGTTTCTGTGTGTGGGCAATAAACAGCACAAGATCAAACTCAGAAACAGGGACTCAGATTACAGCAGTATACAACCAAAGCTAATATTCTACAATCATAAACTGCAGCATTATGCAACATATTATATGAAAGATTATATGTATTACCTGGTTTGGGTGTTGCTGTCTTGGTCTTATCTTGAGCACCAGTGGAGTTTCTGGCACGCTTGTTGGATCTTTCAGGGGAGCAATGAGCAGACTGAGTGCAAGATGCAGACAATACATACAAGTTATATGCAGGGGCAGCACCATCCCTTCTAGAGGGCATGTTGGAGTGATCAGCCTTGGGGGCAGTTGTCATGCCAGGGGCAGTCGAGCCTGAGGCAGTAGTTTTTGGATTCGTGTCAGAACATTTTAAGACATCAAAGGTAGTGGTTAAAGGAACAGAAGCTGTGTGTTTAGCATCAGATGTGTCAGGGATAGCAGAGATTTGCTTTGTCAGTTTGGGGGATATTGTCATGTTAACACCACTGCTTGAGGTGGATTTGGCTTTGTTAGGTCCCATAGTGGCAAAAAGAATGTTAGAAGTGTTAGAAAGAGCAGACATTGCAGTTTTGGATGTGTCTGCTTTAAAGTGATGGTTAGTAAACATGCCGGGACTGAATGTAACATTAGCAGATCTACTAGCAACTGCATTATAAAGTGTTGTTGACTTATTAGCGGCTGCCACTGCTGGAGCGTGGTTAGCTTGGCTTGAAGCAGCGGTGGCTGGAGAGTTGGTACATGGTGTATTAAAACTGAGAGTCTTTGTCTGGGAGACTGGTCTCAGGTCTGCAGGAGCTGCAAAAGAGAGGCTTTTCCTGGGCTGCTGTCGTCTTCCTCTGCTCACTGGAGCCTTGGAATGAAGAGAAACACATTTATTGGACATATCCTCTGATGCTTCAGCACTAACTTGCTTCTATGTAATGCTGCGTGTTCAAAAAGCTTCAGTGTACCTGATAGCTGCTCATTAGAGTCTTCTGGAGTTGCTCATGTAGGTTGATGATCTTCTCAGGACTGCTCAGCCTCCTGCTCACACTGACATGTGTGCTGGCGGAGGGAGGAGGAGGACTCAGCAAAGATCCAGGCGAACTGGTCGGGTCTGGGGAGGATTTCCCTTTCGTGTCTGGATGATGGAGTTTCTTGGGTCCACTGGCAGAGGGAAAGAGCTGTGGTGGGATTGAGAAAAATGGAGGATGGTAGTGTTTCTCTGAGTTTCATTTATAATTTTAAGTATAAACAATTTAAAGGAATTTCTGTCTGGCATTATTCAACACTAATACATATATTCATGTAAAAATGAATGTGAAAACCTGTTAAAGTAACTGCAAACAAATGACACTGTGGCTGAGACAACTCTCTCACACTGGTTTATTATCTAAATGATAATTTCAATTTTTAACCTTTAATGTTAATGTTCTAATTAGGGCCACAGGCAAACAGGATCTTTGCTATTTTCATCAAATGTTTTTGCTCTACTGAAAATAATAAAGATGTGGGATGTGATTGTCGTGTGACAACATGAAAGAACAATTAATACTTTTTTTTCTGTAAAGTGATTTAGCATACTTTTCCCCTAAATCAGGCATCAGGTAGCACAAAATAAAATAAACTATAGAAGCCAGGAACTTGATTATTTATGAGAATTATTCCACAAAATAAATGCAGTAACGTTAATTTGCTGTTTAAAATGTTGCATCTACAACAAGTAGCAACAAGTAACCCTAAGTAATGTGGAAAAACCTGTTAAAATGAATGAATATTATTATCATATAATTGTTTGTATCGCCACACCTGTACTGTATCTTTCAGAGTTGGAATCACAGGTGATGGTGTCCCTCGGGCACTGCTGTGCTCTTGCACAGGTGAGGTTGGCACAGGTGAGTTGGCATTTTTCTTCAGTGATCCTGTTGGTGCAGGTGTGACTTCACTACTGCAGTTTTGACAGTTTGTTGTGGATTCAGCTGGGACTAAAGATGTGAGTTTTTCACTTTGTGATTCTCTGCATTTCTCTCCAGACTCAGGTGTGAATACATTTTGGTCTTGCTGATTTGTAAGTGGGGATATAGTAGAGCAGCTCTGATCAGGGGTGAATCCAGAAGTGCAATCTTGAAATTTTGAAATAAATTCTGTTGTAAACCCAGTGCTGTGATCTCGGGTCTTTACGTTGGTCCCTGATGTGAAGGCTGCTGTGTAGTCCTGCAGCGCAGTGTCACTGAGCAGCTGATCAACCTGCTGTGTGAGTGTAGAGTCCACGCTGCACTGTCTGTGCATGGCCTTCATCATCTGAGCCAACATGCTGTTCCTCTCCTGACACTTCGCCACCAGGCAAGACAGCTTGGCCTGTAATTGGACAAAACACCTGTCAGTCAAAGTCATCTAACAATAGCTCGCTGACAGTCATACAGACTAAAAAAGTTGTCAGTACTGTGACATGTTCCACTGTACGTTTATACTTTCCTCACCTTTAAAGGAGATATATCCAGATCCTTCTGGCTCTTCTTTTTCAGGAGTGCATCATACTTAAGTACAAACAAAACACAATTAATCACATGAAGACTTCATATCAGCTCATTACATTCATCTAACTGCTGTAACTATCAAAGCCACAGCTGATTGATTCCACACCTTAGCTCTGATGTCATTGTAACGTGTCCTGAGTGAGACATGGGCAGTGCTCAAATCATCCTTACTGCCTTGCTGTCGTTTTAGCACGATATATTCTGAGTTTAGCTCCTCTAGAGCCACCGTCTGTGAGATTTTACATACACACATATACACACAAACATATACACACACACACACACACACACACACACAGACACACACACAGATACAAGGAATATTATTATTATTATTATCATTGTTAAAGAGGTAACTCTAAGAAGAATACTAATTCTAAAATAAAAAAAACACATTTTAAACCACCTTAAAAGCTTGTGAAAAAAGATCAAAAGTTCATGTGGTAGAGAGTTCCAGAGAGCTGGACCATGATGATCGAAGGCACTGTAAACTGATTTAGTTTTTAAGGAGTCAAAACATATGAAAAGAAGGTTATTCTGCCATGCTTACTTTAGCTTTGAGCTGAGCTGTGAGGATGTTGTATTGCTCCTCTGTTTGTGTCTTTAGTGACAGAGCATCAGTCCTCTCCCTGACCAGACTGGTCATTTTGCTCTGCAGTTCCTTCACCTGCGGCAAACACAAACTCTGGTTAGGTCTAACTGATAAGAGAGACACAGACAACAGATGAACAATGACTTTTCTGCAAGCAATATCAGAGACAACAGGGTGTCCAAACTATGGCACATATTTAGAGCTTTATAAGGTGTTAGGAAGGCTAATTAGGGCAGGCACTCCTGTCACAGCAACTTCATATATGTGGTGTTTTAACCCTATGTGCATATAGATCTTATATGCAGTGAATTGCCAAAGCAAAAGGCAATATTATGGCTCAACATTAAGTTTTTACAGCATTTTTTATGTTTGTTGGGCAGAATACCTGGGTTACAAGGCTGTCGTTTCCTTTCCTGGTTTCTTCCATCTGAGTGGCTACATCAGTCAGCTTCATCACCTTGTCAGCTGCTTGGGCCGTCTTCCTCTCTGCCTCCTCCCTCCTGGCTTCGGACTGACACACTTCACTCTGCAGCCTCTTGATCTGAACATGCCACAAACATACACACAAACACACTGAGTGAGTGAAAGCTCCAATGGCTTGAATGGATTGTTTTGGCCAACTACTGTTTAGTCTAATCAACAGAATGGCTGAAGTTAATCTTATTGTGATTTCACGAAAAATTGCCACAAATGATGAAGAAAATGGATATTGTGTAAACTCACATCTAAATGGCTCTTGTCCAGTTCACCTTGTGATCTCTTAAGTTCTGCTTCCAAAGCTTCAATCTGCCTCATCAGATCATTTTGCTCATTAGTTAGATGATCAGTCTGACGTCTTTGTGATGCATATCCTCCTGCCCCAACAGCAGTCTCAGTTTTTGTGTTTGGATTCAGCAGATGCTGTTTCTCAGTGCTTCCCTCTGTTTGTGTTTGGCTGGAGAAAGCAGCTTGGAGACGGTCTCTTTCCTCTCTCAGGCCCTGAAGTAACAGCTTTATCTGCTTTTCTTCCTGTTTCAAACAACTGATTGAATGTTCAATCCTTTCTTTTTCTTCTCTCAGGCTGCTAACTGATTTTATCAACTTGTCACAGTCTTCCTGTAAAGTGTAAGATGATTGTTCATTGTCTCTCTGTTCCTTCAGAGACTTAAGGGAATTGGCTAGTTTGTCTCTTTCCTGTTTCAGGCAGAGCACTGCCTCGCTTAACTGGACACTCTCTGTCTGTAAACTCTGCAGTGACTGTGTGATTTGATCTCTCTCTTCTTTTCCATTTGAGAGGGATTCTAACACTTTCTCCTTTTCTCTTCTGAGACCAGATAAAGACGTAGTTAGCTGCTCTTTCTCCTCTTTCAGGCCACTCATTGACCTCATAAACTGGTCTCTCTCATCTTTCAGCCCACAGATGGACCTCGTAAGCTGCTCTCTCTCTTTCTTGAGACCAGACAGAGACTGAGAGATGTTATCTTTCTCCTCCTTCAGTCCCCAAACTGTCCGAGTTAACTGCTGCTTCACTTCCGTCTGTGTTTGGACTGACAGAGCTACTTCTCCATGCTGCTCTCTGAGGGAATGTATGTCACCTGAAAGTTCCTGTTGTTCCCTTTTGAGGCTCTGGATGAGCTTGGTCAGCTGGCCTACTTCATAAGTCAGTGAGCTAACATGCAGACTGCTTTGTAAGCTCTTCTGCAACAAATTAGACTGAGCATCATGTTGCGAACCAGGTGCTGAAGCTTTTGTCAAATCATCTGCTTGTTGACTGGACATTAAATGTGGTTCTTCCCCTTTTAACACATTTTCCACCAAACTGTCCACATTTTCTTCTAGGTTATTTTGTTGAAAGGTTCCAAATTTTGTAGCTGTATAATCAGTTTGCATTTGAGATCCACACAGTTCATTATCAACTTGTGATTCCTCCACATGTTGTTCACTCTCCATTAACTTTTGCTGCAGCTCCATGATGGTATTGAGATCATCCTCTGTCTTCTTGGTGAGTTCTGTAATTAAACACCCTTGCTCCTGATTTTCCTGTTCCCACCTGACTCCGTCCTCCTCTAGCTTGGATATGTGCTCCCTTAGCTGCATTTCCTCCCTCTTGAACTCCTCCTCTCTGAGCTCAATGTGAGCCAGAAGCTCCTGAATGCGGTCCGCCAAGGCCTGGTTCTCCTGATTCAGGGCCTGGGCAAGATCTTCCTGGGCCAGAGCAAGAACTGTGTTATCCTCAGCTCCATCACTGGTGGGTAATGTGCCAATCTGAGTATGCAAATAGGTAGAATCTGATCAGTGATATACTGGAAAAGTGTGTTACTGAAATTTTGTTGGAATCTCAGCTGCTTAAAACATTTGGGAATACTGCAACGTCTTCGACATACCTTTTCTGTTGAAGACCCCTGCTCCACCTCTGCTTCTTGTTCCTCTTTCCTGAGTCGTAACTTCAGTCGGGTATTCTCTTGAGACATCATCTGCAGCTGCTCCTGCATGTGCTGCAGGGCGACCTCTAGGTGGTCACGTTGTTCTTGAAGTGCTCCAAAATCCTCCCCTAACCCCAAGCTTCTGTAGGCTTCCCTCAGGGCATCAGATTCCTCACTGGGACTTTCCTCCAGGTTTAGGACCCCTCTGGAGCACCAGGTCCCCAGATTAAACTCATCCACTGTCTCTGTAGACAAGGAAAGTGACTGGAGGCTGGGGTTGGTTTTGGATCCAAAGTGACGAAAGAGGTTCAGGGGGTCATTTTTAGGCTGAGTTTCTGATTTGGCAGATGAGGAGTGATCCTCTTTGATGTTCTGTGTGTTCTCTGCTGCTTCCTGGTGGTGAACATGTGGAACTGCAGATGAATGAGGCTGGCCCCTCTCCTCAGTCAAGGTTTCATGAACCTACATACCAAAGTTGTAAATCATTCATGTAAACATAAAAATTACAAAACACTCAATAATACAACATAATCCAAATTCATGTCTTTGTTGATGTTTAGATACATGTGTATAAGTGTTTACAATAGGGGAACGGATTATGTAACATCCTAGTAATAGATACTTCAGTCTGCTGGCATATTCACCCTTATTATCCTGTAATATCCTCTCATGAAATAAATACATTAAGCCAATAACAGAAACAGCTGACTCAATATTTGTTGATGCTTCAGTTAATTCTACAAACCATATTTTCCCTATCAGCAATGAAAAACTAGTAAAAATTAATCACAGAAAACAGCTGCCTAAATTCAAAATAATAATTTGCTGAAATTTGTGAAATGCTGATCTTAACTGTGTTTTATCGAGAGAGTCTTAAAATTGGAATGAGGAAATCCCCTTTCTATCATTTGTAGGGCACTAATAATCCTCTTAATTCAGACAGGCCTTCAACAAACGCTCCTACCACATGTGAAACGACTGGCATGGAAGCTGAAGATGAAATGTGTTTCTTATACTGTAGTCGAGCTTGTTTTCTTCTTGAAGACAGGAAAACCATTGTGCAATCAACCATCATGTCTGTTCTTGACTTGTGCTTGTGAGGTATCCTGTACTCTCAGGCTGCTCATTACACCTTAGCACAACTTGATATCGTTTACCTCTGTGCCCTGCGTTTCATTGCAGGAGATAAACATCGTTCTAATCCCTGAGTACTATATGAGAAAGTGCGCTGGTCCTCACTAACTACAAGAAGAGAGCTATACACTATCATTTTTGTTTATAAATGTCTCCTACTAGAGCTGCCTCAGTATATTATGCCTCTTCTCAAATCATCAGATGAGATCCCAGGGCTGACTCTTGATAACCCATAAGTAAATATTGAACTTGGGAAGACTGTCTTCCAGTACTCTGCAACATATAAATCAAATGAACCACAAAGGCCAATAAAGTCTCAGCACATTGGATGAATTTAAACCTTTAACCTTGGACCATTTTGGAGATGTCTGTTCTATTTCTTCTGCTGTACTCTGTTTCAAAAGAGATCTTGATCTAGAGACAACCTGATAAAATCAACATTAAAATACTAATAATAACCATGTCTTTTGCTCACCTCTCCAGGGCTCTCCGCTGAGGAGTGTCCAGTGGCAGTGGTATACAGGAGAGTGTTGGAGGGCACAGGACAAACAGCAGGACTGCAGGTGGGAGAGCTGGTGCCCTGGCCCAGACATGTGGACTCGGGGGCCGTGGATGACTGACTGCGTGTTTGGTTTGATGCATCCCCAAGGACCTGCAGGAGCCTGTGGTTCTCCTCTCTAAGCTCTTCGACCTCCTCCAACAAGGAGCTCTCAGACAACTGCAGCTGGTGCACCTCGGCCTTCATCTCCTCCACCTTGCAGCCCAGGAAGTGGCTGTTCTCCTGCGCCTCCTGGAGCTGCTCCATCAGTCCCCTTCGCTCTGTCATCCCGTCCTCCTCTCTCTCCAGCAGCGCCTTAAGATCCTCCTTCAGTCTCACGATGAAACCTTGCAGCCTGGCTTCATTTGAGTTCTGTTTTGGGTCTTTGACTCTTCTCCCTTGCATCTCTTTCTCTGTCTTCCCCTCATCACTCTCTCGTCCTCCTTCTCTCTCAGTTCCCACATTTGGCTGCCATTGCCTCCTCCTCTCCTCCTTTCTCTCCTCTTCTCCTTCACCCTCTCCTCTCATGGAAAGTAGCCTCTCTTGTTCTTCCCAGTGTGTTACAGTCCCAGCAGTAATTCTGACTGCACTGATTGTTGCCATGCCAGTGGCGGCACTCACAGTCATGTCCAGAAGCTGCTTTTCTAGAGTGTAGATCCGGTTCTGTAAGCTCTCCTCCCTGTCCCGGGCCAGGCTGAGTTTGTGTTGGAGTTGGGCTTTAAAGTTCTCAAAGTAGTGGCACTGGCGACTCATCTCCTCCTCTTTGGCCTTGAGGTGCCTCTGACAGCGCTGCAGGCGCTCCCTCCAAACCTGCTCCCCTCGCTCCTTCTCTTGGGTCTGGTCGGAAAGAGATGGAAATAAAGAGAGAACATTAAAAACAGAGAGATACTACAGTGAAGTCTTCTGGAAAACACAGCCCTAAAAATATGTATTAGCCTGTGTTTTACTATACTTTACTAAGTCTTTACTAAGCCTTATCTATTCTGGCCCGTGTATGACTATTGCGCATGAGCGAAACATCGAGTTTCCCCACTATGAATTAATAAAATAACTACTGAGCCATCACAGTGTAATTATCTAAAAGCAGATATTCACTGAAAAGGCATCCTAAAGTCTCTCTAAATTAATCAAGCAAGTTAGAAATGAAAAATGTAAATAAAACAAGATAAATTAATAAAAACAAACATTGCTACTACTGCTGTGGGTGATGTGGCACCCACAACAGTAGTTACTGACAAATTCCTGTATCGTATATATTTTGTATCTCCATCAAGTTGAGCTTTTCAGGATTGTTAAAAATCTTCACCATGCTTTTGACTGATGCACAGACAGATGAGGATAGCCTCTTTAGAGCTGGGTTTTGTCATGTGTTGCTTTTAAGTTGCTCATTGCAGGTTCAGACAAGTTTAATACAGCCGGACCTCTGTAGCAATGTTTGTAATTCTGATTAAGAATTAAAGCCCTGATCTATCATTTCATCTATCTCTTGTACACTGAACAAGAGTAAAACTTGTAAATGCAGTTACCCAGCAATGCTCACCCATCCATGTCTATTCATGCATTCAAAGATCCTGAGCACTTACCATTGTCCTGACTTCCTCCCGGAGCATGAGGAGTCTTTGGTCCAGCCTCTGAGAGAGTTGCATGCTGGGGAGGTGGGAGGCAGAGGCTAGCTGACAGAGCTGTAGCAACAGATTCTTCTCTGACCTCTCCAACTCTCTGATCCTAACACTACAACACAACACAGACAAGCTCACGTTACATCATCATTAACTTCACACAAATGTACATATCAAGATAAAGCTGTAAGGGTGAATAATTTCCTCTGTTAATCTGATTTCATCTACTAATTTGATTCAGTTTAAACTACCGACGCAAAAAAAAGATGAAAATCTCCTGCAGCGAGTTATTCCAGGGCAGACGTTAGCAGCAGCATGCTCACATGCAACTGTGCAGTGTAGTCAGGTGCGTTTGATATGTGATATCACCTTGGCCAAAAGTGAGTATTTAGTAGCAGGTGTGTGTGTATGTGTGTGTCACTGGATAGCCTCTCCCGCAGTATCTCACCTGTTACTCACGTAGCTGTAACACTGGAGGGTGGATCCTTTATTCTGCTCCTGGACCTTCACTCTATTACTCAGAACCAGCAGGTCCAACTCCAGGTCCGTGTCCGTTCACATTAAGTCTGTCACCATGGTAACAGAACTGCGGTCGTGTCTGATGAGGTGATGTGATCCTCCATTGGTTACCCTGTGCCCACTAGGGGAGTTTTACCTGTGGCACATTAACTGATAGTGTTAGGAAAAATGGTAATAAACATCACCAAAACTTGTTCACCATAAATACACAGACATTGGTAAGATAAACACAGACATAGAAAAAGATACATGCACACAAAACACAGTCATCTATTATTCAACATGTCAACAGCTTGGTAGCTAGTTGTCCAGCACATTTGTCTCTCAGGTTACCCCCCCCCACCTCCTAATCATCCTGTTCTCTCCTGCACCTCCTACCACATTTCACAAATCCTTCAGTGCCAAAATCTTAAAGGATAGGTTCACATTTTTTCAAGTCACACAAAACATGTGTCGATTGCGTATGTGTGTATGTTCATTGAAACCATTTTGGTTGGTGTAATCATTCCCATTGTTCATACCGTTTTTTTAAAAGTTACTCATGAAACCTAATAAGCAAGCTTGCAGTGAAGTTTGGCTAAGTTTACTAAACACAGGCATGAAGTCAGAGGATAACCAGTTCACACTCATGATATTAGAAAGACACTCTTCTACAGATTTTGATTATTGAAGTATTCTTCCCTTCTTTCTTTAATTAGCTGTTGTATTAATAAGAGTAGATTTTCGAAGGTAAACTTAAATAATAACCTGTCTTGCACTCCACTGATTGTAGTTTCATCTTCTCATTGCAGCGACAAGCTTCCAGTAAGTTCAGCTTCTGTTCTGAGAACTTAGTTGTGCTGTTGTTTCCTTGGAAACGCCGCAGACGTTGGACTTTGCCAGAACCCTCCATATCCAGTTGGCACTCAGCTTGGTCACCCCCTCACGCAGCCCTGTACTTTAACTCTTCTTCTCCTCCCTCCATCTCTCCTTTTCCATTGTCTGACAGGGCGCTCCTTCAGCTGAGGCTGTGCCCCCCCCCCTTTAATAAATCCTCTGATTCAGAGTTGTCTCTCAGTAAATCCATATGTTCGCTTCTCACAGAGGAGTTAGAGTTTAATGTTCCAGGTGGCAAGAACCACTATAGTAAATGTTATTCATAAATAAATCTCACTTTAATCTCGTGTATATCTGGTTATTTATTATATTTTCAAATATGTTTGCATTCCAGGTAAGCGTCTTCTGCAAAAGTGCACAATTATCAAAAAGGCCATAGGGTTTTCGTGAGCATAAAAAAGGTTAGGTTTTGTTTCGTCCTTGCTTGCCTCCACAGCACCTTAACACCTAAGAAAAAAGGATTATTTTAAAATTATTTTCTCAATTTTATTGTTGTTGCTATCAATTCTGTAACTGTGTTAAATACTAATATGATGAAGTAAATAAAGGTGCTACCTGATGTCGGTCCACGGTCACTTTTGTTAAGGCCAAAGAATAAATGCTAAAGAGAAAAACAAAAAGAGGAACAAAAACTAAAGGAATACAAGGGGTTTAATCAACAGGTGAAAAAAGGAGAGAGAAGAAAAAGAGTGTCAAGAGGTTAATGAAATAAAACACAGCATCAGTACAGCAGATGTAAACTTCCTCACATTCTCTCTGCCATTCAAGTTACACTTCACACTTCCTGTACCAGCCATGACAGAAAGCTTTCTTAGAAAGAAACAAATAAGATTTGAATATGTACCTTTTCCTCTATTTCCTTTATTTGTCTCTTTTGCAAGTCAATCCTGTCCTCCAGCTCTCTAATTCTCTGTAAGGCAAAGACAAGTGTGGTTAGCTGGTCAAAATATGCTAAAATACAAAACTAAAACCATTTGGCCAGAGACAATAATCCTCTGCATATGTTCCAAAAGAAACTGTTGTTAAACAGTTAATAAGGCTGTGATCCAACTTTTCCTGTATATACTCCAAATACCCCTCCTTCCCATCATGCACTCTGTCTCCATGGTAGCTGTGTTGGTTAAGAATGAGCTGCCATGACAACCGAAGAGCAAATTTAACATTGAAAGCTAATTCATTGACTGTGGAATAACATATTAATGTATTAAGATTAGTGTTTTGTCTGCAAAGAAAAATCTTTTATCCAGCTACAGTATCTACAGTACAGAAAGTGGCAAAAACACTTTTACAGCCATAATTTCAACAACTACAACACAATTTTTTTTCAAATGAATCTTTGATGGAGCTGATGCTGAATGATGCAGAGATTTTTATTTGAAATTAAAATCTTTGAGACCTAATAGATAGTTTCATAGACAACTGATTTCTGTGTTAAACTGCAAGACACAAGTACAGAAGAAACTGTCCTTGATCTCCATCAGTAGTTTCCATAAATGTATTTCATTAGTTAGTATATATTATGAGGAGTTTCATGAGTAGAAAATGTGTTGTAAATGCGGATTGAGATTAGGAAAACCTTGTTAGTGAGTTACAGGCTGATTCAAATGAAGTTGAAGGTGCAGTGGTTGTTGATGTCATCAATGAATAACATATACTGTACAAGCCAGAGGTGCAAAACTACTGTGAGGGCTGCAGAGTGGAGGGATACTGAAGGTGTGGGGGATATTCAGACCACAATGATATACACACACTCACACACAGTCGGAAAGCCATTCTGTCTCAGGTTTTCACTCTTTCACTTCTTCATATACACTTACAGATAGAGTTAGAGGTTGCACACACAGGGATACTGCATCTTTTTCATAGCACCAGGGGTCTGGTGGGGTCAGACGTTTCAGACAGGGACCAGGGTTCAGATTGAGGGAGGGCAGGACTTCGTAGCCTGACTTGATTTGTTTTAAGCCTTACCTGCTGGGCCTGCTGTAGGAGCTCCATGCGCTCCTGTAAGATCTGACTGTCAAACTGCCGGCTCTGCCGGAGAATCTGACGCCGCAGCTTGTCCACGGCTAGCCTCAGCTCCTCCCTCTGCCTGTCTGTCAGCGACTCGGCCACCGCCTGGCATGCCGGCTGCTCCTGCTGCAGAGCGCTATACAGCGTGGCCTCCAGCTCCTCGATCCTCTGCACAGCCAGCCACATACACACACACACACACGCAGGTACACAAACATACAGACACACATGGACGTGCACATGCGCATGCAGAAACACACACAGGCATGCACAAGCACACACATGGAGGCACGCACACAAACAGATACACATATGCACACAAACACACACACACATACACACACTACTGTGACCATGGCAGATATGGGGAACACTGTTCCACTTTATGTTGAGGGTTATTTAGGCTCGACCTTTACATGGTAACTCCATTACATTAACAACGCAAACTGCTTTTACTGCTAAAGGTGAATACCATAGTCTCCTGACTGCTCCAGCAAAGTTACCATGTATAAGCCCAGCTTTCACCAACACAATATAAAGTGGGACCATAAACACAAACCAACACCAAAACTGACCAAATAAAACGGTTAGATTTATATGAAGAGTGGCCTAAGTGTTAACTTCTGTTTTCTGGGCACAGCCTATGTAAGTCAGTGGGAACGGAGAATGTTTTAAGATTATTCATGCTAACAAAATCGAACATTAAAAACTTTAAACCCATTCTGTGCAGAATTTTTCTGCAGCTTCACAATTTGTCCACTTCAACCAAGTAACACGGGATATTAATAAAGACATTACATCCTCATATTTTCTACAGTTTAATTGGGTAAAACAATGTTTGGCCTTCTCAGAAAATAAAAGACTATTGGGCCAATAAACAAGAAGCCAAATACCCCGGCCAATTCTGTGGCTTCGATTGTTCACAGACTTTAGACTTCAGGGGTAAAAGATGCAGTATCCCAACAAAATGTGACAAATTTTACCTTCATGGAGCATTCATGACGTTTAATGGGGTTCCAAATGTTTATGTGTCATGCTGGAATGACAATGTTGCACCCTGCCTTTATGCCTTGTACAACTGTTACAACTAATATAAATGAGTATATTTGTCTACTTGAGGCCAGCTTTTGTATAAAGAGACAGGTCATACTGCTCCAGGGTCCATACCATGTAGGCCTGGTCCAAGGCCTGCTTCCTGTAGTCCAACTCTTCCTCGAGGAATCCCTTTTGCTTACTGAACAGGTCCTGCAACAAGATGTAATACTATATAATACAGAATATGGTATCACAACTGAATAGAAGAGTGCAGTGTCTGCTGTCGAACCAGAAAATATGTGAATGGTACATTTTACATCTGGATTTGCTTTTTGAAATTAGAACAGCAGAGAACAAGCAGATAAACAGCTTGTTTTGTGTATACCAATGAAGAGTCAAGTATATCTCCATCTCATACAGTCAAAACATTTGGAGATTTTGTTTTCTAATAGTACATTGATTTTTCACCTTGTCATTTTCCAGGTCGATCATTTTCTGTGTAAGGGCGGCCTCTGTGTTATCTATCTGCTTCAACCACTGTAGAGAGGATTGGGACAAAAGAGGAAAGACGAGTGATTAATGCTTCCTTAGAAAAATAACTGCATTGTTTTCATCCATATGTAATTTAGCAAAACTGAATCAAATGTGTATGTTAATCAAATGTAGTTGTTTATCCCAAATATGGGATAAATGAAGAGTTATGGTAATGTGTGTCCACTGTGTCAGTAAAACATAACATGTCTACCTTTTCGCACAGTGAGATCACTGTCCCTGCCTGGATCACCGCTACCTGCTCCTCATTTCTGAGATTCTACAGAAAATACAACAGAGTAATCGGATATTATGAAATTTAAAAAAGATACCAGATCTTGTTTTACTCCATTAACATGTTTGTACTTACTCCATTATCCCCCAGGATATCTAGTTTCTTCATCAGCTCAGGAATGATTACATCCTGCACACAGGTCAAAATCAGACATCACACTGACTGCATGTAGGCTTAAAGGAAAATAGTCTGAGTTTGTGTTGGTGTGTTATCACCTTGACTCCCTCCTGGTGGCAGTAGATCTGCAGGGCACTGCTGCTGTTCTCAGGGAATGCAGACATGTGGAGATTGAGGGCAGGAGATCTGCGTTCCCTCTCCTACAGAAAGTACACACCATGTTAACACAAATGTACACATACCTAAATGACATCAGCCAAACTTACATTTCCACAGGTCTTACAGTGACGCAACAGTTAATCGTCATATTGCTGGTGGTGCACTATGAGACACAGAATATGAATGAGAGTGAAAAGGGAGTGAATGAGGGATTTACTTACATGGCACTGAAAACATGGTCAGGATCTGCCAAAAAGGGGAGGCAGGTGGGAAGCCTTGGATATCAATGGGAAACCAAACCAAACCAAACCAATAGGGAGTTTGACAACACATGCTGCGACTCAAACAGATGTTACTCTGTCTAAATTCAGACAAAGCTGCTTTCAGTATATCTATATTCTGACTTTAATGTTAAAGAAAAAATATGTAACAGATGAACAATAAATATCCCCAGATTTCACTACCTTGTTAATCTTTCCTTAATTATCCACGTAAATAAACTTTTATCTTATGGGAAAATGTGAAAAAAAAATGTGGGCCATGCATGCAAAAACGAGACACAAAATGAAGATGGGATTGAATGGTCAACTTAAATACATTTTTATTCAATTAAAAATTATATTCATCCTAACACAACATTTTTTCATTAAAAAAATATTCCAGCTCAGAGCAGGGGGTAGGCACACAGCTGCCATGCAAAACAAAGGTAAAACACAGATGCATACAGAGAACTCGTGTGTGTGTAAGTGCGCAGTATGTCTGTCTGTCTGTCTGTCTGTGTGGTGTGTCACTGTATGTAGGTCTTGCGTCTGGAACTGAGATTGTTGTTGTCGCCTCCTGGTGACAGTTTGACGTTGGTACAGTCTCTTACTTCCAGTTCCAGCACCCTGAATTCCAGCAGCTCATTCTGATCCCGAGCGTCCTGAACTTCGGCCTGCAGCCGCGACTCCGTCTGCTGCAACACACACATCTACAGACACACACGCAAACACCCATTTTTGTTACAAGAGTTCAGTAATTTGGCACGTTTCACAATGTATCTAGATACTGGTTCTGCAGCTGAAAAGTTGAGTATTGAAAAAATGCTGTTTTGTATTGGTACAGAGAATATACACTACTGTGATATTGTATCAGCAATACCATTGAAATTTTTAAACAAGCTTTAGCTGACAGTCTGCAATTATACACTTGACATGGTATCTATGTTGCCAAGACAGAGATGCATAAAAAGGGATAATACAATCTACCTTCTCGTGAAGTTCCTGGTTGGTCCTGAGCAAGTACTGTTTCTCCTCCACCCACTTTGAATCCTGCCATAACAACCAAACACAACATCAGCAAGAAATGACAGTGGTAGAAACAGGAAAGGAGGATCCCAGACGGCAGAGTGCAATGACTAAAGCTCTCAGAAACACAATCAGCCAACTCAAAACCTAACCCACACAATCTGCAGAATTTCCAAATGACACATGCAAATGCACCATAAACACACACACACACACACAGGGACAGAGTGGCAGTAGCACAAGTTTATTGATCCAGGGAAATAAAGACCACTCCCAAGATAACAGGCAAAGGAGCAGCATTCATCAATCAATAGTCATCAATAGTCCACTGTAACAGAAGGAACAGAGGGAAATCTGAGGTGAAAAACAGCAGGGCAGTAAATAAAAAAAACAGAGCTGGGTCAGGCCACAGTGGAACAGGCAACATGCAGTGACAGAGGAAAAATTTCACAACAAACGAGAAACTAAGAGCAGTGATATGAATTTATCATAATATTTTCATGTTTCCTTATGATATTCAATATAGGTAATAATTAGGTTGCTCAATGTCAGCATTTTTAAATCTACTTAGTTTGAGCTTCTCCTCTTAACATATATAGATTTGGCTTAGTTGGACCAAAATTATTTATGATGACTTTGAACATATTAGATACATCAACTTCAACTTAAACTGCGTACTTTCATATTCAGAAAAAGTGAGACATTACTGGATTAAGATCTTGCTCATCAATCTATTCTTAGCTGACAGGAATCAAAGTGCTTTAAGCCTCCTCTCCAGGCTCAACGGCACTGAAGGGCCTAATACGAAATAACAACAGGAAGGACAGGGGGTGAGGCAGAGCATGCGGGCACAGAGCTGTGACATCACACATGCAGGAAGTGACATCACAGGATTCTGCGGCAGACCTGGTCGGCATAGCGCCAGCCCAGGAGCAGAGCGGCCAGACAGACATGCAGGAGAGCCAGTGAGAGCAGCACCAGTGAGCTCCTGTCACCATCCCTCGTCTTTGTTACCTGCCCCCTCTCGGCCAGGGCCTTCTCCAGGTCGACGATCTTGGCCTGGGAGCTGCTGAGCTCCGCCTGCAGCTGCTCACGTGTCTGTGGGAGGGAAGATCAACCATTAGGGGCCAGTATGCAAACTGGGTAGACAGCAGAAGAACAGACTCTAAAAACTTTGCACGGTGTTACTGCAAAAACGTAAATTACAATACAATGCTAGACTTGAAAGTTACATTATATAAATTTCTTATGTCACAAGTATGTATAGTTTCTTGCAAAGCTGGGAAGAAAAATGATTGAGAACTGCTGGATGATGGGTAAAGGAGGCAGTGAGTTAAGAAGTACAAACCCTGGCCTCCCTCTCAGCGTCCAGAGAGCCCCCTGTCTGCTCTTGGAGAAGGGCGTAGGCACGCTGGAGAGCCTGGTACTCTCTGGTCAACTGACGGAAACGAAGCTCTGACTCTTCTCGGGACACACACTTTATTTAAGAAAAATAGAAATTAAAGATATTTAAGATATATTAAAGGAGGGCAGGGTCAAGCAAACACAGAAACTTTTACCTTAACTTATTTCAGAGACAGTCTCTTATTCTGTAAATTATTTATTTATTAATTATTTTTATTTTAATGGACAATATTTATGCAGCATACTGTTCCTGTGGCTGCTAAAGTAGTGTAAATGACTTCTCTCTATGTAGACAAATGATTTTCTTACCTCTTCTAAATCCTCCTCTGGAGTTGCAGGCGTGCGATCAGTGAGGTCAGTGTTATAGGAGGTCAGAGAGGAGGTCTCAGAGTCTATCGACTCCTCATCAAATCCAAAATATGTCTCCACAACATGCCTCTGCAGAGAGGAAGAGAGGAGAAAAGAGGATATGCACATTGTTAAATAAAACCAAATCTTGAATTACAGTTTGTTGAGCAATCCATAGAAAGCCGACATTCATCCACAATATATGAAATTTATCTTGTTTGTAAAGAAAATTAGATCACATCAGATCAAGTCTGCATGTTTGTTTACATCTTTCTTGCTATTAACTTTTCCAAACCTCACAGAGTCCTTACCATCATGTTTATATGTCATCTCCTGGCAACCAGAGAAGTAGAGGCAGACTAGGGCACAGAGGCAAATGAAGGCAGAGAAGTAGAGGATAAGGAGGATGTACTCCGTCATGCTGCTGTGAGACTAACAACACCAACTCTAAACTATAAAGCAACTCCCCAAAATACCTCTATCATCTTGGACTACACAAGCTACTCTATACAGCGTTCTGCAGGCCTTTAATAATGCCCAAAAAGCACAATTACTTTTCAGTGCACCCACACAAAACTGGAAAAGCGCACAGCAAAGCTTCTAGTTACAATCAAACTACTCCTACAGAAAAACAAAAGGCCAGTTTCTGTTTTAATGTCCAAGCTTATGTATTCAGCTTCCGCTTTAAATTCCCAAAAAGAGGGACAAATTTCCAGGTCCAAGTCCGAGAGCCAAGCCGCTGTGTCCAACCCTGTATCCACCTCACTAAGGTGACAACCTGGTTCCAGCAGGAGAGGTAGCGGAAAATATCTGAAAATCTACAAACTCCTCCTCCTAGCGACATCACAGACTGTAAAATGTTCCCTTGTGTAATAGCCCGCAAATGCACATCGAACACACACACGTACCACAGCAATGGTTCTGTCACCTCACCCAATTAGATATCATGGTCATGGTACCATAATAAAACTAATAATACATAAAATAAAATAATACAACAATGGAAAAAAAGAATATTTTCCACCAGCTGTGAGGGTGGTTCATGCCGGAGTTGTTGGGTGTGCTGAGCGTGATGCTCCCAGCTGTGAGGGATTCTGTCATTAATGTCTCTTGAGCCCAATTAAACACACACACTCAAGTGAAAACAGTACAGTAAGGATCAGTGAGCCATTGATAGGGTTGTTGTTTAGTTACGCACCACTGGAGGTTTTAAAACTCTTATGGACACTTACTTTAGACAGTTTGAGAGGTTTCCTTCTGTTCTTTTTGCTCATCACCAATCGGTCACGTTCCTACAGACAAACACACAGGAGATCAGCAACTCAAACTTTGCCTCAGCTCCACATCTAAGACTTAGACATGACTCAGTGAGCTGCGCAGGCTTCACACTCGCTCACTTCGCACTGCCTTCGCGGCATAATCAAAACATCAACTGTCATCAGAATATAATATTTCATGCAACATTTCATGCAGGAGTGTCCAATTTTGTCTATTTCTACACATTTTGAGAAAAAATGAGAATGCAAGAAAATGAAAACCAAACTGTACTGATGAGTGTGATAAAGTAGTAATGATGGATAGCAAACAATATAATCACAGGAATAAAGCATGTGGGTTGAAGCCCTTTAAAATGAGGGAATCAGCAGCTTGTGATGAGTCTGGCTGTGTCCACGAGGTAAAGAAAATAGTGTTGGAGGGGTGACCGGTGAAGATGAATACATGTTCTCTGTGTAGAAATTTGAGGTAGTAGTGCTTTCACAATGGGGTGTCCTCATGTCGGGGAGGGAGATATAAATTAAGCTTTATCATCACTGTATATGTAATAATATATAATGATATCGATATAAATTATATGGTATGTTTGCTGGAAAATCAACTGGGAAACAGTTAATAAAATAACCAGAGAGAAATACACATCCAGTGAGGTAAAAAAGTCATGACATTGATAAAAAATGATGTAAAACAAAGAAATGCGACAACTATATGTTATCAGTGGTGATTGATTTATTGACAAATTATAAATGACACTAGTGGTTTGAGAAAAATCGCAACCTGCGTGAGCTCATCAATGATGCCTCGTTGCTCAGCAACCTGCAGCTTGAGGAACTCCACTTCCTGTTCCTCGTGGGCGTGGCTCAGGTCTGTCAGCGAGCTTGGCCGCTTCAGCTGGGGCTGAATGGATTGCTGCTGTGAGGGGGGCCGAGAGGAGGACACTTTTTCCTTCTGAGGGAGGGAGATGGAGAGAGAGGCCACATTATGGTTTGTTGTATGGAGGAATAATTTCACACTATTTCCCAGCAGATGTCACACTTCCTTTTTGATGAAATTCTCAGCAACACCCACGGTTAAGTACCACAATTGCTTATCCTCATCAGATTAAAACTGAAATATCTGCTGTACTTTAAGTTTTTAATCTTTAACTAGAGAGAAAGTGTAGTTTACTGTAGAGGTAAAACATTGGCGGGATGCGTCTCACCATCTCAGCGTTCTCTCGGCTCAGGTTCTTCAGTTTCTCCTCCATGCGTTGCAGCGTTTGCAGGAGGTCGTCATTCTTCTTGGACAGCCGTTTGTTCTTCTCAAACATGGGCTTCATCTGGCTCTCTGCCTCTCGCACCCGCTTCAACTGTACAGAGGAAGGAAACAGGGAGGGGAAACACTGTAATCTTGCCTTGTAGTGAGCAGGAGAGGCCAGGTCAAGGCTATTTTTATTCATGTTGCATAGCTTCTTCATATATTTTTATGTATCTATACTCATAAGTGTAACACTATGTGTGTGTGTGTGTGTATTTTCATTCCTATAATCACTGCATGTATGCACTTCCGCATGCCTGTTCCTCACCAGTTCATTCCTCTCGTCGGCCAGAAGTGCATTTCTGTCCTCTAGTTTCCTGATGACCGAGTGGAGCTCCGCAATCTTCAGCTGGAACCTCCTCATGTCACGCTCCTCCACCTCCTGTGGAGCAATAGGGAGGGGAAAGGGGGAGGAAGACAAAATCTAAAAAAGGGAGGACATGCAGGCAGGCAGGCAGGCAGGTAATGGAGGTGGATAGGAAAGAGGAGGTGGTGGGATGAAGGATGAGATGCCATTTCACAGAACAACTGTGAACCTGTATGTGCAGTATAAATTTCACATGAATGTATGGGCTGTAGGTGCAGGTGTGACTTGTACAGATATACAATTCTGTTGTACATCTCTGATATGATTGCTGCTTTTTCCTTGTCACAAGGAAAAAACAAATGATGCATGCAAAGTCTAAAGGTATCCCTGTTTCCTTTAAAATCAAAATGGTGGGGTGGGTCAGCCTGCCATAAAGACCTGCTAAAGAAACAAAAGCACAAACAGTGTAGTGACTACAGGTAAATTTCAATGTTTCAAAACAGTTTCAATCAGGGAGTCGATGATTGCACTTTTACTCACTGACACCCAAAGCCAGTTTCTTTGATTCCAATGCTACTTCAATGTTTTTGTCAAGGCTTTGTCACCATTGAAAAATCATAGCATTAACAACTAATGCTTTGCATTCTTTGTATGAAAATGATCACATTCAAAGGTAGTAAAGGTAACGTAAGTAAAATAAGTTCTAGCTGCATCACCAGTATCAACCTTCAAATGCTCAAGTTCATCCTGTTACATAACTTTAATGTCTGTATTTGGTGTTATGCATATGCTGAGATCTTACAAGTGTATTAATGCATCATGCACAAACACAGAAGCATGTTTGTGTCTGTGTATACCTGGTTGTTAAGCAGGTCTGAGTTGTCCCCTAGCCCAGGCACCACCTCTCTCTTGGGGCTGCCGTGGTTGTGTCTCTCAGCCTCTCGTACCTGGCCCAGCTGTTCATCCAGGGCTTCCTTCTGAAGCTGAAGCTTCTGGGCATATCCGGCCTGCAGCCCCAGCTCCTTCTCCAGGGCGCACACCACTCGGTCCTTTGCCTTCAACTCATCCATCTGTAAGAGGGGTAGATGGCGACATGGTGGTGGGCAGTGGAAAGAGTGAGTTTTCCATTAAATCCCTGTTACAGCCCACAATAATATTGCTGAAACTGTTCACAGTAAATGATGCAGATATTTCTGAGATCATGTAACAGAAAATACATCAAAACTAAAAAGAAAACAGTTGTTGCATTTATTTCACTTGTTTTACCACCACTGTGTGCACATAAATCAAATAAAATAATTTTTGTAACTTTGTGTAAAGCTGCTTGGTGTAACCTTAAATCTTACACTGTCTACACCTTCAGTCTAACAAGCTGTATACTCTGATGGCTGAGAACAGAATAAAGGAATGATGGTGTTTTTCCTTCTGACAAATGCTCTCACGTCTACTTCCCTCTGCATTTTGTTCCCTGGTATTTCCTGTGTGTTCCATGTGCTGTCCATCAATCAGCCATGCTTTATTCTTAATATTTATTAAGTCTCCTTGCTCAAACATTCCTTTACTGACAACAATGCCTGTTATTGTAGCTGTACTGGTGTAAAATGGGATTAATGAGTAACTGCAGCAGGTATACGACTTATATTTTGCTGATAAGCACCACACGGTGAGATAGGCAAAGACAGGCAGCAATTAGCCTCTAACCCTCAGTGAGATAAACCATAAGTGCAACTGAACATCAGAGGCAGGAAAACAGTGTGGTTGGGACAGACATACTCTATAAAAATAAAAGCTTCTGGGTTTTTTCAAGCTAAGTTATCACAGGAATAATAATACAGTATATGGGGCAATGCAAGGTCTGTCTTTTTACTGCATATATTAGAGTTCTGTATTTTGTAATTGAATTGAGGTTATCTCATTGTGATAGACTCTCCAACAGAGGCCCAAGAGGGAAGTGATTATAAATGCTATCGAACTTTAAAGGCTCTGAAAACCTGTTTTCTCAATCAGCCTCTTACTGTGAGCAATCAAGTCCTAGATGAGAAAACATTGTCAGTTTTGGCTATTTCAATTTGGGGCTTTCTGTCTGTGTGGTCTCACCAGTCGACGGATGTCTTTCTCACAGTCCCGTTTGATGCGGTGCACCTCATCCTGGTGCTGTTGGTAGGCTGTGCGGAGATCTGCTGCTTTCGCTTTATCTGCCTGCAGAGCATTTCCAAGAGCCTCGTCAGCCTGCTTCCTCGCTGTCTTCTGCTCCTGGATCTAAAAGAGCCACCACACATAAAAATATTAATACACACAAAATCAAAAACAACAAAGAGAGTGACACTCACACATTTCTAAACACATACCTTACCCCATTCAAGAGTTGTAATGATAGATGGCCTTGTTGGTCTGGAAAGGCTACAATGAAACAATAGCTTGGCAACAGGCTTTTCCACCCTGCTTCCTGTTTTTCAGCAGTAAATTTACAAAGGTTTACACAGTCCCACATCAACCCTAGAAATAGACACACACGTTGCACTCGCATAATGATTTCAGAATGCCAACTTTCCACAAAAAAATGTTTGTCTTCAAACAGTCTTCTTTGTCTCAAGACAGCCACCACAGTTGACAGCTGATGGCAGTGTGTAAGGGCTTTAAATATGGCACAAAGCACATTAGACAGAGCTGTACTTTGTGAGAAGCAGAGTGCACCAGCTATGGTGTGGAAGACGCATTAGGATTAATACTTGGGCGTACTGGAGGTTGTCACAGTTACCATGTCCATATTTTTCCAAGATCTATAATAAAAACATAGTCAACACAGCATGACAGTCACATCTATACATGTTACAACCTACCTCCTGCTGTAGCTTCAGCCTCTCCCCATCAAACGCCCTCCTGGCCTCCTCCCGAGCCTCTGCGAGAAGAGCATTTTTGAGCTTGTCAGCAGCTCCGTCTCTCAGTGCGTTTACAAGCCCCTGGAGCCTCTGCACCTCAGCATCCCGAATCTTGATGGCACGGGCCAGCTCGACCTCATGCTGCCGTGCCAAGGTCTCACGGGCCACCGCTACCTCACGTAGCTTTTCTTCATGGAGTTTGGCACGCAGGTCAGTGAGCGCGACAGCATGTTTGTGCTGCTCGAGCTCCCGAGCCTGCCGCTGCTCCTGGAGCCGCTCACGGAGCTTACATACCTGGGAGGGGGACACATTTTGCTATTAAAACTGCATGAGAATCCAATTAATCATTATCATCAATCATATCAGAAGCCACCATTGTGTTCATCCATTTGACCCAGTCTGTGTGCAATGACTTTATTCATTAGTTTGTGCCTGGAAGTCTAAAACAAAATGGATGAACAGCAATTGAGCAGTGATTTATTCTCCAACAGAGAGCACTCAAACAATTATGGTTTCCTTGCATGTACCTCTTTTTATCTTTGTCTGCTCAGCTGGACTGAATCATGCTCATTTTAAATAAGCAAACAAAAAAAGGTGAATTCCATCTGATGTATCTATGTACTTGTCTCACCCTGTCAGTATTGATATTATTATAATATACTTTGTGCACTGCTGCTCATATTCTTACACCTACTGTTTCACATGCCATCTTGCAAATGCTTTTTATGCAAATCGCAGAGTGCATACATTTTAAACAAGGCTTGCAAGACCCGAATCACTTTGCACTTACTGGCATTCTCCATGTACAACCATGAAGGATGCAGAGACAGGCACAGACAGCACAGGGAGGTATCTGTGTGTCAATCAAAAGATACAAGGAGCGAGAAACCACCCTGACAGCTTTTGCAAGACTTAATACAGAGTTAGACGGGCAGGCTACAGTGGGAAGCCACTGAATAAATATAATGCTGACTGACGCTGCGGTGTACACTGATGAAAATGTTGTCAAAATGGCATGTCACGGAATTTGCAGAGGTATAAACTCGTACTACCTCTTCATAAGTGTGCTTACATTGAATGTTAGCTTCCGCAAGTAATTCTTTAAAATCAGCCACCATCTCCTTGTATTGTGATGATCTAAAGGGGACTACATCTCTACTGTTCTCTATCATAATTTTTGTACAGTGGGTCCCAACCTCTTCCTCCGCTTTTACCTCCCCCTCACCTTGCCCCGCTCCTGCTGCAGCTCAATCTGGATGTCCATGAGTTTGCTCCTCAGCTCCTCATTGGTGGCCTGCACTGAGTCCGCCATCACCTCCGATTTGTCCGGCTTCCTTCCCTTCTTAAAGGGCGGGGCCGCAGGGGGTGTGGTTGATGACATAGCCCTCCGACCGCCCAATCAGGACGGTCAAGGAGTGCCAGGTGCAGCGAAAAGGAGGAGAGAGTCAGGCGCTGCTGCTCCTCCCTGCGAGGCCCTGCATCATCATCATCATCAACATCATCATCATCATGTCGTTGTCAAGTCTACATCATTGCTGGAGGTTGCTGAGAGTTTCTATTTGAGAGACACAGACAGAGAAACAAAGAAAAGGAAAAGATGGAAAAAGAATGAGTCAGTGTTAAAAACTGGGTTACACAAAATTACTCTGCGCAATACTTTGGGTGTAAGCCACATGACGCACTACAGCCTGGGGAAAACAGACTATTTTTGGGACTAACATTTACACTCTCCTCTGTCACTCTCCTCTCTCTAACATATACAGGTGGGCCATTTATCATCATCCTATTCCAGTCCCCGAGCTGTACTTAGAAGCACCATAGTGCATGAAAATGTGTCTGACCACATCAATTTTGCTCCCTGGCCTCTCACATCTCCCTCGAGTCGACACTACACTTTTTCAGTAGACATAAATTCATCCCTTACTTTGATGAAGCCTTTATCCAGAGATCAGAGGTCAGTTGTTCTGGACCTGAGGAATAAGGAGCTGTCCTAGCAGCACTGTAGTCCACTTAACCCCTGCAGAATAAACTAATCATGTGTCAGCACTTGTTTATCCCTTTAGTGTAAATTTGCTCAACACTGACAGCCCGTACTAAAAGAGTTTGAGAGAAGTCTCCTTGGAAAATCTGATGTTTGTCTGATCTTTTCTTTATTCAATTCAGCTTTTCTTGTTCATCTTTCCATAGCCGTCTTTTTGTCTTCACACCCTCTCAACAAGAAATGAATTACTGTTTCAAATAGATATCTGATTGATTTTGTCTCAACTCCTTGGCCCACGCAAATGTAGATGGCAGATGCCGCTATAAGTGCCATTCGATCTTTCCACTTTGTCCATCAGTGCAATACAATTGCAAGACTTGTCTCCACCTTTCTCTTTCTAAATATATTTGACATGTCGGAAAGAGTGGCCACAGACCACTGGCATTATTTTTCTCAGGTTTCAGAGCTGTAAATCCAAATAAAGCAGCAAATCATCGCAACTTGAAAAGCTGAAAGGAAAAAATCTTTGGTATTTTGCTTATAAAATTACTTTAGAAAATTGACTTTATCAAAATTGTGGAAAGTTAATTTTCTGTTCATCATTCAACTAAATTATTTTTCTGATAGTTTTATCATTAATTCAAAACCATTACCAATATCATTGATATGAACCAGCAAAGCTAGAAAAAAGCATGACACTCAACTGAGCCACGCAAATCAAGGCAAATACAATCTTTTAAATATTATTCATTAGTTAACTCTCTACTCCTCCTTTTCCCCACTGAGGGCAGGCTGCTGCTGTAGCTGTGTAAGCAATCGTATATTGGGCCTGCTTTGTTGTAGATGTGTTACTACAATGGCACGCATTCACCAAGCTGAAAGTTGACTCCTTTAATCTCTTCCTTAAAATGATTTGTAACCGAGTAACCTTACAGTATCTCTGCTAAACACACAATAAATAATGCACCAATGAGGGAGCTGAAGCATTAAGCCAGCAGGCGCTTCCATTTTTTTCAACACACACATTAAAAAACATTCATTCAACACACACAGATGGCAATAGTTACCAAGGCAACCCTTACTCTAAAAAACTCTATTCCTCTCATAGCAAAGGATGATGGGAAATAGTCTCACGGTGCATTTGAATCACACACACACACACACACACACACTATGCACACATTATTTTGTTATCTCGTCCAATCTCTGAGATGAGCTTGACTGAGTGACAGAAATGCTTTGATGCTGGGGGGCAAGGCAGCTTTCTTCCACATGGATTTTTACACAGCACACACAGTCAAACACTGGGAACCAGTGAGGATGGGAGAGAATAAAGAAAGAAAGGATGGAGGAGGATTACGCCGATACAAGAGAGCCAGAGAAATGGAAAGAGCAGGGAAAAAACATGAAGAGTACGACCAGAAAAACCAACCTTCAACTATCTGCCCCCCTCTCCTCTTACATTCCCTAACCTCTCTCATGCCTCCTCCCCCACTCGCTGGCGTGGTGATGTTACCAAGCAGAGGCAACTGGTGATCTCACTCTCATTCACACAGACAGAAAAGAGAGAGAGGCAGAGAGAGATCATTCACAGAAAGCACTGACACAAGCACACATTCTCTGACTCTTAAACAGATCAACTAGGGACTGATACAGCTGACATCTACGCCCACAGGCACCAAAAGCTCTCTAACTGGTAACAAACGTGTATTTATTTACAGTGGGTCAATAGAATTGACTCACAATCGTGTGTACTGGAATGTGTGCACATAATTTACAAGAATAAAAAATGTTTCCTGTGCACTTTTCACCCTGCCACTGTCTTTAGCATGTCTGTGCATGCCTGCACCATTATCGGATACCAGGTGTACCCAAGCTGAGGGTATAACAGATGGTTTCACTGGTTTCCCTTCATAGGGGAAGGAGGCGTGGACGCTCATCCTACCAATATCTGAATGTGATGCTCTACTTCAGAGGAAATTAAAACTGATACCATAAGTGGTCAAATACATGTCAATCATTTTGGTCATCACATATTGGTCTTGACATATTTTGAGTCACAGCTGGTCCACTAATGAACTTTGCTTGGGTCACAACATCACTCTTGATAAATAATGTATGGTACTTTTGTCAATTGACATGAATCCAAATGCCATCAACCACACACAATGCCCACAAATCCTTCTGGAGCCATGTGGTCCCAAGCTGGTAGCCAGAACTTAACTCTGAGAGTTTATAGGGGAAACTGGAAGTTTTTATGGGGGAACCAAGAATCTAACAAGCACCTTTAATGTTCACAGAAGCAAACAAAAGCCAGCACAGGTCATAGACCTCACTGAGGTCTAAATTAACTCATTGACTCTGAGTATAAACAGTTGCCTAGGCAGCTTACATTGCACTAGAAAGCCTAAATGTTAAAACAAAACCTTTCAACAGACTAAACTAAGATCAAAAAATCATCATCAACCCTTCTACCCCCCTGATATAGCTGATATAAACCCATATTCATAAAGAATAAGTGAGAGTTGCTTGAAGTGTGCTGAGGTTTTTTTACCGGCCCCACACTGCACTCCACACGAGTACAGTCTGGTGTCGCATGGTTTTTCTCCTCCCCTCTCTCTCCTCCTGTTTTCCCCCCCACTTTCCCCACCACTATAAAATATGGAATTTCCCCCCTTGGGGGATCAATTAAAGTGAATTGAACTGAATTGAATTGAATTGAACACAGCAACATAAAATGCACCTTCAAGGTCGCTTTAAATGCGGTGAATGTAGCACTGAGACAATCAGCTAAACAAACAATGGAGCTAAATCGCTTGATGATGACTGCAAGAAATAAGTGATGAAGAACATCTGCAGCAGCTGAGGAGTTTCACAGTTAAACCAATTGCTGCTTGAGAAATGGACTCTGACTTTGGGTCACCCTGAAAATGTCAGCAACAAAATATGTCCATCAGCATCAACACAGCATAAGAACATTAGCTCAAGCATAGCATAATCGAGGCTTTAGGTTGTACCTTGCTACCACGGGCTGGTGTTGAAACCTTGATCCTCTCTAAACCGGCTGAACAAAGTGTGGCAAACATATAGGCAGTTTCATAACCGCCCCAGGAAATCCCTCTTCTCTCTGTATAATGGCGGGCCTGTATAAGGTTACAACAGAGTACTGGATGGTGTGTGTCCCTGGGCTTCACCTTTTAGTTGGAGGATTTTAATGTGGGAAGCGCCAATTTTTGTTTGTGTGTTTATAATAAATGTCGGTAGTGAACTGTACAGTATTGTGGACAGTGGTAGAGCAGCAAATTCTTAAAGCAGGTGCCTAAAATAACTTACTTTAACAGCTGGAGACTGTTATGATCATTTGAAACAAGAACCCCTTGCAAATAAAAAATGTCCGCCTACTATTTGGCAATAAAATCACCATTTCAGGTTCATGTGGTGGCAGAGTTACTAAAACTTCTCTGCCAGTTGTTTTTCTGATGGTTTGCAGCATGCTTTAGTACTACAGCTATATAGCCAAATGTAAATATATCAATAAAAAAAGCCTTTTTATACCTGTATATAACCTATATGGTTCCATCTAGGACTTCAACTGATGATAAGCTTCATTAGTAATTAATCTGCTGATCATTTCTCAAATAATCAAGTCTGTATTCTATGGAACATCTGAAAATAGTGAATAATGTGCTCATCATATTTTCTCAATTAACACACCTCAAAACTCCTATTAGGTCAATATTAATGAAGTCATGCATTTAGAATAATTCAAGTGTATTGTAATAACTATTAGCATTAGTGCAATAAACCTGTCCTTGGTAGACACCTGAAAAAGAAGGCTTCCAGAAGAAGAAAGCTTTGTATTAAATCATTATTAACATACACATTGTGATTTAGACTTCACTAAAGGCCATAATTTATTAAACAACTGTAGTTTTTGAGAAAAACCCAAAATCTAATATTGCATTTACTTGTGAATTTATTTGTGGATTTTTTGTGTCTGTGATATAAGAATATATAATAATGCACCTTCAGCACAGGAACTATTTCAAGTTATAAATTAGGTACAAAGTGTTGGCTGAACAGGTGTCTTTGCAATGGTCACAAGTGTGTCACACTCTTACAGATGGACCTCCTCAAAGCTAGAACAGACCACACACACACTCACAGAGCGTCAAACATTAACTAGACATCAGTGAGACATACGGTTTCAATAAATACATAAAAGAGATGCAAATGGGAGCTTTAACAAAGAATCATTAATTCTCTGTCTAGGTTAAAAACCAACAGTAAATGTGTGGACAGACAGAGAAATACTCCTGTTTATACTACGCATTTGTTACAGTGCCTCATCGGATTGTATATATATATGAACACAACACACATACATCTTCACTGCATCAGTATCAGCAGAGTGTAGACTGTGAGAGCAGGTCTGGCCATACTCCAGACATCCACAGTCCACACACACACACACACTGACACACACACACACACACACACACACACACACTCAGCAGTCTTGTGATACTACTAAGACACTTTAGAAATCCCATGGAGAGTCTAGTAACCCAGCCAAATGCAATGCTAGTGAAGCATATGACCTAAAAACTACTATGCCAACAAGTTACTGACCCCAATGACTAGCCAACCCAAACAGATAAACAATGCATCAATGTCTCTGTGACACATGCATACCACCTACTCAGTCATGCTATTGCTAGTTTAATTTCTCAGGGTTTCGATCTATAGTACCAACTACAGTGTCAATGTGGTCATTCGCTGCTGGAGGCAGTGTCTGTTTCTGGCCTGTGAACATATATCTATGGGTATGTTTTCTTTTGCATGCATGAATGCATGTGTGTGTGTTTGTGTGTGTTAGCAGTGATAGTCTCTCCTCCTTCAGAAAGACATGACAGAATAGTCAGTAATGTGATTAACCTTGCCTCTCACTCTCTCCCTCTCTCTCTGACTACACATTGGTCAGCACTGACTGGTTGCTATTTAACCCCTTGTCTTACATATAAATATTTCAACGTTGTACAGACATTGATCTCAGTCTTTGCATTAATATGATAGGATGAACTACCCTTGTATGTCTTGGTGGAAAGGTTATAAGTGAAGCAAGTGAAGCAAGGAGAGAGGCATCCACATGTGGGTATAGTTCACAGGGATTATCCTGCTAGCAGCCCCCCTTTACTCAAGGAAGGCAGGGGTCTGGAGGGAGAGATAGGATTATGAATGAAGAATAAATGGGATGAATTAAGTTAAGGAGAGGAGCGTGGATAGAAGCAAGGGGTGAGGGGGAAAAAGAGGGGGAAGCTGTGATGTCAACAGGAGTCCCAGTGAATGTCAGCATTCAGTAACATTACAGCTAACATAGAGTACATGGATAGGTTAAGATCAGGATGAAAAAAACTAATATTAAATAATCATAAATAGACAGTAAGCCTGTCCTGCCACAATAACAACTGCATGAGATCTATATAGGAATCACTTAATACAACATGTACAATAAGCACAGCATGCATTATGGTTTTTGCAGCATGCTGATGCAGGCTGGTCAAACTGAAGTGAGTGTGCAACACATGTTGGCTGTCCACTGAGGCTGATTTACGAGCCTCTGGGGCCGCCTGCAACAGCAGCAAAAGCTGTTGTGACAGACAGGACTCCCCGCCGGTAAACACCGCAGACAGGCAGAGCACACGCGTGGCAGAGGGCTGGTCTGGGAAAGGGATGTGCTGGCGATGTCGGGATGGCTTAATGCGATGTGGCCAGCTCTCTAATGAGCTGTCAAATGGGGGATTACAGGGCAGAGTGCTGCTGGAGGAAGCGCCTTTACACTGCTGACAGCCTGGCTTGCCCGGCTTGCCAACCACACCCCACGGCGACATGCACGGGGCTGCTGCTGCTGCTGCTGCTGCAGCATCCTCCGGCCACTGAGGTCGGATGTCCGTGATGTTTGTGGATGTTTTCTGTGTTGAAACACTGTCATGTAGCATCTCTACAGACTAATGTGGTCCAGACTCACACCGGTGGCCTCCCTTACACCGAGGCAGGAAGCACAGCTAAGATAACATACCAGGGGGTCGAGGACAGTGAAAGCTGCTGAATATTAATCACTCGTGTCGGGTAACGTTATCATCACGCCTCATACTTCCTCTTTTGCGAGCTGGCAGACACCAGAGATGTCACACAGGTCCACTGTGCAGCCACATCCCCGTGTGGGAAGACGTGAGGCTTGGCTTGGTTACTACAGCTAGCTAAAACTCGAAGCCACGTCCGTTTCTGCATCGTTAGCACATGAAACACGGATGTCGGGTGCATGAGACAGCAGCTAAACCTCCTCCAGAGTCCACGCTTCACACACCAGGAGTTGTCTTTACATTGAAGAGCCAAAAAAACTCACCTGAAATGGAGGTCCGGTGGTCACAAGTGGCCCGATGTTGGGAAACGCCGCTGCCTAATTTGCTTCACATCCAGGAAAAGGGAGCAGAGAGCGGCCGTGAGCTCAGCTGCAGCACTCAGCGAGGAGCGGCTTTATTCCTCTGGTGTTACACACATTTTCCAGCCGTTAACTTGTACTTCCAGCGGTGCTGTGATGTGATGTGCTCCTCTATAGCTACAGACCGGACTCTGCTCAGGGCTTCTCCTCCGCCTCCTCCTCCTCCTTTCGCGCCGCACGCTGACACTTTGCTCCACGCCCACACACACACACACACCACACACACACACACACACTTGAACACAAACATACACTTGAACACACACTTGAACACACACACTTGACATCATCTGTTCCTGTACATTTCTTCCACATGCGTGAATGGATGAATAAATAAATAAAACTATCTTGTTGCATATGTCTACGTGAAAGTGTAGGGGAGGTGGGGTATATGTATATAAAAAAAAAAAAAAAAACCCGGGATGGCGTCGCCGGTAGCGTGATAGAAGCGCGACACCTGACTGCGTGTTCAAGAATGACACCGCGCGCAGTGAGTGCGTGGACACGCTGCCGGTGCGTGCGCCGTCAGGAGCTCACGAGCACAGAGAGTGAAGACATTTGATTTGCGTGGACCCAGAAGATTTGTGTTATTTATCTCGGTCTTGTCACCCGGGCTTGAATTGTTTCAGATTTTTCCCTTTCCAATGAAAATGTATTGTTTGGTTTTTTTTTTTTAAATTTCCCATCTATCAGAACAAATCAATTCTGTACCATTAATCTGATCGTAATAATTTCAAAATGACGTATTCATAAATCAAAATTTTCCAATCAGAAATCAGACTTTACAATATTGAAAAATGAAGTCAAACAGTGCATCACCTCGATTGAATTTTCCCAATAATAGAAAAACATGAATGCATACATGTTTACATACATATGTGCCCATTATAACATATTTATGAGGTGATTTTTGAGTGCTGTGATTTGTGTTGATGTTCCTACCCCTGGCATTGCTTATTCATCCAATGTCTATGTTTGTCATGGCGTTTGTCAATAAAAACACTGATAAGACCAAAAAAAAGATAAAAATAATGCATTTATTGTCTTTTATTGTCTGTAAGAGCAAAATAAGTGCATTCAACTCATCAAAAGACTAAACAAGCAAAAGAAAGTAAAACACTGTTCTAGAGCTTGGTTACCCACAGACATTATATCTACATAAGGCTTTACGAGTTGTGAGTAAAATCATCTCCTTATGTCTTTCCTTTTTTTCTGTAAGGGTGTTTATTTGCTGTTTAACTTACTTTAAATATCATCTTCCGTTTCATTGTTATTTCAATATTTATCATATTTTATATATGCATTTATACTATAAAGTTGAAGATATTATCAGAGCTCCTATGTAGTGTATTGTGTACTTGTTTTGTACCTGATGCACCATGTGCACTTATTGCACATCACATGATGATGTTGATGATGATTACAGATTTGTTTTATGTGGGAGCTACTGTGCTGTGTACCAGTCATCACTGTAAGAGAATGTGTTCTTTATAAGTAAGGGTTATTAAAGGTTAACCATCATCATCATCACTATTATGCAAACTCTTGCTATTATCTGCAGGTGTATTTTTAGGGCTCTTGTTATAACTTGTTCCTCCTACTGTCCCATGCTCTCAATATGCTTGCCTTGATTTAATCATTGGTTGTCTGTTATAAGTACAGATGTATGTACTGGGAGAGCTACAAAAGAATTGTCCCTTGGGCATAAATAAAGTTGTCTGTATATGAATCTGAACTCAAAAACATGCCTATATTTATTGCTTTCTGAGGCTTTCTCTGTGAAAGAGCCTCCATTACAGGTATTGCAGGCCTCCTAAATCAGTATATGTATCTAGGACAATATGACTCGCCAAATCATAGAACTAGGTGAAATAATCTGACAATGTGAAAGTGGCGTGAGTGTGACCCAGATTCTGGAGGATGCATTACTTACGCACAGCTGCTTGTCTCTGCCTCCCCTCACTGCGCCTGCCTGTCTGCCATTCACAAGCAGCACCACGCACATCAGCACAGCTTTCTGTGGCTGAAGCATATGCAGCCCATTGCTGCAGGGCGACACAGGCCATAGGAAGTAAAACCACACAGGCATGGATGAGGGTCAATTGTCTGCATCATGTCCCAACGGGGCATTTTTTTCAAGCTAGTGTAGGCTTGTGCTCTTAAACTGCTGGGAACAATTTTGAGGGAGGTAAAGCAGACCAGTAAAAGGGGGTGAGTTTGGAGAATTAAGCTGCACTCCATTCAGGTTCTTGCTGAGGCCAGCAAACAGACACCCAGATGGAGTGATAAAGTGAACCAACAATGTGGTTGCAGGCAGAGAGAGATGCGGAGAGGGAGGGATGTGTGGTCTGTTTTGTTTTGGTGAAAAATTGACTCAGAGAGCGAATGTGTGTCAGAGAGCAGTAATGAGTGTTTCTGTTAATTGTTTTGCCTGAGGTATTTTTCATTGTTTTACATAACATGGGTCTAGGTGAGGCTGTTTTTGTACCATGTTCTCTCTGAAAGAACAAGAGGAGAATGGGAGCCCTGTGATATCTCATCCAAGAACAACCCAAAACGTTACTAGATTCAGGTGACTGTATTGGTGATGAGTGAAATGTAAATGTGATGGTAGGCGCTGGTGAAAAGCATACTCAGCCTATGTTATGCTTTTAAGAAAATGTGTTCTGACAAGGCTAAATGATCAAGTTACACAAGCATCTTAATCACAGACTGCTTCATGGGAGGAAAGAAGCCACCTCAGTCATTAGCAGCGATAACGGATCTAGTCAGTCGGCCTAGTTCCATCTCTTCTGCCCAGTAATGTGAGGAGTCGCTGTTTTTATCAACTTAACATAATCATGTTAGGTTTAAGGCATATCCAAGAGAGATGTCCATAATAAGCTTAACATATTCATGACTGCTGGCAGATTAAACTTATTATAGCTTTTAGAAATGGCCTTTGCCATTCAGGGGGGACCAGAGAATTAAATGAAGAAAATATCTAGCAAACCCTCCGTCTATACAGCATCTATTTTTAGCACACAGATAGAAAACCTCAGACACCTTTGCGTCCATTTCTGAAGCCAGCCACCAAACTGACCCATTTTCCACAATGTAACCTGGAGAGCTTGTGGTGATGTAACACTTTCATATGAAGGTAATTAGGCTTCCCAGGCATGACTCACCACTGTTAGTCACTAAATAAATCTGAGCCTGATGTTCCATGGTCCATCCCCAAAAACTTTAATTCATAACATAACATAACATAACAAGATGACAACCTCGTGTGTAACGGAGGAAAATGTTCTTTGACGTTTCTTTGATTTGTAAACGTTTTTAAACATAGTAACCAAGCTGTCTGTCTCTTTCTGACCTTTCTGGGTGATACATGAGGTGTTTAATGGAAATGCTGTTGTTAAATGTTCCATGAGACGGCCCAACAGTTTGCCCTGCAAATGCACTGTAACTGCCCACACCCTGAGTAGCAATACAAGTTGTTTATCATAGCCACAGTTTATGTAGCGTGACTCAACAAGGAGAATTATATAGAGTGTATTAGCACTACAGTATTGAAGTACTAATACAGGCTAGAGTACAGGCTTGAAATGTAAATAAATAATCCATCATATAATTTTCAATATGCCACAATCATAATATAATCTGTCCTTGAGTATTGTGAACCCGATTCTACATACAATTAAATGTTCTCTGTCCCTGCTTTGTGACATTTTTAGGACATTAACTGGAAAGATTTTGTTTTAACATGTTACTGAAGGGGCAATCCACCAATTTCACATATGAAGTTCAGAGTACTACTTAGTGTACTGTATGGTGTATTCTGTGGCTCTGTGGGGAGCTTTCCAGAGTGTAGATAAATATTTTTGATGGTGCAGTCAGGGGTATCTTGGCTTGCGTTTGAGACTTTTTAACATTTTAACAGAAAGTCTGATTTGCAAACTGGAGGTATGGGATTTGAACGAAGTGAGCATTTAGGAGCCAGGAGAATGAGCGTCTAACGAAAGGCATTACAGGAGACTAAAAGTGTTATGAGTCCCCAAACTTCATGTAATTCCGCTGCACTGGAGAGCCCCTTTCAAATAAAGCACAATCAATTTCAGAAAGATAATCAGTCCAGACCTAAAGTATTGTCTCAAAGGGCCACACAGATATTTCTATTCTTTACCGAATGCTCCTCTTTCTGTGCTTCTTTTCCACTCAGCCCTCAAAATAGCCACAGATCAATAGATAAAGGGCTGGCAGCTGTAGAAGGGACATAAGCCACAGGAAGGAGTGGAGTTTTCCCCACTTATAAAGTGTGTAGGAGAGTTTGAAATAACATGTTTATATAAAAGATGGGTTCATGTTTTGAGATGATTAACCAGTGGCACCAACATTATGAGAGTTGGATTAATCCCTGTCTGTAGCTGAAAGTGAAATCTGTAGCTGATTGTTTGGTCTTATATTAGTATCATAACATCAACAAGCTGGTATATCTATACAGAACACAGTGTGTAAATAAGGAATATCATAGGTTTTGAAAATGGACCAAAGCATCAGCTGGTTACACTCCATCCAGCATTACAGCCCAAAGCCCCACAGAGAGAAACTTCAAAGGTCAGAATAGCTACTGGGCTGCATTAGCGATGGAAATACTCATCTTCACTGCAGTCAGTGTCCGTGCTCAAATAACCATTCTGGTTGCTATGGTTACTGACCATACCTCCTCTCCTCCTCCTCAGGTCTCCTCCTCAGAGTCAATTGCCAATACAGGGACCTGTTACCTAGACACAGACATATGGCATTTTGGACTGTTGTTGTGTCATGCAGCATTTTTTAATAAGGGACACTGACATAGACAGCTAGTCAGGTATGAAATTAGAGAAGATGATGGGGAAGTCTCTATCACTGCAGCTCTAGAATATGTCATTACTACCGTGATGGGATACAGAGAAAGAAAACAAGTTGAAGAAAGTAAAAAGACTAGCTTGTTTCAGTTTTCAGTCATCTAAGGAATGACAACATACACACAAACTGCACCAGTGACCATCTCAGACAGAGGCAATGTGGCCTTCAGCAAGGAGATTTGCATAGTCAAAAGATTTGAACTTATAACAAGCTCATTATAACAAATATCTGTCTAGAGCTGCTTTGCTTAATTTAGATGGGAATTGCGCTTGTGAGTGCATGTGTGTCTAAGCTCATTTAAAAGACAGATTGCCTAATATAGATTGAATGCGTGCATGTGAACGACCAAAACCAGTATAAGGGTCCTGCTTATCCTCTCAACTGGATTGGGTTAATCTGGTAATCAAAATCCATTTACATAAATGCTTCAATGCAGTTGCAGTTAAGCAATTACTGCCCTCATTTCCTTCTTTTCCCACAATGTGGTATCTACTCTCATTCCCAGCCTGGAACTTTAATCTGACTCTCCCCTGAGTCTGTTGCTTATAGTACTCTTTGTAAATCCTTTCATTGTCTGCTCTCCTTCCGTTTTTTCCCAGGTCCCTGCTCTTATGGTTGCATTGTACATGTGTGTGAGCAAAAGGTTACACATACAACCCTCAGAAGTTTATGTTTGGGCTCAATCAGAACATTATTGTCACAGATTAAAACTGGCAGAAAATATTATACCAAAAGCACAGATTTAGAGGCAGGCTAACCCAGTTTTACCTGTCTGTTATGCAGAATAATTAACTACCTGTATTTGCTCGTACTCCATGAGCAGATATCATATTAGCATGAGCAAATACTCTACAGTCAGCATGGCTTTAAACATCATGTTTTTGCCTTTTTTTCCTCTCAACCTCACTGAGTGAAATACTGTATAATTCATTATTACATTTATGTTAATAATAGTAACACACAACAGAGGTAGATTGCCAAATCATTGCAAGAAAGAAAGAAAATAAGTTTATGTAATTTTACACAAGGGAAATGGTAATCGTGGTAATTGTTTTTACAAATTCTAAATTATGTACTGCCATCTCCTGGTAGAAATCTTTTATTACGTTGTGAACAGAAAAAATAAATCTAAATATGATCAATAAACAACAAAGCAGACCTTTTAAAAAAGCCTGAAGCTACATCATATAAAACAGAAACATTTAATCAATTTAATTGGGTGTTATAGCTGCCCCTGATATCAGTTTATCTGGATTTAAAGTTTTCGATAATTGATTGTTCTTGGCTGAGAGAAACTATTTGAACTTCCTACTATTGCAGCCAATCGAGTCGCGTGTAGAAAAAACGAGTCCTCGGTTTGTCCAATCACAACACGCAGAACAACAAGTGGGCGTGGACGTTCAGCGGATCAGCTGACAGACTTTCCAGCACACCGTGTGTGTGTGTGTGTGTGTGTGTGTGTGTGTGTGTGTGTGTGTGTGTGTGTGTGTGTGTGTGTGTGTGTGTGTGTGTGTGTGTGTGTGTGTGTGTGTGTGTGTGTGTGTTTGGAGTTTGACCACACAGAGCCAGTGGACTGGCAGACTTTACAAAAGCGAAAAGGAAGAATGACTTGGGACACCGAATAACAAAGAAAGTGGGATAATTCTCGAGGTTTTTTCACTTGGAGGACTTAAAACAAACTGGTGTATTCGTGCTAAAGGTGAGTGTACAAGCATGTTAGCATTAGCAACAAAACCACCGGTCACTTCAGCAACCTGCCACATCTGTGACTGACACGGTTACATAAAGACGGAGGCACTGCCTACATAATTCTGCACATTAAGGTTAGAGTGCATTAGTGGGAAACGTACATAGACTATAGTAACTATAGTAAGATCACTATTAGGAGTACTTGCAGAGCCTCTCAGTCGGTCCGATCAGTGCCATTGGAGCCTGTTGTTGCTGCTAAAAGGGGGGTTCCCCTAAATTGACTCAGGACACATCATGTTTCCACTTCAGGCACTTCAAGGATGTCTCCCTCAGTATAGCTGCCCAGGGCTCACTCGACAGTGTCTAAAATAGACTGCAGGCCACATGACGGGTCCGCTATCATAGAAAACAAAAGGTTTTACACTTGCTGAAAAACATTGACACAACATGGATTTTGCAGTGAGGATGTTGTTTTTCACAGTGAGTCATGTTTATACTTAAACTTTGTCAGAATTTGTAGGTTATATCTAATATAATAAAGTGTGCGCTCTATTTTTCTCATCTTGGTCAGCCACTTTTTTGAATACAATCACTACTTGACATTGGCAAATTATTACAATATTCTTACACAATATATTGTAATACTTTGATTGATCACAGTTGTTTTTGTTGAGGAGATTCAGTGGTTTGTTTGTGTGCTGCAGTCTTAGTAATGTCTGAGTGAGTGGAGGGGAACGATAAGAGAAAGTGCCCTTCGACAACAGCTGTTACTCCACCACAGGTGTTTGCACAGGCTCTGTCACTTTCTTCTTCCTCTTCCTATCAGCTGTTTTGTCTTGAACATGTATCTCCTTACACCCTGGTTGCTCCTCTACACACACACACACACATACACACACACACACACACACACACACACACACACAGAGTACCATATCATTTTACCTTTAGTGTTTTCAGATACCCCCGAACATCACCATGATTGTTTTAAACCCTAGAGTTTTCATTTTGACTGAGCTGTTGTCTGATTTTCAGCTATGGAACCATCGCATAGCAGCAACCCAGCCACCCCTAAAGCCCACCCCTCAGCTCCCTCCACCAGCTCCACCAGCTCTACCCCAACTGCGCCAACGTCAGACCGCCCTAAGCCTAAACTCGCCATACCAACACCTCCAACCACACCCTCGTCCTCTCCCTCCACTGCCTCCCCTCGGACTTCTCCAGGTCTTTCATCCCGTTCTTCCTCCTTGTCCACGCCGCCTGCCTCCCCTCTCTGCCAGCCCATCAGGAGCCCCTCTCAGGTGGGCAGATCTCAGCTTAATGCAGCCTCAACGGGGAATCCTCCAGCCACGGCTGCTGGAGCTGCTGCCAAGGCTCCACAGCCTCCTCCCACACCTGAACCAGGTGAGATTTTTTCTTTCTTTTTTTCCATCACTCCCACTTTACTGTGTGTACTGCTGTGTCTCCCTGACAACCATAGACATGCACCACAACATGTAAAGTAGCCTCTCCCACTCTGCTGACTTGAGGAGAAAAGCAGGTCTCACCCTCGTCTTTTCATAGATCATTTCCACTGCTTACTTAGCACAATCCAATCCTGCATGTGAAGTTCACATAGCAGCAGATCTCTTAGCTGCCCTGTTGTTATCACATTTCAATTTGTTGCATGGCTTTGCAGTGACATCTAGATACATAAATATGGGATATTACTGGAAAGTGTGAAATCTAACACCTCAGTCATTTTATTTGGACCACAGTTTTTCCATTAGATCCAGTCCTGTTCCCTGAAGAAAGTGCGCCCTGTACAATGTGTCTCGCTGTGTAGATTTGAACAGATAATCATAATGCAGCTAATGAAAGTAAGATTGGGAGACAGATTGCATCACATTGTAGACACGTGTTACATCAAGTAAGCCAGCAGCTGCTGTTGACCTTGCTTAACAAACAGTTATTTTAGGGCTCAGGCGGGGGATCAGGGTACCAGCAGCATACCAGGAGCATTGGTGGACATCTGATGGAAGTTATTATCGGATCCCCATCTAATTTTGTTTTGCTTCCAGAGAGCCTCAGCCGGATGTCACTCATCAGTATCACCTACAGACTGTTTGAATCTTGGAAAGTGCTTTCACATTTGTTGCCACCTCCATCTCTTTCCCAGTATACTTAATGGGAAATATTTCCTTTTGTATGTGTTAAACACAACAAATGTGATGACGCCTGACTTTTCAGGAAGTAGTCACATTTTCCATGTGAGCTCTTGTTTGAGTGAGCCACAGGGATTTGAGAGTAGCAGAGCTCATCAGCCAAAAGGAGATGATAATTAAACCAGACAGGTTCAGAGGGACATTCTTATCAGGACAGAAGATGTTTCTGGAAGGATCTGACTCATGCTCACACTCTGGGATCACTCATGTCATCGATTGGCACATTAAACTGGACTGTTTCCATGTGCCTTTTATGTTTATCTGGACCATGTGTTTTTTTACAGTATGATTGTTCTTTAAATACTCACCTGAATAATTATTTATTTCACAAACTAACTTTACAAACTTAAGGGGTTGGCCATGAAAAATAAAAGCTTCAGTTTAAGTCGACATTATTATTATTATTAGATTATTTCCACATTCAGATAAGTTTCATTTATAGACATTAACTTGAAATATAAACAGCTTGCTGAGAAATTTCAGCACCTCTAAATTTGACTGATTTGGATGCTATTTTAAAAACCAATGAAATCTACGTGTGTTTAGTGACTAATTCTCTGTTTCTTTCAGAAGAGCCAGAGGAGGAGGTCAGTTTTGAGGATCTGGAGGAGAGAGCCAAGTCAGGAGACGCCAAAGCACAGACCAAGGTCAGTGTCATTGAACATATTGCAAATGCCATTGACTGTAATGACCATATGGTGGGCACAGAAAAAATAGCACAAGCAATGATTAATATTATTTTAGACTGACATATTGATGGGAAGGACAGGTCATGAGCCAGCTAAGTCACAGTAATGTGTGTGTGTGTGTGTGTGTGTGTCCAGATGGGCCGTTACTTCCTGGCGCTTGCAGAAGAAAGAGATGAAGAGCTGAACAACTGTACAGCAGTCACCTGGCTCATCCAGGCTGCTAAACAAGGCCGCAGGGATGCTGTCAAACTCCTGCAGCAGTGCTTAGCCTCCAGGAAAGGTACCAAAATAATATATAGCATAAAGATAGTTGGTTTTGATGGTTGTGAATAGTTGTACATCGTCAGTGTCTACATGTGTGTTCTTATTTTCCAGGCATCACTCTGGAGAACTTTGAGGAGGTGAAGAAGTTGTGTACGGAGTCGCGCTTTGAGAGAGGCGTCAGGAAAGCAGCTCTGCTAATGTACTGGAAGTTGAACCCCGAGAAGAAGAAGACTGTGGCTGTTTCTGAGATGCTAGAGAATGTTGAACACATCCACACAGAGCCCGGTACGCCAGGGGATATACTGTAATTTAAAACACTGACATTTCATGTTGCTAAATAAAACAAACGTATAGTCGTTGTAGTTGTGTACTGAAATTACAACACAATACAGAGTCATTATGGAGAATTTTCTTGGCCTACAGGTAAACCCGTATGCCGGGGCCCACTGAACAGCTCTGCCAAGAAACAGAGGAGAGTGCTGGAGACTATGGTCACCAGTGAGGGTACGTGTGGTTTGACACATGGCCTCAACTTGTCGGATGTCTTTAACAAACCTGAGAACAAAGTATTTATAAATACATTTGTCTATGTACAACATGTAATGTGTTCCTCTTGCTAAAGATGATACGTACATTCATTTTTTTCTTCATAAAAGTTGAAGAGATGATATCAAAGCAAAAGAAAAAGTAACTTTCAGATTTACATGTTTGTAAACTAATGTACAGCATGTTGTCTTCTGTAGCCACCTCCCATGTGGGTCTTGATGACTTTGTTGAGATGACTAAGAAGTACGCTCAGGGTATCGCACCTTCACCAGTCATGGCTGCAGCAGGAGACGACGACGATGACGATGTAGTAGTGAAGAATCCGGATGAACTGCCTTTACACCAAAAGGTAGGAGGCTTTCAGACTTCATAAGGATGTGACAGCTGGCTGTTCTCATGTTCATCTGCAGAAGCAGGGAAGTTTCTCTGCGCTCGCCTTCACTTCTGGATAAAGATGTGTATTCATAGATATGATTTTTCAACATCACAACTAGTGATGTGACAATACCAGCTGGTAGAGCAGTGGATAATAGCGCATGCCATCGGCCTGGGGAACCCGGGTTCGACTCCCTCCCAGTCCCGGCTACCAAAAATGGGCGAGGGTTGCGTCAGGAAGGGCATCCGGTGTAAAAAAACTAATGCCAAAATCTACAAGCGGATCATCCGCTGTGGCGACCCCGGAAAGAAATAGGACAACAACTAGCGATGTGACAATTAGATCATGAAGTTTGTGTAATTTTTATTCAGTTTGGGTGTAATATATTTTCAGTGTTATACAACCCCTGGCAAAAATGATGGAATCACCAGTCTCGGAGGATGTTCATTCAGTTGTTTAATTTTGTAGAAAAAAAGCAGATCACAGACATGACACAAAACTAAAGTCATTTCAAATGGCAACTTTCTGGCTTTAAGAAACACTAAAAGAAATAAAAAAAAAAGATGTGGTAGTCAGTGACAGTTACTTTTTTAGACCAAGCAGAAGGAAAAAATTATGGAATCATTCAGTTCTGAGGGAAAAAAAACAACAACAAAAGAACACTTCAACACACCACTAGTACTTTGTTGCACCACCTCTGGCTTTTATAACAGCTCGCAGTCTCAGAGGCATGGACTTAATGAGTGACAAACAGTACTCTTCATCAATCTGGCTCCAACTTTCTCTGATTGCTTTGATCAGCTTTGCAGGTTGGAGCCTTGTCATGGACCATTTTCTTCAACTTCCACCACAGATTTTCAATTGGATTGAGATCTGGACTATTTGCAGGCCATGACATTAACCTTATGTGTGTTTCTTCAAGGAATGTTTTCACAGTTTTTGCTCTATGGCAAGATGCATTATCCTGAAAAATGATTTCATCATCCCCAAACGCCCTTTCAATTGATGGGATAAGAAAAGTGTCCAAAATGTCAACGTAAACTTGTGCATTTATTGAAGATGTAATGACAGCCATCTCCCCAGTGCCTTTACCTGACATGCAGCCCCATATCATCAATGACTCAATCATCAATTTGCATGTTTTCATCAGGCAGTCGTCTTCATAAATCTCATTGGAACGGCACCAAACAAACGTTCCAGCATCATCACCTTGCCCAATGCAGATTCGCGATTCATCACTGAATATGACTTTCATCCAGTCATCCACAGTCCACGATTGCTTTTCCTTAGCCCATTGTAACCTTGTTTTTTTTCTGTTTAGGTGTTAATGATGGCTTTCGTTTAGCTTTCCTGTATGTAAATCCCATTTCCTTTAGGCGGTTTCTTACAGTTCGGTCACAGATGTTGACTCCAGTTTCCTCCCATTTGTTCCTCATTTGTTTTGCTGTGCATTTTCTGTTTTCAAGACATATTGCTTTGAGTTTTCTGTCTTGACGCTTTGATGTCTTCCTTGGTCTACCAGTATGCTTGCCTTTAACAACCTTCCCATGTTGTTTGTACTTGGTCCAGATTTTAGACACAGCTGACTGTGAACAACCAACATCTTTTGCAACATTGCGTGATGATTTACCTTCTTTAAGAAGTTTGATAATCCTCTCCTTTGTTTCAATTGACATCTCTTGTGTTGGAGCCATGATTCATGTCAGTCCACTTGGTGCAACAGCTCTCCAAGGTGTGATCACTCCTGTTTAACTGCAGACTAATGAGCAGATCTAATCTGATGCAGGTGTTAGTTTTGGGAATGGAAATTTACAGGGTGATTCCATAATTTTTTCCTCAGAACTGAATGATTCCATAATTTTTTCCTTCTGCTTGGTCTAAAAATGTAACTGTTACTGACTACCACGTGTTTTTTTCTTGATTTCTTTTAGTGTTTCTTGAAGCCAGAAAGTTGCCATTTGAAATGACTTTAGTTTTGTGTCATGTCTGTGATCTGCTTTTTTTCTACAAAATTAAACAACCGAATGAACATCCTCCGAGACTGGTAATTCCATAATTTTTGCCAGGGGCTGTATTCATGCAAAATCTAGCTTATAGTAAGAGAAAAAAATCTATTTTTTGCTGAGAATGTTTGTTGAAAGCAATTTAAATAATTGGGGCTGAAACTACTGAATATTACTGTCATCATCGATCAGTGTGTTGATTACTTTCTCGATTAAACAATTTGTTTATAAACTATCTGCAACTTTTCCAACTTCACATAATCAAATTCCTTGTTTTGTCCAACCATTAGTCCAAATTGTCTTTGTTTGATATTGACAGCAAAATAGTTGCTGATCGATTGCCTGTTTATCAGCTACTTGATGAATCTAACTAACTCCTTCTTTTGTAGAGTTAGCGATCAGATTTGTAACCACGTTGATGTACTCACCCTGCTCTACTCCTTTCTTTGCTCCTCCCAGCTGCTGAAGTTCCCTCTGTACGCTTTGCTGGAGATTAAGGAGCACCTCATCGACTGGGCGTCGCGGGCTGGCATGCAGTGGCTCAGCACCCTGATCCCCACGCACCACGTCAACGCTCTTATCTTCTTCTTTATCATCTCCAACCTCACAATCGACTTCTTCATCTTCCTCATCCCTCTCCTGGTTTTCTACCTCTCATTCTTCTCCATGGTCATCTGTACGCTGCGGGTCTTCCAGGTTCGTGACTCCTCCTGTTAAAGATGTGCACCTTGTACAAAGTCCAGTTACATCGTTCTCTTACTCTGTGGTGTTTTTTGGCAATATTGGACCTGTGTGTCTGTAAATGTAAGCTTTATATTTGTGTAGATGTACTTATCTTTGGAGGTAAACAAAAAAGGTAAAACAAAGCATCTTTTTTTACAGAATTCAAAAGCATGGGAAAATTTTCGGGCCCTGACAGACCTGCTGACTCACTTTGAACCTGGTCTTGATCTGGAGCAGGCTGAGACCAACTTTGGATGGACACACTTAGAACCGTATCTGTACGTATATCTCTTTTAACATGAATATATATCCATTCATTAGCACAGTTGAGTGCTTTCAATTGCTTACTCTGTACTGTTTGTCGATGTAATGTTTATTTTGGTCAAGTTTTACAAGTATAAGTACTATATTTCAGTTTAAGACTGTATTATGCAGTTCTGCTTTGTTCATGTTAAAAAAAAAAAATCTTTTAAGCAAAAAGCATGTTTTTTATTTATTGAACTGCTTTACCCTGAACAATAACCAAAATTGTAAGAACATATGAAGAAGCAGAGATGGTGAAGTATTCTCAAAATAAATGTAAAACTAAAGTCATAATGACAAATATACATGTGCTGAATTAACTAAAAGTGCTTCTGTAGCAAAATGAAAACATTGCATCTCCTTGTGTTGGCAGGTACTTCCTGCTCTCTGTGATCTTCGTGGTTTTCTCCTTCCCTGTTGCTGATAAATCCTGGATCCCCTGCTCAGAGTTGGCTGCTATCGCTCTCTTCTTCACCGTCACTGCCTTCCTCAGCCTTCACGCCTCTGCTCAGCTCTTCGCTCGTAAAGCCCTCCTCACAGAGGTCGTCTGCGGCGCCTGCTCCCTCACTCGCTTCCTGCCTGACTCCATTTGGTTCCTCAGGATTTTTGGGAAGACCATCGTCACTTTGCCTCTAGGTGACATAGTGGCTTTGAACCTGGGGATGCCGTGGCTTCTGTATGGACATCTTTTCTATCTCCTGTTCCGTATGGCCCAGCTGAGAGGCTTCAAGGGCACCTATTTGTGCCTGGTGCCGTACCTGGTTTGCTTCACGTGGTGTGAGCTCAGCTTGGTGCTCCTCAATAACTCCACTGCAATAGGACTCATCCGCACCTGTGTTGGCTACTTCCTCTTCCTGTTCGCCCTTCCTATACTCTCACTGGGCATGGCTGCGATGTTCGTCATCCAGTTACTGCAGTGGTTTCTTGCCCTGGAGCTGACCAAGATGGTGGTCACACTGACAATTTGCTTCGTTCCAGTAGTGTTGAGGCTTTGGACTCGTTTCAGCCTCAACCCCATCTTTGTTCTTCGGTCCTTGTCAGGGAGCAATGTTGTCAAACTGATCCTGGTGTGGCTCAGTGCGGTGCTGCTCTTCTGCTGGATGTACGTCTACAGGTCTGAAGGCATGAAGGTCTATAACTCCACCCTGACGTGGCCTGAGTACAGCAACATCTGCGGCCCTCTGGCCTGGAAAGAGTCCAACATGGCCCAAACTCAGATTCTCTGCTCTCATCTTGAAGGACACCGTGTCACCTGGACTGGACGCTTCAAATATGTCCGAGTGACCGAAATTGAGAACGGGCCGCACTCGGTTATCAACCTGCTGCCTGTATTTGTGGGGAACTGGATGCGGTGCCTGTACGGTGAGCCGTATCCTTTGTGTGAGGAGACGAAAAACGTCACAGCTGAGCCCCAGCCTCTGCCCGCCCCGGCTCCTCCTCCAGAGGATCCTCTCTGTAAACTCAAAAAACTGGCCAAGCACGAATGCCACATCAAACGCTTTGATCGATACAAATTCGAAGTCACAATGGGAATGCCGCTGGAGAGGAAGACCAAGAACGGGACTATCATAGAGGACGAAGATGCGACTAAGGACATAGTTCTGCGGGCTAGTAATGAGTTCAAGTCTGTGCTTTTGCACTTGAACACAGGAAGCTTGGTGGAGTTTAGTACCATACTGGAGGGTCGTTTAGGCTCCAAATGGCCTGTGTTTGAACTGAAAGCCATTCACTGCATCTCGTGTGTCAATGCTCACTTGACCAGCCGCAGGCAGTGCAAGATTGAACACGACTGGCGGCGCACGGCTCAGAGCGCTCTGCAGTTTGGTTTTGACTTCTTCTTCAACCCCTTCCTGACCGCTCAGCTGGAGCCACACTCAGAGACAGAGACTGAAATAGAGACTGAGATGGAGGAGGTGGGTTAGAGGGAGAGAGATCCGGCAAACACACCTCTGAGAGAAATAAGAAGTACTATAACAATAATACTGTCTTCAGTTGGAGAACATTCATGATTTTACACCTCTGTAAATGATTTCACACCGTGGGACAGAAAGGACTGATACTCAGACATATGTGGTATCAGTTCTGCTGTAAATCTGAACTTGAGCAAGTGTGTGTTTGCATTCTTATAGCTTTTGAGCCAAAATGTGTGAGAATACAAAATATAACTAAATTAAATCTACAGAAGGCAGAAACACAAACTGAAACTGTTTTTAGAATAACTAATTTACTGCCTAACACTAAAGTAAGAAAAACTCTCCTCAGCTGTGGTCACTTGTGCATTTCATCCAATCTAGGCTTTTTATGTATGTTTATCAAATATATGTGGCCAAAATCTTTCATCTTCAGTATTTGCTTTTTTACAGTTTCTTTTTTGAACTGTACTCTCATCATTGTGTCGATGGGCTACAAATTATAGAAGGAAACCTTTCTTTTTTAAGGTTGTTATGCTGATTATAATTTGTAATGGTTTCTCCTTTGCTATCAAGCTTTAATGACTCAACATTTTACATGTCCAGTATGTAATTTTGAAATGATTATTATTTTCAAGTGCCTTATTAGAAATAGTCTCAGTCAGAGAATTACTAAAATCACGTCTTTAATCCTTAACATTTAAAAAACACTCAGCTGCATCTGTGTTTGTATTTGTTACAGATCAGGTAAGTTTATCTGCCTTCTCTGTTCTCGTGTGTGTGTGTGTGTGTTGCTTTTTCTCCTTCAGCTGTTTCTTTCTCCTCTGTTGTTTGTCTCCATCTCTGCTGTGCAGAGGAGTAATATATTGAATATTTGCAGTCCCTGGGTGATGATGTGTTTTAACTTAGGACGTCACTACTGTTTTCTATACTGTGACCCATAAACATTGTGAAAACATTTGCTTATTGCTGTTTTAATTTAACATTAATTACATGATATTGTCTTTGAAATCAATATTTTAAGGTTTGAAACATGCTCCCAGTCCTGCCTTTTATATGTGTTAATTCATGAGTTTGCTCATACTGTATATGTCCAAGATCACCACTTCAGTGCCATGAGACTTTTTCATATTAATAATGGCTGAATTCCATGTAGCTGCTTCAGTTTCAGGCGCCTGGTATTGTGAATGCTGTTCACTGTCATAGCTTAATGAGATTATTAATTAATTATTTATGTTAATAGTAAGTCAAAAGCCTGCAGTTAAATATCCATATATAGTGCAGTGGTTCCCAAACTTGGGGTTGCAGAGGCCCAGAGCATGCAAACTGTGGAGTGGACTTCTTTCAAACACGTGCATAACCAACACCATTACTAATGTCTGCACTGCTTTGCAACAATTACTGGAATAGAGGCATTCTTATCGTTATTCATCAACATCTGTATGTTATAAATCAATTTCATCAACATAAACAACGTGACAGGGATCACTCATAGTGATGAGTCTACTGAGAATAATTACCTGAAACTACAGCTCTCACCGCTCTCATAGCACCATTTATGGCCGCAACAGGCAGCTGTTTTCAGTAGGAAAGCTCTGAAAACCCACTATACACTATCTACTGAACACCAAACAGCAGAAAATCAGAGACTAGCTGGTGAACATAGTGAAGCAGCTAAAGAGCCAAATATTTCCCTTTGTAGATTGAGGAGACAAAATATATAGTTTAAAGTGTATTTCTACAAAACCTATATTGAATGTTAGACCTACATTCATCGGGTGGCCAGAAATTACTTTAACTGCTAACAAGCTCACGTTATCAGCCCAAAAGTCGATGTCACTGTTGTGTTCAAGTACCTAAAGAAATGCATTTTTGCAGGTTTGATGTAATTAGTCTTACCTGTTCTTTTCATGCAATGACAAGTGATACCAAGACTGTCAAAATTCAGTTTTAAAGATTTATTCAGAAAGCAGTACACTAGAAAGAAAAACTGATCAGTGAAAACCAAAACATGAAAAGGCGTATCTAGTTCAGTCTTGTAGTTCAGGCAAAGTTTAACTTGCATTTGTATTTGCACAACAGTAACGTGATGCATGAAAAAACAACAACAGGCAGTTCACGTATTTGGCAATCTTATTTCAAGATAACTTTGTTTGACTTTACCCCTGTAAACATGGGTGTAATGTTTTCAGCTTTCAAAGTAGGGCACAAAAGCTTTAGGATGCTACAATCATTTTATTTTCAGACGTAATTAGTGTGTTGTGTCACTGGGTGGCGCTTAAGACCACATGACTTCACTCGGATCACACTGTGATCGTGACCCCTTATAGGCTCATATAAATTGAAGCTATTAAGTGCGCACATTTCCATAATGGCCCTGGCACTTATCAGTCTTGTATAATTACACTGCAATAAAAATCACAGATGTACGCTCATTGGATGCAATTTCGTTGAAATATTTATTCAGAAAAAAAACATATTAACATTATTTATAACTGTTCATTTGACAATTTTGTTATGAACATACATTAACACAAAAATATGTGAATCAACATTAGTTTGGTCGGGACATGGAGTAAAACTGACAGATGTTTCTAAATAAAGGGATAAATAAAAGAATAGACTGTTCTCTAAAAATAAATGCTTCTGCACATCGGTAAAGTAATCAGTGAGGAAGGCTGAACAGATAAAAGTACCATCTCTCCGCTGCAGCTTTGGAGGCGATCACTGACACAGATGATCAAGTCCGCAGTCCGTTTATGGATGTTAAAAAAAGACAAAACCTCATACATGTCAAAATCAGAATTGATATATACAGACACCATTTAGGCCCTTTAATTTTTTTTTCTTGTAGAGAACAACATTAATGAAAACATTCTCCATTCTTCTTGGTTCTCAGTCTCAGTCGAGTAGAAACTGATTCTTGGACGGCTTCATTCAAAATGTACATGTAAGTGTATGAGCCGAACACTGGTAAACATGCTTCCATGTCCGAAGACACAAATAAAGGTAGGAGAGCTCGGTCATCTATGGTTACTCGTGCTGCATGGGGCACCGGGGCCCCTGAAGCCTTTGTACAGCTGGGTCTAAATGGTTAAGAAGGCAGCCAAGTCAGTCAGTCAGTCAATTTATAAACACCTAGGCTAAATTGGTTTTTTCATGCAGCATCTTTTTGCTTGATTGTTGAAATTATTTAGTTCATTTTTTAATTGTTTTTTTTTCTTTTTTGCTTGACTTGAGTTGTATTTAACGGCAAAGTAGCACACGACGCAGCTCCAGACCAGAAGCAGAATCCACAATCTGAGATGTTGAAGGGCTTGTTTCAGCAGAGAAAATATTAATGACTGACACACAACGTGAAGAGCAGACACGAGTGTGTGTCCTCATATCAGGCTGCGGTGTAATAACCTACTAACTTCACCTTCCATCTGCAGGACTGTAAATGTTTTACCTCACTGAACACAGTTCAGTAGAGCTCAGAGGCGTCTGGGTGCACCTGGGTTAAGGGGAGGGTCCCGAGTTCATCCTTGCACATCACGCATATCATTTCAAATTGCCTTTGTCATCAAAATTACCACCATTAACATCATTTAACAAGAAGATACAAAATCAGAAGTGGGGTAGCTGATCTGAAATCAAACAAACAGCCAGTTACATAAATGCCCCATTTTTCATCAGTGCCGCTGGTAGACAACCACGAAGGGTTTTTGTTACACAAAACAGTGGGCAAGGGATAAGAATAGGCTTTGCTCGAGCACACAAATACAGAAAGAAGAGGAGGAGGAGGGGGTGGAGAAAGCAAAAGAGCCTGAAGAACCAAAAAAAAAGACAAACATGTAAACGTCTCTCCAGTCTGGGGGTGGTTTCTACCCCTCAGAAGCTGAGCTGTAGCAATCAACACACCATCAAGCACAATCCAGAGGTTAACAATCAAGAAATCCACAGTTCTGCACAGTTTTGCAATCCGTAATCCATTGCGTAATCCAGCCTGTTCCCTTTCTAGCCCTTTCTAGGTCCTTTCAGTTCTGGGAGGCTGGGGAGGAGGTGAGGGAGTGTGTGAAAGTGTAGACCTAGATGTGTGTACGTTTTCTGTGTTTTCTGTGTGCGTGTGTGTGGACGTGTTAGGCATATTCCTGTGTATGTATGTCCGTAAATGTGCACATTCTGGCATAGTTGCGTGTTCAGGTGTAAACTCATTTGTATCCACCGCTGACATCCGTTCATTAATGCATCTCCGAGTTGAGTTTGTCCTGGAAGATGTACAGGTTGTTGGTGGCGGCGATGGCGATGATGTTCTCAGTCGGGTGCCAGGCTGTGTGGAGAATCTTCTTGGTGAAGTCCAGGCTGTCCACACTGATGTCGTCCTTCCGGCGCTTTCCACCGGCGGCACAGACCCTCCGTGGCTTCAGGACAGCTCGGGGTTTGCTGCTCTCTCTTGACGCCTCCAGGGTCACGTCGCGTTTGGTGTTCCGGTCGAACATGCGGAAGAAGTTATTGTAGGCTCCGGTCATGATCACACTGAACAGAGGAAGAGGAGAGAAAGGATCAGTTACCACAGTCTGAAGACTTTCATTCTCTTTTCTATCTCATGTGTTTCCTAAACTAACCTTAACCTCCTCCTTAAACTTTCTCTAAAGGGTCACTTCCTCTAAACCATAAAGCATTTGTTTTAAGATATTTGAGATTACTTTGTGGTGCTCACAGCAATGTTGGAATAAGTATTCAGAGCCTTTACATATGTAAAAGTAGCAATACTGCAAAATATTATATATGAACAAAAGTATTATCTGCACAATGTACTCAAAGCATACAAAGTAAAAGTACAACATTAATCTGTAACAATGCATCATATTTTAGACTGTGATTATATAAATTATCAATCAGAAAACTAAATAGTGCTGCTGTTAAATAAACGGCAGAAAAAGGTACAATAGTTCCCTCTGAATTCTCGTGGAGCAGAGATGTAAAGCAACATACAATTGAAATACTCATGTGAAGTACTTCAAAATTGTACTCAAGTACAGTATTTGAGTTAATGTACTTAGCTATGTCCACCACAGACTCATAACATTGAAAAATTACTTTTGAAAAGCTCAATGTCCTGGCTGGAAAGAACAGTGTCAACAATGCTTACTGGAAGCACTTTTTGGAATAAATAGTTCATAGGAAAACAATAAGGTCTAAAGTCTGGAGAGAGGTATTGCTGCTGACTTTTCACATTTATTGACTTATAAAACATCCCACAAAACATATAAGAGCACCAGTTTTACGTGTCATAAATAATCACAAATATAAAGACACACAGACAAACACATCCAGACACTTGGGGTACCTGTCCGAGCCGTTCCAGGCACACTCAAACTTGTCAAAGATGCAGTCGTTTTCATAAAGGGAACACAACTTGCTGCGGAGGTAATCGTGAACCTGGAGAAAAACACACACACATAGTTAAAAATTAGCCCAGCACACAGCTGCTTCCCTCCCAGATATTGACTCTCTAAATAAACTATTAAGTCACACACACACACACACACACACACACACACACACACACACATATGAAGCTCAGCACAGACAAAACACATTAATTGTGGGCAAGTTGTAACACAAACCTCCCTGAAGGCAGTTCTAATAAGACACAACACCAGCCTCAGCAATAAGAGGGCCAAGAGTACATTTTAATCTGAACTCCTTTCCCATACCAGTAAATCCATTAACATCCAAACCCACCAAGGGCAAGATAATAGAGACACACATGTGAACACACACACACACACACACACACACACATATATATTCACTGACTAATAACTCTTTTCCCTCGTGTTTTCAGTCGACCTGCCTGTGTCAGCGCTGTGTGTGCTCGGTGATGCAAAGGGTTGAAATCTACACCTTTCTCCAGCCGCCGCTCTCTGCATTTAGGCCCCTATTTTCACATTCTGCATAAAGTCAGCAGTCAACAGTCGCTTCGCAATCAATAAACGGTCAAGCTGAGGTCGGCTATGGTTGTACATCAAACCCGGTGACATTTCGGTTTTCCCCTATGGGTCTTCCAGCTTGGGGAGAAATGATACAGTGTCAGCTGAAGTTGAATATATAGTCTTTTTGAGTTTTTTTTCAGCCCACATGGTGTCTGATTTAGAGTACAGCGCTTCATCCCTCATGGATTTTAATTTTCATGTTCCAGGAGGAATAAGAGTGTAAATTTACCAAAGGATTTCAGAGCAATTTAGCTCTGAAATCCTTTGTCTCCCCTCAGTTTCTCTCAGTTTACTCCATTTAACCTCTGCCAACCCTTTTTCTAATCCTCGTATTTAAACCCTCCTCTCATTCTTCTCTCCTCCTCTCATCACACCATCCTCACTCTCTCCTCCAAACCCCCCCCCCCCCCCCCCCCTCCCTCTCCATACTGCATTGCAGATCTAGGTGTCGGGCGCTGTGTAAGGTATCCCTCCTTCCCGCTTCATTTTATGAGTGGAGGCTCGGGGGCCTATAAATAGCTCCAGTGCGTCTTAGCCTCCCACTTTTGGCTGCCTCGTGGGCCCTCACACGTCAGGCAAACAAACACACACATGTTCACCCACATGCGGCAGGAATACTAAACACACACTGATAAAAAAGCAGTTGATAGATACTTCTACTGCACATAAATGCATGAACAGAAGCTGGTCTGGCCTATTGTAAACACCTAGAAGTGACACAAGAGATAGACTGAGTGCAGATGTTTGAATGATAGCATGAAAAATCAGAAAAACTGCCCTGTTTAGCAGCTTTTTGATTACTTTTACATATTTACATTTTCAACAGCATGTCAAACCCACTTAATCTCTATCCCATATACACAGCATGATGATTATTTACTGTTTGTGTTTGTCTCACATGTGTTAATCTGCCAAACACACAGATGTGCATCTATAGTCCAAAACTTAAGCCATTTCTAGTGATTCTGTACTGACGAGAAGTGCATTCTGGCATTTAATCAATCCAATTATCCTTAAAAGGTTTTGGAAAAATCTAATCATCAGTGAGTACTGTGATTCTGAGAGACAACCGCCCTCCCATGATCCATTTCTGTCTCCAAACACACATATTTCCAGGATGACAATGCTCTCTTTCAGTAAAGGGACAACGTGATTTCAGTCACTACACTTCCATCAGGGAAGCGAACATTTAACAGTTCTTCTATACAGTGTGATTTGGTGGTAGAAGCTCTGAGCAGCAACACTAGACTGTACTGAAAGAAAAATCCCCACAACCCCCATCTGTACTATCATGTATTGAATTCAGAGAAGCCAACGGGTCATTCAGTGACCATTCAGTGACCCATCATTTTGTATAGAAGCATCTGCAATTGTTGCGTTTTTCCACTCAGGTTCTTCCTCGACTTTACCACCAATCCGTAGCTTTAAACACATATCAACATTTTTGTTATCTTTGACTAAAGCCAGTTGGTTGTTTGTCTTCACAAGGGGTACAATTTTATGTAAATGTCATTTGTGATCTTGATTTATGTATTTGAATGAAATCATTTAAAAACAAGACACATAAGCAGGACTTCATGGCAGCAGCATATGGTGTTGGCATGAGGGTATCAGCAGAGTAACAACGAGAATTGTGGGGTTACAAAGACTACGACTGAATGTTAACAGTCTAGGATAAATCACTGACATCCTGCAGAGTCCACAAGTTAAATGTTTTGCCTGAACACCATTATACAATGACTGGAGTTTTATTACCTTATCCTGAGTTGTGGGAAACTGATGATCATTCAACATCATTATATTGGATCATTATATGATCCGTGATGATCCTTGCCCTCTGAGATGAGTGGACTCAAACAGAAATATGCCAAGGCTTCCTTGACTACTGATCAGTTCACCTTGCTCAGAGTTAATTTGCTCCTTGCCAGAAAGAATCTTAGCACAGTAGCTGAGCCTGAGAGAAAATATTCATTCTCATGTTTTTTGTATTTTAACCCTCCCTCATGCTTTTCACGTATGGTCAGTCACACACCTGGTATGTCTCCAGGGGCTTGCTCTCCATGTTGAGGTCCCAGACTTTGGCAGTCAGGTAGTCTCTGGTGAGCAGGTAGCGGCCGCTGTGGCTGAATTTGACGTCCGACACCGAGGAGATGATCTCAGAGAAAAAGGAGCGAGCACTGGGGTCCTCGGGCTCCTCGAACACTGGGGGAGGGGAGGGTGGGAAAGAATAAGGAAGAGAGAGGGAGAGAAGGGTTAGTGCTGTGAAACCACGATGCCATGCAGAAACACGGTTGGGTTTGTGTGTCACATAAATGTAGTATATGTGTCTTCATTGCATGTACAGATAAAAAAAAAGTCTCTCAGATGAGTCTATATATTGACTGTAGTCTATGAGGCTGATACCATTGATCTCTGTATGTTTCTGAACAGGTGTTGCTGTTCATAAACCATTCTGTGTATAAACATCTGCATATTTCAGAGAGAGCAATCAAAGGTCATATAAAATTAACAGAAGCCTGGTAAATAAAGGCATTTCTATTAAATACAACAAACAAAAATTAAATCCCATACTGCTTGTCAGGGTGCTCCATTGCACACAATTTGCTGTTTTCACTGCACTAGTGACTAATACTGGTCAGAGCTGTAAAACACATGGGAAACTGGCCATTTCAGCTTGGAAATGGAACAAAAAATTGGATTTATTTGTATTTATGTTTTATACTAAGGAAAACATGGACCTGCAGTGGAAAAATATACAATTAAATGGTGGATAAATATTCCAAAAGAGACATTTTGTGCTTGCTACAAATCACTATGCAAGTTGATTTTCGTGTGATTTCAAATGATTCGCAAAATCAGGGCATCGCCAATGTGATTTCAATTCATCCTGCGGGGGACATTGACATGTGCACCGAATTTCATGTCAATCCATTCATTCAATACAATAGTTTTGAAGAAATTTCACTCAAACCGCAAATATGAACCTCTTGGAAGCACTAGATAAGTGTTTCCCAATCCTGAAGGCCCACTGCCCTACATAGTTTAGACGTTTCCCTGCTACAACAAACCTGATTCAAGTGATCAGCTCATCATCAAGCTCTGGAGATCCCTGCTAATGACCCATTCATTTGAACCAGGTTTGTTGTAGCAGGGATATGTCTAAACTATGCAGGGCAGCATTCCTCCAGGACCAGGATAAGGAAGCACTGCATTAGAGAGGAAATCAGGGGATTGCCAAAGTTATTAGGATTTATCATGTGGGAACCCTGAATGTCATTAAAAAACTTCATGGCAATCCATCCAATAGATGTTGACACATTTAAGTCTGGGCAAAGGTGGATCCACTGACTGGCCAACATTGCCATCCTGGAGCCATGCCACTAGCATAGCTAAAAACTTGGACTGTATGTTTGGAAACATATGGCTACTTTCGAGGCAGGACGTTAATCTAAAAACTCACGGTATGCTGTGAAAAACTTTCAGCAGCAACATTTCACCGATTTGTACTTCTTAGGCTAAAACACACAAATCTGCTGATAACAGACGTTCCAACCTTTTGAGGACCCTTCTTGGGAGAAAACAACATGATGTGTTAGCAGGTTTACTCACATTTGGAGTGTTTGTCACACAGCGCTGCTTCTCTCATGTCACAGAGGCGCAGGGTGCCTTTGCTGCTGCTGTAGACAAACAAATTACAGTGGTGGGGGTGAAACTCAGCCGCTGTGATCACCTCTGTCAGATCCTCCATGTTGGCTGGTTTGATGTCCACAATGTCTGAGAGAAAGTGTCGCTCAGGAAAACAACAAAGTGAATCAACTTCCCAGGGCCTGCAGTTTGTCTTAGCCTGGCCTGTTCTTACATGCTGAGGTCGACCATATTAATATACATATACATACATATTCATGCATCCTTTTATCAGTTTTATTCACTAACTGACTCATTAATTAGACTGTGTTTGAATGCACGTGGAAACCCACACAGGTCCATAATCCACATACAAAATAAAGTAAGTGTATGTAAATGTGTACATGCCAACACAATGCTAATGATTTATAGTGGAAATAAAGCAAACCAATATAAATATATCTTGGGGGGGAATTGTTGGCAGAAATGTAATTCCATATTCAGATAAATTGTACTATTATAAATCCTGTCTGGGTTAGGAATGTGACTGTACTGTGTCCTATTGAGCTGGATTAGAACTCAGTAAGGGGCTGAAATATTTATGCAGTCTTTGAATTATTCATTAAGCTACATTTTCACTCCTCAAGAATAATATTCCCCTCCCCCAACAGTGTGTGTCCTTGTGCGTTTCTTTACACAACAAAGTGGAATTTGCAATGTGGGAGTTTGTTTTGTGTACACGTGTGGGCTGGAATTGATAACTGAGCATATATAAGCATCAATGTGTTAATATATGCCTTTATTATCAATGCCTTTGCGCTTTGATAAATCTTTTCCTCCTTTTATTTGTGTTTGTGCGTGTGTGCTCACCCTCATGCCTACATGATTGCATGTATGTTTGTCTTCTCCTCACTACGCACACACACTACAGCCCAGAAAGGATACTGAAGCTGCGGTCGGTGATGTCCAGATGCCAGAGGTTGATCCTCAGGTCATCAGCTGACATGTAGGTCTCATAGTCAGAGTTGATGGAGATGGAGTTGACGTGGTAGGTGTGGGCATTGGCAAACACCCGCCGCGGGCTCACTTCCACCATCAGGTCCATCGGCATCAACACCGGCACCTTGGAAAGAGAGAGCAGTTAGACGTCCTGTGTGACTGACCAGGAGAGGAGAGATAGTCAAGATACAGACAGTGGATTCAATCTAAATAATTTTATTGTATCGTGAATTAATATTTGATGCATTAATTCCTTTGACATCAATAATACATCATTGCTAGAACTTGCTGGCTTAATAAATCAGGAGCCACTTCAGTACTCGATTTAAAGCTCGTTTGGCTGCATTTTCATATCCTGACATTTGCATTAACATGCAATGTCTTTGTCGATGCGTGATTTACATTTTCATACACAGCTTAAGCATGTGTCCTTATTTGCATACAGCACAGTGGGAGCACTGTCTCCATACACATACATGTTCTCAGACCTCTACAAACAAGGACATACTATACACACACACACAAATACACACACACACACACAGGCCCCTGATGTGCTACTGTGTATAGATTATCAAGAATTCACCACAAATAGAAACATGATGTTTTAAGTGATTTAGAGCCTGTGCAGATGTTGTGTTGCGGTTGTGTACAGCTGGAAATTGAGGTTTTATCCGCCCCCACACACTCTCACACATGTACCATTGTGCCAGTGACCCATTTTTGCACATGCAAACACATCTGTACCTACTGACCCAGTTACGTTTCACAACCTACTGCATTCATGAATGTGTGCGCAAGAGATAGATAGATAGATAGATAGATAGATAGATAGATAGATAGATAGATAGATAGATAGATAGATAGATAGATAGATAGATAGATAGATAGATAGATAGATAGATAGATAGATAGATAGATACCTGGAGGGAGGTGACAGTGGAGATATCCTTGATGCGACCCTCCTCATCCTTCAGGTTGTATCCCTCTGGCCGTTTGTCTCTTTCACTCACCTTCCACAACTTAATTGTCTTATCTGGTACCAATACAAACGGGGCCGTTAAGCAATCAGATAACAACAGACATAATTTGAAAGCGTAACAAATGAATTAAAGGCACTTGTTGATGTGCTTCAAGGTTGGGAAGTTAGTTAGATATCTCAGATTAGATGTGATTAAACATATCAGAATACACAAAGTACAGATTTTTCATTTCAAAGTGGCAAATTTAATGTATAATGTGTGTGTTTTTTTTAATGGATTGCAAAAAAGGCTTATTCAACTGGAACTCAAAAGGAAGACATAATAGACAAGACAATGCACCACTCTCCAAACTGTCAGCGCTGAAAGAGAGTCTGGACTCTACTGGAAACTTTTAAATGAGCTAACAGGGAGGTTTTGTTTTATCAACACTGACAGAGAAAGAAGGTCTTTCTATTATATTGAAAAAATGACAGCAGGCGTTCCAGCAACAGCATTACCCAACTGCTGAGGCAGGTCTCAGATTTTTCATACCCTCAGTCATAAATAATATAGTGCTTAAATAAATCAATAACAGGGCGCTGAGGGAAAATGTATAGATTTTGCAATATAGCCATATACTCTGAATGTAAACATGAGCAGCCACTCTATTCTCTTCAGGGGGAGGAAAATCTGCTTTCTGACCTAAGAAACTCAAGACGTCACTTCTTAATTTCAACAGCTCTGCCATACCCTTCATTCTGTCACACGCTTGTTAAGGGAAAAACAATTGTAACTCAGACGTGAGAGCTCAAATGATGCCTTTTAAGAACGTCAAATCATTTAAACTGGTTCTGGTTTTGTGTTTACCCACAAAATGTCCACTGAGCACATCACTACTTTCACATCTCCCTGGTTCCTCTAAGATGTGTATGTGTGTGTGTGTGGGCTCCCTCACCATTAGTGGAGAGGAGGAAGTGTGCGGCGTTCTGCTGAGGCAGCCATCGAATCTTATTGATCTTCTCCTCAATCTCCAGACTCTTAAGGTAGTCGAACTCGGGCTCATGGCTCTGAAAGGTGCTGTAGACATTGTACTCTCCCTGGGAGAATGGCTCAGTCTTGCTCTGGGAGACAGAAAAGGGTGTTATGTGAAAATGCGGGGCTCACACGTTCAATCACAGTGGAGTGTAACACCCCAGGCCTGAGCCAGTGTCTGTCACCTTGATCATGTGGAGAAATAGCATGGCATGGACTCTGCACAGCTATAATGATACACTCTCTGACACAGCAGGAGCATCAACTATTAATCAGTCAATCTGGACTGTAGCTGGAGGGGAACGGTGTGTGTTCATCACTGCTCTCAGAGCTGGAATGAAAAATTTTATATTTGTGTGCGTTTCAGTGTGAGTGTTGGTGTGTGAGTCTACCTCAGGTTCCCTCTGAAAGATGACCACTCGGCCCCCTTTGTCCCCTGTGGCCAGGAGCTCTCCTGTGTGGTTGAACTCAACAGTGGAGATGATATCAGCTGGGGAGCGACAGACAAAGAGACAAAGATGGAGGAAGAGAAAGGAGTGGGAGATGTAGCATGAGAGGAAAGAACAGTAAGGAGAGAGAGAGAGAAAGAGAAGCCATTAGCTAATTGACATCATTCATCTATATAATCTGTTTATCTGACTCTGAATTATTAAAGTCAACAGTCAATGCATTAACGTGTAAGTGGATTAAAATATGTAAATTAATGTGCAGAATAAAACAATATTTGATCACTAACACAAATACTCTGCGATTGTGTGTAAGCTTTCAGAGAAACTTCAGATTATACAGCACATCTCATCAAAAATCAGAGAGAGACACGCACACATGCAGCTGTTTTGCATTCGGCACAGGTGTCATCTTTGCTCTAGTATGACACATACGTAATGACGCACACTATGACTCTCCACTACACAACATTACAGTGTCCCCGTAGTTTATCGTGTGAAGCGCATTAGTGAATAAGATTGATTTAGTACACTATAATCTGTGTGGGGTCTTAAAGTGTAAGCACAACTCAAAGTGTATTTGTGATTAATTAGCATTCACATTCATTTGCATATTTGTGATAATGTCCGCATCACCATCATCAGTGTCCCGAAACACCAACACAGTCTGACAAACTCTGTAGCATGAGGAGTAAGCGCGTTATTAGCCACTTAGCATTTGCTGCCTCACTGCCTTTAGTGGGTCTTCCTGCATCAGAGACAACACACAGATTGTGAAGCACAAAGCACTTGGTCGTGCTGCCTAATGACGGGCAGTGTGTGCCAGGGTGATATCTGAAGCTTGAATCTGGTTTAATGTGGCACGTAAATCTCCTCCCTCTCCTTCTGTCTACTCATCCTCCCTTCACTTTCCCTTTGTACTATATATTTCATTGATAAATATTTGTAAATATCTAAAATAGCTATAGTTAAACCTGTTTGAAGGTGATTATTATCTGAGATTCAGTGAAAAAGAGGTGGTATGAGAGGATGCAGGTATCCTGGTATGAAAGTTATATCAGGTCATCTAAACCTCAAAGTTAAAGCAAAACCTAATTACACTAGTAGCTACTTTACTAGTCTGCTGCCATGGTCATGAATGGATAAATGTGGTAAACAAATAAATATTTGATATAAGATCATATTTGGACCTGCTTTGCATTCTTCCTACATTCAGGCGTCTCTCAGTCACCCTGAACCCGTTTTCTTTGAACAAATTATACAAGGAAAACAAACTCCACTGTGTTTACTAACAGAAGTGAACTGAATGTTCAGCTCAGCTGTGAAGTTTCAAATCTGTTTTCACACTTGTAAATACACAGGCCGTGTTAAGGATAGACAGACTGGTGATGCTGATCACCATGGCAATGGCTTCAGTCATTGGATGATCTTAATCAACAGTCACAACAACCGCAGATTCTCAAGCTTTCTTTGTTATATTGTCTACATATATTTTTGTCTTCACATGACACCCACCAACAGACTGCACCGTGACACAGCACACAGAACTGGTTGAGTTTTCAGTTCAGCAGGTCAGTCACTGGCGATTGGGCCAGAGAGTCACATGGTGAATATGTATAATTCTTTCTGACAGATTTTTTCCCCCCAACTTTAGACAATAGCTGTTTCCTTTCTTAATTCCTGTCTTGACCTGCATATTTAGCTTACAGACATGAGAATGAAACTGAACTTCTCATCTAGCTCTCTGCAAGAAAATGAATAAATGTATTTCCCAAAATGTGGAACTATTCTTTAGAAGAGTCTGTCTTTCCATCACTGCTGAAATCTGCCAGGGTCTTTGGCTCCGTATATCAGGGTTTACCATCAAGACTGGGTTAGCACAACATCCAGTTCCACTCTACATACTTCTGTAAAGGAGCATTTTATAAAAATGTCTTGTACGGTGAAAGCCTGCACAATTCACTGTGTTGCTAACTTACCATTGACTATGACATAGCATAAAGAGGATAAAAGGATAATTGTCAATTTCCCTGCATAAAACTGTGTCTGGTGGAGCATAAAAACCAGGCAATGTAGATTTTTTATAAAAAACCCTGCTACTGCACAGTCAAATAATCAAATAGCTTAAAAGATGTCACAGATTAGATTTAAAAATAAGACTCATTTCAGATGCTGTATCCCACCAAGCATTTGACAGAGCTCAGTTTTGATATAAGAGAACCTGGTCCTCAATAAGCACTTACTGTAATAAAAATAGAGCGTAGAGAGTGTATTTGTTGAGAGATGGACTCATTCAAAGCGGTAGCCTTGCCTATTTTGTGGTGGCCTTGAGAGAGAGAGGTTTTATGATGAGGGGAGGAAGGGACTGCTCCTGAATTTCTGCACCAATGCAACCTTTTTCACTCCAGTCCTACACACTTCATGTATTACAGGCTGCCTTTTTTCTCTCTTTCTCTACAATTTTTCCAGCAGTCATTGGACTTTCTTGATCTCTCAGTCACTGGAGTTGTTTTTTGTATTCTGCAGTTTCCAATTTCTTTCCTTTATTTCAGGCTTTTTCTCACTCTCTTGATGCCTCTCTCCCCCTCTTTTGTCATCTCTCATCTCTTGTTCCCCAGTTTCTCTCTTTTGCCCCATTTCACTCCCTCATTTTCTTCTTGGTTGTCTTTCCACATTCATGTCTCTCTTTCTCTCCCTCATCCCTCCCCCACGGCACTCTGCTGCCTAGCTGTATATTAGCGTGTATGTAGTAGTGGTGATGCTGGTGGTGGAAGAATGGGAACGATGGAAAGGGAGGCGGACGGAAGAGGCACTGGGGCGGAGGCGGTGGAGGGGTCTTTCGGTGAGCAGGGGTAGCCATGGTAACAGGCAGAGCCAACCAGTAGCAGCGGTACTCGTAACGATTATCCGTATATGGCAGTCTGGTGAAGGAGGAAGTGGGATTCATCAATCCAATCCTCACAGGAAGAAGGAGCGTGGTAAAATAATTATGCCACTGCAGTTTTGTCCACTAACAAACATTTTGAATTAATACCAGGAGATGGAGATGGAAACGCTATGACCCAAAGTGAGGATCTGCAGGATCCGATAATTAATGCATACACACACACGATGGCACTCATACAAAAACAGACGCCTACACATGCAGAGAAATCCATGATACACATACGCACACCACGCAGCTTTGAACGCACACAGTCACGTAAGGATGCACAGAATATGTGTGTGGCTGATGCTCTGTGTGTGTGCACATCCAATACATTTACAGATAACTGTGTCTCCACTCAAGTCGCACAGAGAAAGAGCTAAGCTAAGCAAAACCACAGGAGTGGCACACAATACAGCTGAATAAAATATGGAGCACACACTCTCCTCTCTCATCCTCTGTCTGTTCTCAACCTGAATGCTCTTCATCTTTGTGTTTCTCTTTTCCTCTGTCTCTCTTACACACACACACACACTCGCAAACAGCTCACATCCATCTCTCTGATGCTCTTTATTAGAAGAGAAAAATAAGCCTCTGAGAATACAAACAATCACTGCAGAAACAAGCATCATCATGAGCGCCGTGGTTCTCCACCAACAAGCATCACTGAGCAATGTCCTGATGAACTCTGTGTGTGTGTGTGTGTATGTCACTGTCTGCTAGGTTGTCAAGGTGGAAGTAAGTGTCTTATAGTGTGGTGGATGTGTGCTACAGTATAGCAAGCTAGCTGTGTCTCCCACAGACAGTCCATTAGCATCAGCAGGCCTGTCTGACTCATCACCACACTGCAGGACCAGGGGGAACACACTGTGACTGCAAGTGCATGTGCCCACATATACAGTACATATTAAGACAAAACAACACACAAACATGAATGAACCCGATGACACAGAGAAGCATAAAAACATGGACAACTGATAAACAGCAAACACCCAAACACCCAAATTCACTGTGAGGTGCTTGTAAGGACAGCAGCTCCTCAGCAATCAGTGCATGATTAGTTGATCAATAGAGAATAAATTTAAAATAATTGTGGTATTTCATGATTTGTAAAACTGTTGCTAATTTTCTGTGCTTTATATCATCCATTTAACATCTTCCAAAATTTGGGGACAATTTTGATCAAACAAAACAAGCAAGTTGAATTTTGATAATTGATTTAACATTCTTAAAGTAAAAATGACATACATTCCCTAATTCCAGTGTCTCAATTGCAAGAAATTGCTGCTTTTCTTTGCCTTCAGTGGTAATCAACTGAATATGTCAGGGTTTTGGGCAATTGGTTTGACAAAACAAGCAAATTGAAGCTGTCATCTGGGGCTTCAGCAAATTGTGAGCAGCATTTTTCACTATTTTCTGACATCTAAAGAAGCCAAAATTAATTGAAAAATAAAAAAAATAATAGGCAGATTAATTGATGACAGTAATTGTTTGTTCAGGAAGAGGAGGAGAGGAGAGGAGAGGAGAGGAGAGTGACGTAGGTAGAGGGGGGAGGATTTCCTCTTTTTTGTTAAGGCAACTGTAGGGACAGACAGGGGAGCAGACGTCCTACAGTCCCAATTATAGATATCTTAGGTCTGAGTAAACACGGACCATTAAAGCTGAGCCAAAAACACACACTCCTTGAAAGCCAGGACAAGCCACCACTCAGCAGGAGATGTGTGTTTGTGTGTGTGTTGGCGGGTATGAGTGTGTGTGTGTGTGTGTGTGTGTGTGTGTGTGCATGCTGCAGCTGAAGTACCCCACATTTTCTGTATACGTGTGCACAAGTGTGTGTACTCAATTACCCTGTAGAAAAATAAATGGATTGGAGGGAGAGAGGGAGAGGAGGGAGACGAGAGAACAGACCGCCGGAGGGAGACGTTAAATTGATCCCCGTCCTGCAGTTTTGGAGTTATCTGGAAAAAAACTGGTGCATGTGTTTGTGTTAGAGGTGCACATGTGTGGAGAGGTGTGATTTAAGCCGAGCACAGCAGGAAATCTGCCATTTTGTAAAACACACATCGGCATGATGGAGCAGAGCTGGTGTGAGCCTGATCGTTATAGACACAAACAATTAGAATCACAAACCAAGTCAGTGTCAGCCTCATGTGTGAAATACACCTGTAATCCTGCTTTGCTTAGCTGCGGAGACGTCCTCTAGCTCCATGGATTTTAAAAGCTGCCATGTGTGATTCATTTTTCCTAAAAAATCAATTTGTTTTTCCAACAGATTTGTGAGACTGTAACAAAAAAAAAAGATTAGGAGCTTAGCTGGTTTGCACCCAATCTAACCCAGGTGATACTGAAAACTGAGATGTTGTGTCAAAAGCGCTATAAATACTGAAATGTAATCCCACATTCAGAAAACTCTCATCCTTTTTAACCCTGCCACTCTCATCTTTCTGTACGGATGTCTTTAGAGCTGATACGATTAGTCAAGAGAAAATTATTCTGCAAACAGTTTTGACATTTGATGAAATGGTGACTTTTTTTACACAGGTGTTGACTTTTGCTGGTTTTTTTCAGTCTTTTAATGTACCAAAAGCTAAAGACCTCTTGACAGACAAAACGGGCATTTTGAAGGCTTTGGAAAACTGTGACAGACTATTTTCAGAGATTTTATAGACCTCACAATCAATCAATACATTGAGGAAATAATTGGCGGTGAGAAAAAGAATAGCTCTGCATTTGTGTGCATATGATGTACAGTTTCTATGTGTGCTGTCTCTCCAGATTTAAAGACTGTGTGTATTCGTGTCTGTGTGTCCTCCTCTGTATTAAATAGAAGCAGAAATAAGATACATACTTTGAAGCAGACGGGGTGTCGTCTAGTCAAACTATTTAAGGAAATCAATCACACACACACACACACACACAATCCACACTGAAGCGGGCAGACTGAGACAAAAATAAAGAGGCACGTACAAAAAGAATGAGGCAGACAGACAGAGACAAAGTGATGTTTAAGATATTTATATCACTCTCAGACTCACAGGACGATTCACCTGATTTAAACTACTCACACACATAAACTTAATGACACACACACTCAGTCTGAATGCACACACACTCTCAGATCCAGCCACCCACACACAGGCACACACGCATAAACTCTCATATCTCACACTGGGGTCATGTGGCGCAACTGTGCGACATAGATATGACCTTCGGGATAGAAGAGGATAGAGCACACACCTTCAGTGTAAGAGGCAAACGGCTCGGGCTCCAGAGAAAGGGTAGTGATGTCGGAGCACAGGACCTGGATGGGGCTCAACATCCTGGGGGAGGACTCCAGGGTGGAGAGGGGTGGACAGGATGGGCGGAGCTCTTCAGGCTATAGCCAGGAGCAGCCCTGCAAGAGGAGCAAGGATGGGAAGGGAAGGGGGGGGGGGGCAACAGGGAGGAGCAGAGGGGAAGTAAGGACCGGGGAGGGCGGGTAGGGTTAAGGGTAGGGACTGAGTTACTGCATCACCACTGTTGGCCATGAGTACTCACCAGAGAAAAAGATTACTGATGGTGTATTTATGATCGTTCTGTATCTGTACAGCATGATGTATTCACATGTTGGGTTTGGCAGGAAGTCTAGAAGGCATGCAGCATGAACAGAGATAATGCTCATATGTCTTAGTAGGTAGAAGTGTAGATAGCTCTCACATTTCCCAGAGGTGACAATGACTGACAATTATACAAGAGCGATGGGAGCTGGTGAAAGCCCACTTACTTACATGCAGGTGTGATCACTAGCAGTGATTTTCACTATTGATTAATCTGGCACTTAAAAACATACTAACATCTGCTCATCACAGGTTTCTAAGGCCCAAAGCAATTTATTTCAACTGTTTAGATTGTGTGAGCAACAGTTGAAAATCCTAGAAGAATATGGTTTGAAATTATATGAAATCTTTATCTTTAGCTTTATTAGGATCCCCATTGACAATGCCAATACGCCAGGTACTTTTCCTGGGGTCCAACACAGAAATCAGACATGAAATGAAGACAAACAGTAACAACAACAATCAGTAAATGTTTAGTATTCTCAATCTTGGAGTTACATATATGCTTATACATATATGATGGGCATAACACACATGTTTTTTCCTCTGTGATTGTTGTAGTATGGTATCCAGGCATATGTTAGTGTCCAGAGTTTGTGTTCTTTTTGTTTTGTTTTCAATTTCAGTTTCAGTAAGAGGAACAGATCTATCTAAAAACTTGAAATTTCAATCCAAAATTAAATTTTTAAGGATTGATACTTTCTATATGCACAATAATCAAGGGAGTTAGTGGGCTTGCATTATTCATGAAATGGAATCAGTCGTAATTTATTTACAAAAATGCAAAAAATGTCAAAATTGTGAATTTTGATGTAGTGTATAACTTTTGTTAATATTTCCTGATCCATCCTTGAATCCAATACCACTCCAGTTGGTTGTTGCAAAGGGGAGTATTGAGGAGTGAGAGGAAGGGGATAAGAGATGGAGGGAGGAAAGGAGGGGAGGACGTTAAGGTAGAGGGAGGTTAAGCTTCCCTCCCCTGTAGGAGTTATAGGGCAGGGGAATCCCCACGGGAAGATCTACAGACACACTGTTATGTATGCACACACACACATATACACACACACACATACAAAACCCTTGCAGACACACACACCCATACATACACAGACCTGAGCAGACAAAAAGACACACGGTACGCACTCAGAGACACAGACATGAATATGAATGCAACACAGGCAAAAAGAAAATAAAGATGGAGACACACTGGAGCTAACAAAATACACCCAAGAAAAAATTACATGCACCACCTCACTCTGTCTGTCTCCACCACCCTCTATCTCTCTCTTTAACACACACATACAGAGGCACATTGTGTTTGAGCAGCCTTTAGAGCACTGTTGGATAATTGTTTGGCAGACACGCCACTTCAGCACCGGGCAATGCTGTGAGTTGCATTAGAGGAACCGATGGGGAAAGGGAGGGAGGGGGAGGCAGTGGGGGATGGAAATGGGGAGGAGACGAGGGGGTTGGGGTGAACATGTAGGAAAGGTGGAGGGGGTTGGAGTGGGTGTAAAAGAACAGGCAGGTAATGAATCATTTTGTTTAATTGCAAGACAAAATTGTCTTCTTTGAGCATTAGGGGGATTCTTGTGAGATTGATTTTAGAGCATAATTTGTAGTTATTCTTCTCTTTTAAGGCTGTCCATGTGTTGCACAGCTCTTTCAGACCGACAGTGTGTCCACCTTGGTGTGAGCTCATCAGCAATTCACCCTGAATAACGTCTGTGTCTGCCTGAGATGTGTGGAATAATTAATACTGCCATTATTGGTGGGTGGAGAAGACCTGTCAATCATATTGGCCAAGCATGAAAAGCAGCATGTTTATCATCGTAGACTGTTGCTATGGCAATAATGGATGGTTGGTGATGGATGTTTGGTCTGATTTTCTGCCATTATTTCATAAGAAAAAACCTTTTTTGAATGGACAAAGACACACATTGGTCATGGAATTACTCTATGTATAAGAAAAAACAAACACCCACTCACAGAGACAAACAAAGACGCACACACAGATATTCTTCAGTCTCAGCCATACAATATGTTGAATGCACACACACACACGAGAATTTACACGAGCAACAGGCAGCACTACAGGTCTCCCCTGACTACGGTGCAGTATGAGCCTCTGTTGGAGTGAAATCACATTACAGCACAGACACAGGAAGCAGAACTCCCTTTCTTCGGTGATACAAGGATCGCAAATGAGCTCACTACGCATTCATGACCCCCAAATGATAATCCACGGTTCTGGTCTAAGGGGGGTGGTGAACAATGAGCTGAGTGTATGAAACAGATTGGAGACAGACAGACAGGCAGGAAGGCAGAGAGGGGAGCGAGTGTGCAGGTGAGATTAGTGTTGTAATTGAGATTAGCAGAAGGGGGGTTATCCAGGTTTATAATCCAACTGTTTTAGGAAACAAACCAAAGGAATTCAGTGGTTTGCACTGCTTGTGTGCTGCTGAACTTCATAATATTCCCTGTATACATATCTGTATATTCAATTTGACACCTGTTCCTGTTCAGTGGAGGAAGTAACCGACAGGTGATGTGCAGTGCAATGAGTACAAAACAATGTGGTAGAAATTTCTAGCTTGTTTTTCAGGAAATTTCTCCTTTTACAGAAAAAAAAGAGTCTCCCACTCTCTGTCTCTGACATACAGACACCAACAGAAACATACATACACACATGCAGACACAGATCAATTCTTCCCTGCAGTGTAACAGAAAAAAAGCTGCGTTACACAAAAGTAAGACAGTGGTTACAAACGCACAAATACATTAAAAAAATGCAAATTAAAGGTGCAGGGCACAAAAACATTTATGAAATAGAATTAGAGGAGGGTAGGTGGAGAGGAAAACTTGTCTAAAATGGTTTACTTTTGTAGAGAGGAGAGAGTGTTTTGCTCCCGAGTTCTTGTTGCTCTGTCTGCAACACTGTCTGAACACTGATAAACTCAGAGCTTACAGAAGATTAAAAAGCCGTCCTGAACTTGTTTTGCCTCACAGACAAGCATTAACACACTTTGGCAAACACACACACTCACACACACTCTCCAGAGGTCCAATATGTAGATACACACTCACATGGAGGCACACTTAAACACACACTTTATAACATATAGACACACGCAGCTTCCTCTGTCATCTTCTTACCTTCAGTCACATAGTTGTGGTCGGGGAGGAAGCCGCGGTGGTTGAGCGTCGGTGTGGCGTCAGTGTCTTCGCCCATCAGAGGGGCTGGGGGGAGTGCCCGTCTCGGTGGGGCAGCGTGGTGGTGGCAGATCTGTGGTGGAGGGGGTGGTGGGGATGCCGGCCAGCACAGCGCCCATACTGCTGCTCACCAACGCCTCCTCAGCACAGGGGCGCAGAGCCGGGCATCCTATCCTTAAATGAGGATGAGGGGCAGGTAGGGAGGGAGTGGGCCGGTCCCGAAGGAGGGATGGGAGCGCGTAGGAGTCCACACAACTGCTTCTGAGAGCCAAACCTGCAGAGGAAGGATTATTTGAAAACAGTTAAAAAACTACCAGGGGTGAGCTTGATTTGTGCCTCATGAGAGCACAAATCACTCGAGAGGCAAGAAAAAATCCAGCGCACCTCATGTCCACCCTGCAGCTGCTGAGTCCAGGTGTGGCCAGACCATTTCTACTCTCTCACAAACTCACACAACATAAACAGCCCTGTGCTCTTAGAAATGGGTGAAGTCCCTACTTGTTAACAGATGCTCCAGGAGAAGAGAAGAGAGGAGATGAAGAGGAGGATGGGAGTGGGGGGAGGGGAGAGAGGGATGAGCAGAGCCCCTGGTCGGTGTATCTGCAGTGCTGCTGCTTCTGCAGTGAACTCACACGCATGGACACACGTATACACACATACACAGTGGGACAAACGCACACTCACCTACACACTTGGCAGCTTGCGGGTCAGGTGATCATCAGTGGATCCTCCATGAAAAACATCTCTCTCCTCCTCAGCGGATAACTGTCTCTCTGGTTCCTCGGCTGTTCCAGTATGAGGAGGAAAATCCTACTGACCTGCGTTCTGCTGCAGTCTGCGCTCTGGCGTATGTATGAAAGGCAGAGTGAGAGGTAGAGAGAGGGGGAGGGAGAGTGAGAGAGAGAGGATCTATCCTGCTGCGCTGGTACGTGTGTGATGCATCAGAGCTGGCCCCGCCCACTCATCGGTGCAGCCAATCACCACAGAGCTGAGATCTGCCTGACCACTGACTGCAGGTGATTAAATATGATAAAGAAAGAGAGAGGGATGCTAGAGTGGGTGGCAGAGCGGAAGTGGCTGAGTGTCTTATAAGGCTGTGACTAATGGGAGCGGTAGCAGAGAGAGCAGGAGAGAGGATGAGACTGTCTCACTTGACTGAGTGCTGAGTATGAACTACAGCACAGTGACTACTAGAGGAATCACCTGGAGACACTATTCAATTAGCACAGAGTCGACTAACACACAGATTTTAATACACAGCAGAGTCTCTTCTATGCAAAGTCTATACACAACAAAAGGCTAGATGATAATTCAATGATAACTTGTCAAGTTATTCATCTACTAATTTCTGGGAACTTTTGAGATATACTTTTATTTGCTTTCTTAGATTTAGATAAGAAGCTCAATGTCACTCTTATATCTGTCTGTTAAGTATGAAGCTATACTGCCAGCGGTCAGTAAGCTTAGCTTAACATAAAGACTGAAAAACAGAGGAAAACACCTTGCCTGGCTCAGTCCAAAGGTACCAGAACCTCTAAAGCTCATCAATTAACACTTGATTAGTTTCATACTAAAACAGTTGTGGTTTTATGGGTGACTAGGTGCGGCAGAGTCTTCTTGTTTGCCAGTTTTGTCATCACAGAGAGGTTGCCAGGCAACCAGCAGAGACTCCAGGAAGTCATGAAATGGGCCAATACATGACCTCCATATAACCACAGCTCCAGTTTTTATACAGACTTAACAAATAAGATACAATGTGCTGATTACTACGCTTTATTTTGTATCAGTCTTATTGATAGTAGGGTTGTAACTAAGGATTATCTATTTATTAAGGATTATTTTCATTATTGATTTGTTGATTGATCGATTTATCATTCAGATGTCAAATAATAGCAAAAAACGCCCCTTATAATTTCACACTACTTAAGTTGACGTCTTCTAATTGTTTGTTTTGCCTGACCAACACTTCAAAACTCAAATATATTGTGACTTAAACAATTAATAAATTATCAAAAGTGTTGCTGAATAATTTTTTGTCAACAACCAGTCAAATTGATCATTGCTTCTCTAACTGGCAGTACTAACAATCAAAATAAGACTTAATATCAGTAGTACGAAATCTTGTTATCCTGGTTATTTCATATATACAGTATGTCGATATCAGAAAATATCTGTCTCAATATTAAGATAGAATATTTCAACTATGCCGTGCAGCCCTACTAGAAAGGATTAGAAATAACCACTGACTGAAAGAGAAATACTTAAATTCACACACCAACACACATTCAGCTTCAGTCAGCGTGGCAGCAGAGAGTGAGGGGCTGCCAGTGACAGTTGGTGCCATCACTAGTGCTGGCTGTCTGCCACCAGGCTTTAAACCCCCCCACAGCAGGGAACAAGAAGAGCTGTTTATCTGACTAACTCCAAGACTGCCAGCATCGCCCTCCCCCACCCACTACTTACCAATGATGGGCAGGGCTCCACACACCAATGCCATATCTGCCCTTCTAACTGCCCCCCACCGGCCTAACATCCACCACAAAGCTCCCCTAAGCCCACCCACTGCTTCCCATATATAGCTACTGATCTACCTGCACGTCTCCACCTATTCACCCCAACCATATGCCACCAGAGTCTCCCTCTGGCTAAACCTATAAACACATACGGTTTGGTGTTTAGCTCTTACTCCAGCTCTCAGACCAAAAGCAGAGAGGGAGACGTGAGAAACACTATCAATGTTAAATATGTTATTTTCAGTATTTTTTGACACACTTTTATAACTATTATTATTATTATTATTATTATTATTAGAACTATGTAGATTGGCTAATGATATAAAGACATATTTGGATATTGCATATTTGCATTCTAATCATCAATCACTTTGATAAAGGGTTAAATGTTTTTCAGCCTAATTTATCAATCGAAAATGCCAAACATTAGCTGGTTCCACCTTCTCAAATATGATTTGCTGCTTTTTTCTGTGTTATATCATTTCGAATTGGATGCCTTTGGGTTTTGTACCAATGTCCAGACAAAACTGGCAGTCTGAAGACCTCACATATGGCTTTCCACTATTTTCAGACAAGTAAACCAATGTATCCATTGACAGATTAATCAATAACAAAATCATCTAAAAATGTACCCCCCAATGTTGGGTTTTCCCTTAAACCACTTAAATAAATAGGAAATAAATAGATACATACGTAAGTACACAATATGCAATATGTCACAATATGCAGTCATTAAAATGCTCCATAAAACACCAGAATAAGGTTCAAGTCTTACAACCTTTATCAAAGTGTCCATTCTTGGTAGTCTTGAAGTGACTGCAGAGAATTAACAAATATATAAATAAATAGCTTCTGGCTTCACCCACATCAGATCTTTTCTTTAGAAAACACTTCAGGTGAAGTAACTGATTAGCATTTAGCCACAAGTACGACCTGTTGGCAATATTCAACACAGAGAGAGCAATTTGTAGCACATAAATTACTTAAAGATGAACATATAACTGCATTAATTCATTTTTGAGCTTTTTGGGTCACAAAAACTCTGAACACGCTCCAAAACAGCCTTCACATGTTTTAGCTTTGTAGCATTGCTGTGGCTAACTTGTTAGCAAACAGTTGCCTAGTTACAGCAGACACACACCATGTTTCTGGCTGCATTATGGATGTGGGGTTAAGTCCAATACTCACTGACCTTTCAGCTTTGGCTTGTCCTCCATCAACCCGAGAGCAGTCCAGGCTGGATGTCTGGTGCTGGCAGGTGTCCTGGTGTACAGTAGCTTGAGCTTGTTTGATGAAAACAGCTGCCTGCTGCTGGTGGAAAAAAAAATTAGAGAGGTGAGACTGAGGCAAACAGTAAATGTACAGGCTGGAAAATCAAATCATTAAGCTGAAACAGGTTTTAAAAATCTCCACAGAGCAGAACTGGGCAATAATTCTCTGAAAGATTATGGTGCTGGTTTTGTTGAATGTAATTTTTCACTAATAAAAATCAGACAAACAAACAAACTATATGTATGCTAAATACCGCATGGAGTAGGTGAAAATAAACGTGTTTTTCTAATTTGGGTGAAACAACCCTTTAGGCACTCCCCATTTTTTATGTTTATTGTAAAAAGAATGCTCCCTGAAGAGGTTGCAGAGCCATCAAATACATTAAGTTTAAACATGTGTTTAACATGTTTATTTGAATGTCCTAAGATCCACTTCTTAGTGACTGCCTCCAGACTAACTGTCTTCAATCTTACACTGTAAAATCCCCATCATCATCATCCTCATCATCATCATCATCACCATCATCATCCCCATCATCATCATCATCATCATCATCATCGTCCCTGCATGTGACAGGTTTGTCCAAGTACAGTAAATCCAAGTCAAGCTCGTCCTTGTTAACCCCACCATGCCTGACCCTGGGCCTGTGTGACAGCAGTCTCGGGTCTGTCTCCCGTAGCGACTGTGCCATTCAGCCGTGAAGGCTTGGCCTCGGACGGTCCCGTTACCTTGGTGACAGTGGAGCGTGACTACCCACCATCTCCATCACTTGGACCAGTTGCCCTGGAGTGAATGTGAGCTGTATTGTGTCCTCTCGTCATCCCCTTCGGTAGAGATGGTGGGGATACTGATGGAGAATCACTGTTTGGTCTTCAACATTTAACCACAGCATGCAGATCATCCAAGACTGTTTACAATATTCCTGTTTGTTAGGGTGAAAACAGGCAAAAAAAAACCTCAAAATGAAGTGATGATTTACAGCTGATCTGTTGAATCACTGATGACTCATGTTTAGTTCGCAGCAAGTATCAAAAATCAACAGTCAACACACATTCATCTTGTCTTAAGATAATACACAAGAGGTTAACCCTGTATACTTTTTAAGTTTTATAAATGAGATATTTCTAAATATTGGATATTTTCCATCATAAAAGCTGACTGTATATGAGAGGGAAGTGTCCTCCAAACATGAAAATAACCATGGCTCTGTGGGGAATTGTATTTCTTTTATATAGATTAGGTCAAACTTGGTCAAAAATATCAGACCAAATTAGATCCAGTGTGTAGGAGAAGTAGAGTCTCAGGCACAGTTTCTGCTGCAGGTAAATGGACTTTACCTTCAGCAGAGGGAGTGGACTTTGAGACCCCAACACAATTCAGGCCAACAGCCAGTTGGCATGATAATGAACAACATCATTCATCAGGAGCGCCGATGTGTCCAATCAGACGCAGCAATGCTTGTGAGTGTCTGTCTCTGTTGACCTGGTGCTTCTCTTCCTTCCCACCCCCACTCCAATGTGCAGACACAGGGTTGCTTAGCAACCCAAGAGCAGCCTATGGAGAGCACGCGCTCATTCGTGCAGACACTCAAACACACTTAGAAAACCCAGGAACTCTGAAAAAGGAAGATAATGTACTCCCACTCCAGCCCTCCATCGTGCTCTGTGACCTCCAAAATGAAGGGAAGCAGTCGAGCCCACTGCCTGGAGGAGATTCAACCCATTGACCGTGGCCCAGTGACTGCTCCTCAGTGCCCTGAATACACACAAACACATGAAAACATGCACACACAAGTCTACAGCATCCAGACCATTATTTAATATTTTTGATTATGACTGATTATGGAGGGATTTAAGTCGGCAGCCATGAAATCAGCATTTCCAACAGACAAAGAGCTTTAGAAGACGAAAGTTAAAAGCTCTGCAGCGTCTCCCCAGTCTAACACTATTAGCACATTAAGTGAGTGCTTAAATACAGTCAGCAGACGATGGATCAACTCAGTGCCTTGAGCGGGGGACAGCACTGTAATCCCCTGAAGGGGGGTTTCACTACAGTAATGGCAACCCGTATGAAACCGCAGCCCCTGGGGAGTGGTGGGACTGGGTAGATTATGAGCAGCCTTGGGGCGATGCTAAACCCCTTACAGCCCTGACACACACACACACAGGAAGAAGCTGTTAGGTGTACACACATAAATAGAGCCATAACACGTTAAAACTCACACATGAACTGCTTCAAAATGGAAAATATAAAGACAGAGAGGTGTGTGCACAAACAGATAAACAAACACAATATCCAGGAGTATAATTTATCACACAAACATGCATTTCCACCTGAGTGGGGGTAACTATTTCCTCTCTTTTTACATCTGTATGACATGTTTGGGGAGGAGGAAGCAGTAAGTGGACATCAGGGGGATAATTTTATTCCTGGAGGATTTTGGACTGGTGATGGAATGGCTGTTTGAGCCGAGGGCAAGGAGATGGCAGGAGGTTGAGAGTGTGTTTTTTTCTGGCAAATTAAAGAATCAGCCTCAGGGTAAGAGAAATAAACTGAAACATGGTGACATAAAAGGTAAAGGGCACATTATCGCCTGATCCATGCTGGAAAACAGAATGATAACACTGTGGCCTGGTGATAAACACTGAGTGGAACATGGTGACCTGACAGGGATATGGTTATTATTACATGTGGACTGTGAAAACAAACAGAAAGGTCTAAATTATAACAAATCAAATCACTGGAGGAATGGACTGCGGAGCTATTAGTGTTGGGTCAAATTACTTTATCTGGTTTTACCCAGAGCCATGGGGCAAAACATGTGAAATGAGCATTATTTTGAGCAGTTGTTTTGATAGAATGTCTACATACAACGTACCTGTATGCAATGCTTTTATCACATAAATTCAAAGCACCCATAGTGTACAGTCCCTCCATCCTGATAAACTGTTCATTTGTTGCTTTTCCCCCTTGGGGCAAAGCTGCTTAGAGCAAAAAGGAGATTACACATAACCAAATATGCAAACAGAAAACACTGCAAAGCCTATGTGACTCCTGCTTATGAACACACACACACACATCTATTTTGAGATCCAAACCGGCATAAAGATTTGGGTTTCTATTTGACCCGAGGCTTTCATACACACATAAATACAGTACTTACACACCATATTCACCTAAATGGTCTGTAAGCGCCTGCAGCTTTACTCAGTGGGGATCCAAACCCCTCAGTAGTTCACTCACAGACACACACACACACAATGCCCTGATCTGACTCATAAATCCACAAACATAAAACTCTATAAGCAAGACATGCACATAATGTTGCCTTTGCCTTTATCTCTGTCATACAATTCAGCTGATCCAGGGTTGGCCTTTGGTTTTTTTTAACAGTTAAACTGTTAAAATTTTATAACTGTGAGTGTAAGAACCCAGAGGGAGAGACAGACACAGGTGACCGCTGGGGGAGGGTAGGTCGCTGGGGGGGGGGTCACTGAATGTAATCTTTCAATGAACAAACTGAGGACTCAGCAGCCAGGGGAATATACGGGCACAGCTGGGCCAAGCCTCGCTCAGCAGTTGAGACTGTGTGTGAAAGGGAGAGTGAGCGAGAGAGAGACGGACAAATGTCTCATCAACCTCCACACATCAAATATGCTCACAGCATTTTTATACAGGCCTTCGTGACATAAGCCAGTCTTTGCTGTGTGTAAAAATACACTCCGAAGCCAATATGAGGCTTCAGCAGTGTGGGACAATCAAATTGAGTGAGTATTTTCCAAAGTTACTGTTCTCATTAGTGCAAAAGTCCCTCTTTGTGTTTCCATCACACAGACAGCCTTTCCTTGCTGAACTGCAGTGGAGGGATAGACAAATTTCATACTAAAAACATTAACTCACTTGATTTGACTAACTCAGGCTGTTTAAGCCTCATACACTAAACGCTTGAGCTGCAACTTTTTTTTCACACAGAACAAAGACAGCAGATTTTGTCCATTTGTGGGTATTGTTTTATGATGAACTGTGAGCCTATCTTTTAAGGAAGACTGAGACTGAGATACAAAATATCATGGTTCTATGCAAGATGAGTGGTATAAAGGGAACTGCACACATTTTAGCCACACACACACATACAAGCCAAACTGAAGGAGGGATGTCAGGTTTTGTGCATGTGACACAGTAGGACTCACATGCCCACATTTTGATTTTGCCTTATAAGCACATGTAGAGACCATGACCATGAGAGAGATGGCATGATGACACAAATGCAAACATCAGGGAAAGACGACCTGAAAATATAGGGCAAATGGTAAAACATGCTGAGAGCAACACTTCTATCAGAAATCTATTTGCAGTGCTGGCCAAAGCCATTCCTACACATTTATATGAATGTTGGCAGTGCCCCCTTGTGTCTGGCTAAGAATGGTGCAACAATATGAGCCTACACTGCACAATGCATTAATGTTTCAGGACATTCGGTTTGTACATTAGTATATTATTTAATTCCACTTTGCAAAAACAGGATGCAAAATAAAAGCTCAGTTCTTCTTTAACAACACGGTTATGTACTTGCAATAACACATTTCCATTTTACAACACAGTCAAAACAAATGTTTGAGGAGATGGGCAGTACATAAGCACAATTGTGGAGGAAGAGACGTGCTATCCTACCGCTGCATGCCACATGTCTAAATCTAATACTAACTAGACTTTCTTTATTGGCTTTATGAAAAGCATTATTTTGTACTTCTGTCACTTCAATTAATGAAAAGGTACTCAGATCTGTTTAGTGACTTTTCACTGATAGGGAATAATATCATTGTAAAATAGAGTCACCCTGGAGAAAAATGATCTTGTTTACAATAATAGCCATTTTTTCTTCATGGAAGGTTATATCCAGTAATTTACAACACAGTTCAACACAAAGCTCCCCTTTTAGTGTGAGCCATGATTCTGACATTGAATCATATTTTAAAATAAAATGTACTTGTTAATTACATGTAATAAAATTTGATGATGGTTGATTTTATAGTTGCTCTGCATTAAATTTAGAAAGTGTTAAGCGTTTAGATATTTGTTTTAATGGGACATAAAAGGCAATCCTGAAAAAAAAATCCAGGGGTTTATTTTGCAAACCAAAATTAAAGTGCAGATTAGTTTTTGAATATTTTCAAATGGGATTAGGGCCCATGTCAGGCTCCTGCTGATCATCCATGTAGTAGGGATCTCCTTGATGAACTCTGTGATTGTGCACCCGTAGGTTCCCCCTATGGGCAAATCTCTTCCCACACTCTGTGCAAGCAAAGGGCCTCTTCCCCATGTGAACATCCCGTTGGTGGGCTCTCAGGTTCCCGCTGCGAGCAAAACGTTTCCCACACTGAGCACAGCCAAAAGGCCGCTCCCCTGTATGTGTGCGAGTGTGCACAGTGAGCTCAGAGGGAGTAAGGAAGCTCTTGTCACAGAACTGGCAGGGATGCAGTCTGACTCCCGTGTGGCGTAGAAGGTGTCTGCGCTGGTGGGAGGGGTAGGTAAAACACTTGGTACAGTATGGGCAGGTGTAAGGTCGTCCGTTCCCTCCACCAGGAGCTACAGGGTGGCTGAGAGTATTTGTGTGTCGTAGCGTGAGCGATTGTGAATTGGATTGAGGCCGGAGAGGGTCTCTGTTACCAAATGTTGTGACCCGCCGTGTGTGATTGATGGGGCCTCTCCCACCCCTGTCCTCTCTGGATCTCCATAGCGAGTCGCCAGAGGGGGCTTGGGCTTGAACCTGCCGAGCCCCCCTCTGCCCCACACCCTGACCCTGCACTGAGTTCTGATTGGAGTTCTGGTTCTCAGGCTCCTGGTCCAGGAAAGGGAAAGAGCTATCATCCTCTTCGTTGCTGGTCTCATCAGAGCCAAAACCAGGCCGAAAACAGGGTGCGTCTGTGGCTGCACTGCTGCTGGCTGGACCAGAGCAGCTGGTGCTATCTGCCTGCAGGTTTTCCAGACCAGACACCCCTCCTCGAGTGGCGTCCAACCCTGGCAACCACTCCCCTGGTTGAGCTAGGCTTGGGTCAGGCCTGGGGGAGCACCGTCCGCTCTGGGAGATGGAGAGAAAAGGAGTGGAGGCTTGATCCTGGAGGGGCCTGTGGTCTGCACTGTGACTGCCCTGATCCCAATGAGACACTGCAGAGATAATAGGGGGAAAGCGGGTTTCATTGCCTATAATAAAATACTCTCATACTGTAGCACTGAAAAGACTAAATAACCCTAACCCAATAGCAGGACAAGAACATTGTGACTTCTTACATTTGGCCTTGTCCTGTGTGTCAGACAGGGTTTCCATCTGCCTCTGATCCACAGCAGCAAGGTTTCCCTCTGAGCCTTGGACTGCGACAGGCCCCAGGGAAGGCCGTGATCCAGCACGCTGTAGAGAATAAGTGCAACAGGTCTGTAAGACATACAAAGGCCAACAGCATGGCATGGTGCAAATGTCACTGTGTGCTGGCTGTTCAGAAATCAAAAAGGCTTAATTACTTGGAGCCAGATTTTAAGCCATGGAGTGACAGGACAGGGTCTGACCTCATGTTTTACTGAAGCTCCATCCTGGCCTGTGACCTCCTCTTTCAGGCTACTAAGGCTCTGACTGAGTCCTTCTACTGGATCCGAGTGACAAGATATATCCTTTCCTACGTTCAGTCCTGTGGAAGAAAGGTGCAGGTAGTCAGTAAATGCTCTGGTGCTTTTTCATTAGTAAAACTAGTGAGCTGTATTACCGGATCCTGTTAGGGTCTGCTGCCTCAAGCTGCTCTCTCTGTCTCCCGATGACATCTCCCCTTCCTCGCTCCCTCCAACTTTTGCCCTCTGCCTCCTCTCGACTTTCTCCAGCTTGCCTCGGAGGATGGATATCTCCTCTGTTTTCTGCGCTAGCTCCGCCTGCTGTTCACACAGGCTGCTCTCAAAGATTTTGGCAATCTCGCACACAGCGGCAGCCAACAGAGAGTCCATGACTGTGGCCAGCTGAGCGTGGAAAGCACTCCTCACAGACTCCATAGTCCTTTGTTGCAGAGAGGATGTTTTAATGCAAACGATTGCCTGACACCGCTGTTTTCTTCTATGGTTGGCCTCCACAGGCAGCTGAGGGACGATGTGGCTACCACTGTACACTCCTCTGCTGTGGCACCTATGAACTGCCATAAGATGTTGCCATGCTAAGTAGCAACGCCAAGCACTTAAACGCAGATAACTTCCAGCAACCTGTGAGAAAACATGTCGGGAACAGGCAATACAGTGGGTGCTCTAGTGTGTCGAAATGTTAGCTAACATTACCTCCAGCTACTATGTAAACAAGGGATCCAGCGAAGCGTAGCCACCAGTGCTAGCTCGTCGTAGCTAGCACTCAAGCTAACGGTGTGGATGTAATGGAAAGAACCATAAACGAAGGGCGACAATGGCTCTTGGCAGTCGGCGGCCAAATATCTTTGCTGACTAACATTAAATCCATGAAGACAACCTCTGGCACATACAAAGATGCAGTGACTCGCCGTGAAGTTAGCAGGTTGGCATCTGTGACGAGATTGTCGCTGCAAGTCTCGCGATAAGTAAAGTGATTCAAATACTGCGGATTAAAAAAAATAAAATCAGATACATAGTGTAACCTTGTATAGACATTCAGACTAATCTATCAACGTTACATTTGAAAAACAACGAGGTGAGACTACAATCCTTGATGTGCATTTCAATGCACATTGCTGGAAATAAAGGGAAAAAAATCCTTTATTCAAAATATATGCAAGACAAGGTATAAAATATGGGCTTTATTGAAAAGTTGACAATGTCTCAATCCAGCAACACTATTAGAACACTTTTATTAAAGAAACAAGAAACAGTAGATTTGTAAGACTACTGTGTGAATGAATGAAAAACAATACAAGCCATACAAAATAAAACAGACTTAGTTTGGAACAGCTAAAACTGTAAAATACGTTCACTTTCTTGTTTCAGAAGTCAAGCATCAGAATAACAGCGTTGGATGTAAAATGTCCTCAAATTGAAGATTTTCAGATATTTGTCCTGTTACTTACAGCCAACATCATAAAGCTGGCTCCAAAACAACAGAGTAGATCACCAGACACTGAAACTGACACTGATCTGAAACTGAGTGATGCAGGTTCTCGAATTCTGCCAAAACCTGTAGACTTGTTACCAAAATGTGCACGCTGTGAAACAGCAGGCAAACATGTACAGATAACTGAACACTACTGTCAGTGAAGACAGCAGCTTTAGCCCCCAAAAATTTAGTGCAGTGAAAACAATCAATCAATCATTAACTGCATAAATGACAACATCCACTGTTTTAATGGCCACAGACAGGTGATGCAAACTGTATACTGGCTCATTAACCGTGACGCATCATATGGTTCCTGAGGCGTGCTTTATTCAAAAAGTCTTTTCCACAAACCTTGCACGAATTAGGCCACTCCCCCTAACATAAAGACAAATGCGCACTATACCTTGTTTGTGAGGGGAATTTCCTCTTACATTTCTTACACTGAATTATAGTACTGTGGCTATTTTTTTTGTGAATGGCAAGCTGCCGAAGAGAGCTAAACTTTACAGGGCACTGGTCACATTTCATGGACTTGCCTCCTGTGTGGGTGAGAAAGTGCTCAATCAGCAAGTATTTGTTTCTCAGAATCTTCTGACACAATAAGCAGCTGTAGCCTGTCTTGCACTTTGTGCCCATTGTTTGCCACCTTGGTCTTGGCTTGACATATGGATTGTATTTTTTCTTAACTTTTTTATGGGTTATTGCTTGACTTGTGTCTTTTCTAGGAGAAATCAAGTCCTCTTGGTTGTCTTCAGTCATCTCAAGAGGCTTGGTCCATGCAAGGTCTCCATTTACCCCAATGGAATTCACTTGGTCTTTGTGGATTCTTATTGTGTGCATTTTGAGTGACTGATTAATACGGAACTTCTTTGGGCACATGCTGCAAGAAAACGGCTTTTCACCAGTATGAACGCGCACGTGATCTTCGAGCCTGCAATGTGACAGAAACGTCTTGTTGCAGTACACACATGAGTGCCTTTTGGTGGCCCCATGTTTCTTGACAGATGGTTCACTGTGTTTGCTAGAGGAAGGTGTGCTTTCCTTCTTATTGATCAACCGTTTTTTGCTTGGTGTGGTTGTTTCTTCTTCATCACAGGACTGACGCTCTGGTGGGTCAGTGGACTGTGCTTCTTTCTCCAACAATTTCTTGAGTTTTTCACAAAATTGTTGATGACACTTAAGAGATCTTGGAAAACGGAAGTCTTTGTTGCAAGCTCGGCACCTTTTGTGCCATTGTAGGTGCACACTTAGGCCAAATTCTGTATCAAATACTTTCCTACAAAACTTGCAGGTGGGCTTTTCTTTACCGTTGTTTCCCACTGTCTCCTGTTTCATAGACTCACACTCAGTTGCTGAGATGTTTCTCTCCTCGCTTTTGCTCTTCAGTGTATTTTCTTGCTCTTTTCCGTTTAAATTTCTCCCTGTCCTTCTATGACTTGTACCGCGTGTTAGGACATTGTCCTCATATTTGAGGTCTCGGAGCAACATTTTCATTTCACCTTTTACACGTGGAAGTCGAGTTCCTTCATTACACATTGGCAAGCTTCTAACCTGAGTGGGTTTGGGCCCCTTTCTTAATGAGGAACCTGTGAAAGAAAAACATTGCACAAAAATTAAACTGTGACCCAGTGAAAAAAGAAGAGGCTACATGAATTCAACAGATCAAACAGTTGTTCGGTAACAATTGTGTTACAAACTGATCTGAACAACAAGACTGAACTTAAAAACAAATATTTAAAAAGGAGTCAAATTTAACCCTATAATGTTACTACTAGGATGTCTGGATTAGATTAGACAATAGTTTCACCCAAAAATGCATTTTCTCACCTTCCACTCAAGATATACAGCTGTATGTATCCTATCAATTAAGCACTGTGCGTCTGCAACACGTTATTAAGCAAATGAATGGTGGTGGCCAGCTACACGCACTGAACAAATGGCAGCAGCAATGGTGGGATGCTGAAGTGAAGCGAAACAAATAAACCTCTGCCACTGCAATTTTACCTTCCATAATTTCAACATACACAGTTAAGTAACTTCAAGTGTCATCAATGTTTAGTTATGTTTAAGTTGCGCAAAACCAAAGGCTCTCATGAGAGTTACTGTGGTGTTTGCAGGCAATATTTGTACAAGATCTGACCCCTTGTGCATATAACTTTTAATCTTCTACGCACCCATAATGTACACTAGCAAGTATGTAAACAATGCTGCAGCTGTTCATCTGCCAGTACACACGGTAAAAAAAAGCAATTACTGTACATCACAACCCAAACCCTGGGCAGTTCTGACTAGAACTAATTTCTAGTGAACAAACAGTCCCTACAATGGGGGCACGTTCTGGAAAGATATGATGCTTCTGGACATATTTTTGTACAGTACCTTTTAACAATGAATATAATTTACAGCACAACAGAATGAATGAAAGAATTAAGAATGAAACTCACGTGTCTTGGAAATCTTGACGCCTTTGGTTTCATTGTCACAGTGAATTGCCTAAAATACAGACATTAGTGGTTATATCACCAATGATTAACAATACAAAAGTACAAAGGACACATAAGCAACAAATAATAAGGGAGATGAACTTTGAGGATGCTCTGAGACTTTAAATCATTGTCTAAATGTGAGAACTCTCTATAACACAGTACATATACGAGCAGTACAGAGCAAATCAATGCTTCAGCCTTTCTTGCAAATGTTCATACCAGAGGCTCCTGGAATGCGTGGGAAAAGTTAGTTGTTGTTTTTTTTAAAGCACAACCCCATCAAAAAAGAAAAAAACATTCAGTTTCCCCAAGGGAAAGGTTGTGTTGTTCAGGACTCATTGACTGGATGCGTTGGAACAATCTGATCATGCAGATTTTCCCTTTTAGCTACACACCTCCTGCTTGATGAGTGGAATGGGGTACAGAGGAATGTACAGAGAGCGCAGCCTTATGCTGGGACACCCGTCGTTGCCTTGCTTGGTCATGGTCTCGGAGCCCAGGGGGGCACACCAGTCGTCAGGTACTGCAAAAACCCATACACAAAGACACAAACATGATCAAGCTCCAATGATAAGCCATATAATATTGTTGTCATGAAATGTTGAATTATGATAAATGTAAATATACACAGTTGACAGCTACCCTCAAATGAACATGCAACCGATACTGGTCATTGTACTGTACTAATCTTTAGGATACAGTTGTATTTCACTTAAAAATACATGTTGCATCTTGAATAAACGCCAATTATCTCCATTAAACTTATTGAGCACCTACTAGGAACATTATTTGTTTTCACTTTGATGTCTTTTTTTCCTTTTCTATGCATAATGATACAGCATTGTTATACAATAACACATAGAAAAACATCCAAATGGACTGAATATCAAAACAGTTTCGTAATACAGTGAAAGTTTCTCTCTATAGTGGTGGCTCTCCAAAAATATGGACTATACATAATCATGTCTTTCACAGTAGAAAGCATAGTTTGCCAAGTTATTCACCTAAATTAAACATGATACCTTCGAAATCAATCTCAGGAACATCAGAAGCTTGTCCATGGATGTTCAGAACATCTTCAGGCTCTCTTTGCGTTTCATTCATCTGAGTCATATTCATCTCTGCTCCTCTGGCACCTCCACGCTCATTTTCTCGCAGCCTGATCTCTGCTCTTTGTAACTTTAGTTTAAGTTGAGCAATCTCTTCTCCTTTATGCGCCAGCTCCATCTGATGGTCATGCAGGCTGTTTTCAAAGATCTTCATTATTTCAAATGTAGTTCTCTTCAGGACCGAGTCCATAAGTGTACCCATTTGGGTCATGAATTCTCTCTTCAGAGTGTCGGACATCTTTGAAGATGTCCTCTGTCAGACTGAGTGTGATGCTGCACTGTGTTTTCGCTTGCCTCCTGAATGGAGAGATAAGAGATGAGGTTAGGATCTGATACAAAACAGCACCCTGGGGGGCTGCTGGGTATTCTTCATAGATAAAAAGGGTAACTTTTAGCAGGGTGTGCCTGCAGAAACGGATTATAAACCCCAGTCAATCAGATGAAGGATGAACTCCCTTCAAATTAGTCCACCTGCAGTACACGACTAGGAAGGGTGGTCTGACAAGCATGTGACTGCGGACCATACGGTGTGTTAAACGGAGGAGAAACCAGCAGGAACACACAATGGGAAATTCATCAGTCACAACGCAGAGTGGGATTTTTTGGATCGTATATGCTTTCTGAACCACGTTACCGTTAGCGGACTTAACAATAGCTATGCTAATAAGCAACTTTTTCAGTAAAAATATTTCGCTTTCGGCAAAAGCACAGCATACCAAATATTAAGTTCCTACGACGCACATGACTGTATTTTGAACAGCGCTGTGACAATTGCAAGACAACATTGCATCTGGAGGGCAACTTACGGAAATAACGTTACTGACACACTTTGAGAGGGGAAACGGTCCTACGTTGATCTGCAACTTCGTCTGAGCCACAGAAACTGTACCTCATGCACAGAAAACCGGTTTCATGTTAATTAGCAAACGTTAACCGACCAAACTATAAGCCTCCATTCCGGCTGTCCGCCATTATTATTTGATTACAATCAGGGGAGAAACGCCACGTCACTATTGCGTCAGTTTTATCTATACTTAAACATAAACTGTGTACTAAAATATATCATATTTTTTCCTGCGTATTTATATTTTTGTTTTCTATCGTTCTATATTCAGTAGAAAATTAAAATATATATATATATCTATGGTATGTGTAAATATTTTTCTCCTTCGCGCAGGCGCTCTCTGTTCACTACTCAGACAGCGTTGTTTTATACAGCCATGCCTCAGGGCGGGCGGTTACCATAGCAACCAACCCGGCTCTTTGTATAGATCAGTTCCAGCAAATCCGGAAAATTCAGGTTGTGACATGTCCCCGCCTGGGGAAAAACAAACGACACTCGCCATAGACTTTAATATAAAATAAGACGCTCTTAGAGTCTATGTGGGACAAAGGATTGTTTTGCCCCAAAAGATGGCGTGGAAATAAGAGCCTACTCTGGAAGACGTGTTGCCGATCTGATCTGTACCTTATTGAAACTACTGGTCGCTCCTAGACACACGTTACTTCCGCATTCCACGATTACAAGAGATGGCTATGGACAACTGTGTGGCTACTTTATCTTTCAAAGGCGCTGGCTAGTCTTCAGCTAATTTAGCTGAGCTAAACTTTGCACTGTGACCCTTAAATGTATTGTTGGAAAAAGTGGGCGGCGACTTCCCAGCATGTCCTTGTGACTTCATGTTGACTGTTGTCTGGAAAAGGGACAATTACTAGATGTGTTACATCATGGATTTCAGTGTTGCCTGTTGTGCCTGTTATTGTTTGTTGTTCATGTTTAAAGTGTTGGTTGGTGGTGGTTATAGTTACTTGTAGTGGTGGAACTGTTTAGCGCAACCTTCTGCAATGCTGTGTCCCAAGTTTGTCTGCTGTTGTATTAATTTCTGGTATTGATTTGGAGTCACAGCCAAAGTTTCACGAGTACATAAATAGAAAGTGACTACAAATGCTGTGGGCTTCTGACAAGGCAAAACTAAAAAGGGGAAGTATTAAAATTCATATAGTATTAGAGCAAGGAAACACACAAGAACATAAACTATTTTCCCTGCACTACAAAGCAAAAAAAGGCAACGTTGTTATAAGTTGTATGTCTGTTATGTTTCACTCTGACAATATGCTTATCAAACATTAATCTAGAGTTCACATTCCGCGTATAATGTACATTGACTTGTAGCCTGGACGAAGACAAGAGATTAGTCCTCAGCTAAACTTTGCACTCACTGCTCAGTGTTTGTATCTTCTGTCGCTGCCCCTGACAGCCGAAAATTGGTCTTCTCTTTATCAACAACAGGAGCTTTTGTGTTATTGCTGCCTCCTTCAGAGTGTCTGAAATCATGTTTTTGGTTGTCTTACTACTACACAGCCTCGATCTCTGTGTACATCTCCACCACTGTTCCTCCTCCTCAGTCTGTCCGATTCCCACCTGTTCCACCTCCCCTCTGGCTGCTCGTTTCTTCTCCTCTGCTCATTATTGCCTACATTTTTTTCCCCTTGGAACAAGTGTCACTACTCTTGGATGGTGTCAATGAAATGATAGACACAGGACCTTCATATCATGACCTAGAACAAGGTGGACATTAGATGTGTGAGGATGAACACAGACTTACAATTACATGGTACTGTGCTATCTTTGTTGTTTAGACCAGGATCAAAAACAGTTTGCATAACTAATGTGTACAACAGCTTGTTGCTGTGAGCTTGTGCACCCTCTGATAGTTCCTACCTCCTAACACAAACTGAAGTGGGCAAGTGGGTTTAATGGAATGAATGGCTCTATGGCTCTAACCCAAATGTTACCCAGTCAGGACATAGAGGGCCATGGCTAAGGCAGACAGGGCACTCTGTACTTATGTGCACAGCCAGGGTAGACAGGGCACTGGTGTCCTTTTGGCTTGTTTGATATAATTTAGGCTACTCCATCATACCATAAATAACCATGGATAACCATAGAACACTGTACCAATACTGTGGAATACCATAGATTACCATAGAATAATGTATCATACAATAGAATATCATAGATTAAAATAGATACCATTGATTACCATAAATACCATAGAATAATGTATCATACAATAGACAACCATACCATGCCACAGAATACCAGATTACTGCACAATACCATAGAATACCATACAGTACCATACATTACTGTGCCATACCACAAAATACTAATGATTACCGTACCTTACCATAGATTACCATAGAATACCAGACCATAGATTACCAAAGAATAACATAGACCATAGAATACCATATATTAACATAGAATACCATAGCTTACCAAAGAAAACCGTACCACACCACAGAGCACCGTACAATAACATAGATCATCAGCAATACTTTTGCCTGATGTCACAGAATGTGATAACCATACAGTCGTACACACTGCTGTAATGTACATGAAATGTCCAACATATAACATCCTATTTCTGTGCTTGTCAACACAATAATGCTTTATTCAACTATGATAAATTAATATATTATCATTCCATCACTACAGCGGCTGCTTGGAACCTCCTGTATTTTAACTCAGACACAAACTGTTCAAACAACCCGCACAATGTAAGAATACTAATTGAAATACACAAAGATTCATAAGGGATAAAGTGTCTCTTTTATCATGGGCATACTTGTGATGTGTATTTTTACTGCTCATTGAAAATAAAACTCTGGCCTTCCCTCAGCGAGAACTTAGTACCACAAATAAATCGGAGTATCAAAATTTACACTCTTTACACTCTCACAAAGTTGATGAATACCAGGGAGGCAACAGTTTCACAACATAAGCAAACACTTGGCTTATTGTGGTCAAACAAAGGTTGATAAGCATTCGTTTGGGACGGACGGGTAGTTTCAAGTAGACTGTATGGTGGATAATTGACAGCTCTTTCACCTAGACATCCTCCAACCAGGTGGTTCAATATATCCCTTGCTGGTCTTTCTGAACATTTCCTCATTTTATGCCTTTAGCTCATTTCAAATAGTTCAGATGCCAAGAGAGGTGGCATGTCATGGCTGGTGCTGACGCTACAGTAGGAAGACAACAGGTGTAAATCATAAAATTAATCATGGCTGAATTCCATTTAGCTGCTTAAGTTTCAGGGTCCTATTGTCTAATTTAATTAAAATACTGAGCTTGTAAAAATGAAGTGTGTCTTTGCCAAACAATCAAGGAAAAGAGACATTAATTTATGGTCTACAGGGTTTGCTTTATTGCATTTAAACGGATCAGTGCAAAGCTATAGGGTCCAGCTAAGTGCTTTTCAGTTATACAGTATACAGGGCATTGAATTAGCAGGTGTCTTAGTTTCTTCGTTTTGCCAGTTTAAACTGTGTTCGTACACCTATGGGTAGATAGTATAGGAAAATACTGGAATGATCTTCTACTTCTGTCTGTTGACCCAGTTGATCTCAGCCAAAGGTAGTGTTGTTCCAGGCCACATTGGCTGCATCCATGTCTACAAAGTTAACATAAATCCTGAAATAGACACAAAGAGAAATGGGTAAATGAGATTGGAGCACGACATGTAAGATACAGAGCTATCGGAGTCTATGTGTGTTACATATCAAATTATGTGCAGTACTGGTCGCTGTGTGTGTGTGTTTGCTACCTGTCTGCAGAGATGCCCAGGTGTTTGTTGAGCAGTCCACACAGGAGTTTAGAGTATTGCTTGTTGTGAGCACCACTGATCTTCCCGATACTGTGGAGGGAGCAGAGAGCGCAGGGGTCTCCCTTTCCTCCAAACATCATCATTTGGTCAGGGTTGATATGCACAGCAATGTACTGGTACAAGACAAAGAGACAAAACTGATGTCAGTCCACACTGGTGTTTTTGAGGATCTTGACCTAATAGGCCTTTTTCACAGAAGACATTTTGCTTTGTCACAGTAGGAAAAGCACAGGAGTAAATAATCAAATGAATGATGGCTAAATTCCATTTAGCTGCTTCAGTTTCAGAGTGCTGGCATTGTGCAAGCTGGCTCACTTTCACAACTTATTAGGAAAGAGCCATTGTTAATGTTACTAGTAACACCTGTGCTTTTCCTACTTTGACAAGTCAAAATGTCCAATTTTGATGCAATGAGGGTTTTAATAACAGTGATATCACCTACTTGGCGAACGTACCCATCAAGAAATTCTTGACGAGTCACCAAAAAAATACCTCTGAAATTATACATTATGTATCTGATCATTTTAATGATGCTAATATGTACAAATTCCCTACATAATGGTCTAAATCCTGATTAATGCTATTAAGGTGGAAAAACACTGAATCCTTTTAATACATTTTCATTTACTTTACCATTTTCACCCACAAAGTATTCAAATATAAAGATATTTTAGTCTAAAAACATTACAATTAGCCCTCCCAAGCCAACATTTAATTACAGAATAACAACTGCTTTTTACGCCTGACTGCAATTGAAACCCATATTTTAAATGAGCTGTGTGGTTTAGCTCCTTTAAGTTGAATATTTATTCATGCACGTGGTATTTACATATCTTATTCCTTTATATTATTACAGCTAGGCCTAGCTGGGTTTTTTAAAAGGATGCTGAGTCCTATTTTAACAAATATCCACAATCGGTTTGCATGACATGATGATGATGGCTTCAGAGAACTGATCAATCGTCTGCCCATAATGACTCTACGAAGAACAGCCAAGACAGTGTTTGCATATTGCACAACAAGCAACCCTTATTCAGTCAGTAGGGAGGCATATGATCTCTACTGTTAGCTGCAGATGAATGGAAATAAAGCTTCTGCAGAGGAGTTAAACCTACCAAGCTGATCCTGATGGGAAAGAATGACTTTAATTTGAATGTGGGGTTAGTTACATTGTGAAAACCTGGTGGGCACAGACCCTGCATCATTAAGCGCGGCCCTGGCCTACCTACCTGTGCAGGTTTGCCCATAGCTTTGGCCAGCTCCTCGGTGGCCTCGGACAGCAGGGCCGCCGGCACTTCGCTTCTGGCCACGTTGGTGTTCACCACAAACATCGGCATGATGACTCCAAATCAAGTTCTGCCTCCTCCTCCTCCTCCTTCTCAAGATACAGCTGCAGCGACTGTGCCTAAAGGCGGAGAAAGACAAAGACTCCTCTTCCTCTCTCGTGGAGTGTGCAAACCACGTGAGAAAGTACCCACAGCGCCTCCGTCCATCCTGGAGGACACTTTTATTGACACGGGCTAAACAAAACACCAACCGAACAGAGGCGCTTTTGTCTTATAATATCTGTGTTGCCTAAAATATCAATAACCGCCACTGCTGAGCTCACACTGGCAGCAAAGTCGTGAATACAATCAGGAGTTTCTGGTTTTATTTTTTCAGGGTGCGGCTTCTCCTGAGTGTAGGGTAATTACGGTACTGGGCATGCGCAGTGCTGTCAAGCATCACTAAGCAGTGCTGAAGGAGGCGAGGAGGAAAACAGTGGCAGGCGGTGAGAGAGAGAGAGCGAGAGAGAGAGAGAGAGAGAGAGGGGGCAGAAGTTGGACGGCGCTCTCCTTTGTCGCCGTCTTTCTCTATTTATGAACATCGACCAAGCTCATCCGCGATCCCTGAAACCATCCCGCCTGTCGCCGGTTCACGTCCAAGTTACTCCTCCGGATCTCCATCCAGCAAACGGTGCGTATACGAAAGCTAAATTAGCCAGGCTGCTAGCACGATCACTTTCCAGCGCTACGGAGGGGCTGCTGCTCCTCTTCCACTTCAACATTAATGTGTGCCGTTCACTGTTATAAGTTACTACCAGCTAACCTGACGCAGATTGTGCATTTGGAGTTAAACTGCAATATTAAAACTCAGTATTGGGATAAACCTGCAGTGTAGCGTTTAATTGAATGGTAACAGAGATAGAATAACCATAATGTTAATGTTAGTATGAATTCACTGAGCTCTGTCACACTTTACTGTCCATATCTTTAACCGAGTAGCAACAATTAGTTATAAGTTAATAAGTTATTTTTGTAACAAACGTATGACTAATATTTGGCATATAAAATGTTCTGGCTATGTCAGTGTGAAACTTTTCTCATCTCAATGGCAAAGCTGTGTTAAATGTAACTCACGACCATGACATGCTGGGCTCGATTTGACAAACTCTCGTTGAACCATCACCAGGTCGATCCGGACCCGAGGCCACGATGATGGAGGAATCGGTGTCCACCTTTGAGACGCATCTGACGGCTGTCATGGACAGCCTGATCCGCGCCTCGGTCTGTGAGATCACCAAACTCTTCCAGGAGACGGTGAACGGCTACCTGGTGGAGCTGTCCCTCAACAGGAGGGAGACCGATGCTCTCAGGCTGCGGCTGAGGCTCACAGAGAACAAACTGAGAACCGAGCGAAAGTACGGCCTGGGCTGGGCCGCCAACCGCCGCAACGCCGGCCTGTCTGGGGCTGCGGCGGCGGAAGGAGGAGGTGGAGGGCGGCAGAAGCGAAAAGTTGAGGGGACCCGTAAGTGTTTCTGATTGCCTGAGGACGGCCTCTCCTCCCAAACAAGGAGGCATACACCACCTGTAGTGTGTATCACACGCAAAGCTGTCTTTGTAATGAAATGGCACCTTGCTAAAACATCTCACATGTTTAGTATTTATATTATTGTGTTTTTTTAATGTGAGAAAAGGGGTTCTTGCTGTGCAGTCAGGGCTTATGTGAAGACGCACTTGTTTTGTTGGAAACCATCTGGCGAGAGCTGATCTCTCATTCCCTCCTTCCTCCCTCCTCTCTCCCTCCTCCCTTCCTCCTCCGCCTCCTCTTCATGTTCTCTGTCCTTCACCTCCCCCTCTCCTCTCTCTCTCTCTCTCCGCTGCATTCTGTCCCTCCCACTCCTCTGTGCTTTTGCACACTCTCTCCCTCCCTCCCTTCCTGCCTTGCTCCTCTCCCTCCCCCCACCTCCTTCACTTCTGTCTGTCTCTCTCCAACTCTACCTCCTCCCCTTCCCGCTCCTCTCTCCTTCACGCCCTCGCCTCCTTCCTCTCTCCCTGCCCCCACCTCCTCCTGCTCTGTTCTCTCCTTCATCACGTTGCACACACACACACACTCCCCCCCTCCTTCCCTTCCCCACCTCCTCCACTCCTCTCACGCTCCTCTTCACCACCACCATAATTACACACTTCCTCTCCACTTCCACTTCTCCTCTGTCTCTCTCCTCTTTTCACCTTTTCATCCTCACCCCTCATCTTTCTCCTTCTGCATGTCCTCGCTCTCCTCCTCCTCCTCTCCCTTTCTCCTGCTCCCCCAACCAACTCCACTTCTCCCTCTCCTCTCTGCCTCTCTCTTCTCCTCCCTTTCACATGTGTTCTCTCCTTCCCGCTCTCTTGTCTGTCCTTCTACGCCCCCTCTCTCCTCACTCGTTCATCATGCTCACTCCCTCCACCTCTCCTCTCTCCCTCCCCCTCCAAACCTACTCTCTACTCCCATTCCCCTCTGTCTCTCCAATCTCCTCCTCCTCATCATCTCCCACCTCTCCACCCTCTTCTCTCCTTCATCTCTCTGTTCTGGACTCCCAATCATCTCCTCCCACTTATCTCTCTCCCCCTCATATTTCATTCTCCTTCCTGTCTCCCTGCGCCCTCCCCCTCTCCTGCCCCCCTCCTCACTTTCTCCTTCCTCTCTCTCCTCCCTCCCACCCTTTCTTCCTCTCTTCTCCACAGGAGGCAAGTCAAAGAAGGGCCCGGCAGCAGCCTATGGCAAAGGCTGGCCTGGAGGTGTGTGGGAGGAAGGAGGAGGTGGCGGCGGCGGTGGCGGCGGGGGTGTTGTGGGAGGAGAAGGAAGTGGAGGAGCTGTGGGGATGGTAGCAGGAGCAGGAGGAAGAGGGGGGAAGGAGGCCAGGGAGATGTACCTCATCCAGTTCCCCAGGGGAGAAGAGGAGGGAGGGATGGCGGAGGACGAGGAAGGGGAGGGCAGCCTCAGCGGTGAGGGGGAGGAGACGGCCGACATCAAAGAGGAGGTGAGGGAGACGGGCTTTCTCAGAGGAGGAGTAGGAGGAGAAAGTGGCACAGCATCTCTGCACTGCTCAGCAGCTTCATGTAGAATGAAAAAGAGCGTAGACAGAGAACGGGATAATACAGAGAGACGGAGAGTTTTGCGTGTGTCTTCAGCCATCAGATCACTGCAGAGATGTAGTGGATAAAGGGAACACTATTGATTTGATATTTAGCTTCCAGAGGAGCCCGGGGAGTGGGGCTCTTCACATCTCAAGTGTAGCAAGCTTTTAGGTAGAAATACTAGTGGTAGAGAGGTGAAAAGCTGTTTGCTATTCCACCACATGACCATGTGGCAAGGCACAGAGCCACTCTTCACTCCTCTTCTGTATTTCAATATTCAAAGCATGCACAATGTGTTATTAGCCTCTCTGTGAAGTCATTTTCTGTGAAGGTGTTTTTGTTTGCTAATAGAATAGCTTTAAAGAAATATAACCAATCAGAGTGTTATTCTCAGGCTCATTTTAAACATGAATTTGTAGGTTGCATGTGAGTTAACAAGCCACTTTGAAAAAGTCAGTTACATATTTAACAACAAATTGCATATTCTATGTGGTTTAACTTACTTGTCCCGTAACTCTCTGTGCCTCTTAATGCAGTTTGCTCAAACAGAGGGATATCAACCCGCCTCTCTCCGGCTAATCAAGGAGGCTTTGAAGGTGGACCCGCCCAACAAGAACCTACACGCTGGCTCCAGAGCCCAAAGTGAAGGTAATGAGCCCAGGACACACTGAATGAGGGAGGGGAAATCCATGAAATGTTTCGAGAAGAACCATTTGGATGAAAGTGGAAGCGATCGCTCACACTATCTATCTCTCTCTCTCCTCCTCCCTTTCTCTCTCTCTACGAAGGAGACCTGTCAGATCATCCCCCAACCCTTCATCCAGGAGAGCAAGATGAGGAGGAGGAGGAAGAGTGGGAGGTGGGCTCAGCAGAGCCATCGGAGGGGGGAATGACCATGGATGAGCTGAGGGGTCTGGAGTCCGCACTGAGGGCTGAGAGAGGCCGCGAGCAGGCTGCCATGACGGCTTCCCAGCCTGTCAGCCCTGACTCTGAGGTGGTGCGAGGCGGCAAGATCAACCTAGCTCCCAAGTACATTGGTCTTGATGGAATGGAGCAGGATGAAGAGCTGGAGCCTCAGCCACCCACCCTGCAAAGAGAGGAGCAGATAGGGCAAGGCAGGCCGAATGACGGTGTGAGGGCTGGAGTGGAGCTGAGGGTAGGCTGGTCGAAGAAGTTGAGAGACGGCGACTCAGCCGCAGTCATGACTGGAGAAGATGTGGCGGAGCTGGGAGAGTCAGATCACCTGTCCCACCTGTCTGCTCCAGGGAGTGTCGGGGACAGTGGAGGGGAAGAGGAGGGTGGAGGGGACCTGCTCCACTTCTGCCCCCAGTGCGGAGGAGGCTTCACCTCAGAGGCTGAGCTGGAGGAGCACCCCTGTCCACTAGGAGGCTCTCAGTTACAGAGCAGTGGAGCAGAGGACAGTCTTTTCCCTTGTGCCAACTGTGGCAACACGTTCAGCCACGCCTGGGCACTTAAGAACCACGAGTGTGCCTGTGCTGCTGAGAGGCCGCACTGTTGCGAGATCTGCGGCAAGCGCTTCACACACTCGCGTTCTCTTGAACGGCATCATCTGGTACACACGGGCGAGAGGCCACACCGATGCCCTCAATGTGGGCGCAGCTTCAGTCGTCTTGGCAATTTGGAAAGGCACCAGCGGATTCACACAGGTGAACGTCCATACGGGTGTGACGCGTGCGGAAAACGATTCAGTCGCGTGGAATATTTAAAGAGACACCAGCTCATACACAACAGTGAAAAGGCGACACTTCAGTGCTCCAACTGTGGAAGTGGCTTCAGTGATGTGGAGCAACTGAAAAACCACCAGTGTTTTTAGAGCCTCTCCTTCAAATCTCTGGTAGAACTGGAAAGAAAAAGCAGGTTTTCATTGAATGTGGTAGAATTTAGGTGACGTAACTGGTAGTTGCTAATTTTATTCTCAGTGATTTGGAGCCTTTCTTTCTCATTAGTAAATAAATAAATTAATAAAGAAGGCAAATGCCCAAAGCTGACAGGAAGTCAGTTTTACATGGTTTTTCTCAACGGGAGAAGAAATCAAGTCAATCTCAGACATTCAGCCATTTTAATTTTAGGTGTTCTTATTTGTATGTATAAAGCTTGGACTTATTTATGAAGGTAAATTGTACATTTCTGTCTCTTTATCAATAATTCACTTGTGTTAAAGTCGATGCCCTTGTTTTGTTTTTTTCTGACAATATAATTGACAGCTTGGTAATTTGAATGTTTGTGTTTTGGTCATATCATTAAGAAATAAATATTTCAATTCATTTCGTTTATTCAGTAATTACACATTTAGGCAGTCTGTTAAATTCTGACCAGACACTAGGGTGTGATGCGCTACTCTTAGTGACTAGTGGCTATGGCAGATGAACTGTGTGCAGGTAAGTTGACTAGAGCTTGTCACCCCTTATTACTTACAGTGCCCTTTGAACAGACTGGGGGTTCAGACTAGGGTCTCCAAAGACATTTGCCTCACATCATAGCCTCACACGATGGCATCTGCATTGGGATTCACTGGCACAATCTTCTCTCCACTGTTGTGGTCATTTCTTCCCACTGCAGTGTATGTGGGGAGAAAGGTTCTCAGAGTCACAGGAGGGCTGCAGGGTGGGTAGCAGTAGGCAGACCACATGTACTCAGGCACAGATACCCTGTGTTTTGAGCCCCACATTAGAAATATTACCAAGATGGCTTTTTATCATTTAAAAAACATTGCCAGATTGTGACCAGTACTCTCTAAAACCAATGCAGAGAGACTAATCCATGCTTTTATTACATGCTGACTATTGTAATGCTCTCCTATCTGGTCTCCCTAAAAAAATTATACACCCACTCCAACTACTTGAGAACTCAGCAGCACGAGTATTGACTAAGACCAGAAGGAGAGCTCACATTACACCGATTTTAAAGTCTCTGCACTGGTTACGTGTCTCTTTTAGAATTGATTTTAAGATCCTTTTATTAGTTTATAAAGTTCGTAATGGTCCTGGCCCCTAATATTTATCTGATTTGCTTTTATCTTATGAACCTTTTAGGACACTCAGGTCTTCTCGTAGTGGCTTTTTAATTAAACCTAAAACCAGAACAAAAACCTATGGTGAGGCAGCATTTTGCTATTATGGCCCACATCTCTGGAACAGCCTACCAGAAGACCTGAGGGCAGCAGAGAGTGTTGATATTTTTAAAAGCAAACTCAAGACCTACTTTTTTAGTCAGGCTTTTGGTTGATATCTGTAAAGCACTTTGTGTTGCATTTTGTATGAAAAGTGCTATATAAATCAAATCTGACTGATTGTTATTGATCCAGTGGGGCTCATACAGCATGACCCTAGTGATCACATACATTGACCCCTCGCAGAAAGCCTTCAATCTTTGTAACACCTCCCTCTCCAGATGACTCTAGGTGTCTTTGTTGGAGCCTTCTTGCTGAGGGACAATGTTAGGGTGAAGGTGGCCTCACAGTCTTCCACTGTCCTCTGGTGCATGTTGTTGGGGGGGGGGCGCATTCCTGGGCTGGCACTGTGAGACACCAGCTTAAAGACAGAGAAAGAATGAGACACGACTTTTTAAAAGCTAACATGAGAGCCATTTGCTGCTCAGTGCTGAGTGATTGATCTGTGTGTAACAGTGTGATTCTGTTGTGCAAACAGTGTGTGATTGATTCAGTCATCTAGTTGGAGAAGAAATACACAAAATAAAATGAAGTAAAGATAAAACACAATGGATGAAATGCTACTTTATTTCCTCTGAGAAAAGATACTGTTTGAGAGGTAGTGGCAAAAACTGCATTTGGGTGAGTCACACATCATCACCACCATAAAACTCCAAGACAAGTTCCTATCAGATCTACATATAGAACAAATGCAGAACTTTTATGTGTCTGTTGGATCTTCCAATTATAATTTGAATAGACTCAAACACCTCGATAGACGTACAGATTAATTAATTTGCTTTGACTTTATTAAGTCTCCATTCCAATGAAAATTCCTCGGCTAATTTTTACATCATATCTGACACTGTGGCTGCTCTTACACATCATTTCTCTACTTATCTGTGGTTCATACTTCCAAGTGGCACTGGACCGTTTGCCATCTACAGGACTGAGTATGTACGCAGAGTACAATGGTTCACAATGCTGACGGTGATACAGGCTGGCAAAGTGGTACTAGTTTTTTTAACGCTGGCATATTGGCCGGTATCCTGCTGCACTGATAGCCCATGGTGGAGTTTTATTATGGAAGAAGTCCAGGCATTGGGAGAAATTGTTGCCGATCTCTCCAATGATGAGGCCACCAATCCAGGGTAGGTGAAGAAACAGAGCTCCTGTGGTGAATTGCAACATCCTCCTTTGTGACACCCTGCACTCCTGAGCAGAAACCTTCGTGTATGTGTGCTTGTGAAAGAGGTTCCAGTTAGCAGATGGTTTTGCTCCAGACATCTTCACCAGACTCAAACTGTAAGATAAACTAGTCTCACCAAGGTGTTTTACTCCAGCTGTCAAACCAAAAACTGACTATATACTTACTGGCAGCTCTTTAGCATAAAAACTCTCCATTCAGCCTCCGTGTTTGGTGTGAAAGAATCAGTATCAGCCCACAAACCACCACATGACCGACTAACATGTTACAACTCACTTCTGTATTTCATCATGAACTGGCTCAATGGGGGTGACAAGAAGGAATTCAACACTAGCGATTTACTTAAAGGCCATTTGGTTGGAATAAACCAAAATAAAACAATATGGTATAGAAATCATTAACATCAGCAATGGAAGCAATGCTGAGATACTGTATGTGCTATGGTAAAAAACTGCACAAAATAAAAAGAAGCTAAGCGAATACCAGGGAGAGAATAGTCTCATTTTTATGCAGAGCCATTTTTCTCAGAAAGCAGCCTGACTGCTGGTTAACAGGGGAAGTTTGATAGCAAACAGGGGTAGGGGGTGGGTTCATACTGTCACACACTGGCTGTCAGTATATATAAAAGGTTTTTATAGCCTTGGTGATCAGTTGATGATCCACAGCGAGCTATTTGCTTCCTGTACCTGCACACAAGACACAGTGAGAGGGAGACCACACCCTGTCCGCACACCAAAAAGTAAACAAAAAAATTAAGATGCAAAATCTAATAGAAAAGACAAATGAGTCACATATGTTGGTTTATATATGATGTCTTCAATTTAATTTTAACTCCTTGCTTATTCCAAAGTGACTGCAGTGACCTATACAACCACCACTGCTATCCACTGTAAAACAGGAAAATACAGGAAAACAGTGGTGACTGACAAGGCAAGTAAATACTATCATTTTGTGCACAGGGTAAATAATCAGAACATTTTATAATTGATATGGCTGAAAAAAGTAGCTGCCTCCAGCTGCTAATTAGAGTTCTACAGGGACTACGGAGGAGTGAACAATTATGGTCGATAAACATATGTTTCATCAAAATGTACCAATGAGGCGTTCATTACAAGTGTCCAAAAAGTGGCCTGCAGCTTTATATTTGATGGACATATATGAAAGTGGTAACTCCTGGCTATAAAGCTAATAAGCATCAACTATTCCTTCAAAGTAACATTTTTAATCACTGCCAATGAATCCCAGCTGTGCACCACCTTACCACGGGCACTGTATGCATGCAGTATCATCTTGAGGTGTGCCAGACTTGAGACAGTTTGACTCAACACCATTACGATAAGCATAACGAGACAAACCCAATGTCAGTGGTGACCCTGAGCAGAAGAAAAGCCAAACTAATCCCTGTAACTAGCTAACTAATCTCACTAGATACTGGTGGGGCTTTTTTTCATTTGAATGGAAAGTCTGAATGTAGCTAAATATATTGCAGGCTATGATTGTAACTCGTAGATGCTTGTGTTACTCCAGTGATTTAAAGTTGTGTGTCTTGCTTATCTTGAGGATGAATTGACTTTGAAACTTTGCAGCAGCTCCAAATCTTGTTTTGACTTCCAGAGGTTTCTCACTTTGCTTCAGAAAGGCAGTTGTGTGCACTTTGACAGAGACAGAGCACACGTCTGATCACTATGAAAAATACCTGAAGTTTTCAACCAGAGAGGGCAAAACACTGCAATTTAAGATGAGTAAGTAAATTCGGGAGAATAATCCTCCTTAAATAAATATGGCAGTAAATGTTCACTGTTGACTGGAGCTCTGTTTGAGGAGGTGGAGGATGGTTTCATTTTTGGTCAGATCATTAGGAATTTAAGAAACATTTTCATTCATCTCAAGGGTTCTTCATTTCATCCATTTTTATTTCATTTTAATCAGAAAATCGTGTGTCATTATGACATTGACAAGAGGACAAAAATACTCTTTTCAAATCATCATGAGACAAGACAAACACCTTAAACTGAAGAAACTCAACAAACAAAACTATCTTCCTCCAGGCTTACTGTGCACTGATTTGAGGTGATTTGATCAAACATTAGTTTCAGGGCTACATATCACTAAAACATCAACACAGTAAGGGAACTCAAACTCAAACTGCTTGAGGCCATCCTTGTATAGAAAAGCGTCCCTGTGGCCATTTTTTTTACTTTTGTGCTTAAATGTTGCATATTCCGTAATATACTTGAGATTACTTAAATTTCCACACAGTCAACCATTAGCCACATAGTTTTCCAGCACAGAAAAACTTGCAGAGGGAGAGAGAGAGAGAGAGAGAGAAAGAAAGAGAGAGTGGGATTTATCTGGGGGGGATAAAAAAAGTGCCCATTAGCTCATCATGCCACTGGTCCCCCAGCAGGTTAATCTGGATGTATTAAGAATAGTTGTTACCAAACTAATAGACTAATTTGAAACAATTTGATTAATTGCCAGTTTAGCCTCAAGCCTCTTTACCTTTTTCAATCATTTTTTATTAGTAAAATTATGAGATAATTGTCATGTCCACTTTAACCAAACACTCAATAATCAATAGTCAATAATTAATTAAAGTTGGGGTTGGGGTACTCTGGTCAAGACTTGTTGACCTCTGGAGTCCAGTCAGACACTGAGGTGTACATGGTGACTACTTCAGCGCGCACACATCGCAGTTAACATTTGATTTAAGCAAGGAACTAAAGCATTTCACCTTTGCTACTGACACTGTCCATGAAACAGGCTGATGGGCATGGCCAGCCTTTGTGCCAGGATACCCTCCAGAGTCTCTAAAGACATCCGCCTCACGTCATAGCCCCTCACAGAGGCATTCTCCTTGACATTAACCGGCACAATCTCCTCTCCACTGTTGCGGTCATTTCTTCCCACTGCAGCATATGTGGGGAAAAAGGGCCTCACAGACTCAGGAAGGCTGGCATTGTAGGATGGACAGCAGTAGGCGGACCACATGTACTCAGGCACAGACACCCTGTTATTAATCTGGTGGGGTCCAGACTTATACGGCATGGCTCCGGTTATCACATACATCAACCCGTTGCAGAAGGTTTTGAAATTTTTTAACACCTCATTCTCCAAACGGTTCCAGGGGCCAGAGTTGGAGCCTGCTCGCTGAGGGACAATGTTTGTCAGGGTAAAGGTGGCTTGACGGTCCTCTTTTGTCTTCTGGTGCATGCTGGGGTTAAGATGGCCTCTGGTGAAGGTAGAGTTTGAGTAGTCCTGAAGCACCGCCTGGCTCTCAATCACATTCTGGTCCACAGGGATATGGAAGGGTTTCATCTCTGGACTGGCACGGGAAAACGCCAACTTCGTGATAAAGAGAGACAGAAAGGAACACGTCGGTATTTAGAGGCTACAAACTAATATTTTGCTGCTTACTGATCCCTCATGCTGTAGCTGAGAAGCCACTGAATGGGTGTGTGGCCTCAAGTGTTTCCTGTCACATCGTCTCTTACATGCTAAAACATAAACACAACGTTGTGATCGGTTGCTGGATAGACAAAACAAAGCTACAATTTCAACAAAACTGAATGTTATGACCTTCATAAAGGTAAGGTTTATTACAGGACAGTGCGTATTTGGTTGACAGTGATTAGTTTTAGCTAGTGTGGACTGTAAACTCATTAATCCAGACAAAGTAACACTCAATGAAATACAGTCTTTTAAAAAATGACTTACACTTCACTGTGTTGCCCTACTTACCTGTGGTTCATACTTCCAAATGGCTTTGGGTCGTTTTCCCTCTGCAGGACTGAGTATGTACGCAGAGTACAATGGTGTACGATGCTGACGGTGATAGAGGCTGGCAAAGTGGTACTGGTTTTTGTAGCGCTGGCATATTGGCTGGTATCCTGCTGCACTGATGCCGTTTGGTGGAGTTTTGTTGTAGAAGAAATGAAGGCACTGGGAGAAGTCTTCACTGATCTCTCCAATGACCAGTTGACCAAACCAAGGTAGGAGAAGAAACAGAGCTCCCGTGGTGAATTGCAGCATCTTCCTTTGAGACATCCTGCACAACAGAGAAGGAGGCATGCTGCATGTATGTATGTCTGCAGGGAGGAGATGCTAGCGAACACACGCACAATATGGGCTGTCACTGAGCTTCCTTTTATATATACTGACAGCCAGTGCGTGACAGTATGAACCCACCCTCTACCCCTGTTTGCTATCAAACTTCCCCTGTTAACCAGCAGTCAGGCTGCTTTCTGGGAAAAATGGCTCTGCATATCCTTTTTTAATTAGTCCGCTGAGGTACAGACCATCTTTTTCAAGTATTTAATGATTTGGTGGGAAAAGGAAGCTGCACTCAATAAACTTAAACTAAACAGTGAGATACTTTTGGTGTCACACCAGTTGTGTACAGGTCTGCCGACACACGAGATATTCTGTGTGTTTGAAAACAACTCAACAAACTGCGGTAAAAACTACAGGAACTTACAGTGCAGTTTCTTGTTGGTCTTGGGTTTTGTAACAGCTGGGAGGACAACAGACCTCTTGAGGTGTTACAGCATTTCCCTGAAGAGTGTCTGTCCCCAGCCCACTCACATTTTCTCTAAAAAAAATGGAAGTGATTTTCAGTGGTTTCAGTGGTTTTTCATTTCCTAAACTGTCTCTGGGAGTTGTTTAATGTTAATGGCATTAACATATTTATTGTCAGCTCTCTTTGTTTTGCTTTCTGTCTCTCTCCAGTTTCTGTGTTGGTCATCAAAATTTCCCTCATTGCCAAAACCACCCATCCATTGTCTATACCACTTATCCATCAGGGGGAGCTAATCCCAGCTGACTTCAGGCGAGAGGCCAAGGGCCAACACTTAGAGACAGCCAAACACTCACTCACACACTCAATTTATGGTCACCAATTAACCTCATCTTTGGATTGTGGGAGGACGCCAGAGTACACAGAGAGAACCCACGCTAGCATGGTTCAAACCGGGATTTGAACCTGCAACCTTCTTGCTGCGAGGCAAGAGTGCTAACTACTGAAGCACCCAGGATTGATGCAAAAATAGAGAAAAAAAAACATGAATGCTGCTTTGGTGCGCATTTATGCATTAGTTTGTAATTTATGCAGTCAGAAATCTTACTTCTTTTAGTACACCATGCCAGGACTAATGGTGATTTTCTGGGCACATTTATAAAGTCATAGCAGAAAGCCTCACTTAGCATAAAAATTGTAAACAGTGACTGAGGAGAAAAACTAGGATTTGATTGGGGCTAAAAGGAGCATATGTCTGAATCTGGAATCTGTGAATTGTATCTCAGAGATGTGGATGGTGACTAACACATCATGGCCATCTAGTGAGCACTCAGAGATATGACACCTGACAGCAGCCTGACTATCCAGCACAGAGAAACAAACCATAGTTAGGTCAGTGAAACTGGTTGGGTTGTGAGTAATAACGCTGCATTTACAGTCACTGATGACGAGTCTGAACAGGGGAACTCCAATAGTGTCAGTTTCCACAAAGAAGAAAATGATTGTGGCGGGAATAGGGGCTGAATCTTAGATTTCATTTTATAAATTGATACCTTTATGATCCCTGGCTCTAATGAAAGCCATTATTTAGATATAACTACTTCCTTTGAATGTATTAAATCTTGTAAAAAAGACTTATGGAGTGAGAAAAAAAAAAAAGATTTAAATTAAAAAACTAATGCCCTAACTACTATGTTTCCCAAGTGACTCACTCTGTCAGCTAGTTTTCTTCCTTCTTCCTTGTTTTGTGTTACTGACTCAGAGGCTGAAGGGTGTGTTCTGACTTAACGTACACATACTTATCACCGGGCTCTCTCATATGTTGAAATAAGTTTGTCCACAAGAGCTTCACTCTGAAGCACAAATTAATGAGCCTGAAAAGCTCCTTTATATGCTCCCCAGAGTAATGGTAACAGTAATGGTAACAGTAATGGTAATAGTACATGTAAATTAAGTATCACATGAATTACTTTGAATTCAACTTGAACACAAATTGATTGGATTATTTGCTTAAATTGTCACTAAATCAGCTGCCTACAGTTTATCAGGTGCAAAGTGAATGCACATACTATTAGTAAGTCCAAGACATTAATAATGGCTGCTGTTTAGTTCCAGGCTGTTGCAGGTGCCTTTTCTCCCCATGGCAATCAGAGGGACCTCCTCCAATATTTGTCCTCTGATCTTCTGGAAAATTTCACAATTTCACTATTATTCTATTAACAACTTTTTAGCATTTACAAACTGGACTTTTGTAAGAAAACTCTATTATGAGTTTTAACATTGAGGCCATTTTTTATGACAGATGACTTATGCAGTTGGGTTAATAAGTGACAAATTCTTTCATTGATTGATTGATTCCTTAATATTATAACTGCAGGCTGGATATTTATTACCCACTATTAATGACTTGAAGAGATTGTATTTATGACTTACAGTTGGCCTACTTGTTGCATGTATTTCCTTAGTAATTAGTCTAAATATGAGATAACATTACCACTTTGGTTATGTAACATTTGCTTGGTTTTTCGTTGTGGTTCCGTCTTTCTACGTAAATCCGTGTCCTCTAAGTAAAGCAGCAGCTCCATCAGCCTGTCGCCGCACGCCCTCTGTCTCTTCCGTGAAAACATTTGCAGTGCTGTGAGCTTCAGACCACTCCCTTTGTCTGTGTGGACGGAAGAACAGTCTGCTCTTTCCCCCTTATTGCCACCAGACGTGTTTTTCAGAACTATGTGCACGGCCGAGTATGGCGGAGGCCAGCGCGCTTGAGGAGCTACACTCGGAGCTCACCTGCCCGGTGTGTCTGGAGCTGTTCCGTGACCCGGTCATCCTCGAGTGCGGACACCACTTCTGCCAGGTGTGCATCATCCAGTGCTGGGACGCCAAAGCGGACGAGCTGTCAAGTTGCCCAAAGTGCAGAAAGTCTTGCGGCCGTAAACTGCGACCCAACTCGCTTCTGTGCAACGTCGTGGACAGCGTGCGGAGAGCCCGGGCCATGGACACAGCGGCGGGGGTGACCGTGTGGGACCCGGAGGGCGGCCTGGAGGAGCCGGAGGAGCGGGAGCCTGGCTCCAGCATGAGCAGCGTGGCCTCGTCCTCCGGGCACTGGCCGCGCCTGGGTAATAGTCTGGATATGTGCGAGGAGCATGAGGAGAAGCTGAAGCTGTACTGTGAGGACGACCAGCTGCCCATCTGCCTGGTCTGTGGCATGTCCCGGGACCACAAGACCCACAATGTCATCCCTATTACTGAGGCCTTTGAAAACTACAAGGTAGACCACTGTCTCATTTTACAGACATATCTCTGTCTTTGATAAATAGAAGACTTCTTTGGCCCAAAATCTCAGTTTATACAGATCACTTTCAGGGATAAAGTACTATGTGATGATCCATCTGTCCTGACATCATGTCACTGTGGACCACTAAACTTTAAGTAAAAAGTTCTGGTTTTAAGTTAAGAAGTGCCATTCTGCACCATGCTCACTTCACACTCCTCCTTGTTCTGGGCAGCAAACGTATCTCGAGTTTGACCGACTTTCCTTAATGTCAAACTAATCCTTGTTTATTAAGATTCAGTTTTCTGCTCTGACCTTAACAAATAGTGCTTTCACAGAGCACATGCTGTAACATGGCAGTTATTTTTTAAAACAGACTCCCTGTTTGCCCCAGCAGCCTTTGGGTACTTTGTGTTTTTACTGGAATTCAGCAGGCCACTGTGAGCTCTTGTTAACTGTGAACTCTCCTACACTTCAAGCTGACCATCATCAATTTGTGTGCTGACTCACAGTGAGAGGCCTAACTGTGTTTCAACATGTTTCACTGGTGCTAAATTCCCATTTTGTTTGGATTTGTGGGTCAGAGTGGCCTGTAGCTGAAGGGTGAACATCATATGATTCCCATTAAAGGTGAATGTTGTTGTTCAGAGGGAGGCACCAATCAAATTATTTCTTCGTTTAAGCATAATCTGGTTTAGTGGCACTAGTTCTTAACCGTGTTTTGCATGTGATTGTTTATTTCTGCTGCCTACCAACAGGATAAGCTGTCTGTCGCTCTGGAGAGGGTTCATCTACAGACAGAGGAGGCCACACTCTTTCAAAGACAGACCAATGAAAAGATCCTCCTTATAAAGGTATAAACATATATATATATATATATATATGTGTGTGTGTGTGTGTTTGTGAAAAGTAAATACCCCGAGCACACAAAAATACTTGTGTGTGTCCACAAGAACCAGATATTCAGCTAGCTAAACAACATTCACCTGCATTCCTCCACCTTTACCTCTCTGACAGACGTGAATGTTGGATGACTCGTCCCAATTATGGCTGCTGGTGACACAACAGGTTGTTACTCAGCGTTGTTTGGACGTGATGATTCTCATGAGGTCCCTCCTGAAATTTGATTGGTGGCTAATAAACCTTCATACACGTCATGTCATGTTTGTCTTTCTCACACTCCTTTCTTTTGCCACTCTTTTTTGTCACACACACACACACACACACACACGTACATGTACAGCACGTGTACACTAGCCTTCATGTCACACATCCTCACAGAAAGAGATAACAGCTGACAGAATTTAGGCTGGTTCTCTTTTTCCACAACAGCAGCGTGTGTGTGTGTGTGTTTGCTGTGGTGGTGCGTTTCTGCTGTAGCAGATAACTACACATATCTGTGCTCCAGGCTACTAGAAATTGTGTTTTTCCGCCCAGTCTGGATGTCTGTATGTCTGTCTGAATGTCTCAGCATGTAGACGTTCCTGTGTTTCTCGCTGTCTGTGTGTCTGACAGTTTATGTGCACATTCACAGATTTTCACTTCTCCGTTTTTCCGCCAGCATGACAGGATGTGGGTGAACAAGGTTGAGAGGAAGTCAATTTGTCTTTTCCTGCAGATTTCTCTTTATGTGTGCGTGTGTGTGTGTGTGATCATCATTTTACCTGCCCACATATCTATCTTTAGAACATACAGGAATGAATTAAGTATCCCCACTTCTAATTAGAAATACCAAAATACTACAATGTAAAAAAAACTCTGTCCTGCATTGTTTACATTATTTAAAAAGTAAATCCAATGATGTTACTTAGCAAAGTCTGTTTAGAGGTTTTTTTTTTTAGAGAGTATTTTCTGCATATGTGAGGAGTTATATAAGGACTGTTATTGCTCCAGAGGGAGCTGCATTAAGTCTGATAAACCTCCTTGAGCTACGAGATTGCAATGCTTAATGCAAAAGTGAGCAAAGTATTAAGTGCAAAAATGTACTTACCAAAAAAAAAATACCAAAGATTGGCTTTAGTAACAAACATGTGGCTGTGAGTTAAATGGAAATACATCATTATGGTCAGCCTTAGTTGACTGACACGCATTTTTAGTAACACCTTGCTTCACAACAATTTATAGGAAAAGAAAAAGAAGAAAACACACAGGCAACGTTTTTATTTTAATTTACATGATCCAAAAATGAGACCATTCGCTCTGTGTTTTAGGAGCAAGGAGGAGATCTGGAGGAG